>NC_039360.1:142657820-143353839 GCF_003573695.1 Papaver somniferum | reverse complement strand
AAAAAAAAAAAAAAAAAAAACGTACCTGGGAGCGCCGGTCGGAAATTGGCCGACGACGGCAGGTGGTGGTCCGGCGGCGGGAATCTTCTCCTGCTGGCGTGAAGGTGCAGAGAAGATGGAGAGCTGGTCGTGAAAAAAAAGAGGATTAATCCCTTTTATATCAATTTTATTTCCAAAACCTAATTTTCTAAGGATTTCTTTATTGGGCCCGACCCGCGAATCCTAACCAACCACGGACTCATCGTCCAAACCAGCGGTTCAACACCAATTTATGTTCATCAAAAGACGCTCCAGTCATGACATTGAAGCCTTCATCAAGTCGTGGTTTGATCATCTCTTTAAATCCGGTAACGTCTCAACTTACGACTAAGTTCAATTACTGGTATTATTATTTATGGCCGAAAAATCACCATTTAATGCTGGCTGAGGAACACAACTTTCCTCAGTAAGCAGGGGACTTAATGTAGATGATGGATTTTAGACAAAGGCTAAATTCGTAAACTCATAATTATACGAAGCTCTGATTCAACAATCAGACGTGAGTATCGAGACACGGGTCTCTCATTGAATTCTCAACGGAGAGTACTTTCTCTCAGAGTACATGTAGATATGTAGTCTCACGACTGGACAACGGCATATCTCATGAATACTGAATACTTTCAGTGATTATTTCTATATAGCATCACGAGATGGATGGCTCCTAGACAGCTTGATCTGCTAGTATAGAGCAATAACGTCTTCAGGAACAAACAACAAGTTTACCCTGACTATATAAAGGATATGACTTACCGGCAAGCTCGTATCAGGATAATTAATGCTCCTAGACAGCTTGCTCTGCTAGTATAGAGCCACAAAGTTAATTATTCCTAATTACAATCGCTCCTATTCCATGGTCGAATGTATTTCTCTCAAATTAGGAAAAATTCCCTCAAATCATCAAAATACCTAAAAATATTAAAAAATTATGAAAACTCGTGGGACCGGGCCCTAGCCGGCCGGCCATGACTTCCACGGTCCCACACGCCCTTTTTTTATTATTTTAATATTTTTGCTTCCTTGAACTCATGAAAACTCCTTCAATTCATGGAAACTCCCAAAATTCATCAAATTTCTCAAAATTCATGAATTTTTCATAAAATCATCAAAATATTATAAAATTAAGGAAAAGGCACCACGGGACCGTGGTCATGACCGGCCGACCATGCCTTGACCACGACGGTCCCACGCCTCCTCATTCATTATTTTATAATCATTTTTCATCATCTCATGGTGTTTTCCTCAGTTTCGTCGAAACCATAATTTTGGCATATTTTCTCGAATGGATGCTCAATTGCACGCCAGAAAATATCAAAATTCTCAGGACTGAGACGCGGACGCCTTGGGGACACGAGCACGCTATCTTGACCGACCAAGATTGGCTCTTTGGCTCACGGAAGCCGGTCCCATCAATTTTCACAAGTTTTGACCTAATTTGCACAATTGCTCGTATTAGGTCCAAAACTCTCCCAAACACTTTGGATTTTCATGAAGTGATCGTCAGGCGGTCACATGACAACCCAGGGCCGATTTCATGACTCCATGGTCGGTCCCTCGCCTCGTCATAATTAATTAGGTTTTCTCACCTAAGGCTAAGACGAGCATTTTTGAATAAATGATTAAGCCAGCATTTAATCATTCTTCCACCAACAAATCGTCAACTCTTCAGGAGTTCTTCGTCAACAAATCGTCAACTCTTCAGGAGTTCTTCGTAGTCGTTCCCTCCTTCGTCCTATGGTTGAAATTCTGACGAACCATGAATTAATCATCAATTGATCAAATTAGGGTTTCTGAATCCAAGGATCATCATTCCAGATTCTAACCTTAATAATTTTATGACGACTTTATGGTCATTAATTTTATTAATTATGCTCAGTTCAACGACCAGTATTCTAATTAATATTTTTGGTATGCTGCCAATAATCCATCAAACGAGCAACACATGCTCAGACTACCAAATATTCAACAATTCATCACATGAGCAACACTTGCTCAGATGATAAATATTTGTTCAAACCAAGGAATATTGGTTCAACAATCAATATTCAACGATCCATCGAATGAGAAATACTTGCTCACTTCATCGTAAGAACTATACCCCTGTCTCATGACATGTTCAATCCACGAGTTTCAGAACATCATGTTCAACTCAACGACTACATGGACTCATTGTCCCATTAAACCACGAAGTCATCAATTGACTAACAAACCACGAGACTTCAATCGTGTCACTTTGGGGATATCACTTAGGGTTTTGGTCTGGCGGTCTATGGCACGTATGTTCAAACACACGATGGAATGTGAGCAAGTCGTGCAATCAGTTGAAGGAATTCACGAGGTAGTGGGTGGAAAATCGACCAAGTCTCCACACGTTGAGCAACTGGTTTCAAACACGATCTCCACTTCCCCACTCCTTGATTCCATCAACTGTCACACTTCATGGAATCATGGTGTCTACAATTCCAGCAATGTAAATAAGTCTCTGAATCATGACTGAATCATCATCAGTATCATCAATCTCATGTCTCATCGACAACACGAGATAACCAACTCATCAATTGAGCAACTACTCTCAATTAAGCAATTTCAATCACTCAGAGTTTATCGTATTCGGAATTCACACACCCACAATCTTTGATTACCATTGATTCCACACATTTCTCATCTTCCCTCCTACAGATCAACCCATTCTCTCTTGTGACCGAATTTACTCTGGAACAGTCATTGTCTTGATTTAGGCCGGAGTACTACAAATTGATCTCTCGAATCTAAAGCACCCCCTTTACAGCGGTGCATCTGTGTGAGGTTTAACATTTCGCTCGGTTCGAGGAGTCTCCTCCGTACGGTCGTCTCCTCAATTCCTTAAAAACCAGCAAATCGTTTTTCCCCATCTACAGATTGATATTAATTATGTTTCGAAATGTGGGTTACTAGAAATAACCCGTGTAGTAACGACACGGCATGAGGCTAATAAAAAGTTTTGGTAAATGTCTAGAAAAAAGATTAATTCGACATTTATTTAATTAAGGATTATATTTAATTATATTTCAAAATGTTGCTAAGCTGAATTTCACACGTATAAACTTGTGGATCAGGAAGTCTCATATAAATAAATCTTAAATTTGGTTCAAAGTACAGTGGATTAAAAGATAAATACTGAAATTAAATCTTGCTAATTAAATTGTTTTATCATGTTGAATTATTTTATTTTTGATGAATCAAACTAAAACCGCATAAGCTCGATCAAGCTTGGATTAATATGCAATATGTTTAAGATTGTATCATGAAAACATTTAACAACCAGAAGCATTTTACCAATTCATTTTACTGAATAAAAAAATTATGTAGTTGTTATCGAGTTTACTTGATAAAGAATTCTTACGTGTTACTAATATTTATCTCCTGAAAATATCTTTTTGACCCAACTCTGGTTTCTTTCTACAAACATAAAAAAGGAGGAAGGGCATAACATGATCACTAGAGAAATTCTTCCCAACATAGAAAAAAAATATTTTTTTTTTTTTTTTAGTTCTGCTTGATTGACAAAGCTGATCGTAAAACATAATAATGTAGTTATTGTTAGATCGCTGCTCGGTCGAACTCGCAAGCGTTGCTATCTCAAGCTTGTTTGTCAAGTTTAGTTGTCAAAACTATAAGTCTTGATCTAGTCTACTTATAGCTATGTCTCGGATTAGGATAGAATGTGTAGTTGAGCTTTGGACTTCATCGATTGAGGACGAAGAACTAATAAGGGGAGCTTGTGGAACTTCATTAACAAAAGGTATGTGGAGACTTTAACTCATTTATCACTCAGAAGTCTATTTTTATTTTATCTCCTATTGAGACAAAAGTCGTACATCTATATAAACTTTATATTATACACATTTGATATTTCGAGCTGAGTTTAACTCGCTTACATATTTCTCGAAATATGTGTTGGTAAGCTTTCGCTTTAACCAAGTTCATCTTTATTCTTGACGAAAGTCAAAAGATGATCGTGTGAAAATCGCCTGGTAACATCTTACATGATTTGTGTGAGACAGTCATTTGATGTAGACTCAGAATGTTTCGTATTGATCTATTGATCACTTGAAAATTGCTTTGTAGCTAATAGTTTGTGTGAGACAGCTATTCCCGTATTCCAAGAATGTTTCAATGATTAACATGGAGTTTAGAACGATTAATCATTGAATGGATATAGCACAGTATGCGTACTTGTATACTAACTGTTACAAGTTATTCCAAGTCTGGGAATCATAGTATGCGTACTGGTATGATAGTTGAAGTCCGGGAACTTAGTATGTGTACCCGTATGCGTACCGTCTTAAAAGTTCAAGTCCGGAAATTCAACTGAGTTTGGTCATGTACGACAGTATGCGTACCCGTTCGCGTATTGGCGAACCCAGACCAAGTCTGGCTACTTAGGTATGCGTACCCGTTTGCATACTTGAGTGGGTTAAGTTCTAAAATCGGTTCGTTCATGAACAAATACATTTTTATAATAAGGAATGCAATCTTTTGCAAACCGTGGCTATAATGTTCATGAATTGATTCGAGTGAATCAAAACCGATTTTGCTTCAATTGTGTCTTGTATACTTCTATGAGAATATAAACAATTGAACAACTCTAGAACTAGTTTCATTTGAGTCATTTGAACTAGTTGTGATTAAGATGAACAAGGTTGATATGAAAGTGTTCATATGGCTAACTTCGGTTAGCTATTGTTGAGCCAACTATGTGCACACCTTTAGGTACAGTTACTCATATATAAATGAAGTCACATTTCATTTGTGTATAACAAACTAAGTCGATCTAACAGTTGAAAGATATTATCTTGACTCTAATCAGGTTTTCATCTAACGGCGAATGTTGAATGCTTTGTTACCTTGAGGTTGTAATGACCCATCCCTTCTATCGATATTGTCCCCACTTAGCCACTGCGGATATCCGGAAGTGTGGGGTTTTCAACGGGCATCGCTGAGGTAATCCAACAGCAACTTCCCGGGAGGTCACCCATCCCAGGATTGCTCCCGCCCAAGCACGCTTAACTGCAGAGTTTTCTGCCAACTCTGGAGACAATTGTGCTGAAAAGGCCTCGGTGTTTGGAAAGGACAAACCATTACCTATATTCCAATCGGCAACCATACCTGCCGAATCGGGGTATTACAATACCACCACCTTAAACTGGAGCCGTCCTTGGCTCCGGAATATAGACAAGCCCAAATCTCCGACGTTCCCTACCCCTCATGAGACAATCACCTGGAACAACCCCGTCCAGCGTACCTTCTCACCCTCGGAAAGTGACCCTTCGTCGTCTCTAATACCCTTTATAAAGACCCGTCCCTCCACCAGTACTGTCCCCACTTAGCCAATGCGGATATCCGACAGTATGGGGTTTTCAACGGGCATCGTTGCGGTAATCCAGCAGCAACTTCCCGGGAGATCACCCATCCCATGATTTCTCCCGCCCAAGCACGCTTAACTGCAAAGTTTTCTGCCAACTCTGGAGCCAATTGTGCTGAAAAGTCCTCGGTGTTTGGAAAGGACAAACCATTACCTATATTCCAATCGGCAACCCTACCTGCCGAATCGGGGTATTACAAAGGTAGCATTGATTGCAAACCCTGATTTGAAGACTATATAAGGGAGAACTCTAGCAACTGGGAAACCTAATTCCCACACCTTCTGTGTGATACTAGTTGCGACTAGAGTCGATTCTCCTTTAACCTAGGTTTTTCCTAAAACCATTATAGGTTAACGACTTCATTGGGATTTTAAAGCCAGACCCAACTATTTTCTCTGTAGTTGTGTGTTCTGATCTTAGTTTGTTCTATCGTATAGAGTGCTATCTTCTCTAAGATTTGCTCGAGATTCGATCTCCAATAGGTAAGATAAAAAGTAGTCACAAACATCTTCGTCTCATCGTTTGTGATTTCACAATATCTTGTTTCGCTTTCATACGATTAATATTATTGTGAAGGTGATTGATATTACTAGGATGTTCTTCGAGAATATAAGTCTGGTGTATCAGTTGGTTCCTCTTGTTCACCTTGATTTATTAAAAGATAGAACAAAAACTCGTAGGTATTTCTGTGGGAGACAGATTTATCTATTCAATAGACTTTTCTGTGTGAGACAGATTTGTTTATCAAGTCTTCGACTTTGGGTTGTAGAAACTATTAGTTGTGGGAGAGATCAGCTAAGGGAATCAAGTGTACAGAATCCGGCGTGGTTCATGAGGCGTAAGGAACGCGACTGTACCTTAATCAGTGTGAGATTGGTTAGGGCTCAACTACATTCCAGTACGAAGTTAACTTATATTAGGCTAGAGTCTGTAGCGTCTTAATACAGTGTGGTCTTCAAATCTGGACTAGGTCCCAGGGTTTTTCTGCATTTGCGGTTTCCTCGTTAACAAAATTTTTGGTGTCTGTGTTATTTCTTTTCCGCATTATATTTTTATATAATTGAAATATCACAGATTGTGTGTAGTTCAATCAATTGGTGAATCCAACCTTTGGTTGTTGATTGAAATTTATTGACGCTTGGATAATGGTCTTTGGTACCATCCAAGTTATTTCTCATATTAATCCGGCTCACAAATTTCTATCTGTTCGATTGAGATACAACTCTTGGATGTATTTTCCTTGATTGAGTCTGACTGTCTACTTGATTCTCTTGAAAAATATTGGAGTTAGTCCATACAGATTGCCTAAACGAAATATTGGGTGTGGTTGTTAGACTCACGGTTTTTCAGTTATATCATGTTTATAACCGTAAAAGACATAAAGAATACTCTTAAAATAGATTCGCATTGAATTTATTTAATTTAAATGAAGAAATCCTGAATCTTATGACCCTAATTATGAGGAAACCCAATGAATTGAAATTCATAATAAAAAAGGTTACAACTCTTACATCCATCGGATGTCTTTGACTGGGATAAGACTGAGATGGTCGGATGCAATGTTTGTCTCTCAAAATGTTATCCATCCGTCCAAACTAAAAAACCCATTCTGTTTTGTATTATAGATGTTAGAGCATTGCTCGGTTGAACCCCTTGTCATATTTTACCTCTAAAAATCAAGGTTTTTTAATTGAATTACTAGAGTCAACTTCGTTAGGATGGACTAGGAGCAATATAAATGTCATACTCGCTTATTTTACTATGGATAACCTGAAGACGTGTACGCATCATCAACACATCATCATTTTGTTCGAGGTTGGTAATACAGACTTGAATTGTTCCATTTTTATCCACGTCTCTTCAAGTCGTTTAGATTGAAAACATAACATATGAAGTATAGTTATATATCTCTAGTATCAGTGACTTGATCATTTTATTATGGTTAAAGTGTCAAGGAAGCATATGCTAGTTGTTTTACAAAACTTTAATATATTGGATTACGAAATATAATTTAGTTACTTGGACTTCGTAATTTGACATAACACTATTTGATAATTCGTTACTAGTTAGTGTATTGAACTTTTAAATTGATTTCATGCCTCGAAGACTTGTTTAATTACATGAGTCTTAGGAAGTAGACTTGCAAAACTTGTTTCGCAATTGAAAGGAGTCAAAGGGTCTCTAGCAGGATCGGTCCCAAGGATCTCTAGCAGGACCGATCCCATAACAAGGATCTCTAGCATGACCGACCCTCATGTTAAAAAAAAAATAAACGTTACCGATTTTGGCTATTAACTTAGGTTTGCGTAGCTATTGGAAATATAGTTTGGTTAAAATGAAAAGTTCATAAGATGTTGATATAGTATTTGAACATGTTCTAAACTCTTATTACTTAATATTCAAGTAGTTTCCTTGATACTCGAGATGTGATCCCGAACCAAAATATTTTAAAATATATTTTTGATATTCGGTATGTATGTGACATTTATATCCTCACTTGTAACCATATCAATAAAGTATATTTTTATGCTAGCTAATATTTGGTTGTCTCCTAAAATGATTCTTGTGTATTAGTTGTATTACAATTGAAATATTACAAAACCGAAGATAAGCATTTATTGCATATCTTTAGTATTTTCGGATTTGGAAATTCCTTGTTGTCCAAACTACCTTGGTCATTATAGATTGTGAAGTTTATCATTCTTATAAACTTATCCCTTACGCACTGATCTAACCGATTGTGCGGGAATCCCACTGGAGTATGTTTGTAATACTCATTTGAGAGGAGAGTATCCTAATTAGGTGAAATCTCTTATGTGCTTTTCATTTAAAGACTTATGCGGGATCAAAGAATCACTGGTAACACTGTTGGTGGGAAACTAAGTTCGTATTGTTTATTTAGTTTACATTTTTTGATTTGATTGACTAATGGTAAAGTTAAACCTTAATAGATCTAGTTTGTTTATAATGTGATATTTATCTTATGATATAAGTTCACTCGAACAAATTCAATGATTAAAGATTTTAGGTCTGATCTTTTGATTCAAGATCTCAACATAGAACTTTTAGTCATCCATTTTTAACCAACTTCGTTTTGTACGTAATGGATTCTTAGTGGGATCAAGTTGTTTGTGAAGGTACTTTGAAGACTAGAAGATTTGTTTTAGTATTCGGACTTCGTGGTAACTTCTTGCACATTTGATTGACTGGGATCCAACAAGCTTGTTTATCTCGTATAAACTTTTTATAACTTACTTTTGTAGATGATGATTTTTGAACCGAGGGTAAAACAATCATTTCGCGATCCAAGGGTAAAATTATAATTTTTGGTAGTCCAAGGCCAAACCATCTCTTTGACAAAATGTTTAACCCAGTCGAGGTACTCATGTATATGAATACGATCAACCACTAGACTATGCAGAGGAACGTGTGAACTTAAACAGTATGAAGCCCAAAAAAGGATGACGAAGTTCAAAATCCTGAAAAAATAGAAGCCGACTCAAAGTTGAAGTATCCTGGTTAGGCCCAGAAGAGCTCTCATCACTTCAAGGTGAAGTTTCCTACATCACTCGGAAGCGGAGAGCCTTCATCTCTCGGAAGCAGAGAGCCTTCATCATTCTGAAGCAAAAAACCTTTATCTCTCGAAGGCAAAAGAGTCTGGTCACTCCAAAGAGAAGGGATTTCAACACTCAAAGATAAAAGATCTCATAGGTCTACGGTTGACCGCCTCAGACGAGGTCAAACGGTTCACCACAGTGCCTCGTCAGGCCCGACACCCTGCCTCTGATACGCATGGCGTGCTATTATAGGTCTATGGTTGGCCGCCTCAGCCGAGATCAAACGTCTCTCCCCAGTCGAGGTGAAATGGCTCGCCCTAGCCAGGGTCAAATGGCTCGTCTCAACATTCTGATTAGGTCATGATAGGCCTTAATGAAGATTGTGCTCTTCACATGGAACACATGGCTATAACAAGGCTTCTGGAGTTCTTCACATGACTCCAGAAGACCTCCTTGTGAAAGCATATGTAAAGTTGTGACATGCTAACATGTCACACGACACATCACATACAAAGGTTGGTCACATCACAAATGAGGGGATGAACTTAGGGTTTTGATCTGGCGGTCTATGACAACGTGTGGGTATCAACCTACCCGCATATAAAAAGAATAGTCGGTCGTGAGGAGTCAAGTTAGGATAAACTAGACAGGTTGTTTATCCTTATCTATTCTTAGGATTTAAGAGAAGATGATTATCCCCCCTCCTTATCGTTATCCCACCGACTAAACATTATGGTTTTGCAGAGATATAAATAAACCTACGGTTGGTCATTCTAAAGAACACCACATAACACTAAGTTCTCTGCAACTCTATATATCTTAGAGTCTCTTCGTCTGCAACTGAGAAACTGTAATATCATCTTTTCCAGCTTCTCTCTCTAGACCAACCCTACCTTTCATCTGCGACTGAAGCATCCTTTGAACAAGCATCATCTTGGTTTAGGAAAAAACTGTTCGTCATCAGCCTCCCGTCCTCACAATCGAACAAATCAGATACCCTACTAACCCGCGTATATTTTTCGACATATACAATTGTATAGATCGATAATCAATCTTTGTGTATTTCTCTTTGAGATCCACTTTGGTAGTTTATAAACTAAGATTCATTATTTTGGTAATCTCGATCTTAGTTGATGTAACCGATACAAAGAAGTTTATATCGATTAAACGGAAGAACCTCTGTGCTCAGTTACATCTCTAATTAACTTATTGATTTAGGAGATTGATTGAGCGGTTACTGGAACAGATTAGTCATTTACTATTTCGGAATACGATCCAAATGGGTTGAGTGGTTGAAGTCTTCACAACAGGTGAAGCGACTAAAATAATGGACTCTATCTTAGGATTCACGTGTTTACCCAGATTGGTTGTATGCACAGGGATACTGAAAGAACTAAGTAATTTGAAGTTGTATTAGTCTTTATATAACAACTTAATTCTGAGAGTATCCAAAACTGGACTAGGTCTTGGGGTTTTTACGCATTTGCACTTTCCTCGTTAAAAATCTTGTTGTGTACCTTTACTATTTTTTTTCCTCTGAATTATAATTATTGCAAAGGTTATAATTAAAGTAATAGCATTGTACATTAATCAACACTTGGTTTGATTCCTTAGTTTGGTTCGGATTTTACACTTACTTTATATACCAAATGTACATCTTGTTGAAGTAATCTTCTTGATAGCGCTTGTCTATATTAGATTACACAAGGTGTGTCTTGCAAAGGTTGATATCGAAAATATTGTGGTGTACTTGTTTCCCTTATAAATTTCAATTGGAATCAAAGCAGGAACACATAATAAGATCTAACAATCTGACGTTTTGAGCGATACAATCTGTGAGATATAAGCCAAAATAAGGAAACTCGCTTAACTCGTTTTGATAAACTGATAAGGCTGGTGATTATGGTTATCCTTTATATTAGTAGCCTTGTAAGAGGTTATGAGTATCCAATATTTAGTCATGTTTCTAATGAATCTACCATAGAAAAACAAGGAAGACTATCATCAAAGAAAAATATGATTTTGCAAAAACAAAGAAAAACTCAATTAACGTATCACAAGGTATAAATACTAAATGTCCAAAAGTTTTTATGTAGCTACCTCACCATCTCATGATAACTCCCGAGATCATATAATAACTCTATCTTATGAGCCTGAAAAATCTGATTCCGAATATATAAAAGAATCTATAAAGGTTGTTAGTGAATTCAAAAGAGTTAATAAACGTCTTATCACTGACTCAGCTGATTACTTTCCACATATCGCTTCAGACGCAAGCTGAGTTGTATTCTATTTGGGCTGCAATTCCTTGCTAATTGGTCGAGCCCATAAACTTTTGGTGGCAGGCACACAATCTCTCAAAAGGATTACCAAAGACCAATTACGCTCCCTCTCCATCCGATTTTGGCAAGCACTGCAACTTTAAACACTGCGGAATTCAATACTGGAACCGTAACCTCACAAATACTTGGAAAAACTGGTTCAATGAAAGCCATTCTCAGTGTTACTCTAGTCAAACTCAATATGCTATTCAAACCAACAACGCCAACTCTGACACAGGTAAGCTTCTCTCTTTGGCCCCATATGCTAACTGTTGTTTCTATCACAAGACTAGCTACCAAGCACCATTAGCCATTCAAGGGGTTCCCACATGGACACGCAGGAAAGTTGTACGGCACCAATCAGTTGTCAAGAAAGAAATATGTTATCTCAACATCAGAAGCTGCAAGTCAGAACAAAACTACACAATATCCCATGAACTCCTACAAACAAAATTTGATAAAAAAACAAAAACAGACTCAAAACTTTGAACCCGTGAATCATTTTCAAATTAAAGCCTACACCCTATTCCCTCATTTTTCAGACCTATACACTCACTCCCCCCCCCCCACCCCCCCCCACCCAACTTAGTGAGCCTCACTCAACCCTCTCTCTTCACTGCAAAACTGTTTTCTACCTTATTATGGCTTCATCATCTAACACCCCTCCCCCTAGCATAGATAATCTTGTGAACAAGATGACATCTGCTCTTACCATCCCTGAGGATCTATTTCCAAAAGTTTTCATCAACTCCGAAAATATCAGAACTAAGCAACCTCATAATTGGAAATGGTGTTTCATTGGAAAACTATGTAGCAACATATGTTTCCAAACTTCAAAAGTTAGCTCTTTCATCAATGCTTATTGGGAGCTACAAAGTAGAGTTGAGGTAGAAAATTGGAAAAAAAGAAGAAATTACTACATTCTCAGACTCACTCATGAAGAAGATTACTCTACCCTGAGAAATGGTGGAACAAGAGGAGTATTTGATAAGCTAATGGTCCTGGTTGGTGTTCCTGCTGGGGGACCTGAATTGATTGATGAAGAACTATTCTCAAAGGTGATGATCTGGTTACTCATCAAAAGAATCCCAACCCATATCATTCCAGACCCCCAAGGCATTCTCAGGCCAATTGGAGTCTACCAAACAACCAAGAAAGCTTATGGAAGAGACAGTTTTGAAAAGAATGTAGAGGTAAAACTTACAATTGATGTTACCAAATCTCTTAAATTTGGTATTGAAGCCTTTGAAACCACCACTATCTCACATTGGCTTGAGTTTGCTTATGCTCTCAATGGGATAAAGTTTTGTAAAGTCTGCAGAATCTTAGATCACCCAAGCCCTCCTTGTCCTTCCCCTCCAAATCACTCTCAATCCCACTACAACAATTTCCCAACCCCTCAACCAGCTACTCCACCAAGAACCCAGCAACAAAAAGTTGTCCAAGATGGAAAAAACATTATCTACAAGCCATACTCTAATGCTGACGCTGCTGCTGAATTTGAGATAAAAATGAAGATAGCAAAAAAACTGGAGCTGGAAACTGTTATTGCCAGGCTTGCCTCATCTTCAAAGGGGGCACACATCTTTAATGATCAACCTGAAACACCTTTGGATAATCACCAACCCCATCCATATGTTCTAGATTGCCAAATTAAAAACAAGAAAATGGAGTTAGCTAAGATGATTGCTGGAAATTACAAAAAAAAACTATCCAAGGATGAAAACTGCTGCCAGAGCTAAAAAAGATTAGCACTCCTAACACTGTAGTTCATCACTCTATGGACCCTGCTAGCATTTTTCCAACCTCCTCACAACCAAAACCCTTCCCTTTCAATACTTTTCCAACCTTAGCTCAAATTAAAATTAGAATGGAAGCTGAGCAAGCCAAAAAGAAAAAGGAAACTTGGAAGGAAAAAAAGAAATCCCATTTGTTTGCACAGCCCTCTTCACCATCTCCTCCAGATACCATGATGGAAACCAAGAGAAAGAAACCTCTCCAAGCTGAAGATGGTATTGAAGTCAACTCTTTTGATTCTGAATGTCTCAAAAGTTTCAAAGATCAAGGGACCAAAGTTGTTGTGTCTCCTGACTCCAACAACAATACTCTGATGGCTAACGGTGACTTGGGATCTACCTCTGCTGCCAATATGGTAAATTTCTTAAACCTTTCTTTACTGTGTTCAGTTCTTTCTATAGTATTTTGCATTTTCTATATGCTCATAGATCAAAATTATGACCACATAAATAGAATACTTACTTCCAAATATCCTTTGGTATCTTACTTTTGGCAATTCTTTACCACCTTGGCATGGAGCTGCCAAGGGTTGGGAACAAAGGATGCCAAAATATATCTAAATGATATGTTGAACAAACTAAATCCTGACATTATTTTATCTCTGACATTAAACTAAAATAGTAAAAGCTCAAAAAAACTATGAATGAGATAAATGTGCATAAATATTGGTTTGTTAACCCAGGAGGTGCTAGTGGCACTGCTGGTGGTTTAGCATTGATATGGAAGAGTAGCCTAAACATTGAAATTCTAGACTCCTCTCTTAATCATATCAATGCTATTATTAGGCCTGTCAGTGGCTCTCCTTGGTTATACATTGGTTACTATGGTAGTCCCTATGATACTGATAGTAAACTCCTTTCTTGGAAAAGACTGGAACATACTGCAGCCATTAATAACTTACCTTGGTTGGTTATTGGAGATCTAAATATTATTCTCCATGACACTGAAAAATTTAGTGTTCATCATATAGATACCAATGAAGCTTCTATATTTAGCAACAAAATCCTTGAGTTGGACCTTGTGAATTTGGGCTCCACTGGCTACCCCTTTACTTGGTCAAACAAAAGAGATGGTCACAATCTTACTGAACAAAGACTGGATAGAGGGCTGGCCACTGACAGCTGGCTGTTGCTCTACCCAAATACTACTATCACTAATATGTTGGGTGTTGGCTCTGATCATCATCCTATTCTTCTTAATTCTAACCCCTCCTGGCAAACTGGTAAAATCCCTTTCAAGTTATTTGGTCCTTGGATTGACCACAAGGACGGAAAGGAAATCATATCTGAATGTTGGAGAAAGAATCTTACTGGCTCTAGTGCTTTTCTCATAGCTAGAAAGCTAAAAGACATCAAGTTACATCTCAGAAAGTGGAATAAGGAAGTCTATGGTAACATTAAAATTAATATTGAAGAATGAAAGCAACACCTCCTCTGGCTTCAAACCAACTACTTCAGAGATGACAGAAATCAAGCCATCAAAGCAGCTAGATATCACCTCAGAGATTGGCAGGATGTTGAAGAAAATTTTTGGAAGACTAAAAATAGAGATCAATTCATTAAGCTGGGAAACCAAAACATAACCTACTTCCACGGAGCTACCAAGTGCAGAACCAGAAGAAACAAGATTGATGCTATCCAAGATAGTCAGGGGCATTGGATTGCATATCATCAAGGGATAAAACAATGCTTCACTCAACACTTTACCAAAATGGCCACTGCTGAAAACCCTTCCATCAACCCAGAGATTATTAACCTAATTCCCACCACATCACCTCAACTGACAACAACATGCTTAACAGAACCCCAGAATACAATGAAATTAAAAGCATTCTCTTCAGCATGGCTAAGGATAAAGCTCCAGGACCAGATGGTTTTCCACCAAACTTCTTCCAAGCCAACTGGGATATCATTGGAGAAGAAACTGTTAAAATGGTGTAATACTTTTTCATGTCTGGTCATATTCTAAAAGAGATGAATGCAACCTTCATATCCCTTATACCCAAAGTAGAAAACCCCACTTCCCCAAGCCATTTCAGACCAATCAGTCTTTGTAATACCACTTACAAAATCATCTCCAAGCTCCTAGCCCAGAGAATGAAACCATTTCTCAATAAAATTATATCCTCTTACCAATCTGCTTTCATACCTAGAAGACAAATATATGATAATATAGCTATAGCTCATGAACTTATTCACTCTATGAGATCCAAAAGAGGTTCCAAAGGTGAGAATGAGAGTATGGGAATAAAGATTGATATGGCAAAAGACTTTGACAGAGTTGATTGGAACTTCCTCAACACCATTATGACAAAAATGGGCTTCAATGAACAATGGTGCAATAAAATTATGCAGTGTATTACCACCACTTCCTCAGCTATCCTTATCAATGGCTCACCAGATTCTTTCTTCAACCCTTCAAGAGGTTTAAGTCAAGGAGATCCCTTATCCCCTACCTCTTTTTATTCTGCATGGAAGCTCTCTCAAGAACTCTTACTCATGCTGAGGACTTAGGCATCATTAATGGAATAAAAATTTGTGGGAGCGCACCCTCAGTTAACCACCTTCTGTTTGCTGATGACTGCATGGTTTTCTGCAAAGCAAACAAAGTAGAATCTCAAAACCTCATGGACATCCTCAACATCTTTGGAGAAACCTCTGGTCAGCTCATTAACTTCAACAAATCTGGGGTGTTCTTCAGCAAAAACACTGATCCAAACCTCTTCTCAATCATCAACAACATCATGAGAGTTCAAGTTCTGCAACTGGATGACAAATATCTAGGTTCTCCCCTTTTCACTCACAGAAGAAAAATCAAGTCATTCAAGCCAGGAGTGGATAAATTAAAACTGAGACTCTTCAGCTGGAAAAATGTTCCTCTTCAACTGGAAAAATGTTACATCCACAGCCAGTATCTATCAAATTAACTGTTTCAGAATCCCTAAACAAACTTGCCATGATTTGAACAAGCTGCAAAGAGATTTTTTCTGGGGCAAAAATCTGGAAAACCCAAGAGGATACTACCCAAAGGCCTGGACAGCAATATGCAAACCAAAAGATATGTGGGGCTTAGGTTTTATGAATATGGAACTCTTCAACAGTTTCATGATTACAAAGATTGGATGGAGACTTGAACAAGAAAAAGACTATCTCTTGTACAAAATGATGGATGCCAAATATCTTCTAGGAAGGAATGTCCTAAATATGGATACAAAAGCAAAGCCTGGAGACTCTTGGATCTGGAAAAGGATTCTAGAAGGAATACAGAATATACAACAACACTGTAACTGGAAGCTAGGCAATGGGATGAAAATCAACTTTTGGGAAGATTACTGTCTCCCAAATTCTACAACTAAGCTTCTCAAACCCAATCGCTGCCCTCAACAAATAGAGTTGCTATCTCATCTTATGAATTATGATGGAAGCTGGAATATACAACTCATCCACCATATATTCAATCAGAACATTGCTCAAGCTATACTGGACCTCAACACTAATCCAAGGAAAGAAGATTTAATACAATGGAACTTAAATGAAACTGGGAAGTTCTCTGTCAAAGCTCTATACAAGGATAAGATAGAATACTTATACAAAAATGATACCAGTAACAGAAATTGAGAGGCTATCTGGAGATTGGATACTGCTCCAACTATCAAGATCTTTCTCTGGAAGTGTGCACATGAAATTTTTCCTACCAATGCTAAAACTACAAGCATTCTGCATTACATTGATCCTATTTGTCAGGTCTGCAGTAGTGGAGAGGAGACAATGACACATCTCTTCCTAAACTACCTTAATGCTACTGCAATTTGGACCAACCATGGAAAGTTTGACAACAACACAAACTTTATGGACTGGTTCAACTCTTGGTTTGATACTGAAGCCATTCTTGGAAAAACTATTTTATATGTGATATACACATTTATGTGTCTAATATGTCTCAATTGTATGTATTGTTAGTGCTCGATTTTGTATTTATTGTGTTATTTTATGTCTTTGTAGGAAATTTTAGAGAAATAAGCCCTTGCGGCGAAATGAGCTCAAAAAGTGGTCTTTTTACACCCCAGGATAAAGTGTTAAAGGCACCCCAGAAATGCGCTAAAAGCACCCAGAGGAGTTGTTAAAAACACCAGAAAAATTACTGTTTTATCCCCAAAATTACTATTTCCGCCCCAATTGCTAAAGGGACCCCAGGAATGGATAAAGGGGAGGTCCCTTTCTTCCAAAATTTGAAATCAGAAAAAGGCGGGAAAAATGACGCATGCAACTGGCAGAACTTTGGGAAGAATTTTTTGACGTGTTTTAGTGAGATTCAATCGCTGAAACTTTGTTGAAAGATGTGGTATATCATAATAGAGCTGGTATGGGTGTTTGTTGCGATCAAATTTGGCTAGAAAATTCAACAGATGAAATCAAAGCAAACCCGTACGGGAGGAATCTATTCACGGGATTTCTTGAGTTTTGTGGAATTTGAGCGTGTTCAGAACATGTGTTATGACTCTATCAATAGGCAGAGGCGTGACAGAGCTAAATGAGGAGAGTTCTGCAGCTGTAATACGCGTGCAGGAGACGAGAAGGGAAAGAAAATATTCCCAAAATATTTTCATTTACTGCCCGAGTAATGAAAATTATATGGAGTGAATGAGGGAGATTTCTTGCGCCTGTTGGGTATATATAGAGTTATAGGGTCGAAGGAAAGGGGGTGTCGAGAGTTTGGGGTCGATTGGGAGACCACAGGGAGGTTGCAGAGGCGAAGAGAAGAACTGCAGGAAAGTTTCCTGCTGCTG
The DNA here is from genome assembly GCF_003573695.1 of Papaver somniferum. Classification (NCBI taxonomy): domain Eukaryota; kingdom Viridiplantae; phylum Streptophyta; class Magnoliopsida; order Ranunculales; family Papaveraceae; genus Papaver; species Papaver somniferum. The sequence continues at coordinate 143,335,937 of NC_039360.1, read as the reverse complement.
TTGAAGAAGAAGGAGAAGACGAAGAACAGACGTCCCAGGACCGTCGTTCTTCAACAGTGTCAACAGCAGCATCTAAGTATCGTTGTTTTACAATAGTACACTTCTATTGTTGATTTCTGGACGCCTTTTGTGGGTCGTAGATTCACTGTTTTATACTTTTTCACTCTTTTAATCAAATTTTGAGCATCAATTATGTATTTTAAGAACATGATTAATATGACGAGTTAAACCCCAAGCACTAGGACGGCGGAAGAGGCCGTGTTTCATCCATGTGGTAATTTAAATTAATTCGTTATTTACTTTTTGCACCAATTTTAATTGAATTAAGATTTTAATTAATTATTTGTGATTTTATTTGATGGAGCATGCTTAGTCTTAGGGATTCTTGATGCGCCATGCTCATAAAATACAAGTAATATTTTATATAATCTACTTTGGCAAAGAATAGAGTTAATATTTGTTTTGTTTTGAACTATAATCGCCTAGAATTAAATTCTGAACCACTTGAAAATGAAAAATGGCCGAATCTTTAGTCCCAGTTTCTCGCACCAGTGTTAATATTTTTATTGTATATATTTTTTTTTTATTAAGTTTAAAAAATTATCCTTCACAAGTCCGAGAGTTTGAACCTCATTACTACAACCCACGAAAAATCATTAATCATTTTGGCGCCGCCGACGCGGATTTGTGCTTAGGTAGAATTTTTAGGTTTTTATTATTTTTTATTATTCCATTTGTTCTTTTTACGTCTGTTTGGTTGTGTCTTTGTATTACAGGTTTGAAGTTGGATACTAAAGACCTTGGAATCAAAGCTTAAAGCTATAAAAGAGAAGGAAAAAAGACAAAGCAAAAAAAAAAAAGAGACATTTTTTTTTTATTTTTTTTAAGAGACTTTCCATTTTATTTTTTTGTAATTATTAATATTATTTTTTGTATTTCTTTTCATTGGACTGGACTTTGGACAATTTATTTTAATTTTAAACCCTACGGAAGGGTTATATAAAATAATAAAATAAATAAATAAATATAAACTGTTTGCAGGGAAGGACGACGATTACAATATCGTCTCGGCCCCTCGGGTTCGTACATGACATAGGAGTCGTGGCCCGAGTCGACTTCAACGGTTCATCCCCCGTCTGGTACGGGAGGTAAGTCCATAGAAACACTCGCGAATCTCCTGTAAGCGAGTTACTGTATTCCTTAAGGTGATTCATTGATTGAGGACGAATTTGGACTGTTTTTAAATTCCTAGTAAAGGGCAAGGCCTGGCCAATACAAGATAAGGGTTTGGATTTCATCCCCGTTCCCTTCTTGCCCGCCTTAGGAAAACGAAACCAAACGCGAACCTAAGCCTAAAATTTCGACTAGAAAGAGACCAATAGGAAACTCGTTCGAAAAATATTGGTTGCTCTTTAAGCACACTTCAAAGTTCATGATGGTTTCTGTGAGTTGAATGCGTGACTGCGCCGCCTTCTAATGCGGTGAGGCCTTGGGTATCAAAGCTCTACTAAGCTTCCCTCGCCTTTATTCAACTTACTTTGACTCGGATTGATTCTAGAGGGGTTTGCTCAAATTGCAACGAATTCCCTTTCGAAAGGTAAAAGCTGGTCTAGAAACAATCTAAGTGGAGCCATCATGCTTTTCGTTTGCTAGAAATCTTTGGATTTGTTTTGGTGGATTTGAGTCGGTCTTGTTTGTGGTTTTGTAGAATTCCCTTGCAATTAAGAATGTCGAACTGGTATGATAGAAGCCAATACAATGAGTATCGACCTGAATTTGAATATGGACATCATTAGTTTTATGACCATGGTGGGAATAGTAGTTGGGAACGCCAACCTTTTCAAGGTTATGGTTCATACCATAGTGAGCCCAATTATTATCCACACACGAATTGGTCTTACGAGCAAGAAAATCAGGAATATTATAGTACTAGTCATGCGTTTTTGGAAAATTACTTAAAAACTAGTCCTGATTATGACATTTCTAAACCTGTTCAATCTCTAGAAGAAACCTACCAACAAGTTCGAAGGGAGTATGAACGTGCAGTTAGTTCAAGAGAAGAGAGTACACAACGGTCTAATATATTCAATGAGACTTGTGAACGTATAAGTGTTACGCTCAGTGAAATTCAAGCACGTTTAGAGGCAGAAAATGAACAGTTAGCTAATGCTGCTCGAAATTATCTAAATTTCCAAAATAGTGTTTCCAATCCTACCCTTGATATCAATAGTGAATATTTGCCCAATCTAGAGGACGAGGTTAGAATAAAAGACACTACTTTAGATGAGGTTCATGATGATTATGATGAAGATAATATTGATGAAGAATCATACATTTGTAGGCATAGTGATCCGGAACTAGTTACTCCATTTGAGCTTCATAATGATAATATTATTTCTGGTTCAGATCCCAATAATTTTAATGATTATTCACCTATTCAAAAGGATGTGGATCTGACTAGAGATACCACCGTTTTAGACGATGTAGTTCATGATCCTTTAGCCTACAAAGTATTGGACAATCCATCATTTGATGAACTTATTAATGGATCGGAGGAAGTAACTTTGATTAACACCTTAGTTAATGAGCTTTTATTAGAAACTTTCTCTTATAATCCTTTATATGATGATGGTTTAGAGGAACCGGTTTATCTTGAGAATTCTTTTTTCGAGTCGAACGATTTGGAAACAGTAGTCTTAGATGAACTCGTAGAGATTAGTGAGGATGAACCTGACTTAGAAGAATCAATTGCCCATTTTCAGGAATCTAATGACCTAGAAATTAGGGAGATTGTGACCAGTCTATCTAGAGACGCCGAAAACTCTAAGTTTGGGGGTGATTATCGTTCTCCGTGTGCTTTAACTCTTAAAAAGGTCCCTCACTTGGGACTTGACATCAATGCCTCGACCATTCTAAAAGATTATCTTCATACACGTTTTCCTAAATCTAATGGTCTCCATAAGGAAATTCAGTCGTTAGAAACCCATCCTCTGGTTGATGTGGTTTAACCAGACTATGATTCCAAGATCGATTTTGTTTTCCCACCAAAAACTTTTCTACCAATTGTGGGAACATATGAGTTTAAAATGTGTCAATTTTTAAGTTTTGAGACTAAACCTAATTATTTTAGGAGATTAGGGTCGACACATCTGTTTAAGGAAGACTATCACTCTCTGGCTTGTGGCAGTCTCCTTTTGTCAGCTCTTTTTGGTTTTGAAGACCCACAGTTATTCCGATTACTGTTATACGGTTCGAGTTGACTAAACCTTTCCTAAGTCTGGTTGAAGACTTTAAACTTAGCACTTGTTGGGAGGTAACCCAATCTCATGCAACCCGGTAATATCCTTCCTTAACTCTTTTACTTCAAACGGTAACAGTTTCTCCTTGTTCATGTTTTTAATTTTATCTTTAGAACATTGAGGACAATGTTAGAATTAAGTTTGGGGGTATTGGGAGAAACTTTTTAGTTTCATAATGAATAAACTCCAGAGCCTAAAAATTTATGCTTATTTAGGATGGCAGTAACCAATCTAAGTGGATGGAAGCATTTTGGTTTTAGGAGTTGAGGGACCAATCTGACTAGATGGAAAATCTAAAGAGTCTATTCATAAAAGCACAAAGCTCAGTTGTTAGGAATAACATGATAGTTTCACCATATCTCGTTGAGTCATTTTCACTTTTTTTTTTTTGATGTTGTTTTCTTTTTAAATATGTTTCTAAGTGATTTGGTGGGGCTCACGGTTCAAGTTGTTACCAATGGTAGGGTGAATTAGAGTGATTGAGATACCATGAAAAAAAAAAGAAAAAAAAAAGAAATTGAGACCAGACCATTTGACCAAAAGGAATAAATCCAAGAAAGTCGACCACTGGTACCCTTGTATACGCCAGTTGTGTTGACCTAGAGTTAGGTTATCGACCACTGGTACCCTTGTATATGCCAGTGTGTTGATATTAGTAACACTAGTATCTCAATCCATTAGGATAGGTTCATTTTGGCAGAGGCCTTCAGACAGATATGGGAAACGCCGTTCACTTAGTAAACATCAAAACCATCTATGTTTTTCTATATCCATCTTCTTGATCTATCCATGTGATTAGTTTTGACTCCGGATATTGATGTCCATAGTGCGACTATCTGAGTAGAGCTATGTCACATATATATATGAATTTTAGTATGCTTGAGTGCAAACTCGTGTACAACAATTGGAATTTCGCATCAGGGTACTTCCTCTTATAGTCAATAAGTATGCCAACCAAGGAGATTCTTTAGTGCCTTCCAAGGTTCTGCGTAGATAGCTAGAGTTTGGAGTATTGGTTTTGTGGGTACACCTCTGGTAAACCCTCCCGAGATTAACTCGGTCACTAGGGACACCTAGTGAGTTAGGATTTTATTTTCCATATTAGTTTTGCTCGAGGACTAGCAAATAATAAGTTTGGGGGTGTTGATAGACACATTTATGTGTCTAATATGTCTCAATTGTATGTATTGTTGGTGCTCTATTTTGTATTTATTGTGTTATTTTATGTCTTTGTAGGAAATTTTAGAGAAATAAGCCCTTGAGGAGAAATGAGCTCAAAAAGTGGTGATTTACACCCCAGGATAAAGTGTTAAAGGCACCCCAGAAATGCGCTAAAAGCACCCAGAGGAGTTGTTAAAAACACCAGAAAATTACTGTTTCATCCCCAAAATTACTATTTCCGCCCCAATTGCTAAAGGGACCCCAAGAATGGATAAAGGGGAGGTCCCTTTCTTCCAAAATTTGAAATCAGAAAAAGGCGGGAAAAATGACGCATGCAACTGGCAGAACTTTGGGAAGAATTTTTTGACGTGTTTTAGTGAGATTCAATCGCTGAAACTTTGTTGAAAGATGTGGTATATCATAATAGAGCTGGTATGGGTGTTTGTTGCGATCAAATTTGGCTAGAAAATTCAACAGATGAAATCAAAGCAGACCCGTACGGGAGGAAGCTATTCACGGGATTTCTTGAGTTTTGTGGAATTTGAGCGTGTTCAGAACATGTGTTATGACTCTATCAATAGGCAGAGGCGTGACAGAGATAAATGAGGAGAGTTCTGCAGCTGTAATACGCGTGCAGGAGACGAGAAGGGAAAGAAAATATTCCCAAAATATTTTCATTTACTGACCGAGTAATGAAGATTATATGGAGTGAATGAGGGAGATTTCTTGCGCCTGTTGGGTATATATAGAGTTATAGGGTCGAAGGAAAGGGGGTGTCGAGAGTTTGGGGTCGATTGGGAGACCACAGGGAGGTTGCAGAGGCGAAGAGAAGAACTGCAGGAAAGTTTCCTGCTGCCGTTGAAGAAGAAGGAGAAGACGAAGAACAGACGTCCCAGGACCGTCGTTCTTCAACAGTGTCAACAGCAGCAGCTAAGTATCGTTGTTTTACAACAGTACATTTCTATCGTTGATTTCTGGACGCCTTTTGTGGGTCGTAGATTCATTGTTTTATACTTTTTCACTCTTTTAATCAAATTTTGAGCATCAATTATGTATTTTGAGAACATGATTAATATGACGAGTTAAACCCCAAGCACTGGGACGACGGAGGAGGTCGTGTTTCATCCATGTGGTAATTTAAATTAATTCTTTATTTGCTTTTTGCACCAATTTTAATTGAATTAAGATTTTAACTAATTATTTGTGATTTTATTTGATGGAGCATGCTTAGTCTTAGGGATTCTTGATGCGCCATGCTCATAAAATACAAGTAATATTTTATAGAATCTACTTTGGAAAAGAATAGAGTTAATATTTGTTTTGTTTTGAACTATAATCGCCTAGAATTAAATTCTGAACCACTTGAAAATGAAAAATGGCCGAATCTTTAGTCACAGGTTCTCGCACCAGTGTTAATATTTTTATTGTATATATTTTTTTTTATTAAGTTTAAAAAATTATCCTTCACAAGTCCGAGAGTTTGAACCTCATTACTACAACCCACGAAAAATCATTAATCAATATGCTACCACCTGCTGGCATATCTGGAAAGCTAGGTGTGATCTGGTTTTCAATCACATAACTCCAAATGCTAAACACACTTCTCAGTGTATTCAGCAATACCTATGTGATTATAACAGAGTGCACAACCTATCTTCTCATGCTCTTAATGATCTCCTCTCAAACAACCTTGGGACTGACACTGAATCTGTCACACATATTCCTTATGACCTGAACCACACTCTACAGGAGTTTGGTTTCACCATAAGGATATATGCACTGTACAGAACCCTGAGACTTGCAAATTTTTCTCTGCACTAACTATTTTGGATGCTGCTGGAAACAACATTGATAGCAGAAGATACCCAGGCCACTCTGGAGGATGAGAAGCAACAGGAGGAGCAGACCTGGCTTTCAGCTGGGCCAAGGTAAAGTATCACATGAACATTGAAGTACATGCTGAATCAAAGGAAATTCTTCTCAGAGTTCACTATCTATATCATCAAGCAATTCAAGAAAGATTCAATCCCAGTTACTATGACCATCCAACAAACTATGCTGAAGATCATAGCTCAAGAATCAAGCCTATCACTTTTGTGTTAAGTAGTCTTAAGTTAATTCACATACTCCAAAACTTGGAAGCTTTTAATTTAGCTATATTATGTAAGAACAATGAAAGCAGGCTCACCATAAGCACCGCTACTCCTTCATATGGTCCTTAGTTTCTTTTGCTAAGGTTTTTCTTTAAAAAAAAAGAGTTTAAGAAAAGTGGGTCCATGAATCCCTTGATAAGTTTCCCACTCCATACGGAGGATTTGTTGGAAAACTGAATCCCGTAGAAAACATGATTCCAAGGATTCGGACAACCAAACATATAAAGGGAAACGTAATTCCCATGGACCCATAAATTTCACCTTTAAAATTCGACATCCAAACCCACCATTAGAGTAATTTTTTTTTGATTCAAACACCAATAGAGTATGTCTGCAGGGTTTGGAACTCGTAATTCGTAGGGCAACCTAGAAGCCCTGGGTTTAATGATTATGTATCTCAGATATTCATGATACGTAAAGGTGTAGCCGACAAAACTCAGAATCATGGTAGATACGATTAGCTCTTCAGATCAGAACGAAAGAACGAGCAAGTAAGTTCAATTGAGAATAAATAAACAAAATAGCGGTTATTTCTGCATTTCACCCCAGTTCTTTAAAATTTTGATGTACACCTTAAAGGCTTGTTGTTTTGTTCAAATTACTGTACACCTTGTTTCCATTTCAGAGAAGCTCCTCAGTTATGTGCATTGTTAAAAGAAATGAAAGAAGGATTGGATTTAGTGAGGAGCAAAGTGCAAGCTTTAACATTGAAAGTAAGAAACGTGCATTAGACGATGTTAACTCTATTTCTCATTGGTGGATAGTATAGTATTATTGTTTAATGGTGGGTGAAAATCTGTTCAGGTGAATGAAAATCAATTTCCGACTACACATGGGTTGAGCTATCTTAATGCCAAGAATTTCCTTCTTATGAGCTATTGCCAGTGTGTTGTTTACTATTTACTTCGTAAGGCAAAAGGGCTTTCTATCGAGGGACACCCAGTTGTTCGGAGCCTTGTAGAGATGATATTATTCTTAGAGAAGGTTTGTGCATATATCTATTCTTGTCATCATATAAAGGCATTATCACCTAATACTGAGTACCAGGTCAAGCATGAAAATTTCAGCTGTCTAATGTACATATCAACTTCTAAGTTATCTGACATTAGGATCTTTTGTTTTCATTATGGGTCTTCAACCTTTTCACCCAAGTACTCTTTCATGGCGGTAATTGTTTGAGTAAAGCCTATTATGTTGTATCAATCTGAATAAAATTGGTTAACAAAGATTTTGCACTTGTGAAACCTCTATTTCATCTTCTAGATTTATCTTTGCAGTATAATGCTACAAAGTCCACTGTTATTTAGTATTTACCGCAGGTGCCAATATGTACAGGCTTACCTTTTTCTTATCTTATTTCCTGGAGTTAGAACACAGGATCTAATAGGCATGGTATTTTCTCTTATAAAAAAAGAGCCAGTAGGCGTGGTATACTTCCTGAGTGTGAACACGTAAATCACGAAGGCATCTATATGTTCACAAACAATGTTCGCACTCTATATACACACTCGTATTGATGAGATGATTGTATTGATTCCTTGGATCAAAACCTTCGGGTTTATCATAGCCTCATCTAATATCATCACTAGAGGCGTTTACATAGAGGAAGATAAAGAAACGTAGTGTAAAGTAAAACTCGTGGAGTATCAAATGAACGTAAAGTGCTGAAATGTAAATAAGACTGGAATTTACGTGGTTCAGCACTAAGGCCTACATCCACGGGGTTGTCGTTTCACTATGCATTAGATGATTACAGAGGTAGTCGGATGACTTTGGAGTTTACATAGGTCTGTGAATTGTACAAAGATAAACTTACACTCACAATCCTTCTCTCTCCCCTACTCTCTCTCTGTTTTTCGATCCCCCCTCTCTTGGTGGAGAGGGGGTATCTATGGGGTTAGAGTGTGGGACCCGTTTCTGTGGGCCGTTGGAACCTTAGCTTCTTGTGCTTTGTGTCCATCACGCGGAGGTCTTCGTTCAGAACTTGATCACGCAGAGTCATCCTCGTTCGTTCCACGGGTTGATCGACACGTATACTGCTCAGAGTGTTTAATGCGGGTAGTTGAGACGCATGCTCGTGTCAGACAAGTGTCTTTTGCCCCTGTCACGTCCATGTCAATCAACCTTCTCTTCACCGTTGATCTTGGCTTCTTTTGGGTATGAGATAAAGTAACTCTTCGGGAGTTATTTAGTGCTCCGCATTACATCGTGTTTTTGATACATCTTTTAACTTCTGCCCTTGGATTTGTTCGGGCAAAGATCTGACGTCGACGGGATGGGCTTCTTGGTTGTGGGCGTGTGTCATCATGTTTTGATGACTTGGTCCGCATGCTCTCCACGTGTCTTCCTACATACACGTGTTTGATGATGAAATATGTACACACAATTTGCCGCTTTTCTTCGGGCTTGAGTGTTTAGTGGGAGCATTGAAGAAAACAGACGTTACATATTCTTCCTCTCTCCTAATAACTTCTCCTAGATACTTGGGCACGTTTCTTACTCGTGTATTAACTGCTCATTTAATGGGAACGTTTCCCATTCCTCCATTAACTTCCTTCTCTTTCTTTCGAGTATATTAAGGATATGAGAAAAATTAATTTCATTCTCCTTGAAAATTAATTTCATTCTCCCTGTCAGTCTTCATTCTTTGTTCTTCAACCATTAAATTTTCTCTGCCCTAGCATTAATCACGCTCGTTTCTTCTTTGTTTCTGGTTTGTTGTCTTCTTTTGGGATTTTGTTTGTAGTGGTAAGGTTTCTTTTCTTCGTTTCTGTTGTTTTAAGTTTTGTGTTGATTGTGTTGATTGTAAATTTCCTGCTGCTGTCGTACCTTGTTTGTGATGAAGAACATCTTTTGATGCATGTATGCTAGTTTGCCCCTGTTCTTCTTCTCAAGTCGAGGAGACCATTGTTTCAATTGTATTGATTGAACTTTTAAGTTTAGGGTTTTAGGGTATACATGCATGTATGCTAGTTTTAGGGTTTCTGCGCTATGTTGAGATGAACTGCTAATTTTGTGGTTTTTTGATCTTTGGTGATGCCCTCATGTTTGCTTCTAACTTGTTTTTGTTGTACCTCCTCGCAGCAATGTCTGACCGTCCGCGGATTCCTTATCAAACTCCGGCTTCCAATCTACCAAGATCACCTCCACGTAGAGAGTCTGATACATATCCACCTGGGGGAGATTTCTCTAAATTGTCGCAAATAGATCCCCGTGGTAGTAAAGTTTCGTCTTCTTCTGGGACGAAGGCCTCTCCTCCTAGGAAAGGGGATCCATCGAAGGTCCTTCCGGGTCTCGATACTGCGGCGTGCTGCTTCTCGTCCTCGTGATGACTCTAGGTGTACGCAGACACCTCCTCGTGGTGGCGCCTTCGATATTCCCCTCTTCGTTCTGTAGTGCCCGTGCAGACCCTCTGCCCGCCGCCTCCAGTACTTTCTTTCAAAGGGAAGAACTCCAAAGGTGTGTGCCGAGAGAATCGTCTAAGAATCCTCCTTTGAAAAGAAAGCTTCCGAAGCTTTTGTTGGTTCGTCCGATCCCGCGGAAGAGGATGAGCTGCCCCGGTGATACGCAGCGTTTCGGTCAGCAAGAAGAAAGTCACGTTCAAACATTGACCTTGAAGTTTTCAAGGAAAAGCATGAGCTTCAAGCCTTCGAGGTTCGTTTCTATGCCCCTGAGGATGATATTACTTACGAGCTCATCTCGAAGTATCAGTTTGATGAGTTTCACCTGTTGACTACGGTTGGAGCCTTCGAGGCGGGTCTTATGCTGCCGTTGTACAATCTGGTGATTCCTTTTATTATGATGTGCTGGTGGTCGTGAAGGCTCTTCCACCAATACTCACAGTCGTTCCGTGTCGCAATTATCGGGGAATTATCTCCGTGCACTGAGGGAATGTTATCTGCGGAGTAAGGGGGAGACGACGATGACATGTTACGTTCCAAATCCCGCTGAGAGGGAATGGTATACTCCTGAAAACTTCAACAACTCCTTTGGGGATTATGTCAATAGTAGGAACCGTAAACCGTGGAGTGTTAGCCTTCGGAACCTCGCTGCTCCTCGGGGCGAAATTCGTCTGTTAAGTGAGGTGAGCGATGCCAAACTGAAATATTCCAGGCACCGAGGGGTCGAGTCAGCGGAAACTTTTTCCCGCTCGCGAAAGGATCAAGCGTGACCATGATTATGAGTGGCACGCCACTGTTATTGAAATTGTTGGTCCTTGGGCGTATGGTTGGATTCCCGGTCCGCGCGGTTGGCGTCCTTCTGAGAGTAGCAGGCCTCGTGAATCTCCTCCTGCTCGTTATGGAGATTTCTGTCCTGGCGTTTAAATTTCGAAGGCATGAACTTTCCTTATGCTCTCGACGTCGTTGAAGGAGACGGAGGAAGGTTCTGGTGCTATACTTCCACCGAAGAGTGCCGCTACTGCCAAGGTATGGTTATTGCAGATTCTGGCCGCGCCCCTCCTTTTTTGAAAATCAAACTGTGTATGAGGAAATAACTCTTTTTGTGGAACGTGTATTGGTTTGCAGGTGTCGAAAAGAAAAAGATTGGGCCCAAGCAGTCTTCTACCATTGTGACGGGTGAGGCTGAGGTTCATGAAGAAGTTACCAGTCCGGTGAACGAAGAGTTTGCCGAGGATGAGAATGTCTGATGGGGAAGAACGCACTGATACTTCCCCTCCTGATGTCGAGGAAGAGGTTGGTGCGGGTTGATGGTGTTGAAGGGAGAAATAATACCGCGGTGGCTGACGGAAGTGTTATCGCGGACATGTCTGCTCCTGCTGGTGAGGCTGCGGAAACTCTCCCCACCATTTCTCAAGAGTTCTCTTTTGACAGGATATATTCCGCAGGGGAACTCTTTGACGATGCCCTCGATTTTCCCGAAGACTTTTCTTTGCTTTCCCCCAATGATGATTGGGATGTGCTCGGGGGTTCTGGTAAGGAAGATGCTGCTGTTCAGAATGAGGGCGCGGATGATCACAATGCGCGTGGTGATGCCGAAACTTGTGCCGATGGGGCAATGTCAGCAAAGGGGAAGTCTGTGGTTGACTCGCCGTCCGAGGATTTCCCTCATTCGCTGATGTTTGAGGGTGAGGATGCCATAATGGATTGGCTCAAGAAAAAGAGTCTGTTGTTTGTTCCTCATCCTGCCCCGGTGGTTGCTGGTGAGAAATTCCGATGCTTATACCCGTCGGATGATGGAACTATCTTCCGAGGCGCGTGTTGCTGAGATGTGGGGGAAAAGCTTGAGTGTTCCAGAGGCTACCCTCGTATCGGACCCTCCCTTTCTGTTGACATGATGGCCATAGCCGATGGGTACCAATATGGTTTTCCCCAGCAGCGTGTCTTGGAGGTAAGTCCTCGTACATATCTCTTCGTGACAATTGAATCCTTCGGTGTAATAATGTTTGCCGTTTGATGTGTATGATGAGGAGTGAGCATTGTAACCATGTGTTATCAATTCTTTAAAGCGAAATCTTTGAAGCTGGAGGCTAAGCTCCGTCACAGAGAAAAGGCATTATCTGCGGCTGAGGTGGAGATAGAAGAACTGAAGAAAAGCCTTAAAGAGAAAGAAAGGTTGGGTGAAGCGGAGGCTGGTCTTCGTTCAGAGCTTGCCGCCGTTCGTGCTGAGTTAGAGCAAACTCGCGGCCAAGTTTCAGCTTTCACAGGTTTGGTTCTTCTTCATCTTTTATCCCTCGTAATTCCTCTCTACTACTTAGTTGTTCTGTCTGAGTCTCCCCACCCTATCTTCAGTGGGTGGCGTCCCCGAGCTGATATGGCTTCGAAACGAAAGGGCACGGCAAAAATCTCGTATCAAAGAGCTGGTCGAAAAAATTAAGAGCGAAGCCAAAAAGTGGGACGCTCGAGCTGAGGGATGGCGCGCAAGGCATGTTCAGATGGTTGATATGCAGAATCTGTATAATCATGACCGTACTTTGTTCAATGGTACGCTGCTGTGGACACGTGAGAATCTGCGGGAATCCCGTGAGCGTACTTCGTTGTTGGAGTCTAGAATACATCTTCTGGAAGAGGAATTACAAAAGGCTCGCTCCCTTCCTTTTCCGGGAATTAAGGAGATGTGTGTCTTACCAGAGAAAGGGACGATGCCAGAGCCGAAGTTGGGGCTCTCAGCAAAGCCCTTGCTGCGTCTCGCGCTGAAATAGCCCGCCAGGCTGAGTCTGAGAGGAATCTCGAAGTATGTATGTACAGACTTAGCAAAGGGGTAACAGAGATAAACAACGAAGTCAACCACCTTCGTCACATGGATTCGATGAAGCAGGTAGAATTAGATGCCAGTCAATTTACTCTCACCAACCTTCAACTAGATTATAAGAAATTATCCGAGGAATATGACTATCTTGATGAAGCGCGAGATGCGGTTGTTAATGAGTATGAAGAGGCTTCGGCTTGTGTCGAAGGTATAACCCTCGAGTGTGATTGTGTCTTTTCTGTGCTAACTCCCTTGTGTTGTCTTTTTCAGAGCTCGAGGGACAACTCCGCGCTGCAAATGAAAAATTTGAAAAGGCTCAATCTTCCTTAGCGCAGCAGGAAGAACAGACTAATCATTTTAAGAGTTTGGCGGCATCCCGCGAGGAGGCCGTTGGTGCTGCTTCTAAAGAAGTGAATCGTCTATCGTTGTTGTTATCTCAAGCCCACCAGCGGACGACAGTTATTATGCATAAGGCTCGGTGTCAATTGGCTGAGGAGACAAACAAGATGCTGGAGAAGATTGAGCTTGGCCTTAAGACCGAGCATGGCCTCGTCAAGAGCTATCCGCGTCGTCCTGTACCTGCCTCCTTGCCTGGCTCCTCGGGACCCTCTTCTGGTGGGAGCGTCCCTTCAACTCTTCGGAACAACCCTGCTGATGGGGCGGCATCATCTAAGTAGAGACCGCATTAGCCTTCCGTTAGATTTTGCTAGTATTTTGTAAAAAGAATATTTTTGATGTGTTTTTCCTTGAATTGGCCTTGCCGCTTTTTGTAACCAACCTTTATGAAATGGATCCTTCTTTTGATATACCTGCAATATCAGTTTGTTGTTTATTTTAAGCATTGTGAGGAAGGACACTAAAAACAAAAGAAGAGTGTTTTAAGTGTTTGGGTGCGATACCGAAGGGAGGTACCTTCGTGATCGTCTTGAGACCTGTCACCCCGCTGGCGAACCCTTGGCCAGAGGATTCCCAGACGGTGGGGGCCGAGGCAACGTTCTAGGATATGGGGTTAAAATATTTACATACACCCATTCCGTCGACCCGTTGCCTTAAGATTGGTTGGGTATCTCTTTCTGCTGGGTGCCTTCCCCCCGGTCTTACACTTATGGACACTGATGGGGGAGCCCTGAGAGATTGTAGATTAACTACTTTCCCCAATATTGTTGATAAGTTTTGTTTACTCGAATTTCAGAAAGCTTGTTTGATTGATAGGTTGAGGCCTGCTACTCCTCGTCCAGAGATAGAAACATGTAGAGCGGTTACGCTGCCTTCTTCTTCTGGTATTCTTCACGCAGATGCAAAGTTGCGTTGCTCCTATGGGTAGTACAGTTTGAGCCACTTAGCATTCCAAGGATGCCGGAGAACCTCGCCTTTCAGATTGCGAAGATAGTAGGAACCGTTTCCCGCAATGTCGTGTATTATAAAAGGTCCTCCCCACGTAGGTGCTAGCTTTCCCCATTTCTTTTATCGTTGATACTGTGGGATTGTTCTTAGCACATACTGCCCCTCTACAAAATTTCGAAGTTTTACCTTTTTGTTGTACTCCCTTGCTAGTCTTCGTTGATAATTTTCCATCTTCTGCAATGCTGCTTCCCTTCTTCCTTCCAGGTCGTCCAATCTCTCTAACATCATGTCTGTTGTGAGATTTTTCTCCCATGCTTCGGTCTTTGTGGTTGGCATGAGGATCTCTGTTGGGATGACTGCTTCAGCTCCATAAGTGAGGAGAAACGGGGATTCCCCAGTGGCAGATCTTCGTGTTGTCCTGTATGCCCATAACACATTGTGCAACTGTTCACACCATCGCCCCTTATGTTCGTCTAATTGCTTTTTGAGGATAAGGGCGAGGGTCTTGTTAGTGGCTTCCGCTTGTCCGTTGCTTTGAGGGTATATGGGGGTGGATTTGTTTTCCTTATTTTGAAAGTATCGAAGAGCATGTCTATATTTTTCCCTTGTAACTGCTTACCATTATCGGACACGATTTCTGCTGGTATGCCGAACCTGCAAATGATGTTTTGGAATATGAAAGTAAACACATCCACGTCTCTGATCCTGGCTAAGGCTTTAGCTTCCACCCATTTACTGAAGTAGTCCGTGGCTACTATCAAAAATCGTCTTTTCCCTGATCCTTCGATGAAAGGCCCGACGATATCTATGCCCCATTTTGCAAATGGCCACGGGCTACCTACAGAATTTAACGTTGTTGCTGGCGCGTGTATCTTTTTGGCGAAACGCTGACATTCTTCACATCGTCGGGACATTCTTGCGGCATCCTGTATCATTGTGGGCCAGTAATATCCTTGCATTTTTGCTTTGTCGGCTAGTGATCTCATGCCGCTATGATTCCCTGCGTCACCATAATGGATGTCGTTTAGAATTCGATGCCCCTCTTTCCTGGACAAGCAGCGTAGTAACGGTCCGAGGAAGGATTTCTTGTACAGGATTCCATCCCGAAGGTCATATCTTCCTACTTTGGAGAGTATTTTCCTGGCTTGTTTATGATCCGCGGGTAAGGTTCCTTCTTCAAGAAACGCATGGATCACCATTCTCCAATCATCTTCGTTGCTGAAATCTTCGTCTTGATTTGCTCTTGACAGGATATCTTCTTCGTCAAAATCGTTATGGATGTCTTCTCCTACCTGGTCTTCGATATTTTCTTCCACTGTATCTTGATTGGTAGCGAAGGAGAATTGTGATGCAATCGAAGGCTCGTATACCCTTGTTATTTTAATAGCTTCGACGCTTTTGTCCTTCAGCATGGATGATATATATGCTAGGGCATCCGCGTGCCTGAGATCCCTTCTGCATAAGTGCCGGAACTTGATGTTCGGAATTTGTGATGCCAATGTTTGGACCAAGGCCATGTAAGCTGAGAGGGTGTCGTCGTACACATTGTACTCGAGCCCTATTTGCCGTATGACAAGCTGCGAATCACTTGTCAGTCTTACATCGGTTACCCCCATCTCTATTATTAAACGGAGGGCATGTACGACTGCCTCGTATTCGACGATGTTGTTAGTATGCTCTTTGAATTCTAACCTGAGTGCCTGTACGATCCTTTCTCCGGTTGGGGTGGTGATGACGATGCCTATTCCTGCTCCTTCCTTATTTTTGGAACCATCGACGAAGACTTCCCATTGTCTTTGACTCGCGGGTTCGAGGATATCCATTGGATCCTTGCTTTCTTCCTCGGCTTCTGGTATTCCCTAATCTCTCGTCGTTGTCCAGGGGAGGTCTGCTAAGAAATCCGCCAAAACTTGGGATTTTCGGGAATGTTGAATTTCATGATGATGTTGAATTGGTCCAGGTGGGTGTTCCACTTGGCTATTCTGCCCACTTTTCCT
Source organism: Papaver somniferum (assembly GCF_003573695.1). NCBI lineage: Eukaryota > Viridiplantae > Streptophyta > Magnoliopsida > Ranunculales > Papaveraceae > Papaver > Papaver somniferum. The sequence continues at coordinate 143,319,776 of NC_039360.1, read as the reverse complement.
GCGCTTTTAAGGACTGCTTCCAGTGGTGCTTTGCATGGGACCCGGATGAAGTGAGTTAGGAAGTAGGTTCTCAGCTTTTGAGTAGCCCATACCAATGCTAGGATAAGTTGTTCGATCTTCGTGTAGTTCCTTTCCGCAGAATTGAGGGTCTTACTGACATAAGATAGGTGTTCTATCTTCGTATTGGTTTTGACCAACACTGCGCTAACTGCGTCTTCCGTCGCTGCTATGTACAATGCCAAAACCTCATCAGGATCAGGCTTCTGCAGGATTGGAATTGAAGCCAGGTGTTCTTTGATTTTTGGAAGGCTTCTTCGCATTCTGCGGTCCATTCAAACTTACTCCCTTTTTTGAGAATATTGAAAAAATGTTTGCATTTGTCCGAGGATCGGGCAATAAATCTGCCCAAGGCTGCTATGGACCCATTGAGCTTCTGCACTCTTTAAATTCTTCGGGGATGGCATTTCTACTATGGCTTGAATCTTCGCTGGGTCTACCTCAATGCCCCTTTTTGTTACCAGATATCCGAGGAATTTCCCTGAAGTGACACCGAAGGTGCATTTCTCTGGGTTTACTTTCATGTGATGCTTCCTCATTGCTTCGAAGATATCTCTCAGATCCTGATGGTGATCTTTGCGCAGCTTACTTTTGACGAGCATGTCATCAACGTAGACTTCTAAGGTACTACCAATCCATGGCCTGAAGATAGCATCGACCATTCTTTGGTATGTTGCCCCTGCGTTTCGAAGTCCAAAGGGCATTCTAGTGTAGCAATAAAGGCCATGTGGGGTGTAGAATGTGTGTGTAGTTGATCTTCTTCTGCCAGGGCTACTTGGTTGTAACCAGAATATCCATCCATGAAAGACAGCTCTTCGTATCCTTCTACTGCTTAGCTTCAACCAGCTGATCTATGCTTGGCAGGGGATAGCTGTCCTTTGGACATGCCTTGTTGAGGTTAGTAAAATCGATGCATATCCTAACCCCTCCATTTTTCTTAGGAACGACGACCATGTTGGAGATCCATGTAGGGTACTTGACTTCTTTGATGAACCCCGCTTCTAGTAGTTTCCGAAGTTCTTTTTCCACTGCCTTATGGTACTCCGGTGCAACTTTTCTTATTTTCTGCCTGAAAGGTGGCGTGCCTGGTTTGATGCGCAGCTCGTGTTGGATTATTTTCGGGTCAATCCCCGGCATATCTCCTAGCTTCCAGGCGAATACATCCGCGTATTCTTTAAGTAATTTGGTTAAGGAATCTTCTCTTCTTTCGTCCATTATGGTCCCTACTTTGATCATCTTCGGGTTTTCTTCCGTTCCTATGTTGATTTCTTTCACGGGCTCTACTGGTGTGAACACCGGCTTCGGATCCCCGAGGACTGGGACGTTCTTTGATTGCTATTTGGTATGTTTCTGTCCTTTGTTGGCTGCTGAAGTACCTGTTTCTGTTTTAGGACATTATCATCCTTTGTCAAACCCCCCTGTGGTTTCCTTGAGGAACAGGTCTATGGCCTTTTCTTTCGCGGCTTCTTTATTTTTAATTCTTCGGGTTTTTTGCTGCTCTTCTTGTTCGTTGTTGATACGATCCTGAGTGGCTTGGCACTCTCTTGCAGAGACCCGATCTCCCTTGATTTCCATCACTCCCTCAGGTGTAGGGAATCTGAGATATTGGTAGTAAGTTGCCGCCACTCCCTTGAGTTTATGTAACCACTTTCGTCCGATAATGGCGTTGTAGGGGGATGGGGCGTCAACCACGCTGAATCGTGTTTCTACTTTCATGGGTCCGGCGTTAACCTGCAACACGATGTCTCCCAATGGCTTCGTGGGTGCTCCATTGAATCCGTAGATGGTGTAATAAGAGGTCATCAGCTGTTCTTCATGGAGTTTCATTCGTTTGAATGCGTCGTAGAATAGAACGTTTACTGAGCTTCCCCCGTCTATGAGGATCTTTTTGAGGTTACATCCAGCCACTGGTAGTGTTAGGACCAGGGGTCGTTATGGTCTTCCATATCTTCTTCGATATCTTCAGCGTCGAAGATAATAGGTGAGTCCATCCACTCTTCGTGCTCGTCCACTTCTACACCATCAATCTTATACAATTCGCAGTGGTCCTCGAACTGTTTCCGTAGCCTCTTTCCTATTTGTGTGTAAGTGAGGGCCCTGCTTCAGAACACGAGATGGTATTGATTGTGCGGTTCCCCTCTGGAAGTTGGACTGGCTTGGTCGTTTGGATCTATCCTCGGACCTCCTTTCGTATGTAATTTGGAGTTCGCCAGCATCAATCAATTTTTGGATCATTATTTTGAGGTTTTTACATTTCTCGGTCTGGTGTCCGTTGAAGCAGTGATATTCACAGTAATCTTTAGACTTCTCGGATCTAGGGGTGTTTTCCCTTAGACCATGGCCACTCCAAATTTTCCCTTCCTTTGATCTCTCGCAGGATCCGGCATAGCTAGCATTGAGCTTCGTGTAAACTTGATCTTCGAATTTTCGATCGTCTTTTCGTCGTTCATCCCTTCGTTCCTTCCTATCTTCGTGAGGCCGTTCCACTGAGCTATTCCTTTTGACCCCATTGGTTTGTTCTGCGGAATTGGTACGGTGAGACCTCTGCGGTATCCCCTCGGGTTTTCACGCTGGATTTCTTCAAGACGAGCGTGCTTTTCAATAATTATTCGAAGATCTCCTCTGTCTTAGGCACGCTTCCATGAATCTCAACAAATAGTGGACTCATTCGGTCTAATCCCCACTTGTAGCAGTTGATACTTACCACTGGGTCCACACTTCCTATGGCTTGGCAGATCTTGTGCCATCTGTTAGTGTATTCCCTCGTGTTTTCCTTGTAGCCAATTGCCAGCGAAAAGAGCTTATCCATTCCGGTGTTAACAGCCTTGTTGTACATGTAAGTTCTTAAGAACTTTTCTGCGAGTTGGTCGTAGGAGTGGATGGAGTCCGGCGGCAAATTATCAAACCAAGACAATGCCGATCCCTTCAGGCTTGATGGGAAGTATCTACAGAGTACGGCGTCGTTCTGACTCCATCTGGCTAAACACGGTTATAATACCGAATATGTGCAGCGGGATCACTGGATCCGTCATAGCATTCGAAGGTCGGGACAGGGCACTTCAGCGGAATAGGGGTGTTGGCCAGGCGATGAGTTAGGGGTGGAGTTAGCCTCTCTCATGACCTCCTCTAACCTTCCCCCGCCTTGTCTAGTTTTAACTGCCTGATCTCGGCCATCATTTCATCACGCAGCTCTTCCATCGCGGTGGTGCCCTACGCTCTTCTGCTCGTGATATTCTGACTCTGCGTCATTATAATCCGGGTCGGATGCGCTACTTCCCCTAGCCGCGTCTCCATTAGCTGCTACGATGACTCTTCGGTCTCGATTAGGTTCTGGTGCCTTTGAATTGGCTTCATCAAGTTGTTGGCTGGTCTTCGTACTTAGGGCAATCCGGTCTTTTAAATCTTGGTTTTCTCTGGCCAGCAAGACAACATCTGCGTAAACCTGCTGGCTCTTCTTCAATTCTTCAAGCTCAGCCATCAATCGATGTGATTGGTTTGACCCCTGATTGGGAGTCCCAGCTCGTGCTACTACGGCCATGGTGCCGCCTTCTTCTACGGTCTGTACTAAAGGTGGTAGAGGTTCAGCTTCGATTGTTGGCATTTCCAAATCGGTGAGTGCCCATCTGCGGTGTTAGAGCCGCCGGCACAGTTTGATTCTGATCGTTTGTTGATGGCATTCCGAAGGTTGGCGGGTGCGCGGGTTGATGTGTTCTGGATTCATCCACCTTTCTTTTGGTGATGAAATTGATTCGTAGCAAAAGTTTTGCTGGCTTCTGCAGCCTTCAGGGTTGCCGCGCCGTACTGTACTTTGTCGCCGCTGCTCTGAGAGCCGCGGCTGCAACGGAGTTAGCGTTCATCGGCGAAGTGATTTCCGCGTATCCTGCCTCTGACTAGTCATTTTGGCTTTGTCCCCTTTCTGCTTGCTTCGGGTGATGACCGGGGTTGTCCTTGGTGCTTCCTTTGACGAGGCTTTGGATTTCCTGCTTCCTGCATCTTTTCCATCGTGGGTCCTTTTGTCGCTTTCTTTCTGCACAAGGGAATTTCAAACAGCGAGAAACAAAATGTCCGTGCGGATCGGGTTAGTTTGCGAAATACCTTACTCCAAGACAGGGAAAAACTGCCCGAGGGCCACAGAGAAACTCTTAGGGAGGCTCATTTGATTAAACATGAGTTAAAATACATGGGTTAAAGTCTTATTAAAAGTGTGGATTCATTGAAAGTACGTGGAAACGCGAGAAGATCCCTTTTAAAATGCATGTAGATCCTTTGAAAATTTACGAAAACCCACCGGAAACAGTCCGTACGAGATCTAAAAAAAATGTAAATCCATGGATCTAAGTAATAAATCTTTTAACCAGTAAATGAAGATACTGCCGGAGCTATCGAAGATAACAGGTGTGTTTTTGAATATGGTAAAGTTAACAAAAGATAAATACTGTCAGAGCTAATGAAGCAGAGCAATCATATGCTAGTTTAAGATGAAATCACAGGATAAGATAAATCTTTTACCGGGACGAAGTCCCTATTTCTAGCGCCAAATTATGAACACGTAAATCACGAAGGCATCTATATGTTCACAAACAATGTTCGCACTCTATATACACACTCGTACTGATGAGATGATTGTATTGATTCCTTGGCTCAAAACCTTCGGGTTTATCATAGCCTCATCTAATATCATCACTAGAGGCGTTTACATAGAGGAAGATAAAGAAACGTAGTGTAAAGTAAAACTCGTGGAGTATCAAATGAACGTAAAGTGCTGAAATGTAAATAAGATTGGGATTTACGTGGTTCAGCACTGAGGCCTACATCCACGGGGTTGTCGTTTCACTATGCATTAGATGATTACAGAGGTAGTCGAATGACTTTGGAGTTTACATAGGTCTGTGAATTGTACAAAGATAAACTTACACTCGCAATCCTTCTCTCTCCCCTCCTCTCTCTGTTTTTCGATCCCCCCTCTCTTGGTGGAGAGGGGGTATTTATGGGGTTAGAGTGTGGGACCCGTTTCTGTGGGCCGTTGGAACCTTATCTTCTTGTGCTTTGTGTCCATCACGCGGAGGTCTTCGTTCAGAACTTGATCACGTAGAGTCATCCTCGTTCGTTCCACGGGTTGATCGACACGTATACTGCTCAGAGTGTTTAATGCGGGTAGTTGAGACACATGCTCGTGTCAGACAAGTGTCTTTTGCCCCTGTCACGTCCATGTCAGTCAACCTTCTCTTCACCGTTGATCTTGGCTTCTTTTGATACATCTTTTAACTTCTGCCCTTGGATTTGTTCGGGCAAAGATCTGACGTCGACGGGATGAGCTTCTTGGCTGTGGGGGTGTGTCATCATGTTTTGATGACTTGGTCCGCATGCTCTCCACGTGTCTTCCTACATACACGTGTTTGATGATGAAATATGTACACACTGAGTATGCTAAATTTTGTTTGCATCACGATGTTTACTTGATACTTATTTAAGTTCTTTTCCCTTTATACCTCTTCTCGCTGATATTGCAGATTCGTACAATCGATAAAAAACACGAGTACCTAATTAAAAAGTACATTAGAGGCACCGCAAATACTGTAGAGAAAGAAGATGCCAATAAAGAGCAAGCAAATACTTCAAACAAATCAGAGGACTTCCTGAGATATCGGCCAAATCCTGACATGTTTAAGTCCAAGTTGCCCAATTCCGAGGTTTGTACAACTAGACAAACACAAAAATTTCTGTCAGATAGTTCTGCTGATTTAAATTGTCTGAATCATTTTTTCCTGAGAAATGTAGGGTGATGATGTTGTATACCGTCCACCCAAGTTTGTTCCCACAGCTATGGAGGAAGAAAATATATCTAAGAGTGAAAAACTGGCCCAGAGAAGGGACATGCAAATTTTACGGCAGGCTAAACAAAGTCCCTATGTGAGAGACATGCTGAATGCTGCTGAAGGGAAACCTGAAGAGGTCAGTTGTGTATTAATGTCACTCAACCAAGTTAATAGATTAGTTCTCTTTCTGAGAGGGTTTGTATTCAATCTTCTGTTCATCTCTAATTGGCTATGTTCAAATACAGATACGGGAAGTTGTTGGAGCTGAAAGTCGAGAAGTTATTCAGTATAGGGAGAAGATGAACAAACGTGCAAGACAAGAAGAGGAAATTTTCACCCGTGTACCTCTTACGAAGGCGGAGAAAAAGCAAGGGAAGCATTTGAAGAAGTCAAGAAACGGGTATGAGTGATAGATATTGTATTCATAAATCATTAGATAGTACCTGTTATTTGTCTTGATGTTAAGTTATGCATCTATCCGCGATCATTATGATAGATCCCCTGCTTTGCTTGACAATACCAGATTGGTTGGCTTGTCGGAAGATTTCTACGATGTTAGAAGTTTACCTTTGAATGGGGATGGCGAAGAAGGTCCTTCAAGCTTCAGTAATTCGAATAGGGGAGGGAAAAAACAGTTTAAGCGCAAGGTATATATTCTCTCTCTCCCTGTCTCTCTCTATATATATACACAAATATATCCACCTGTCTGACGGTGCTTCTCACACTTACAGAGAAAGCATTGATGTAAGATCAACTGAAGCATTGATGTGCTTCTCACACTTACAGAGAATGCAGCAACCCCAAATAAATCTTGAGAACAACAGTGTCTCAATTTTGGCTTCTAATATTTGGCATAGCAAGGGGCTTTTCTTTCTAAAGTGTAGTTTTTGAATCCTATTGTTGGGGCTTGGAAAGTCATGGTCTTTTGGGGGCTTCAAGGGCTGCCAAATAGTAATTGGGACACCCCCCATCAAATATTATAAATGACTAATATGACCCCTCACTGATTTTACATAATAAACTCGATTAATGTTACTAATTAATCATGATTAGCTAATTAATCAACACTAATTCATCTCCTTAAGTTAAGTGTTGAAGTTGAAAATCAAAACAAACAAAAAAAATGAGGGAAGAGAGGAGGAGGAGGAGGAGGAGGAGGAGGGGAAAAAAGAAAAAAGTTGGGGAAAAAAAATGAAAATCAGTGATTCAAGCAAAACTTTTGATGTAGGTGAACCCTCATCTTCAAAATACGATAACATATTAATACCCATCAACAATGATCAGTTCTTTGCTGGTTTTTCACAAAATCATGAAATTTCTTCTCAAACTCAAAATAACCCTTATGAACCTTACTATGATTTCGAAGGACCAACCCAAGAAGAAGAAGAAATCGAAGAAACAATTGCTCAAGATTACCAGGTATACCTCTATTCTAACTCCAATTTCAGTTTTGAAGCTCAGAGTTTCGATTTTTTCCTTCTGAAAACCCTAGGTTTCCAGCCGCAAGGTAGAATCACGGCAGGGAAACCATGAACTCCTGGTCGTTATTGAGTTATACGACTCACAGTTCATGAACTCCCAGCCGTTATGAAACCTGACGGATGGAACGATGAAAAGTTCATGGCCGTAACTTGTCGATTACGGCCAGGTATTTTCTACGTGCTTGGGAAGCATTTAATACTGTCGGCGGCGGTTAGGTTTCCTGTCCGAAAATATTAAATGCTCTTTAATGCTGGCGGCGCCGGTTGGGTTACCCAGCCGTAACTAGTTTTACGACTCGTTTTTTAGGCCGTAAGCTGACTCCTCCAGTTACAGGAAAATATACGTCTTGGAATTCCTGGTCGTAAATGTTTTACGGTTAGGAATAATACTTTTCGACCCAGCCGTATCTTTAATAATGGCTGGAATATCACTTGTCGACCCAGCCGTGTACGCTTTGACGGCTGGAATATCACTCTTGAACCCAGCCGTTTCTATGTGTTTAAATATTTTTTGTGAATAATTATGTGACATATGTCATTCTATAATAGATTGTATCGTACATTCCGGTGGAAGATCAAGAGGTGGTTATGGAAGATCAAGAGGTGGTTATTGGAGAGCAAGAGGTGGTTATGGAAGATCAACCCCCACCTGTGCAAGTTTCCGAGGATACAAGTGCTCACTATGCAAACAACTATGAGTGGAAAGATAAGAAAGATGCGAAGTTGTGGGCTCGATCACAAGTGTTGAAAAAGATGTGCATCATAGTCCAGAATAAACAAGTTACAAACAAGAGCTTTCAAATGGTTCGCGAGTGTAGTGAAAAGTATGAGATCCACTGGAAAAAGGGTAGCGAGTATAAACCAAAAACCGCAAGGAAGAAGGGAGTATATAATACGAAGAAGACCGGATGCCATTTTAAGCTTAAATTTAAATTTAACGACGACAAGAAAGTGTGGTATATGGAAAAAGTCGTCTCAGGTTATCATAATCATCTTATTCCGGAAAGTTTGATCAACCATCCTTATTCGGCAAGGCTCAACCCTTTAGAAAAGGATTTAGTACGCGTTTTGAGTAAAAGACGCACAAGACGTATTGATATTCTTAGTGGCTTCAAGGTGTTAAATCCCCAAAACTCATCCTCATTGGAAACTATCTATAACGAAAGAGAAAAATTTAGAAAAGAGTCATGGGAAGAGAGAGTACTTATGCAATAATTATTGTTTTTGTTTGAGGAGGCAAAGTACTCTACCGCGTATGATAGGAATGAAGAAAACGAAGTGGAATATCTTTTCGCCGCGAATCCGGAATGTGTACAATTGGCAAGATGCTTTCATCAAATTCTCTTTATGGATTGCACGTATAAAACGAACAAGTACAACATGCCGATATTGAACTTTGTTGGGCAAACATCTACCAAGTCGACATTTACCGTTGTGTTTTGTTTCTTGAAAGACGAGTCGAAGGAAAGTTATTTGTTGGCATTGCAAAAGGTCAAGTTACTGTATCAAGAAGGTTATACTCCTATGGTGTTGATTACGGATAAGGAGAAAGCATTGATGTGGGCCATACCACGTGCTTTCCCCTACGCGCGGCATCATCTTTGCACGTTTCATATATGGAACAATGTGCAAACTAATTGCAAGAGGGTTATATGGCCAGCAAAGAAGACCGAGATGGAGAGGATTAAAAATCTACCGTTGAAGATACAACAAGAATAGAAATAAAAGTTTGAGATGAATGACAAGATAGCCGAGGTGCTTTGGGCGGAATTTCAAGATGATTGGGAACAACTAATATGGTCGCTCACGGAACCATTATATTTGCAAAGGGAGCGTTTTGTAATGGAAAAATGGTCAACCTACCCGGATGTTATAACATATTTGAAGAACGAGTTATTGAATCCCCACAAAGAAAATTTTGTTAGTGCATGGGTAAACCGTTATTGACATTATGACAATCAAGCCACAAGAACGGTGGAGTCGGCTCACTATCGGTTCAAGACTAAGTTAAATGGTTGTGATGGTGGATTCGTTGTTGTTTTTGAAGCTATGGTTGAGTATTTCAAGCGTGATCTCGATAGAATTAAAGGGGATTTTGAAAAGATCCGATCTAGACTCGTTACCGACTACCGGGATAGCCCTTGGCTCCGGGGAATAAGTTTATATGTTTCTCAATGGGCAATCCTAAAAATGATAACGGAAGTGGAGGCTTGGGAGGAACACAATTTTCCACCGGGAATGATATGTAATTTTCCAATTAAGTCGTCTTTGAGGCTCCCATGTAGGCATGCAATAGAAAATTATCCCACAAGGATGATTCCGATTGAAGATATAGATCCACTTTGGCAACAACTAACATTTAAAGATCCATCACCAAATCAAGGTCTTGGGGAGTGTTTTGCGACACGGAGGTACACAAGGAACTTTTTGATATGTATGCTTCTTTACTACCGGCGCAAAGAAAACTTTGGTTGTATGAATTGCGGAGATTCAACCGTCCAGAGACTAGACAAGATATTTTAGAACCTTAGAAGGGGCAGGGCAAGGGTAGGCCTTCGAACAAAACAACAAAGAAACAAGAAAGGGCAGAAGCTAAGAGAAAGGTTCAAGAAGGTCCACAATTGACTCCTTCAATGCGAAGAGATCCTTATGCTTATGAGAAGTTGAACGAATTGTACAAACTTAAAAGAAAGGAGATGGAAAAAGACGGACCAAGCGGAGCTAGTGAAATAAAGGGAAAACGACGCAAGAAGAATGTGGTTGTTGCATCAAGTTCAAAAAGAAAAGTTGATAGTGGAGTCAAAATTAAAGACCCGGTTGTTCCATCCCAACAAGGTTCAACAACCAAAGAAGCCAGTAATATCCAAAGAAAAGTTGGTGGTACGGTTGGTATTAAGCAATTAGCGAGAAGTCGAGGTAATGATGTCAAAGGAAAAGCACCAATGGTCGAACCATCGCTAATCACCCCACAAAGAGTTGTTAGTAACCTCGATGGTGAGAAAAAGACGGTCTTCTTGGATGTAGGTCCGATGATATCACCCCCTATAGATGAGGAAGGTAATTATATCCGACCTACTTACACGATATACAAAAATTACATGCACTTTTTACCACATTTTATTCATAACTACGTCAAGTCCACCGACGATGTTGAGGGCGACGGAAATTGTGGTTACCATGTGTTTGTAGATCAACTTGGACCTTTTGAGCAGGAAAAAGAATGGGGTGACGACCAAATTACTTATGTTAGGCAAAAGTGTTTGCTTGAACTACGTTGTTTCCCCAATTTCTACAAGCCAATGATGAGATTCGAAAGAAATAACACGAAGGAGATGCTAAACGAGGAGTTCAAAGCATTTGAAAGGCGTTTAATGGGCAACAAGTGTTTGACAAGTGAATATTGGATGAAAATTCCAATATGTGGCTATCTACTCGCCAATGCATTCCATTGCGTTATTCATTCCATCTCCTATGCAGATAGTGTTACATACGCACCAACAAGACGTGTTTTTACCGAAGAAGAATCTCCGAAGATAGTCATCATGGGGTTCGTGAACATGAACCATTATGTCGACCTCCAATTGAAAGATGGATGCCCATTACCTCCATTAAGAAAGGTAGACGGATGTGACAGCGAAATACCAATGACTTGGAGTCATAGGTTCGAGGAAAGATTTCAATTGTGGGATGCATTATAGTTATCGAGGGATGGCCCGTTGTGTGTACTAACGAGTTCCGATGAGGATGAGTATGAGTAAATGTGGTCTGAAGGTAAATAATAACAATGTTTTTTTGTGGGGTGGTGATTAAAATGATAATATGATAATAATGTGGTGAACCTATGTATTTTGAATCACTCATTATATATGAAGAATCTAGTTTTACTCTTATTATGTGTTTGTAATCTAGTTTTACTCTTATTATGTGTTTGTAATGATAATATGATAAAGTTATGTGGTTATTTAGAGGTGTTTAGGGCCAGGTCATACGCTGACACGACCTAGCCGTAACGACCCAAGTGAGCAATTCGCATAATCACGGATGGGAAACCTAACCGAACATCCGGTAACGGCTAGGAATTCAACCCGTATTTCTGGGTAATGTAAAATTTACGGCCAGGTCAAACACTGACACGACCTAGCCGTAACGACCCAAGTGAGCAATTCGCATAATCACGGCTGGGAAACCTAACCGAACATCCGGTAACGGATAGGAATTCAACCCGTATTTCTGGGAAATGTAAAATTTACGGTTGGTAATCCTGGTCGTAACTCTTCCTGTAATCCCAGTTTCAGATTTTACTAAGTGACGACTGAGACACCAAACCATATACCCGATTTCGGCTATGTTTTCTGCCCGTAATTCTGGGTACTGTCACTTCTACGGCTGGTAGTCCTAGCCGTTGATACAACTTACGGCTAGTTATCCTAGCCGTTACCAAAACTTACGGTTGGTAATCCTGGTCGTAAGTTAAGAATCTAATAAATTAAGAATCAAAACATTATTATCCATTCATTCAAGGTTAATGAAAAGTAACTCTGAAAAGTAAATCACCCAAATCCATAACTTAAACATGCTAAAAAGTCTACATAAACATAAGCTGGAATGACTTAAACAAGTAAATTATCTACAATCATCCACTACGACCAACAATTGAAGGAACATCCTCAGAAGATGATGAAGAACTGTCGGGAGTTTGGGAAAGACTAATCCTATCATCAATTACTTCGTCAGTATATAGATCATCCCTCATTGGATTATGTAACTCCAGAAGCCTGAGAATCAGAGTTCTTTGTTCCTCGCAATCCAAATATAAAACCTCCTCAATGTTACGCCTCAGTCCCCTGGCAATCCACTTAGCTCTCTTGACCTATTTTCACATCATTCAATTAATAGTGGTACATAATTTGAGAAACGTATACCAAAAAAAGAATCATATACTTAGGCTACGTACCATCATCGTAACAATATCACACATTGGTAGTTCCTGGGGTTCTTTCTCCTTTCCAGGGTTCCTAAAAATGATGACAAACATATCAGAAGATAGGATTAGGATTGGAAATAACAGATAACCCATCCGTCAGAAACAGTATCGTCCGTGAAAAGTGAGACAACCTAACCGTAAACGTAGTCTCGGCTTAGAAATATGCGGACGACCAAACCGTAAACAAAGTATCGGCTAGAAAATATCAAATAAGGGTTAGGAATATTTATTTACGGTTAGGAAAATACCAGCCGAAACATTCATCACTCAATTTTACTTTGCAAACACAGGACACCTTACGGCTGGGAAAGTACCATCCGTAATAGTATTCCACGGTTGGGTTCTCAAATATTCCTAACTGCGTGAGACAATAACGGCTGGGAGTTCTTGATGTCTCAACCGTCAAGTGTACATTACGGCCAGGACGATATGATATCCCGGCCGTAAACGCTTCAGAAAACCATTTTTTTAAACCCTAAAACCATCAATCGAACCTATTTTTTCAATCTAATGGTAAAATAACTGGTGAGTTTTTCGATTCTTACCTAGTAGGAGTCATTTGTGGAGGATTCACAGGTGTTTGAACGGTTTGGTTCACCACAGGAGGATTTGAAGGTGTTTGAAGAGATTGGTTCACCACATCTGCATGAAAAGGAACATCAATAACTTGCCCTGATTCAGAATCAGGGTTCAATCGACCGGATCTTGTCACTCTTGATCTTGCGGCCATTTTGGGAAGAGATTGGTTATTATTAGGTTTTTGAGAGTTTTTTTTTGAGAAGAAGAAGAAGAATAATAAAGAAAATGAATGGGTTTTGATGTTTGGTTTTGATTTAGGCTTAATATTAGGTTTTGATTTTAAATTATTTATTTATAAAGGGTAAATCTGACTTTTTAATCACTTAAGTCTCCCCTTATCTATAATTTGCCATCTATAATTTGCCTACCCAAAGCTAAAAAGCCCCCAAAATGGTCAACCTTTTAACCCCCAACAATAGAGTTCTAGTTTTTACTAGCTAAGAGGCTTTTTCTTTCTGAAGTGAATTTTGTTTCAGCAAGTAATAATTTATTTAGAGATGGCAAATGAAAGATTTAGCTGCATTCTATTTTGATGGAAGGTTAACATAGCAGGGGTACCAAATAATCGAAACAGCTAAAATTGGATTGCACTTTTCGTCTGGCCTCGTCAACTCTATTTCAAGGATATGCTATGTTAACCTTCCATCCTTTTAGTTCATAATGACATGATAAATAAGCCACAGATCCGATATTAACATCTGAAGAGCCAGTCACAAGTGCATTTGCGAACCACAGTCCAGACATGGGACTTGGGGAAATAAGGAGTCAGAATGGAGGCAAAACATTGACATCAAAGGGGTTGGGGTATTGGACTGTGCAGGCGCACTCATAACATGTCAATTCTATTCCGCACCGATTTTTTTAACAATGAATTGAGTATCAAAATGAGGCATACAGTTGTACATATACAAGCCCTTGAATTGTTAGAGAACAGACTCAATAAATCAGTCAGGAACTTTCAATATCTCCAGACCAACTCCAAAGCACCCAATGTACAACAAAGAAAACCTGGCTTAAGTAACGGTGTTTTTAGTACTTGATGACATGATGACGCAGCCATAGATCGTACATAACCATGTGGAACGCATCATATCTGAGTGGTGGTGTATTCCATTGGAAGTGCTTCTGGACCTGATATTATCAAGGGGCAAAAAGACAAATCATAATTACATCTGCAATTTCAATTGGTAATGAATCAAATATGAAACAATTCATGACAATAAACAGGAGTTTGACTACATTACGATAGAACTTCAAGAGAGATCTATCGAACAAGAAGTATGCGAACAGAAAAACTCGAATATCGTACCTTCACTAGGTTGTTATGCAACAGAACAAATTCCTCATCAGGAATTTCTTTGAGAATATACTTAAGTCTGTACACATCACTCTCCTTTAGTATGACAGCAAATCTTTCCCAATTAAGGATATCATTGAATGGCAAATCATAATAATTAGACAAAATAACTGCAGAGAGAGACAACACGGTTAGTTAAAAAATTCAACTGCAGGTGCTTGAGGGAAGAAAGATAATACGTTACACCAATTGTAAATATGTAGGATGGCAAAGAAGTTAAAAGTTCACCAGGAATGCATCCATAGTGAATTGAGTCTGTGATCCGCGCGCTGTTAACCTGAGAGCCACCAGGGCATATGCAAAATTTCGTCCTATAAAATCTCTTCTGATAAACTAGAGGTCCAGTTGCCCTATTTATTCGGTTGTTCGAGATGTCAAGTTCTGTGTCGTTCTCCCACACACGTGCCAGTATAACCCTTATTTTAGAATTGCGATGACCTGCCCAAAACCCAAGAGCGGTCCTGAAAAAATGGCCACCATTTCTATGTAAAAACTAAAAAATGAAGTGGTTGTGTAATCTGATATGTACGAATAGTTTAAAAACTTATGTCATATCGCTACAACAAATATTAAATACATTACTGGAACTTTCTAAAAGAAACAAATCAATGGAGGGTAATAATCCACATACCACAACGACAGAAGAAAAGATATTCTAAACCATAAAGCTAATAACCAAACAACAACAAAACATACTAGCAACAGACAATGCGAGGAAGCCACAATCTCTCACATTACAAAATTATTAGGAAGGCAGATCGAGGAAGTCAATGTTGAACAAATCAGCTATTCTCATTGCTCGAAGTGTTATTTTGTATACCGATATATTACTAACGAAGTAATGACAACAGGAAGTTAGTTTGATGTCATTAACTGCACAACTTACTGAACTTTCGCTAAGCATGGATATCTACACGAAGACCTATCTCAAGCAAATAGACCCCAATCAAATACCATCATTCACCTCCTAAAATTTATTAATGCTCATCGCATAAATATCTTGTAAAAAAAATGCAAAAAGAACATGTTTCCTACCTATTTTCTATGTCGTTTCCCCCAGCTGGTAGAGCGAATGGCTGCAGTACTTGTGGGAGAGCAACATCCTTGTGAGGAATAAATCCAACATCATAACTTGGTGAACAAACAACTCTTATTGAATTCTTAACAAGAAATGGAACACCTTCAGTTGCTCTTACACCAACATCATGACAAGTAACGAAAAAATGATCTGCACCCAAGGTTCTATTCCAATAAGGGTACTTCATAATTAAGCTTTGCACGTAATTATCCACAATTACCGTCATGTTCTCATACGATGTCCCCTGTGTAGAAACAAACATTTACAACAATTACCTTACAAGTTAGTCACAAACAAAATTTAAGCCTAAATCAGTTCATCTTACACTCCAATCAAATTGTGATTCCTACGGCAGCTAACTGTAAAAATATGGCAGTAAACATGGATTCCAGAAGAAATGATACTACATTAATGCATTCAGAGTTCCAAGCAATAGAAATTACCTTTCCTCTCATCTTATGACAAGAAATAGGGATGAAGAAGAGATGGGCTTCATCTGGATTATCAGTACGAAAGTGACTTTCTCGAATATTCTGAAAGAAAAAACCCTCACTAGCATACTTTCCAGTCAATTTCCTAGGAGTTTGATAAAAAGTATTTGGATCTCCATCTGGATATATAAAAACCTTGAAATTCTTCTCCATTTCTTCATAATTCAATCGGAAAACTTCAGGTGAGTGATATATATCTGTAAATTCTTCCGATGTTTCAACCTTTATGAATCAAAACCTGTGTAAAATTACTAAGAAATCCGACAAAAAAAAATCAGAACAAAATAGAGGAGGATGTATGAATTGAAAATTACCTGACGAGTCACAGAAATATCTGGAGAACAGTATTGAAGTGGGAAATGGAGAGATTTAAGAGAGAGGTAAGTGAAAGTGATTAGGGTTAGAGCTGAGATAGTTAAAAGAGATCTCTGTAGATTACATGGTGGTGAAGTAATCAAAGAAGAGAAAGGATTTGATTTTCCTGTCATAATTATTTCAATTGGGGTTCAGTCTTCAGATACTGGAGGAATTTTTTTTGAAGTGAGAATGTGAGCTTCCTTGTCTAGAAAAGGGAGAGTGAGTGAAAGAGAGAACACTGTTTCCAGAATCCAGATCGCTGCCAACACCACGCTTCGGAGGGGAGAGGAAAAAATAAAATACATTGACACTCTTTATTTTATCCGGACAGTCTGGCGCTGGCGGTGGCTATTTTCCTCTCGGTCTTGTGAACTTGGAGTTGGCGGTGGCCTTATATTCTTGCGAGCACCAACATTGCCTCTTACACCCCGTTTGTTTGCATCTAACTCGCTTTCTGGATTGGTGACAACTCCTAGTTCACATCAGTTTGTTTGCATCTAACTCGTCATTTGGATCAGAATCAACTCCTGATTCGCACTGAATTAGATGTTACACGATTTGTTTTCTAAGTTGAATCAAATTTGATCCGTTACCTATTTTAGACCGAATCTCTGATTCAGATCCGTTTGAGTCAGGTAACAAGCTACTCCTGATTAATAGGAACAAACCACTGAATCACATATTTTTAAATCAGCTAAGTCATATCTGACTCAGAAAACAAACATATTGTGTCATCCAGATAAGTTAGGCGATTTCATTTAAATCCAGACGACACAGATCCAGGAAGAAAGAAAATAAACATGATGTTAGTTGTGTAGTACTGACACAGACACGATTATTATTATTTTTGAACCCGAACCTTCAAACTACCCGGGCATACTTCAAATTTAGTTTTTTGTTGCTTGAATTTAGCCAATATTTTCTGAAAATGAGAAATTTTATAGCTTGATTTGAGCTAAGTCAAACTCGTTCGGCTAAAAGATCTGAAGAACAAGTAGCCGAACTTGGTTTTAATGGAGTTTTTGCTTTCAGAGAAAAGTCCAGTTAGGAGAAAAAAATTGCGACATAACCAAACTCAATATATAGGTTTTCAAAGAAAAATTCGGTTAGGAGAAAAAAATTGCGACGTAACCGAACTCAATATATAGATTTCAGAGAAAAGTTCGGTTAGGAGGGAAAAATTGCTACGTAACCGAGCTTTTATCTAAATATTCGGCTAGGATTTTTTTTGCGAAAAATCCGGACTGTGCTTCATTTCCAGAAGTTTCGGCTAGTTCTACAAAGTTTTTTCACAAAATTCATGGCGGAACTCCTCTCTGCAACTTTAATTTTTATGATTACTGCTCGCTCAATTTATCAATCCCAAATATATAAAGAAGACATGGGTTAGTCGGAAAGTACCTATAATATACATATTTCTAAAATTCGTATTTAAAACTATTATAAAAGCGGAAGAGAAAATAAGAGGATAACAGAAGAGTTTAAAATGAAATTTGGCTAGTAGAGAAAATTGTGTTTTTGTGCTTATAAATTAGAGTTTTAATTAAGTTAGCAGGTATAGGAAAAATAAAAGTTTGAACAAGGATAAAAGATTTTTTTTAAAACAGAACACAAAATATATTAATTAGTTAATATTACATAACATCGGGCTAACTTCATCATCCCTTATAACATCTGTAAATTCAACCGAATGGTTTTTAAAAAGTTAAAAGAACCTCTATCAGTTCCAGATTTGTTAACTATTTTATGAGATGAGTTGTTGCATGTTCTCTTCACATGACTGACCCGACATAACGACATTCTAGATAAGAAATGCTTTATTTCTTCTACAATGCCCTGGTTCATCCAGTGTACATAATGGGTTGCACCTCTAACAAAGTTAACTACATTCAAACTATCAGATTCTAAAATAACATCGCCGACTTCTGGAGTTTTGGCCCATAATTAGAGCTGCATATGGGTCGGGCGGGTCGGGTGTTAGCTAATACCAACTACAAACCTAACTATAACGGGTTTTATTTTCATAACCAACCCCGCACCCACAAACATCGGTCGGGTTCGGGTTTTGTAGATGAGGAAAAACGATTTGCTGGTTTTTAAAGAATTGAGGAGACGACCGTACGGAGGAGACTCCTTGAACCGAGCGAAATGTTAAACCTCACACAGATGCACCGCTGCAAAGGGGATGCTTTAGATTCGAGAGATCAATCTGTAGTACTCCGGCCTAAATCAAGACAATGACTGTTCCAGAGTAAATTCGTTCACAAGAGAGGATAGGTTGATCTGTAGAAGGGAAGCTGAGAAATGTGTGGAATCAATGGTAATCAAAGATTGTGGGTGTGTGAATTCTGAATACGATAAGCTCTTAGTGATTGAAAATTGCTAAATTGAGAGTAGTTGCTCAATTGATGAGTTGATGATCTCGTGTTGTCAGTTTGACGTGATATTTATGATATTGATGATGATGATTCAATCATGATTCATAGACTTATTTATATTGCTGGAATAGTAGACACCATGATTCCATGAAGTATGACAGTTGATGGAATCAAGGAGTGGGGAAGTGGAGATCGTGTTTGAAACCAGTTGCTCAACGTGTGGAGACTTGGTCGATTTTCCACCCACTACCTCGTGAATTCCTTCAACTGACTGCACGACTTGCTCACATTATATCGTGTGTTTGAACACACGTGTCGTAGACCGCCAGACCAAAACCCTAAGTGATATCCCCCCAAGTGACACGATTGACGTCTCGTGGTTTGTTAGTCAATTGATGACTTCGTGGTTTGATGGGACGATGAGTCCATGTAGTCGTTAAGTTGAACATGATGTTCTGAAACTCATGAATTGAACATGTCATGAGACAGAGGTATAGCTCTTACGATGAAGTGAGCAAGTATTGCTCATTCGATGGATCGTTGAATATCGATTGTTGAACCAATATTCCTTGGTTTGAGAAAATATTCCTCATCTGAGCAAATGCTTCTCATGCGATGAATTGTTGAATATTTGATCGTCTGAGCATGTATTGCTCATCTGATGGATTATTGGCAGCGTACCAAAAATATTAATTAAAGTACTAGCATAATTAATAAGATTAATGACCATGAGGTCGTCGTAAAATTATTAAGGTTGGAATCTGGAATGATGATCCTTGGATTCAGAAACCCTAATTTGATCAATTGATGATCAATTCACGGTTCGTCAGAATTTTTAACCATGGGACGAAGGAGGGAGCGACTACATGGGACTATGGATCAACCATGTAGTGTCCATATGCTCACGTGAGCAAATACGAAGAACTCCTGAAGAGTTGACGATTTGTTGGTGAAAGAATGATTAAATGCTGGCTTAATCATTTATTCAAAAATTCTCGTATGAGCCTTAGGTGAGAAAACCTAATTAATTATGACGAGGCGAGGGACCGACCATGGAGTCATGAAACCAGCCCTGGGTTGTCACGTGACTGCCTGACGATCACTTCATGAAAATCCAAAGTGTTTGGGAGAGTTTTGGACCTAATACGAGCAATTGTGTAAATTAGGTCAAAACTGTGAAAATTGATGGGACCGGATTCCGTGAGCCAAAGAGCCAATCTTGGTCGGTCAAGATAGCATGCTTGTGTCCGCAAGGCATCCGCGTCTCAGTCCTGAGACTTTTGATATTTTTTGGTGTGCAATTGAGCATCCATTCGAGAAAATATGCCAAAATTAGGGTTTCGACGAAAACTGAGGAAAACACCATGAGATGATGAAATATAATTATAAAATAAGGGATGAGGAGGCGTGGGACCGCCGTGGTCAAGGCATGGTCGGAAGGTCGTGACCACACCCCCGTGGTGCCTTTTCCTTAATTTTATAATATTTTGATGATTTTATGAAAAAATCATGAATTTTGAGAAATTTGATGAATTTTGGGAGTTTCCATGAATTGAAGGAGTTTTCATGAGTACAAGCAAGCAAAAAATAATAAAACAACGGTGTGTGGGACCGTGGAAGGCATGGTCGGCCGGCTAGAGCCCGGTCTCACGAGTTTCCCTAATTTTATAATGATTTTATGAAAAGTTCATGAATTTTGAGAAATTTGATGAATTTAGGGAGTTTCCATGAATTGAAGGAGTTTTCATGAGGTCAAGGAAGAAAAAAATATTAAAATAATAACAAACAAGGGCGTGTGGGACCGTGGAAGGCATGGCCGGCCGGCTAGGGTCCGGTCCCACGATTTTTCCTAATTTTTTAATATTTTTAGGTATTTTGATGATTTGAGGGAATTTTTCCTAATTTGAGAGAAATACCATGAAATCAAGGAATTTGATGAATTCAAGGAAAACTAATAATAAAATAATAAAACAAAGGGGCGTGTGGGACCGGCTAGGGCATGGCCGGCTGGCCAAGGCCCGGTCCCACAAGTTTTCATAATTTATTTTATTTTATTATTATTTGATAATTTGTGCAAAAATACCATGAAATCAAGGAGTTTTTTCATGAAATTAGAGAAATAATAATAATAATAATAATAATAATAATAATTAAATAATAAAGAACCGTGGGTGTGGGGCCGGTTGGGACCAAGGCATGGCCAGTTGGCCAATGGTCACGTCCCACACTCCTTTCCTTAATTTTATATTATTTTTATGAATTTATGGAAGTACCATGAAACCGAGGAGTTTCCTCAAGACGAATGAGATTTGATAAAATGAGAGAATTTTCATCAAATCATGGAAATAATAAAAATGCATTAAAAATATATAACTGGCGTGGGATTGACCACGACACGGTCGGTCGGTCGTGTGTCCGTGCTCCCATCACCCTGGTCAATATTTTTAATTATTTATTATTTTCTTCTCTATTTTGCATAGGTTCATCGTTTCGTTGTATTTTTGAAATACTCGTTCGTGCGGTGACTGTTAGTGTATCATCGTTGAATACACCTTCACCATTTGAATCGGGGCTTACTTAGAGGTAGCTTAGACACCCGGTTGTTGATTATTTATTACTAATTGTGGAATTTAGTGGAGAGTAATTCACAAAACTGAGTAATAAGATGTTTATTATTAATTCATAGGATCAGCTGAGGATTCGACTACGAATTCAGAATAATAAAGTGAGCATTACCATTCCATGGGATCGTAGATTCGACCATAGAATCAGAGTAATTAAGGTTTATCTATTACCATTTATGAGACCATTTTTGGATTCGATCATGAAATCGGAGTAATGAGATAATATAGTTATTGCTATTCTATGAGATCAAGCTGTGGATTCGATCATAGAATCAGAACAATTGTTATTGTCATTCCATGGGACCAGTCGTGGATTCGACCATGGAATAAGAGCGATTGTAATTAGGAATAATTAACTTTGTGGCTCTATACTAGCAGAGCAAGCTATCTAGGAGCATTAATTATCCTGATACGAGCTTGTCGATAAGTCATATCCTTTATATAGTCAGGGTAAACTTGTTGTTTGTTCCTGAAGATATTATCGCTCTATACTAGCAGAGCAAGCTGTCTAGGAGCCGTCCATCTCGTGATGCTATATAGAAATAATCACTGAAAGTATTCAGTATTCATGAGATATGCCGTTGTCCAGTCGTGAGACTATATATCTACATGTACTCTGAGAGAAAGTACTCTCCGTTGAGAATTCGATGAGAGACCCGTGTCTCGATACTCACGTCTGATTGTTGAATCAGGGCTTCGTATAATTATGAGTTTACGAATTTAGCCTTTATCGAAAATCCACCATCTACATTAAGTCTCCTGCTTACTGAAGAAAGCTGTGTTCCTCAGTCAGCATTAAATGGTGATTTTCCGGCCATAAATAATAATACCAGTAATTGAACTTAGTCGTAAGTTGAGACGTTACCGGATTTAGAAAACATGAGAAAACCACGACTTGATGAAGGCTTCAATGTCATGATTGGAGCGTCGTTTGATGAGCATGAATTGATGTTGATTCGCTGGTTTGAACGACGAGTCTGTGGTCGGTTAGGATTCGCGGGCCGGGCCCAATAAGGAAATCCTTGTGAAATTAGGTTTTGGAAATAAAATTTGGTATAAAAGGAATTAATCCTTTTTTTTTTATTTCTCCTTCACACACGGCCAGCACCTTCATCACTTCTCCATCACCTTCACGTCAGCAGCGAGTGGAGGAAAAAAAAATTGCCGGAGCTTCGCTGCCGTCCGACCGCCGCCGTCGTCGCCGTTGCCGCCGGCCAACTTCCGGCCGATTCGCCCAAGTGCGATTTTTTTGTTTGCTGATGTTTATGATCCTCAAGAGTTTTTCATGCTTTGATCATGATGAAGTTATATACATGTGTGTATATTAGTGTGAGTTTTATGAAAAAACCCTCGTTTTTGAAAAAACGTATGTTCGTTCAATCGTTAGTTTTGAAAACTAACTATAATCCCTGATTTAGGAGAGATTTTTTTTTAGTATATGAACCTAGGCCCAGTGATAAAACTTAGTGTGTGAGCTTTCATGTGTGCCACGGTTTTATCGTAAAAGAAGTGAATTTTCATGAAATCGGAATAATCCTTCGTTTTAAAGACAAATCACGGTGACACGAAGGAAAATATGTATGATGAACTTGTGTCCAGTGATAAAATTTTGCTTATGAGCTTTCATGTAAATACAAAACTTCATTATATGTATGAGATGTGAGCTTTCACAATATTTTTGAAATAAACCTTCGTTTTAAAGACAAATAACGACGATACGAAGGAAAAATAATTTTTTTTTTATATATATGTAGCCGTGACATATATTGTGTAAAATATGATGGTATATTTTATTTGCATGAATTTGTTTTCATTAGATAAAATTCTTTGAGAATTTATATATGCAAGTTGCATTAATTGCTGTTTTTTCGAAAAATCAGAAACGTGGGTTTTGAGGAACCTTCGAAGATAGACAATATATTTATGATGAAATATTTTATTGTTGTAAACATCATAGGTCAGTTGTGTGAATGTTCACATTATGAAAATTGTGTTCGTGATTTCATGAAAAATCAGTTTCGGAAATTAAATAAAGTTTCATTCGTTTTTTGCAGTTTTCGAAGAGACGAACGATTTTGAGGTGTTAACTCTAGCATTACTATCACTATTGTTAGTGGAAGTATAAAAGGTAAGAGTTACCATTTTTGCTTGTATTTCCTTGATTTATATCTGGACGGCATATTGAAGTAGAATGTAGTGTGAACCTTTTCAGCTACTTAGCAAAGATGTCCAATTCCCAAGCTGACGACGCCTCGAGGGAAGAGATGTGTGTTGATGATGGTATCTCCAGAGATGAGACATGCATGGATGGAACTTCCGTTGGGGGAGATGAAGATGAAATCCCTGGGATTAAGAATGTCCCGAACATAGATGATGCATTCTTTGAAAAAGATATTCCAAGAGCTGAGCAACATTTGAAATCCCCAGTGTATCGTCTTTTGATAAATCCCAGAACTGTTACTCAGAAGAAATTGGTGACTCCTAAGATAGTGATTCGATTTTGTCTTCAACGAGGGGTCTTCGCCTCATCAATCATAGAGTTTAAGCTTTCTCGACGACTTTTGGAGAAATTTTCCGGCTGGGCGGGGCACATGTTGGGTTTTCCTCATGTGAGGACTATGCTCGACCAGGCGCAGGTGACGAGAGCTATTCAATCTTCTGGATAGTTGTTCATTTATCATGACGCAAGTGGTATTGTGGCTCTGTTTGCTCGCTGGTGCATTCCCACTCACACTTTCATATGTAGATGGGGAGAGTTTACCATTACCTTGGAAGACGTGGCGGCTCTGATGCATCTCCCGATCACGGGCAATCTTCCTGGGGATCTTTGAGATGAGGAGACCGTCGTTTCTCATGTCTTGACAACTGCAATGGAGAAAGCGAATAAGGCTGGTAGTAAAGGATGCTATGCTTCCTGGTTGACACACTGGTGGCCCAAAGACGAGGTTTCTGATAAACCCATCGACGGTATGTTACCCATTGCTGTTTTCTTATGTTAATGGTTGTCCATAGACGTTTTTGAAGACAGTGGAAACTTATTGAAGCCTTTTGTGATTCCCTTTGCTATTAAGATGGCTCAAGGTGAGCAACTTCCGATAGGTAGTTTATTCTTAGGCTCCTTGTATTACAACCTGGACTCCTTGATTATAGACTCCAGTGTCTCGAACGGCTCTATGAAGATTGAGTGTTATGCCAAAACGATGTTTCTTAAAGCTTTGATTTGGGAGCATTTTAAGAATTATGCACCTACTCCACGTAATGTTTTGCAAGGACCGAATACTGATGCGCGCCATACTTTACCTGAGAAAGATAATGCTAGGATCATGCGTTGGTCCACCAAGCAACCTCGTTCTAAAATACGTTTTATTGATGTGTTAAATGAAGAATCTGAGTTCAATTTTCGCCCGTGGGTGCCAGTCCCTGATTATGTTTCTCAGCCGATGACTTTCAATACTGGAGAAGGCACAAGTTTGACGTCTGGTGCGCATCTGAGTGATGGCGAAAGATCTTTCATGTTAAGTTGCACTCCTGGTCATTTGCTATCAGTCACGTTTGGAGAGCTTTCAGTGGAGGAGTATAATATTGATAGAGCAGCTCGACAAATGGGTATGGATCAGTGTGTTCCAACCATACGGAGAAGGAAGCCATCAATTGATCAAATCAGGACTCATTTGGATCATACTCACGTGGAAGGGAGTAGCTACTGGTTTCCTGGTTCTGATAGATTCGCCTATGTAACCCCAGGTTATGTAGAATTCTGGGATCAACAACTTGGGCGTTTGAGTGGCTTTGTAAGATTTCCCAGACCTCCATTCAAGGATCTTCCTTCGGCTGAGATGATTTCCAGTCGACCAAGATTGAAGTATCTTTCTGGTGATAAACGAAATTCGTCTCCAGGATGCTCTCAGGTATGTTTCTTCATATAATCTTCACGAAAATTATAAGAAATGTATTCTGATTATATTACTGGATTTCACCACAGGACGGTCGTAATATACAACCTCGAATCGGTGTAGATTTCTCATAGACTGAGGCGGTTATTCATGGCGGAGAAGGCAGGCATAAAGGTTATAAGCTGTTACCTAATACCGTAAAGTCCCCAGTTGGTGCTTTGGTGAGTTTCCAATATTTCTCACCGTGACTTTCATTGATATTAGCATTAGAATCATGAAGCCGACGTTGTTAATTTTCTTGCAGAATTTTACTCCATCAAGTCTTGAAGGTCTTCAATTTTCTGTTACTGAACAAGCAATTGCTGATTTGAGTGACGAAGAAACTGTAAGTATTTCTTCACATGTTCAAATGGGGTGCTTCATAGATGAAAATATTGATTGTAAAAGACGTGTACAGGAGGATGTCGTCATGGATATGGATAATTCTGGAACTCAATCATCCTCTGGGAATAGGAATTGAGGTAATTCCCAAGATTCGGAGCCGGATGGAAGTGATGTTCCTCTTGTCGTTGATGTGGACAATTCCAACCCCTTGGACACTTTGGAGACTCCTCAAGTAAGAATATATCCTGTACATTCTTCATAGAAGTATAAAAGTGCTGACTTGTAAATGAATGAATGAGAACCCATGTGAATATGTGAAAACTTAGTCGAATTTTGTCGTCAGAAAATTCAGAACTCGACTTTTTAGTAGAAACGCTGTAGAATCTTCGTCCGGAGTCGGATTTTGATGATCTACATGTGCAAATTCAATCCCGGAAAATTTCCAAGTTTAGCAAAGAAGCTTTTTAAGTTTTGAGCACGTTCAGAGCCTGAAAAAGGCGAAATAGTAAACTTCCAGGAGACTTTCAGAACCTTTTCAGATTGCACGTCACTTGATATTTTGGCCACATCTACTCTCTCGTTCATCGGATTTTCATGAAATTTTGACATGTTATAGAGTACATCCATACGAAGAGAATGGAATATGACCCATCCTCGGATTCCTTGTATATTGCTCCCAGTTCGTCTCCTAGTACAGGGTAGAGTTCAGTTTCTTCAGACGGACTCATCGTAAAATGTGTTTTCATGACTTCCATGTTATTTGACCGTGCCTTGAATGTAGTATGATGAACCTTGATGATGTTGCCTTGCTAGTATACTATGTTTCATAATCTCCTTTGGATTCGTGACTCTAACCTCATGTAATCTTCGTATTAGGTGCTAAATACCGAAGTTGAGGATACTGGAGCCAACGATGATAACTCTAACCATTCCGGAGTTATTGATGAAGAGACAACCATCCCTGCATTTCAAGGCCATGAGAAGGTCGCTACTTCTGTTATGGAAACCCAGATGGTTGTTGCCTCAGTGATAGAAGAAACCGAGACAGCAGCGGAGAATACTGAAGGAACTGTTGTTTTAGTCGTGGGAGCCACTCCAGTGACCGAGAACCGTACAATAGTGTATGAATATCCAACTGCAGGGGTCGCTTTAGATCCTCCCTTTAACACTTCACTCCCGTATCATGAACTAATCGTTGGATTCAGCGTTCCCAATGGATATGCACGCTTGTATGAGACGATATGGAAGAAGTTCGGCCATATGATCGTTGACAAGAACCCTGGGCGTGCTTATGCTTTAATCATGCAAGTAGGCGTTATCTTGCATGTCGTGAGTGATATGCATACGAGACCCAGGAATGCCGTGACTCCAGATATACTCTTTGATTGGGAGTTTAACTTGGAGAATTCAGAAAGGCTTGGCCTCAACGTGAAATGGCTTCGTAAGCAAATAAACGTTATAAAGGATTCATGTGAGAAGAACATACCCTTTCCAAACGATGCTGTGAAGGAGAAGGAGGACAAGATTGCTAAGCTGACCGAGGAGTTGAACAAGGAGAGGGCGGCTTTGAAAATCTTGAAGGATGCTGATGAGCGAAAGCCTTTTCTTGCTGATCTCTTGAACTTCTGAACTTCTGAGAGATGTGAGGTTTATACTTGGGTTTTTGATATTTAGATGGTTTTGGATTGACTGATGGTTGAGGATTTTCTTGTAGATTTGATAGAGATTTTCTTTTACGAAATATGAACTGAATTTTGATAAATTGCTGAATTCAAATATTGATTGCAAGTATTGCAAATGTTTTGGAGGAACTGAAATACAAATGAAAGAAAATCCTAAATGTTAAATCCCAACACCTCCCAATATCTTAAATGTCCAATAATTTCAGATAAACGCCTTGAGCCAATTTTCATGAATTACTGGTAGGGTTCTGCCATCTGTGTTGGTCAATTTGTAGTATCCTCCGACCACGGATTCAGCGACCATGAATGGTCCTTCCCAATTGGAGTTCCTTGTAGAATGAAGACCGCGCTGAACTGCTTTGAGAACCAGGTCCCCTTCATGAAACTTGTTAGGCTTGGTTGATCGTGCCTTGAATATCTTCCGTTGATTCGGAATTCCCTGTTTGATGGAATTCCTCGATTATGGCCCGTATGGACACTCGCGCGGAAGAAAGTATCCAGCATAGTGTTGATCATGCTTAGCCAAGTCTTCAGCAATAAACCTCTCGATGGAGTGACCGATTTCAAGAAGTTCTGAACCCAACCATTGAGTGTAATATTGCTGAGGTGAAGTTACCCACTCGTAGCTTTTGATGACTGCTAAATTATTCATGGGGAGAAGTCCTTGGACCATAGTAGCGTATTTGAACATTGGTAATATTGGAGCAAGAGGAGGAATAAGACTTGTCTGAGCTCAAAACCTTCTGACAAAGGTGTGCGGATTATCTCCAAGTTCCTGTGTAAGTCCCATCAGAGTTTTTAGTTCTTCCAGATGCTCAAACGGTGGTGCGTCCTCTGCTTCGTCTTCCGACTCGAAATCCTTGTCGATGACAGGATGTGTTGAAGGCATCGTTGTCCTTTCAGCATGAATCCAAGTTCTCCCAAGGACCATGTCGTATCCAGGGTCTTCCCGGATTATGAAAAACTTGGCCTCAGTGCAGATCGATCTTTCCGTAACTTTGAGAGTGATGAAGCCGTATGCGTTTCTGGAGATTCCTTCGTGATCCCTGATTGCTATGGGAGCGTGGGTGTTTTCCCGTCGAGTAATACCAGCAGCTCTGAGAGTTTTCAAAGGGATGATGTTGACGGCGGTACCAACATCGATGAACGCCCTCTTGAACTCATTTCCTTTAATGTGCACTGTGGTGAGCAGTCCCCAGTCATACATTTCTGTGTCAGTGGCTGAAGGTCCGGTGATAGTCTCTTGGATCAGCGGACGTCTTCCGGACACGATGTGGTTCAGTGCAGCAAACATGTCTTTCCTTTGAGCTTTCGAAAGATACAACATTTCGCAGACATGTTCGATCAGAGATTGAACCGTTTCCTTGACAGGAGGTTCGGAGATGGTAAAAGTTCTGACTGGGAGGGGGTTTTTGTGCACCCCCTCAGTCCCTAGGTTGAGCTTTCCTAATTCAACCTTTTCTTTGAATATGCGCTTCAAAATTTTGCAATCACTCGTGGGATGGCTGACGTATCTATGGAAGCGACAATACCGAGGATTTTCCATGGCCTCTTCAGTTGGTTCCTTCTTGACATAAGGCAATTTGATTGCGCCGTCTTGAATCTAGGCATCGAGTAGTTCATTAACTTCTTCCATGGAACAGGGAAAATCAGGTGCTTCTGGATCTTCCGTATACTGAGGAGGGATTTTCGAATTCTCCTTCTTGTGTGTCTTTGAAGGGGTGGAGGAAGTATGCTTGTGTTGTGGTTCTGCTTTTCGCTTACTCCCTTCCGCGACAGAATTTGTTGAAGGTTGCAGGTTATATTGCTTGTTGATCAGACGCCTGCTTCCTCGAGTGTCTTTTGAATCTTCAGTCTTTGTAGACTTTGCTCTTTCCAAAAGAGCGGGTGAAGTGGTTCCCGACCTCTTAGCAGCTTCGTGAAGCTCTGAGAAAGTCTGGAATCGAAGGTTTTCTAGCAAGGATCTGTATACCGGGAGCATGCCATTGATGCACAAGTCCACCAGCTGTTGCTCCGTGACGTTTGGGTCATGACAATCCAGGGCTTGGACTCTGAACCTTTTCACATAATCATTGGGATTTTCACTGACCCTCTGAAACATTCTTCCAAGGTAGGAGAGGGTGACTCTTTCTGACACGAAGAAGTATTTCCTGTAAAATGCGTTAACCATTTCTCCCTAATTGTTGATGGTCCCTGGTGTGATGCTGTTATACCAGGTGTATGCCCTGCCTTTCAGAGATTTTGAGAATTTCTTGAGACGGACGACATGATTATGTTCATGTTCTCCCAAGGATTCGAGAAAACGAGAGACATGTTCCCGAGCATTGCCAGTTCCATCATACAAGGTGAAAGTTGGAGAAACGTAACCTTTGGGGAGTGGAATCCTCTGCGTAGCGGCAGGGTAAGGAGGTTGATGACGATGGTCATGCGATGTCTTGCCTTTTCCATGGTTCTCTAAGAGGTGCTCCAGATCCTCGCGAGTGATGAAATTCGGTGATCCCTTCGCTGATGAGTTGTCTGCAGCAGTTTTGTGGACTTCGTCGTCTTCTACTGTATGGATTGGAATTACCTCAGGGTCGTCGTCCGAGGATTTCTCCTTCTCCTTTCCCTTCTCTTGAGTATTCTCTGACATCTTGTCAGTAAGAGTTTTGAGATAATTACACAGCTCCTTCTGTGTGGCAGCCATGTCAGTCTGGTTCTTTGCAAGAGTCTCCTGCGCTTTGATAAGATCGGCAATGGTAGGCGGTGGATCTCCTCTGACTTCTTCAGGGTGTCGTCCGGACAGTGGATGACCTTCGGAGTGTCACCACCATCAGTGTTGGAGGTCGGAATTGTCTCCGGGATATTCTGATTGTTGTTGTTGCTAGTGCTAGCACGGTTAGTGTCAGGATTCGTAACTGAACCTCATCTAAGATCAACCATCTTGTGAAATTGTGAGATTTCAACCGAGATAATGATCTCCCACCGTGGTCGCCAATCTGTAGATGAGGAAAAACGATTTGCTGGTTTTTAAGGAATTGAGGAGATGACCGTACGGAGGAGACTCCTTGAACCGAGCGAAATGTTAAACCTCACACAGATGCACCGCTGCAAAGGGGGTGCTTTAGATTCGAGAGATCAATCTGTAGTACTCCGCCTAAATCAAGACAATGACCGTTCCAGAGTAAATTCGGTCACAAGAGAGGATGGGTTGATCTGTAGGAGGGAAGCTGAGAAATGTGTGGAATCAATGGTAATCAAATATTGTGGGTGTGTGAATTCTGAATACGATAAGCTCTGAGTGATTGAAAATTGCTCAATTGAGAGTAGTTGATCAACTGATGAGTTGATGATCTCGTGTTGTCAGTTTGACGTGATATTTATGATATTGATGATGATGATTCAATCATGATTCATAGACTTATTTATATTGCTGGAATAGTAGACACCATGATTCCATGAAGTGTGACAGTTGATGGAATCAAGGAGTGGGGAAGTGGAGATCGTGTTTGAAACCAGTTGCTCAACGTGTGGAGACTTGGTCGATTTTCCACCCACTACCTCGTGAATTCCTTCAACTGATTGCACGACTTGCTCACATTCCATCGTGTGTTTGAACACACGTGCGTAGACCGCCAGACCAAAACCCTAAGTGATATCCCCCCAAGTGACACGATTGACGTCTCGTGGTTTGTTAGTCAATTGATGACTTCGTGGTTTGATGGGACGATGAGTCCATGTAGTCGTTGAGTTGAACATGATGTTCTGAAACTCATGAATTGAACATGTCATGAGACAGAGGTATAGTTCTTACGATGAAGTGAGCAAGTATTGCTCATTCGATGGATCGTTGAATATTGATTGTTGAACCAATTCCTTGGTTTGAGCAAATATTATCATCTGAGCAAGTGTTGCTCATGTGATGAATTGTTGAATATTTGATCGTCTGAGCATGTGTTGCTCATCTGATGGATTATTGGCAGCGTACCAAAAATATTAATTAGTACCGAGCATAATTAATAAATTAATGACCATGAGGTCGTCGTAAAATTATTAAGGTTGGAATCTGGAATGATGATCCTTGGATTCAGAAACCCTAATTTGATCAATTGATGATCAATTCATGGTTCGTCAGAATTTCAACCATGGGACGAAGGAGGGAGCGACTACATGGGACCGTGGATCAACCATGTAGTGTCCATATGCTCACGTGAGCAAATACGAAGAACTCCTGAAGAGTTGACGATTTGTTGGTGGAAGAATGATTAAATGCTGGTTTAATCATTTATTCAAAATGCTCGTCTGAGCCTTAGGTGAGAAAACCTAATTAATTATGACGAGGCGAGGGACCGACCATGGAGTCATGAAACCGGCCCTGGGTTGTCCCGTGACCGTGACGATCACTTCATGAAAATCCAAAGTGTTTGGGAGAGTTTTGGACCTAATACGAGCAATTGTGCAAATTAGGTCAAAACTGTGAAAATTGATGGGACCAGCTTCCGTGAGCCAAAGAGCCAATCTTGGTCGGTCAAGATAGCGTGCTCGTGTCCCCAAGGCGTCCGCGTCTCAGTCTTGAGAATTTTGATATTTTCTGGTGTGCAATTGAGCATCCATTCGAGAAAATATGCCAAAATTAGGGTTTCGACGAAAACTGAGGAAAACACCATGAGATGATGAAAAATAATTATAAAATAAGGGATGAGGAGGCGTGGGACCGCCGTGGTCAAGGCATGGTCGTCCGTTCGTGACCACGGTCCCGTGGTGCCTTTTCCTTAATTTTATAATATTTTGATGATTTTATGAAAAATTCATGAATTTTGAGAAATTTGATGAATTTTGGGAGTTTCCATGAATTGAAGGAGTTTTCATGAGTTCAAGGAAGCAAAAAATAATAAAACAAGGGCGTGTGGGATCGTGGAAGGCATGGCCGGCCGGCTAGGGCCCGGTCCCACGAGTTTCCCTAATTTTATAATGATTTTATGAAAAATTCATGAATTTTGAGAAATTTGATGAATTTACGGAGTTTCCATGAATTGAAGGAGTTTTCATGCGTTCAAGGAAGCAAAAAATATTAAAATAATAAAAAAACAAGGGCGTGTGGGATCGTGGAAGGCATGGCCGGCCGGCTAGGGCCCGGTCCCACGAGTTTTTCTAATTTTTTAATATTTTTAGGTATTTTGATGATTTGATGGAATTTTTCCTAATTTTAGAGAAATACCATGAAATCAAGGAATTTGATGAATTCAAGGAAAACTAATAATAAAACAAAGGGGCGTGTGGGACCGGCCAAGGCCCGGTCCCACAAGTTTTCATAATTTATTTTATTATTATTTGATAATTTGTGCAAAAATACCATGAAATCAAGGAGTTTTTTCATGAAATTAGAGAAATAATAATAATAATAAAATAATAAGGAACCATGGGTGTGGGGCCGGTTGGGACCAAGGCATGGCCGGTTGGCCAATGGTCACGTCCCACACTCCTTTCCTTAATTTTATATTATTTTTATGGATTTATGGAAGTACCATGAAACCGAGGAGTTTCCTCAAGACGTAGGAGATTTGATAAAATCAGAGAATTTTCATCAAATCATGGAAAATAATAAAAATGCATTAAAAATTTAAAACTGGCATGGGATTGACCACGACACGGTCGGTCGGTCGTGTGTCCGTGCTCCCATCACCCTGGTCAATATTTTAATTATTTATTATTTTCTTCTCTATTTTGCATAGGTTCATCGTTTAGTTGTAATTTTGAAATACTCGTTCGTCCGGTGACTGTTAGTGTATCATCGTTGAATACACCTTCACCATTTGAATCGGGGCTTACTTAGAGGTAGCTCAGACGCCCGGTTGTTGATTATTTATTACTAATTTTGGAATTCAGTGGAGAATAATTCACAAAACTGAGTAATAAGATGTTTATTATTAATTCATAGGATCGGCTGAGGATTCGACTACGAATTCAGAATAATAAAGTGAGCATTACCATTCCATGGGATCGTAGATTCGACCATAGAATCGGAATAATTAAGGTTTATCTATTACCATTTATGAGACCAGTTGTGGATTCGATCATGAAATCGGAGTAATGAGATAATATAATTATTGTTATTCTATGAGATCAAGCTGTGGATTCGATCATAGAATCAGAACAATTGTTATTGTCATTCCATGGGACCAGTCGTGGATTCGACCATGGAATAGGAGCGATTGTAATTAGGAATAATTAACTTTGTGGCTCGATACTAGCAGAGCAAGCTGTCTAGGAGCATTAATTATCCTGATACGAGCTTGCCGATAAGTCATATCCTTTATATAGTCAGGGTAAACTTGTTGTTTGTTCCTGAAGACGTTATCGCTCTATACTAGCAGAGCAAGCTGTCTAGGAGCCGTCCATCTCGTGATGTTATATAGAAATAATCACTGAAAGTATTCAGTATTCATGAGATATGTCGTTGTCCAGTCGTGAGACTACATATCTACATGTACTCTGAGAGAAAGTACTCTCCGTTAAGAATTCGATGAGAGACCAGTGTCTCGATACTCACGTCTGATTGCTGAATCAGGGCTTCGTATAATTATGAGTTTACGAATTTAGCCTTTGTCGAAAATCCACCATCTACAGGTTTAAACCCGCTTCAGATTGTATTTCAATATTTCTGCAAGTTTTTCACCTGTAGTGTTTATATCTGCACCTGCTTTATATTCAATGATCATTCACACACACCTGTTTTAAAGTTTAAATATACGCCTTACTTAAGTTGTTAATTACTTAAAAAATCAAACCATAAACATAAGTCTTCATTTTTAAGCTTAAACAAGTATTAGTGTACTATGTACACTAGTACTTCCAATAAAAACAAGTTTAAACAGTACTACTACTTCAAAGTTAAGATTAAAACTTAAACAATAAAAGTTTGCAGACCAACAATAAGTGACTCATGTCTCTTCTATCATATTCAAGTCTCTCCTCCTAGCATCCTCGAGGATCAAGAGGGTTATCTTATCTACTAGTACCACTGGGTTTTCAATAACGGACGACAAGGATTAGTTTTATCAATGGTGTATATTTAGCGGGTTTTTTCGGGCGGGTTCGGGCGGGTTTTAGCTAATACCAACTACCAACCCAACTATAGCGGGTTTTTATTTTCATAACCAACCCCGCACTCATAACGGGCGGGTTCAGATTAAAAACCCACGGGTTTAGCGGGTACGGGAGGGTTCTGGTAAGTTGTGCGGGGTTTTGTGCAGCTATACCCATAATATAGCTTCTTGAACGCCAAGCACTCTGTTTGTTCAACATCTAGTCATTCATTGCAGAATTTGCCTATGATGCCCTGGCAGGTACCTGTATGATCCCGAATAATTAAACCAATACCAGAATTATTATGAAAATCATCAAAGGAAGCATTAATATTGATCTTAAAGTGATCAGTTGAAGGAGGAAGCCATTTATCTATATAGAATGCGGTGGAAATATAATTTTCAATCTCATTTTCCTTGTTGCACTGATGTATCAAATTGGTAATATTTTCTATGGTGATATAATTATTAGGATTTTTATTTTGAAACACCTTATCCCGTCTATTCTTCCAGATATACCAGGTAGTTGTCATCATGGTGAGAAGCCATTTGTTTGTTAAGTATATATAACTATCAAAGGTTTGTGTAAAGAAGTGACTGAAGTGTGATTCCTCTGAATGTTATCAGTGTTAAATCCATTAGAAGTCAAATAGATCTCGAGTGATCACAATTGATGATAAGGTGTTCAAGAGTTTCTTGATCAGAGTAGCAAAGAGGGCATGTGCTTATGTTTTCTTTATAGCTTCACTTTAGTTGGAATAATGGATTTCAGACATTTCCAGATGAAATTTTTTATTTTATGAGGGGATTTATTCTTCCATAGTTTTTTCCTCCTTCGGAATGGCCTGCTGATTTTGATATACTCGATATGATCAGTTAGCTGTCAAATCCTTGTAAGTTGATTCGATTGAAAAAATGCATGTTCTACTAGGTTCCCAAGCCATAGTGTCACGTCCATGCTGAACTAGATGCATACTAATAATCATTCTAGCTGTTTGAGCAGGAAATAATGGTTATATAAGGTGAAAATTCTATATTCTTGGGTTTTGCAGCATTAAGTCGCAGACATACACTATTCTAACTGGTTCAGCAAAGCTGTTATTCAACACTGGTGGTTTATCTAATCCAACAACCAATTTGTCATACCAGACCATCTATGATATTTCTTGACATTGTGTAGTCCTTCTTCTATTCATTTCTATATCCATGAAGAGTTTTGATGCTCACTTTGAAGATGTTAGAACTCACCGAATGATGAATATTTGGGTTTAAGAATTTTAACCCAAAGCTGGTCTGATTCATTACAAAATCTCCAGTCTAGATTTGTGATAAGAGAAATATTTTATTGTTTGAAATCCCTAAAGCCATGCTCACCATCATTTTTAGAGAAAGAGAGTGAATCTCAAGCTATTAAGCTGATACATCTGCTACTTTTATGCCCCCACCAAAACCTTCTTTGAATGGTATTTAGTTGTTGATGTACCTTCCCAAAATGATTTCTACTCCATTTAACTAAACCTCTTCTAGTTGCGACAAGCTTATATATACTTCATGCTTTGAGAGGTATGACTAATATCAGAAGTGGACCATGCTGAAGTAATCATCTTAGAGCATGTGGGATCTCTTAACCAGCATCGGTATAATTTTCATGTATTCCTAGGTCTAGTGCAAAATGAAAAAGTGGGGGTCTACCAACCTCACCCAATATTTCGATTAGGTATCTGTATGGACTAACTCCAATGTACTTTTTCTAGAGAATCAACTAGACAGTCAGACTCAATCTAGATAAAAGTATATCAAAGAGTTAATATCTCAATCTCTCGATTTGATCTTTACTCAAGCAAATGGAAATCTGCGAGTCTTTATCAAATACTAGAGAGATAAACTTGGATGGTACCAGAGACCAATATCCAAGTGTCAATCAATTTAAATCAACAACCAAAGGTTGGATATTCTAATTGATTGATCTTAACGCACAACTTGTAATATTTCAATTATATAACAAAATATAATGTGGAATAGAAATAACACAGACACCAGAAATTTTGTTAACGAGGAAACCGAAAATGCAGAAAAACCCCGGGACCTAGTCCAGATTGAACACCACACTGTATTAAGCCGCTACAGACACTAGCCTACTACAAACTAACTTCGGTCTAGACTGTAGTTGAACCCTAATCAATATCATACTGATTCAAGGTAAAATTGCGCTCCTTACGTCTCTGATCCCAGCAGGATACTACGCACTTGATTCCCTTAGCTGATCTCATCTACAACCAAGAGTTGCTACGACCCAAAGTCGAAGACTTTAATAAACAAATCTGTATCACACAGAAAAGTCTACGATAATAGATAAATCTGTCTCCCACAGATAAACCTAAGAGTTTTGTTCCGTCTTTTGATAAAATCAAGGTGAACAGAAACCAATTGATAACCCGGACTTATATTTCCGAAGAACAACCTAGAATTATCAATCACCTCACAATAATCAAAATTGTATGGTAGCGAAACTATATTGTGGAATCACAAACGATGAGACGAAGATGTTTGTGATTTCTTTTTATCTTACCCTATCGGAGATATAGTCTCAAGTCAATTATTCAATTGAACTCGTACGATAGAAAATGGCAAGATCAGATCGCTCAACTACAAGAGAAGTAGTTTCGTCTGGCTTCATAATCCCAATGAAGTCTTTCAGTCGTTAACCTACAGGGTCTCGAGAAGAAACCTATGGTTAAAGGAGAATTGACTCTAGCAAAACCAACTAGTATCACATAGGAGGTGTGAGGATTAGTTTTTACAGTTTCTAGATGTCTCCTTTATATAGTTTTCAAATTAGGGTTTGCAATCCAAGTTACCTTGGTAACAAAGCATTCAATATTCACCGTTAGATGAAAAACCTGATTTAACCAAGCTAATATCTTTCAACCGTTAGATTGAAACTTAGCTTGTCACACATAAATGAAATGTATTTCATTTAGGTTTGAGTAACTGTACCTAAACGTGTACACTTAGTTGGTTCACAAATAGTTAACCAATGGTTAGCCATATGAGTACTTCCATATTAACCGTATTCATCTTCTTCACATTTCTAGTTCAAATGACTCATAAGAACTAGTTGAAGAGTTGTTCAATTGCTTAGTTCTTTATGAATAGACATAATTAAAACAAAATCGGTTTGATTCACTTGAATCAATTCATGAACAATATAGCCAAGGTTTGCAAAGATTGCATTCCTTATTGATTTATTGTTTAAGTTCATGATCTTCCGATTTGAGAAATATAACCAGCTTGGGTACGCATATGGGTACGTGTACCATAGCTACCGGATTTGAGTTTAGAAACTCAGCAGAAATTTTTGGTCGAAAACTTCCGTGGGTACGTGTACGGGTATGCGTACCTAAGGTGACTGGTTTAACAGTTTGCATACTTACAAACTCAAGAGAAATTTTCAGTTCGAAAACTTCCGCTGGTACGCGTACCCAACCTGTCTCCTTCACCAATACCGTATGCACACATATGCACACACTTGGTTTCCGGCACATGGATTTATACACTAATGTGCGAACACACTATATATGCTTATATCCATAATTGGTTACGTAATCTCAACTCTGTATTTCAATCATTGAAACTTTCTTCTATAATGTTATAACAGTCGTTATTCACAACTATCGTCATCAAAGCTATTTTCAAGATTGAAACGTCATCATGACTTTCGTCACGGGTTAAGATGAAAAGTGGTTAAAGCGAAAGCTTACCAACACATATTTCGAGAGAAAGATAGGCGAGTAAACTCGGCTCGAAATAGCAAATGTGTATGAATGAAAACTATCATACTTATACGACTTTGTCTCAAGAGTAGAAGATAGAGTAGAGTTTTGAGTGATAGATAAGTTCAAGTCTCCACATACCTTTTAGTCGGATGAAGTTCCACTGGTTCCTTGAGTAGTTCTTCGTCTTCGTAAGATGATCACCATGGAGTTTGGAGCTCAACTACACTAAACTGTCCTAAACCGATACTTAGCTATAAGTAGTCTAGAAATCAAGACATATAGTTTTGACAACTAAACTTGACAAACATGCTTGAGATAGCAACGCATCCGAATTCGACCGAGCAATGCTCTAATAATCTCCCCCTTTGTCAATTTTAGTGGCAAAACTATCAATACATATGGATTACAAAAAAAATAAAACTTTGTAGCTTCTCGTCCACATGCTTGATCTCCTTGGTACTCCCATGATTCCATAGATATTCAATTCAACATCATAGTTTTTGAAGATCCGTATCCATAAAAATGAGAAAACAAAAGCCCTCGATCATTGTTATGCACTGTCATAGTATTATTACGCAGTATCAAAGTTCTCATATCACAACTTCGACAACAATACTATGGTGATATATATCACTCCCCCTTAGTCAATACTTTCATCCCAACATGAAAACCACTCCCCCTTACATAATGATCCGTAAAGCACGTAAACCATATGTATTTGTAGTGTGAACTACATATTAATTCTCCCCCTTTTTATTAATAAAATTGGCAATGGTACGAAAACAGGATCCTAATGAAATTTCCACGGAGATGCTTCAAGACCAAAGAAAAGTACATATCAACTTTTTTAGATGCAATCATAAAGCCGAAGCTAAATGCATTCATCAAGGAATTTATAAAGATACAAGATAACCCCTAAAATATTCCACAGCCGCACTCCCCACAAAGATATGGAAATTAAGCGCAAGTTCAGAAGAACTCTCCCCCATTTGATGTCATTCCCGAACGAACAACAAGAGCGACCTAAGTTTTACAAGAAAAGAAGGATTTCTTTGGACACCAAAAACCATAAGGAAATGATTTTGTATCCAAAAATTCTCAATCAAACTAATCACAAGAGAACCCATGATTAATTTAATCGGAATACACAACCAAATTAATCACAAACGAATCTATGATCTGTTTAGTTGGAAATGCTCACATAAGAAAACTTATGGAGCCGCACAGTATATACATAAAATATGGATCAGGGAAGATCAATACTGCAGAATATACAAAGATTCATTCTATCTTCATCACTATTTGCATAACGACATATAATAGACATAATCTTTGTAAACAAAAGATTTTAACCTATCTTCCATCAAAGAATTAACATAATAGGCTTAACTTTTGTTTGTCAAAAGTTCATCGATCTCGTATCAATACATGCATATCGACATATGAAAGAGATAACTTTTGACATCGTATGGGACAATAATAGTTCACGGACGCAAACACACATATCCCATAACATATTGCAATATATAAAACCATATAGATTAATACTGCAAACATCATCTTCCAAATCACTTTAGAATTTAAATAAATAAATATAAAAACATTGCAAGATGAAAACGTTGGACAAGCTATGTGTACTCACAATAATGGCTATTCCAAACCCTAGTTATCCTTCTTAAACAAAAACAAGAATAAAAATTCTCTTAAGAAGTTTCCTAGAAAAATCTATCCCAGACGGGCAATCAACGCTCGAACACTTTCAAGTTCCTCATTGGCTTCCTTTAGTTTTATCTTCACAAACTCGAGATTCTTAAAGGCAATGACAAATTGATCTCGCACGACTTCAAAATCTTTAAAAAGATTTCCTACCAGTTGTGATGACATATGGACTGGTTGTCTGTTTTCATGATCAATTGCATGATAGCAATTTATAGGAACAGGGTTCTCATAAAACTCAGCAATGTTGTTTCCTTCATCCTCGACTTCCTTCATGCTTCCATCCATAGTTTGCACCATTATCTCAAGGGGACATATTGTCGTTACCATACGGGCATATATCAATGAAGAATTTCATGATGATATATATATATACATGTTTAAGACACATATAATGGAACCCTAGGGTTACTCGTTTAAGAAACGGTAATGGGCCAGGTACGCAAACGTTTACGGTTATGAACCATATACTAAACCGTCTAAGCAAAGGAGCCTTAATTCAAAAGGATTTGTCAAAGGATTTTAAAACAAGACATGATTTTCTCAAGAGTTTAGATTGATCAACTAAGCTTTATTATGAAAAGAAGGTCAGAACACAATTCTTCATAGAGGGAATCAGTTCTAAAGAATCAGACGAGTATTACAACAACCATTTTCTGCCAAGACAAGTTGTATCTTGAACTCTATGTGCATTCTCCTAAGGTCGATATGAGAATGCACACTTAGAAAGTTGGTTAAGTTGTAATCTGAGCATGTAGCTCATCATCGTTTTCCTTCTCTGGGATACAGAGAGAAATAGCGGAAATATTTTCAAAAGAATTATTACATGGAGGACAAGTCATACATGAAGATGCCTTCTACCTTAATTTTTTGAGTTTCCGCTTGAGATTGTTTATGCTGGTCCTTAGATCAGATGCATGATTATTGATGTGTATATAATCAGAGCCTGATACTTTAGAAGCAATGTGATCATTGCCAATGGATGATATTCCTTCCTTGATTGAACCATCCTTCTTCATTTGGCGTCTTTTTCTCTTTACTGGAACATCAACCAACTTAGTTGTCCATATGACTTTCTTTCCTCTAAAATTGTAGAAAGAGTTAGTATCATACATATAACTAAGGGAGGACTTGTCACGGTGCTCTTTTGAGTTCGAGGTACACATGTTCTCAATGTGGAGAGAAATAGGTTTGATTACTTCTTTCGACATCCATATAAGAATGTTATGAAGTTTTTCATTCCTTATCCGAAAAAGGCATTTCCGTTCAACATGACCTTTGTTTCCACAATAGTAGCAGTTAACGGTAACATTTTTAATGGTTCTCATATGCCCTGTATTGGAAGTATGACAATCTTTTTTTATTGACAGCTATAGATAGGTCATTCTTCAATTGTTTTTCTTTGGCAAGAAAAAGGCATTCTCTGTCATTATAGTAGATCTGTTGAGAGTCATACTTTGCCTCAGATTCAGCAAGTCTTTCTCTCAGCACAAATAAATTTTTCAGAAGTTTTTCACATTCAACAACCTTTGAATGGACTTCTTCAACTCGATCTTTAAGGATTGATTGTAAAAGCTTATAACCACTATCATATCCCTTAAAGAGTTTTTTTAGTTTCCTGTTTTCACGACAGAGAGGAAACGGATATTCTGCCGGGTAGGGAATTGATCCTTTTTTTCCTATGATATAATCAAAGAGTATAATATACTATGAGACTTCTTCATCAATACTTGGTCCCTCGTCTGAGTCACTTTTATCTGAAAGTCAATCCAATTGTTCATCTAGGCGATTTTCCCAGTTAACATCGGTTTCTGACAGAGGGGAAGATATGAAAGATTTCTTGGAGGTCTCAGAACTCTTATCATCATCACGAGGATCCTGATCTGGTTTTGCAAAGACAGAGATATCACTACTGTCCATAAAGTCAGATCACTACAAACACAGACTTTTGAGGTCTTAAACGTATTTACATGCTCTGATACCAATTGAAAAAGCGGGGGTCTAACAACCTCACCCAATATTTCGATTAGAAATCTGTATGGAATAACTCCAATATACTTTCTAGAGAATCAACTAGACAGTCAGACTCAATCTAGATAAAAGTATATCAAAAAGTTAATATCTCAATCTTTCGATTTGAACTTTACTCAAGCAAATGGAAATCTGCGAGTCTTTATCAAATACTAGAGAGATAAAATTGGATGGTACCAAGACCAATATCCAAGTGTCAATCAATTTAAATCAACAACCAAAGGTTGGATATTCTAATTGATTGATCTTAACGCACAACCTGTGATATTTCAATTATATAGCAAAATATAATGCGGAATAGAAATAACGCAGACACCGGAAATTTTGTTAACGAGGAAACCGCAAATGCAGAAAACCCCCGGGACCTAGTCCGTATTGAACACCCCACTGTATTAAGCCACTACAGACACTAGCCTACTACAAACTAACTTCGGTCTGGACTGTAGTTGAACCCTAATCAATATCACATTGATTCAAGTTACAGTTACGCTCCTTACGTCTCTGATCCCAGCAGGATACTACACACTTGATTCCCTTAGATGATCTCACCCACAACCAAGAGTTGCCACGACCCAAAGTCGAAGACTTTAATAAACAAATTTGTATCACACAGAAAAGTCTACGATGATAGATAAATCTGTCTCCCACATATAAACCTAAGAGTCTTGTTCCGTTTTTTGATAAAATCAAGGTGAATAGAAACCAATTGATAACCCGGACTTATATTCCCGAAGAACAACCTAGAATTATCAATCACCTCACAATAATCTAAATCGTATGGTAGCAAAACTAGATATTGTGGAATCACAAACGATGAGACGAAGATGTTTGTGATTTCTTTTTATCTTTCCCTATCGGAGATATAATCTCAAGTCAATTATTCAGTTGAACTCGGACGATAGAAAATGGCAAGATCAGATCGCTCAACTACAAGAGAAGTAGTTTCGTGTGGCTTCACAATCCCAATGAAGTCTTTCAGTCGTTAACCTATAGGGTCTCGAGATGAAACCTATGGTTAAAGGAGAATCGACTCTAGCAAAACCAATTAGTATCACATAGGAGGTGCGGGGATTAGTTTTTCCAGTTGCTAGATGTCTCCTTTATATAGTTTTCAAATCAGGGTTTGCAATCCAAGTTACATTGGTAACAAAGCATTCAATATTCACCGTTAGATGAAAAACCTGATTTAACCAAGCTAATATCTTTCAACCGTTAGATCGAAACTTAGATTGTCACACACAAATGAAATGTATTTCATTTAGGTTTGAGTAACCGTACCTAAACGTGTACACTTAGTTGGTTCACAAATAGTTAACCAATGGTTAGCCATATGAGTACTTCCATATTAACCGTGTTCATCTTCTTCACATAACTAGTTCAAATGACTCATAAGAACTAGTTGAATAGTTGCTCAATTGCTTAGGTCTTTATGAATAGACACAATTGAAACAAAATCGGTTTGATTCACTTAAATCAATTCATGAACAAAATAGCCAGGGTTTGCAAAGATTGCATTCCTTATTGATTTATTGTTTAAGTTCATGATCTTCCGATTTGAGAAATATAACCAGCTTGGGGACGCGTAAGGGTACGTGTACCATAGCTACCGGATTTGAGTTTAGAAACTCAGCAGATATTTTCGGTCAAAAACTTCCGTGGGTTCGCGTACGGGTATGCGTACCTAAGGTGACTGGTTTAACAGTTTGCAAACTTACAAACTACCCTACCTGTCTCCTTCACCAATACCGTATGCACACATATGCACACACTTGGTTTCCGACACATGGATTTATACACTAATGTGCGAACACACTATATATGCTTATATCCATCGTTGGTTACGTAATCTCAACTCTACATTTCAATCATTGAAACATTCTTCTATAATGTTATAACAGTCGTTATTCACAACTATCATCATCAAAGCTTTTTTCAAGATTGAAACTTGAGATAGCAACACATGCGAGTTCGACCGAGCAATGCTCTAACACAATCTGCCTCGGTTTCCAAGAGAATGGACAACGATTTAAACCTAAGAAAGGCAAGTGGTAAACTTTAGAATCAGGATAATTGATTTTATATCGAGAATTATGAAAGGAAAAATCAATCCTGGATCTTTTATAGCCTTTACCATTAGCTTTGTTAGTCCATGTGAAATTATTACTAACAAAACCCATATCCATGAGTCCGGCAGCATCAATTGTGTTGCACACCCGGTTATTAATGGAGGATTTATTTGAAAACTAACCTCTATTGTTAAGATGTACATTCAGATCACCCATAACTACCCACGATTGGAAAATATTTTTACTAACATCTTTAATAAAACCCCACTAAGTTTGTTTCCCATCATCATAGATTGAACCATATATGCAATGGAGAAGCCACTCTTGTTTTGAAGGATTGGATGTGATTAAAAAAGGTATCTTATTATATTTACTGCAAACAACATCACAAGGGAATCCTTGTTTGCACAAGAGAATAAGACCTCATGATAAACCTACTGAACTTGTAAACAAGGAATTTAGGTAAAAATAAGAGTGAGTTAGTATTTTTGCTCTAACATCACTAGTTTTTGTCCCAACTAGGAAGATTATATATGGATTGTGTTAATATCACCTAAATAATCTCTTATATCTTTTGCTGCAAATCCTTGCACATTCCAAGTCAGGATTTTCATGGTTATAAATTTTTTACTTTTGTAGATGGGGCAAAACGAGTTGCTGGTTTTTACGGAATTG
This sequence comes from Papaver somniferum, assembly GCF_003573695.1. Taxonomy (NCBI): domain Eukaryota; kingdom Viridiplantae; phylum Streptophyta; class Magnoliopsida; order Ranunculales; family Papaveraceae; genus Papaver; species Papaver somniferum. The sequence goes on along the minus strand of NC_039360.1, from coordinate 143,275,287 downwards.
TGGAGACGACCGTGCGGAGGAAACTCCTTGAACCGAGCGAACTGTTAAACCTCACGCAGATGCACTGCAAGAAGGGAGTGCTATAAATTCGAGAGATCAATCTGTAGTACTCGGGCCTAAACCAAGACAATGTCCGTTCCAGAGTAAATTCGGTCACAAGAGAGGATGGGTCGATCTGTAGGAGGGAAGCTGAAAATGTGTGAGATCAATGGTAATCGAAGATTGTAGGTGTGTTGTGTATTCTGAAAATAAGATAAGTTCTGAATGATTGAATTTTGCTCTGTTGAGAGTAATTTCTCAGACGTTGAGTTGTTGATCTCGTGTTGTCTGTTTGACGTAAGATTGTCTTGTTTTCAATCATGATTCAGAGGCTTATTTATATTGCTAGAATTGTAAACACCATGATCCCATGAAGTGTGACAGTTGATGGAATCAAAGAGTGGAGAAATAGAAATCGTGTTAAAACCAGTTGCTCAACGTGCGGAGACTTGGTCGATTTTCATCCACTACTTTGTTAACTCCTTCAACTGATTGCACGACTTGCTCACATTCTCATCGTGTGTATGAACATACGTGCCGTAGACCTCCAGACCAAAACTCTAGTTAATATCCCCCATGTGACACGATTGATTTCTCGTGATTAGTTAGTCAGTTGCTGACTTCATGACTTCATGGGACGATGAGTCCTTGTATTGTTGAGTCGAACGTGATTTGAAAATGTTCTGAGACTCATAAATTGAACATGTCTGTTGAGACAGAGGTATAATGTATGAATAAACGTCGATAGTTAACATGAGAAAATATTGCTCTATGAATTGTTGAATATTGATAGTTGAACCAATATTCCTTGGTTTGAGCAAATATTGCTCATCTGAGCGAATGCTGCTCATTTGATGAATTATTGGTAGCATGACTAAATAAAATATTAGTTTAAATTCTGGCAACTGAACCAAGTATAATTAATAAAATGTTGACCATGAGATCATTGTAAAATTATTAGCGTTTGAATTTGGAATTATGAACCTTGGAATCAAAACCCTAATTCGATCAATTGATGGTTGATTGAAAAATTATCCACGAAGTGAAGGAAGGACCGGCTGCATGGGGTCATGGGTCGACCATGTAGCGCCCAGATGCTCAAGTGAGAAAATACCAAGGTCTCTTGAAGACTTGTTGATTTGTTGATGAAAGGATGATTAAATGCTGGTTTAATAATTTATTATTAAATAATGCTCGTCTGAGCCTTAGGTGATAAAACCTAATTAATTGTGAAGAGGTGAGGGACCGATCAATGGGTCATGAAACCGGCCCTGGGTGGTCACGGGATCAACTGACGATCGTTTCATGGAATTCTAAGTTGTTTGGAAGAGTTTGAACCTAATATGAACAAATTAGGTTAAAATGATGAAAATACATGGGACCCGCCTCTTGCAAGCCAAAGAGCCAACCTTGGTCGGTCAAGGTAGTATGCTCGCGTCACCAAAGTGTTCGTGCCTCAGTCCCGAGAATTTTGATATTTTCTGATGTGCGTTTGAGCAATCATTTGGAAAAATATGAAGAAATCAGAGATTTTTGCTGGAACTCAGGAAACTTCATGAGATGAAGGGAAATAATAATAAAATGAAGGAATCATTAAGTGTGGGACCCGCTATGACCAAGGCATGGTCGGCCTTCCAATAAGCCCGTCCTATAACATTTTTCCTAATTTTATTATATTTTTCATGATTTTATGAGAATACCATGAAATCAAGGAGTTTGTTGAAACTACGGAGTTTCGTTGAAATCAAGGAGTTTCCTTGAAGTGAAGGAGTTTCCATGAGATGAGGGAAACAAATAATATTAAAATAAGGGTGTGGGAACGGCTTGGGCATGGTCGACCGGCTAGGGCCCGGTCCCGTGTCCCTAATTTTATGTATTATTTCCATGATTTGAAGGAATTTTCATAATTTGAAGGAAATATCATGAAATCAAGGAATTCCATGGGATCAAGGAAACATAAAAATTATAATAATAAAATAACGGGCGTGTGGGACCGGCTAGGTCATGACCGGCCGGCTGGGTCCCGGTCCCACGAGTTTCCCTAATTTTTATTATTTTTCATGGTTTGAAGGAAATACCATGAAATTAAGGAGTTTTCATGAGATTAGGGAAATAATAATAAAATAATGAGGAATCATGAGGTGTGGGACCGACCAGGATCAAGGCATAGCCGGTTGGCTAGTAAACACGGTCCCATGATATTTTTTCCAATTTTATATTATTTCCTTGATGCGAAGGAAACACCATGAAACTGAGGAATTTCCTTAGAACGAAGGATATTTGTTCAAATGAAAGGATTTTCATAAGATCAAGGAGAATAACAAAAATATGATAAAATATAAACTTGGCGTGGGACTGGCCACGACACGACCGGCCGGCCGGTGGGCCCAGTTCCCAGCGCCTTGGTTAATATTTTATTATTTATTATTTTCTTTCCTATTTTGCATAGGTTCATCGTCTCGTCGTATTTTGAAATACTCATTCGTGTGTTCAGGTGCTCATTATTGTTGAATACACTTGCACCATTTTGGTCGGGGCTTATTTGATAGTGCTCAGATGCCCGTGCATTGAATATTTATTACTAACCCATGGAATTCTGCTGGGAAAACCCATGAATTGAAGTAATGAAATATTATGGAAAATATAGAATATTTTCCCGGGGTTCAGTTAATGAATCTAATGATTTAGGAATAATTAATCGATGGCTTTATACTAGTGCGATCGTCTAGGAGCATTAATTATTCAGGAATTGAGCGATATGAGCTTGTTGAAGTGTCATATTTCTTTTTATATGGTCATCGAAAACATTGTTACATCCTGAAGACGTTATTGCTCTATAATAGCAAGCAAGTTGTCTAGGAGCGTCCAATCTGTCGATTCTATATATAAATAATTACTGAAATTGCTCAGTATTCATAAGATATGTCGTTGCCTCAGCTGAGAGACTACACATCCACATATACGCTAAGAGACAGTATTCTCAGTCAGAGATTCTTGTGGCATGAGATTTCACGCTTTCGATGAGACACATGATCCTCAATACTCATCTGATTGCTGGATCAGGAGCATGTACAATTATGGGTTTACGATTTTAGCCCTTGTCGAAAATCCACCATCTACAACTTTTAATTCCATTCTGATTGGTATGAAGATAAAAGGATTGATACTCAGAAATAAAGATACTGATGCTACAAAAGTTAAATTTTAAGTGATTATGAGAAAAGGAAAATACCTGGTCATCAGCACTTGAGGATTTGTCCTCAAACTTAACAGAGTAGTTCTGCTTTGAGACTGTCCCATGATAAGAAGGATATGAATTAGGAGATTGAATTTGATCATTAATAATTATTTGCGTATATCATTTGTTGAGTATACATGTTCACTTGAATAATCCTGACTAGATTGGTATTGCCCAAAATGACGAATTAGGGTATCAATTGGTTCTTTGTATGCTCTGGTAGGATGAATATTAGCTGGATCTAATTCCTAAGCATTGAAACTATCGAAAGAAATATCAAATTCACCCATAGCAAGTTAAGATCTCAGCAAGAATTCCCTCTCCTAAGTTTCCATGCTGGGAGCCATTAAAAGTTGTAATTGAAGTATATTCCAAAATATTTGATGGGTTATTGGTGATGTTCATAGGAGAAGTACAACCCATTTCATATGTATTACTGGGACCTCCTTGTTTCACCCTGATTCTATTTACTTTTCTATGAGTTATCTCTTCCTTTACTTCCACGAGTAAAGTTTGTTAGAGCACTGCTCGGTCGAACTCGTAACCGTTGCTATCTCAAGCTTGTTGTCAAGTTTAGTTGCCAAAAGTATAAGTCTTGATTTCTAGTCTACTTATAGATATGTCTCGGATTAGGATAGAATGTGTAGTTGAGCTTTAGACTTCACGACGTTCATCGATTGTGGAACTTCATCAACAAAAGGTATGTGGAGACTTGAACTCATCTATCACTCATAAGTCTATTTCTATTCCATCTCCTATTGAGACAAAACTCGTATATCACTCATAAGTCTATTTATATTATAGACATTTGATATTTCGAGCTGAGTTTAATTCGCTTATATATTTCTCAAAATATGTGTTGGTAAGCTTTCGCTTTAACCAAGTTCATCTTTATTCTTGACGAAAGTCAAAAGATGATCATGTGAAAATTGTATGGTAACGTCTTACATGATTTGTGTGAGACAATCATTTTATGTAGACTCGGAATGTTTCATATTGATCTATTGATCACTTGAAAATTGCTTTGAAGCTAATAGTTTGTGTGAGACAACTATTCCCGTCTTGAAAGAATGTTTCAATGATTAAGATGGAGTTTAGAACGATTAAGCATTGATTGAATATAGCAAAGTATGCGTACTTGTATGCTAACTGTTGCAAGTTATTAAAAGTCTGGGAACCATAGTATGCATACCCGTATGCGCATTGGTTTGGAAGTTGAAGTCTGGGAACTTAGTATGCATACCCGTATGCATACCAGCTGAGAAGTTCAAGTCCGGGAATTCAACTGAGTTTGGGAACATACGACAGTATGCGCATACTAGCGAACCCAAACCGTCCGGAACTCTAAGTATGCGTACCCGTTTGCATACTTGAGTGAATTAAGTTCTAAAATCGGTTTGTTCATGAACAAATACATTTATATATTAAGGAATTCAATCTTTTGCAAAACATGGCTATAATGTTCATGAATTGATTCATGTGAATCAAAATCGATTTTGCTCCAATTGTGTCTTGTATACTTGTATGAAAATATAAACAATTAAACAACTCCATAACTAGTTTCATTTGAGTCATTTGAACTAGTTATGATTAAGATGAACAAGGTTGATATGAAAGTGTTCATATGGCTAACTTCGGTTAACTATTGTTGAGCCAACTCTGTGCACACGTTTGGGTATGGTTATTCATACCTAAATGAAGTCACATTTCATTTGTGTATAACAAGCTTAGTTCGATCTAACGGTTGAAAGATATTAGCTTGACTCTAATCAGGTTTTCATCAAACGATGAATATTGAATGCTTTGTTACCAAGGTAGTATCGATTACAAACCCTGATTTGAAGACTATATAAGGAAGAACTCTAGCAATTGTGAAACCTAATCCCCACACCTCATGTGTGATACTAGTTGAAACTAGAGTCGATTCTCCTTTAACCTAGGTTGTTCCTAAAACCATTATAAGTTAACAACTTAAAGACTTCATTGGGATTCTGAAGCCAGACCCAACTATTTTCTCTATAGTTGTGTGTTCTGATCTTACTTTGTTCTATCGTGTTGAGTACCATCTTCTCTAATATTTTCTCGAGATTTAATCTCCGATAGGCAAGATAAAAAGTAATCACAAACATCTTCGTCTCATCGTTTGTGATTCCACAATATCTTGTTTCGCTTCCATACGATTAATATTATGAGGTGATTGATATTCCTAGGCTATTATTCGGGAATATAAGTCCGATGTATCAACTGGTTCATGTTTACCTTGATTTATCAAAAGACGGAACAAAAACTCGTAGGTATTTCTGTGGGAGACAGATTTATCTATGCAATAGACTTTTCTGTGTGAGACAGATCTGTTTATCAAGTCTTCGACTTTGGGTCGTAGCAACTCTTAGTTGTAGGTGAGATCAGCTAAGGAAATCAAGTGCACAGAATCCGACGTGGTTCAATAGGCGTAAGGAACGTGACTGTACCTTAATCAGTGTGAGATTGGTTAGGCCTCAACTACATTCCAGTCCGAAGTTAACTTGTAGTAGGTTAGAGTCTGTAGCGGCTTAATACAGTGTGGTGTTCAAATCTGGACTAGGTCCTGGGGTTTTTCTGCATTTGCGGTTTCGTCGTTAACAAAATTTCCGGTGTATGTGTTATTTCTTTTCTGCATTATATTTTTATATAATTGAAATATCACAGTGTTTTGGGGTAAAACTGATTCTGTTGTTTTTGGTAAATTTGGGTGTGTTAATGAGAAACGAATTCAAACCCTAAACGAATGTACTGCACATAAGTACTTTGATATTCGAGAGATCAATCTGTAAGACTCTGGCCTAAACCAAGAAATGGTCGTTCCAGATTCAATCCGGTCACAAAGTGAATGAGAAGGGTTGATCTTATGGAGGGAAGCGAAAAAGGTGTTTGAGATCAGAATGTTGAATTATGAAGGTGTGGTTTTTTTATGACTTGTATCAGAATATGGTTTCTGGATACTTGTGTTGATAAACACTTGTGTCCCCCTTGTCGAAATAGGTCGAAAACCTGTTTATACAAGTCATGATTGAGCACACCTGATCTGGTAGGAAATGGAGACAGTTAAGTAGTGGAGAAGTGGAGTCGTGTAAAAAGTGGTGACCATCATGTTTCCATCACGAGGGAAGATTGTTCAGCCTTACACCCACTACTCACTTACTTCTCATTAACCGTCCGTCTTTTCCTGACACTTTCTCGTAATGGGCGTGTTGCACGCCGCACGCTGTAAACCGCCAGACCAACACCCCAGTGAGCATCCTCCAGTTTGTGACATGTTTGATGTATCGATTATTTTCATGGAAAATATGCAGCAGATTGCTGAGTGGGTCTTGTGTGCAAGACCTAGTTATTCTGACCAATCGCGCGCAAACTAGGCGGCGGGTGATCATGTGTTGCGAGCTAAGTCATGAGACTTGCTGCAAGAAATAGCGTGTGACGCTATTAAGTTAGTCTTGGTTGGTCGCCTGAGATTTAATCTAGGTCCGTCAATTCGGCTGACGAAGTTGGACGGCCGAAATTGTAATTTATGGAAGAGGGTGGCCGTTGATTATGGCCACATCTCGTTAGCGCCTGCCAGTGGCATAGTGGTGTAATGGCGCGGCCACCATATCTTGGCATGTTGGTGTTGGATCCAAATATGACCCAAAATATTGGCTTTAGTTGCCGTATCAAACTTAATGCCTTAGGTGGCATTATTTGGCATGGGACGGCATAGCGGTCTTAACCAAATTAAGGTTTGGCATGTAAAATCCCTAATTAGTGTGTGCGACTATCTTGACGCGACGACCACTAGGTGTTGGCGCGGGTTGGCTTTATTTAATGCGTGTGGCGGGTTTAGAGCGACCTGATTGGTCGATGGAAAGGGGGTCGGCAAGCGGCATGGGGCCAGCCTCATTCTAAGTGTGTGTGGCGCATTTAGAGTGATCTTATTGGTCGATGGAAAGAGGGTCGGCAAGCAACATGGGGTCGGCCTCTTTCTAAGTATGTATGGCGCATTTAGAGCGACCTGATTGGTCGATGGAAAAGGGGTCCGGAAAGCGGCATGAGGCCGACCTCATTTTAAGTGTGTGTGGCGCATTTAGAGCGACCTGATTGGTCGATGGAAAGGGGGGCGGCAAGCAGCATGGGGCCGACCTCATTCTAAGTGCGTGTGGCGCATTTAGAACGACCTGATTGGTCGATGGAAAGAGGGTCGGCAAGCAGCATGGGGCCGGCCTCATTCTAAATGCATGTGGCGCATTTAGAGCGACTTTATTGGTCGATGGAAAAGGAGGCCGGCAAGCAGCATGGGGCCGGCCTCATTCTAAATGCATGTGACACATTTAGAGCGACCTGATTGGTCGATGGAAAAGGGGGCCGGCAAGCAGCATGGGTCCGGCCTCATTCTAAATGCACGTGGCACATTTAGAGAGACATGATTGGTCGATGAAAAGGGGGTCCCACAAGCAGCATGGGGCCGGCCTCATTCTAAATGCATGTGGCGCATTTAGAGCGACCTGATTGGTAGACGGGAAAGGGGGGCCGGCAAGGGCAACATGGAGCGTGGTCATCCGTCTACAAGTGGTGCCTGCTAGGGAGAACTGGCCATCCATGTGGCACAGCTACGCCTCCTCTTGTTGCTGCTCCTATTTTCCGCAGATCCTCTTTTATTTCTTGCTTTCTGATTTTTGGTAGGATTTTGCTCCTGCTAGTCCATGACGGATTAATTTCCTAGCTTACCTAGGTTTGGTCTCGACCAATAGGGTTCGAGATATTGCGTAGGGCGCAAAAACCTAATTTTTTGCAAATTGATAAATTAAGTTAAAGAACTGAATTTTGCGTGTTTCCGCAAAATCAATCGATTTTGGGTGAATTTTGCACATTGATACAAAAAATCACTAATTTAATATTAAAGGGCAGCATAACGTTGCGTGCCTCTGATTGAGTACTTCCACATGCATCTTAATCCTAACACTTCGGGAGATTCATGCTACTTGGCTCGGAGCGAGCATTAGTCGTCATGTCATGTCAGTATTAAGAGTTCAACTGGGGAACATGGCATAAAATAAATACTCAGAAATTTACCGAATACTTGGGGTTGTTGCTACATGCACCATTCTGAATAAATTTCATATAAATATGCTGAATTGCTCAATACATATGTAAGTAAAGAGGTTTGGACACTCATCACTTTTAAATGGCTCAATCTTTTATGCAGAATGACGGTGCATTAAATACAGGGTTTTACAATTTTATCCCTGAACTAAAAACCACCATCAACATTAAGTCCCCTGTTTAGTACGTAACAGTGACATTGTTGCGGGGTAAGCACTGGATGCTGACTAATAAAGATAACACTTATGAGGTCAGGTAGACAAATGTTACCAGGATAAAGGCCCGCTAGGTCTTTGAGAAAAACATGTTTAACGAAGTATCAAAGCACGTCGTGATCGTCCTCCTATCATACGTCAATTGCCTCAAGGTAGATTTTGAAATTTGCTAAACATCATTGCGCTCGATTGCGAGAGGCCTGACTTTAAGTTGCTTGGAGTCTGGACTGCTGAGTCGCAACTAAAATGTTTTTTAAACTCCTGAGTGTTGACTGGAATGGAATTTCTTTCATCCTAACTCTTTATCTCATCAGCTCATTATTTCCCTTCTGATTGTGATGATGGAATACTTGGAATGCTTATATGGGCAAAATCTTCCGGAGGCTTTGAGTGACGTAAACGGGATGAGAGGCGTTTTGTTGCCGATGCGCTGCTATCAAGTCTTCAAGGACTTCGTTACAAGCGACATCCTTTCAACCATCTTCTGAATCTTGGATTGTTGTATGGAATGGGATGCGATTGAGCAGTCCCCAGTTATACTTTAGATCCGATGGCGTGGAAAGATATGTGAAAATATCTCTGCGGCGTACTTTCGGAGTCTTTGATGCACGCGCACGGCTTCATGTTGAGAAATTCATGCGGCTCGTAAAGCTTTGACGGTGATAATACTGATATCTGAAACAACCTGGTTGAGGGACGCGAAGGCATCCCATGCTGGCAGTCCCCATGTGTAATTATCCTGGGCATATTTTCTACTGAAAGATGTAAGGTGGTTGACGAATTGATGAAGGCGGCAATCCTTTGGATTCGTCATTTTTTGATCAATGAGCGGGAGTCATATTTGATATATCTGTATTGTATCCAAACTTTTGGCAGCTCATGCACCCCTGCCATAGGAAATTGGAAATCTAGAAACACCGGATCTGACTTTGTCAGCGATGTGGCAGACATGATGCGGTTGGTATGTGTGGCTTGCTGAGGCGTTGAAACGGCTTCGGCTTCTGGAGAGGACATTGAAGCGGCTTCTGGGGAGAACGTTGAAGCGACTTCTAGAGAGAACGTTGAAGCGGCTTTTGGAGAGAACGTTGAAGCAACTTCTGGAGAGAACGTTGAAGCGTCTTTTTGAGAGAACGTTGAAGCGGCTTCTGGAGAGAACTCCAGTGAGGGCGCCATTAACCCTTGATTTCGAAAAACGAGTTCTTCACATTCTTCTGTTTGATAATCCCCGGTGCAGACTACATGCTTCTTGAATATTTGTGGCGTGCCGGCTAGGCATGTAGAAGCATGAACGCATTTTCACGAATTAATAAATCCAAAATCCAGGTGTGTAGAAGCATGGACGTATTGCCACAGAATAAGAAATCTAAAATCTAAGCTTGTTAGGTGAGGAGGCTTCATCTCCAATTAATGGCGCGTGTAATGTGATTCGATGCGCCGTTTCTGAAGAAGTAGTTGCAACCCGGGAGTGTTATGTGTGCTGACTTCAGATTCATTTCTTCTTGGTTCTGTGAAGGGGATTCCCAAAATCCGGAAATTGCAGACAACAAAACTTCTTCTAGGAATCTCGTCAGGCGAAGGTTGAAGCAGGCTACTCTTTGGATGCGAAATATGCTTACTCCAGAAAGAATGTGTCGCTTCTTGATGATCTTGTACTTTCTTTTCCTTTACATATTCCCCTCTTCGGGATTTTGAAAGATATGAGACATCTCTTGCATGGTTTGATTTTTTTCTGGTTTCGAATTAATGGGTAATGATTTTGTGAGGGTTTGGGTTTACTCGACTTTTCCTTGAGATGATTCAGGAGTAAAGATATTTCTAAAATGGAAATGATACTTGATTAACTGAAAAATTGAAACCCTAATTATGAATGCAAGCAGTGCAATCATTTTGGAGGAATTACAAATATTGCATGAAAAGGGAAATTTCTAAAGGAAACACTAAAAGGAATTTTGGAGGAGAGGGCGGCGCGACATCTTAGGTATTGAAGGGTTTGAGCCACCGGGAATATATTACTACGCCTTATAGCTTGTCAGTATTGATGAGCCTGCAGTAACTTCCAAAATAATTTCCGCCACTACGTACGGCTCGTCTTTCCTTCCTGTGGAATCAGACGGATCAGGCTGAGCCACAACTACCATATCTCCAACTTGTAATGGGTTTGGGCATCGCCCCATTACTTTCTTAGATTCATTATCTTTAATTGTGACAACTTCTAAACTCTTGATAAAATACTTGAAAGGACCAGCATCCCATTCACATCTCCTAGTGACGGCTGGGTTGATAATCGGATCGAGTCCCCAAGCCTTGGCGGAAGGAGGAGTGACTGATTGCAAAAAGGGTTGTTCAATAAGACTTACTTGTGTCCGGAATCTGCGAACAAATTCTGATGCGCTCTCTACAGGCAGTTATGTCACATTTTCAAGTTGTTGATACGGCAACAAGTAGTCTTCAGGACTGAACGGCCTGTTGGAGACCCTTTCAGGTATAGACACTAGAAAAGGGCATACTCTTAGATTTGCTTTGTTATCGTGTATCCATGAGCGCCCCAAGATCATATCATAATTCGGGTACTCTTTAACCACATGAAATTTGGCGTGTGTTAGAGCATCTCCCACCTTTATTTCGAAATTGATGTACCCGTAAGCGTCTATGGGTTCTCCTTCTGAGTTTTTGATTATGGTTGGGCAATTGACAGCTTCCTGTTTTGAAATCTTTGCAGCTCTCAGCGTCTTGATTGTGACAATATTGAAATCAGAGGTGGCGTCAATCAATGTGATGTCAAACTGGACATCCTTCAAGTGAGCGGTGGTTAGGAGTCCCCAGTTGCATCTATCGGTCGCGCTCTCTAGGAAAGATTTGGGGTTTAGGAGCGGCTTCCCTGACTGGAAAAAGACGCTTGCATGATACAATACGGTTGAGGGCTACAAATATGTCCTGACGCAGCTCCTTGGAGAAATACATAATTTCACATAAATGCTCAATCATAGACTGTACGGTTTTGTGGACAGAGTTGATCGCTGTCGTATGCGTCAAAAATAACTCACTTTCTCACTCAACTAGATATAAATATAAATGAAGTATAAGATAAGAAAGAGTTCGTTCCCACAGAGAGGCTTTTGTTGTTATCAAATTTTCAGATTATTAAGTAACCAAAGGGGGGGATTTTTGTTTTATCTAAATAAACAAAGCAATAAAAGTAATCGAAAGCAATAAAATAATTTGAATAATCAATAAGGAGAAGATATTGGTCACAGGATAGTATCATTCACAAACATGTATTTTCATCAATGACTAGAATTGATATTTTAATCTCTTATTTATTAAAAGTCCTAGGATATCTTGATCGCAAGAATATCCCGTTATTTCCCGATTTTATCACAAACAACATTAAAAGATGCTATTGTGAAATATACCTAGAAAGCAACCTAAAGTATAAAAGCACAATTAAGTTTAACTCCCTAAGAGCAATAAGTTCTATGAAATAAGACTAATCAATGCAAACAAATGTGTAAAAACACAAATTCGTTTTAACAAAGGTTATGATTCATATGTGACTAGTAGGATATATCACTACAAGCACTACTCACATTTATGCTACTTGTAATTAGGAATTTATCACTTTTTCGTATAATAAAACCTAATCTAGCAATAGATATGAAGACCAATCTAATTGATTCCGGACTCAATCAAACTAGCACCCAAATCATGCAACAATATTAACAATGAAACATAAACAATAAAGTTGAGACAAAACTAATCCATTGATTTAAATATCATGCTTGAGAAATCAACTTTTATCCCATAACCAATAATAGTATTTAGCTACTCATAGCTTTTGAGTTCATCATAATCATAATAAAAAATAAATTGAAGATGAAAAATAAACGAAAGCAAACCCTAGTCGCGGCTATCTCCCCAAAGCTCCAAGAATAATACGTTATACAAAGAAAATAGAAAAGTTTCCTTTTTGTAGCTCTTCTTAGGTCAAGTCTTCAAAAGCCCATCACCAAGAAATCCACCAAGCCCATATAAGAGATAAGAGAAATACCCACGTAAAAATTCTGCCAAAAATATGTCGCCGGAGAACTGGTTTCGGCACCGGATATTTTCCGGGAAAAAATCTTAAGTGACCGGCAAAGTCCACCCGGTCACCGGTCAACGAGTCAGTTCGGTCGGGTCAACTGAGTTAGCTCGGTCAAACTCAGTGAGTCATACCGAGTCAGGTGACCCAGACAGCCAGCCAGGTAAATGAATGAGTCAGCATCTGACTAGGTGAGTCAGATCTGAGTAGGCAGCTGTCTGGTCTTGGCCAAAGGCCTGAGCTGTTGAGCTTTACACAGGCCATAACTTCCTGTTGCACAATGATGGTGCATGACTAATCTTCTGCTGCTCCATCCTGCAGTTCTGAATGCATAACTTCACAGATGCAGTTCTCTTGCAGCTCCATCCAGTTCAAGCTACATCAAAGCATCTCTGCAATCTTCTATTCCCTCATTTCCTAGCTCAAATTCATAGCTTCATGATGCCTCCTTCATCATCTCAACACCGTAGCAGCAAACACCATTAGTTATAACCCTGTAATCACAATTCATTGCTCTTGTTTTCTTGACTGCAGTTGTCACAACCACTGCCAACTGAACCACCATTTCCAACCATACTGTTCACTAGCAAGCCAACACAGCTCCCACCTGCACACTGCAACTGCCATAACGCTGCAACCAACACAGTCACAACCATATCCTTAACAAACACCACCTGCAGTTCACTACCTCTTGCATATAATCTTCGCAGCAACTCCAACCACGCCACTGCATCATTCTTCTCAGCATCATACTTGGACAAACCCGCAAAGCCACACCAAATCATCATCTGCAGTTCAAGTTCACTTGAGCTGCACTTGAACACAACTTCACCTCAATGCCAGCAACACCATCAGTTATTGCACCTGACCATCTCCGACTGCAACTGCACCAGTATCAACTCCGCTTCATTCGACTTCCATCACCAGCAAGCTGCACCAGTTTACATTTCATCACTCCAGGTCACCTGCAATCTCAAATTACCACCAGAATCACTTCAAACTACAGCTCATTTCAGTGTTCAAAACACCAACACAAAGTTCCAGCTGTAATTCTCCCTTGCCAATTCATGTAATCTCAGCAGTGCCAAAGCGATTGCAGAACCATCACACACAGCTGCAATGTCATACATTCACAATTTAATAGCATCATCCAAGTCCATTGTGCAGTCACAACTATTCTTTCATTGATGTATCTTCATCTCCTACAATGCAATCTTCCCAACTCAGCATATGCTTTGCAACTGCACCTGATTCATTTCATCTATTCCATTACCACCAGAACAGCCAACACCTGCAGCTCAGTTTCAGCTACATCACAGTTACAAGCCTCTCTTCATCACATCCATAAACCAGTGGCAGCAACCACTTCTCACTGTCAATATCAACTTCTAACACCTGCAATTTGTATTTGAAACCTAGGCATTCATCTAAACATTCTTGAGACAACACAAGATCACTACCATGAGCATCTGTAACACCACCTGCAATCTCATTCAAGCACAGACCAGCAAGACCTCCATCTAACAGCATCAACCACCATCTCTTACTTTTACTGCTCTAAACCAACGTCAACAACTGGCGTTTTTCTCTACTTCCGATCATAATCCATAGCTCAGAAACCCCATCAACACAGCAACATCATTATCTTCTCAAAATTATAATTCAAAACCCTAATTCCAACTATTCTTCTCAATCCTCCAACCAACCACGAATTCAAGGCCAACCCATTTCGATTCTTGCTCTAATTCTTCAGTATCTGAACTTGAAACATTCAGATTCCTTCTCAGCCCATCTCTTCCACCAGTACCCATTCTCAGTTTCAGTTCATTTGTTCTTCTCTCGATCTGAACCCTAACATCCACACAAACCCCTACAGCCTTCATTTACTCAAGCATCAGTATCATAACTTCGATTTGAGTTCAAATCTGAGAAAACCCATTTTCGATTCATCACCAATTCTTCAAAATCAAGCCATTAATAGACCCCATCGATCTCAATCTTCTTAGAATAGCCTCAACTGCTTGAATAGTTTCTCACCAGCAGCAGAATCAAACCCAGAATCACATCATTCCTCCTGTTAATTCCTCTCCATGAAAACCACTGGAGCCGCCGCACTACTCTTAATTTCAGGCAAAGAAGACAATGATGAGAAAAATTACAACTTCTCTGAATTTTAGGTTGTGTAGGAGGTGGAATTGATATTGACATCTCATGGGTTAGGATAAGCGTTGCCCAGTACTATTTGGCCTATCAGTTTCACACAACCGACAATTCATCCTTCGCTCCTCCTGCGAACATTATCCTGCTCCAATTGTCGTCCGGGAATCGATCTTTTTGCCATTTCCGCTCCAAATAGACGTTTTTTCCTTCTTTTGCTCCCAAGGACTCCGTTGCACCTAATAAACTCAAAACCAAACATAAGAGATGCAATAAAAAAGGATAATAGCAAAGAAAGCATAAATACTAGATATAAAATTAGGTGTTTTAGACACCTATCAAATTCCCCACACTTAGACTTTGCTAGTCCTCGAGCAAATCAAACAAAACTTATTCTAAAGGATACATACAACTCTCGTGAGGGTTTACTAGAGATATACCCACAAATCCTGCATTTCCAACTTACTAGTTCTCCGTAATGATAGCATCAAATGCGCTAAGAAGACATAGAGATTTTGCACACTAGTAATAAGAAGTTAGACGCAAAATGAACACAATCTCATCCTTAAAAGTTGAGAGAGAAATAATCATCCCTTCTCGAAAGAAATTCGGGTTCGGAGTGATCGAAAGTCTCGACTCTGCCTCACAAGAAAAGGTTTTATAATATTGCTCTCAATAATAAACAATTTTTTATGGGTCACACATGTGTCCAGGTAGGAATGAAGAGAGAATCCTGCGACACGTTGAATGGTAGGAAGGCAAAAACCCTCCGAATTGTTTTGAAAACCCACATCTTTTATTCATTTTGAAAACCCATATTTCTGACGATCTCTAAGAAATGAAATCAACTACTTAACGAAGGTGGGAATATGCTTACTTACCTCGTTATCCGTTCGGCGTGCAGTTAGCACCACTCTCACATCATCCATAGAAAACGTCTTCGGTCTTCAATCCTTGTCTTCATCTTCGTCTTCGGTCTTCAACTCTTGAACTTCGTAGAATCTTGACAATGTGATTCTTTCCTTTAATTCCTTGTTGCTTGAAACTCCATTATAAATATTTCTTCTTCCATTGGCTTTATTGAATGAATACAAAACCAAAAACGAACCAAACAAACCAAAATATGATGCAATAAATATATATTCTTTTTTTTTTAAGATGCAAGATAAATAAAGTAAATACAAAATGAAAACAAACAAAATATTAAAACTAATGATGAACCTAATAAAATTGTCTCTTTTTTTTTTTTTTGACAAGGGACCTAGCATAATGATGACCATCTTTTTTTTTTTCTTTTGAGACAAGAGAAAATAATACAAATACAAAATAAAGATAAAATAAAAATACAAGTACAAAGGTCATGGTGTAAGTACTTTACCGCTTGATTCTTCACAACTTGTATGTCTCGATATCATAAACTTCTTGAGTTCTCATCTTGATAATATTCACTCTTTTACAATAGTCTCAACTTGTAAAACTTCTGCTCCTTGTCTTGTTGCCATACTTGAATCTGAATCTGCTCATTTCTGTATTGTTGCTTGTAAACCTTGAACGTCTTCAACTTTCCTTCGAATTTGTGATGCTCCTCTTGTTGATGATGATGGAGTTTCTATGGATCTGTTGGTGTGGAGAGAGATAAAGTGGATGGTGCTAACTGCGAACAAGATTACAAGTGGTATGTAAGTTAGCAATTCGATGTCACCATTCATGATTGATAAAATAGCACTCAAGAGATCAAAATAGTGCTTCTATTGGTGGGAGGTTGGTAGCTCACCATTCTACCCGAAGTTTACGTACGGTGACACACACTCTAA
Organism: Papaver somniferum; assembly: GCF_003573695.1. Taxonomy (NCBI): domain Eukaryota; kingdom Viridiplantae; phylum Streptophyta; class Magnoliopsida; order Ranunculales; family Papaveraceae; genus Papaver; species Papaver somniferum. Next base: position 143,258,628 of record NC_039360.1, on the reverse strand, counting down.
AAGCACAAATTTAGACAGGTACAAAGAAGTGAAGGTCGGTGCCTCTCATGATGTAACATGGGTAGTCTCAACTATAGGGGATCACAAATCTAATACCGAATTCAGTCTGCACCTCATTTGCCACTGGGATGGTTAAATCCAACTTTAACTCTCATACAAGTAAGAAACCTGATCATGTTCTCTGTCATCTCTAAGTTCAGTCACTCTTATGAGAATATCGATGTAATCTTAGCGACATGTATACTATGTGACTCTAAACTAACCACAAGTTGGAGTTTTCTTATTCATTATTTTACACAAAAATCAAAAAATTTGAAAATTTTACAATGCAAATGCTTAACCACTCCCCCACACTTAAACTTTACATTGTCCTCAATGTAAATTGAGTCATCCAAAGTAAGTCAAGGTGGGAAATTCTAATATGATAATGTGACAAGAAATCAGAAAAAGTAAATGCAAGACAAGAAAAATCTAAAAACAAGACAAGAAAATAAAATAAAAAATAAGACAAGAAATACTCATCCGATGGGTTGCCTCCCATTTAGCGCTTGGTTTAAAGTCGTCAGCCCGATTATCTCCTTGCTTTCTATGACTCCTCCAGAGGGAGTGCATCCACAAAATTAGCTCCTTCCACCACTTCGAAAGTGAAATTCTCATAATATGGTTTCAAACGGTGCCCATTAACTTAAAGTTCCGTGCCTGTAGCTATGCTACGAATTTCTACTGCACCATGAGAAAACACATTAGTAATAATAAAAGGTCCGATCCAACGTGACCTTAATTTACCCGGAAATAAATGCAAACGAGAATTAAACAAAAGCACTTTCTGCCCAATGCAAAATTGTTTCCTAGAAATCATGTTATCATGAAATTCCTTTGTTTTCTCCTTGTAAATGCGTAAGCTTTCAAATGCATCATTACGAAGCTCCTCTAGCTCTTGGAGTTGTAACTTCCTTTGCTTTCCAGCCCCATCCATCTCCATATTGCATTGCTTAATAGCCCAAAACGCCTTATGCTCAATTTCAACGGGTAAATGACAAGGTTTACCATACACAAGCCTAAAGGGAGACATCCCAATAGGTGTCTTGTATGCGGTTCTATAAGCCCACAAAGCATCATTAAGTCGCATGCTCCAATCTTTCCTTGTTGGGTTCACCGTCTTCTCTAGAATGGATTTCACCTCCCAGATGGAAACCTCGGCTTGTCCATTTGTTTGGGGATGATAAGGTGTTGCAATCTTGTGCGACACATTGTACTTCTTCAACAAGGTTTGTAAGATCCTGTTTTTGAAGTGAGAGCCCCCATCGCTAATTATGGCTCTTGGAATTCCAAACCTTGCAAATATTAGCTTGCACAAAATCTGAAACCACTTTAGAATCATTAGTCGGGGTGGCCTTAGCTTCCACCCATTTCGAGACATAATCAACAGCAAGTAAGATATAAAAATACCCATGAGAGTTGACAAAAGGACCCATAAAATCAATACCCCATACATCAAAAACTTCAATAAATTGAATAAAAGTTTGTGGCATTTGATTTCGGGCACCTAGATTGCCTGTTCTTTGGCACCTATCACAAGTTGTACAAAATGTATGTGCATCTTTAAACAAGGTTAGCCAATAGAAACCGCTTTCAAGTACCTTGTAAGCGGTTCTCTTACTCCCAAAATGTCCTCCGCAAGCATAAGAGTGACAAAAAGACAAGATAGAATTAAATTCATATTCGGGAACGCACCTTCGTAATACTTGGTCACTACCTTGTTTTCATAAGTATGGATCATCCCATATGTATTGGTTTCCTAACTTCTTAAGTTTGTCCCTCTCAGCACGAGACAAGTTCTTTGGGATTTGTTTAGACACCAAGTACTTCACAATGTCAGCATACCATGGTTCTCCAAAGGCAATTGAGAATAGTTGCTCATCCGGAAAACTTTCACGCAACGGGATAGCTTCCTTGTCCACAGCAAGACGGCTCAAGTGATCCGCAACGGTGTTCTCAATTCCTTTCTTGTCTTTGATTTTAATATCAAACTCTTGCAAGAGTAAGATCCATCGTATAAGCCTCGGTTTCGCTTCTTTCTTCATTAGCAAGTACCTAAGTGCTGCATGATCAGAAAAGACAACAACTTTTGTACCAATTAGATAAGAGCGAAACTTTTCCAAAGCAAAAAAAATAGCTAACAACTCTTTTTCAGTGGTTGTGTAGTTTTGTTGGGCCTCATTTAACGTTCTAGAAGCATAATAAATAGCATGAGGTATCTTCCCCACACGTTTCCCAAGCACCGCACCAACCGCATAGTCACTTGCATCACTCATAAGCTCAAAAGGCTTGCTCCAATCCGGTGGTTTAATGATAGGGGCTGAAATCAAAAGTTCTTTCAAACGATTGAATGTCGCCATACACTTTTCATCAAAGTTAAAAAACCACATCTTTTTGCAATAAGTTGCAAAGTGGTGATGCTATCTTGGAAAAATCCTTGATAAATCTACGATAAAAACCTGCATGACCAAGAAAAGAGCGTATCTCCCTCACCGTAGTGGGAGGGGTTAAAGCACGAATAAGGTCTATTTTAGATTTATCGACTTCCAAGCCTTTAGAAGATATTACATGGCCTAAAAATATGCCATGAGTTACCATGAAATGGCACTTCTCCCAATTTAGCACCATATTTGTTTCAACACATCGTTCAAGGATTAATGACAAGTTGTGCAAGCAAAGGTCAAATGAATCACCAAAGACACTAAAGTCATCCATAAACACTTCGATTATGTTTTCAACATATTCTGAGAAGATACTTACCATACACCTTTGAAAGGTAGCTGGAGCATTGCACAAGACAAAAGGCATCCTTCTACAAGCAAAAGTACCGAAAGGACAAGTGAAAGTGGTTTTCTCTTGATCCTCCGGCGCTATCATAATCTGATTGTAACCTGAATAGCCATCAAGGAAGCAATAATAAGAGTGTCCAGCTAAACGTTCAAGCATTTGATCAATAAAAGGTAAAGGAAAGTGATCTTTTCTAGTAGTGGCATTCAATTTTTTGTAATCTATACAAACCCTCCAACCGGTTTGCACACGAGTTGGGACAAGTTCATTCTTATCATTCTCTACCACCGTCACACCTGATTTCTTTGGTACTACATGTACCGGGCTCACCCACTTGCTATCAGATATGGGGTAGATAACACCCACGTCCAAAAGCTTTAGTATCTCCTTTTAAACAACTTCCATCATGAGAGGGTTTAAACGACGTTGCGCTTCCCTTGTAGGATTTGCATCGTCCTCCAAACGGATTTTGTGCATACATACGGCAGGGCTTATACCCTTGATATCAGCAATTGTCCATCCTATGGTCGTCTTGTACTTCCTTAGCACCCTTAGAAGTTTTTGCTCCTGTAATTCACTAAGCTTGTTAGAAACAATCACAGGTAAATCTTCCTTGTCACCCAAGTACAAGTACTTTAGGTGATCGGGAAGAGGTTTCAATTCTAACTTTGGAGATTTAACAATGGAAGGTACAAGCTTTTCATCACTGCATGGTAAAGAAATAAAAGAGATATTATGAGTTTCCGGGCATCCTTGTAGTGAATTAAGATCACCAAGGGCTTCTTTGATTTCATTACCACACTCTACACCATTATCCATGGATGCAGTTAAAACGGTTTCGAAAGCATCACCACCATTCAATTCAAACACTTGTTGTGCCAATGTATCCATAACATCAATGGAGAAACAAGAGTGAACATCACTAGGATATCTCATCGTTTCGAAAATGTTGAAACGTATTTTTTCTTCATCAAACTCCATAGTTAGTGTTCCCTTGTCCACATCAATAATGGTTTTCGTCGTTTTCATGAAGGGACGCCCAAGTAGCAATCGAAGAGACGAGTCCGGTGACCCTTCATTCATCTCTAACACGCAAAAGTCAGATGGAAATACAAGTTGATTAACCTTCACAAGAACATCCTCAACAATACCCATTGGGTAAACATTAGAGCGATCGGCTAATTGCAATACAATTCCAGCCTTTTTAAGAGGACCTAACTCAAGTAAATTGTACATAGATGCAGGCATAACATTAACGAATGCACCTAAATCCAACATAGCTTTGTTAAATGTGGTGTTACCAATTGTGACTAGAATATCAAAGCTATCGGGATCCTTACATTTCAGTGGGAGTTTGTGTTGTAAGATTGCCGAAGCATTCTCCCCCACACTAAGCACTTCATTACCTTTGAGCCTTTGCTTATTGGTACACACATACTTGGGAACTTGCTTGATAGCATCAATGAGTGGTATGTTCACATGAATCTTCTTTAGAACGTCTAAAATCTCCTTTTCTAATTCCGCCTTCTTAGAACTTGCAAATCTGCGAGGAAAAGGTAAAGGAGGAACATAAGTAGAAACCAGAGTTTTAGAGTTAGGAATAGGTACCTCGGGTGTTTGGGGAATTTCATCCCTATTTTCCTCCAAAACCGGTTCCTTTGGTGTTTCCACCTTCCCCGAATCAGTAACCTCGGGTTGCACAAGTTGTGTACCACTTCTCAACGTAATAGCATTGACACCCTATTTTGGGTTGATAGGTTGAGAAGGGAGTTTCCCACTATTTTGTGCCTTCAACTTGTTTATATCAATCGCCATGGAGCCCATTTGTGTCTGCAACTCCTTGATAGCACTCTTAGTTTCTTGTTGACTTTCCTTAAACATGGTAGAAATGTCTTGCATAAAAGTTTGAAGCCATGCATCGATATCAGAACCTTGATTTTGCACCGATTGTTGTGGTTGCTGAAATTGTTGTTGTTGCGGCTAGAATTGTTGTTGTTGTGGTTGAAATCCACCCGAACGGTTGAATGTAGGTTGTTGAACCGCGCCTTGCTTGTTTGCATAGCTAAAGTTGGGGTGATCTCTCCATCCCGGATTGTAAGTGTTGGAGTAGGGATCATACCGTCTTTGTTGATTTGGAAAGACCGCACTAGCTTGCTCCAACTCTTCACCATATGAAGGTAAAATAACCGCAAACATCTTTTGCATCATTTGCTCCATGTTATCCATCCTTTGATCACGGTGTGATGATGACTCCGTAACTTCATGCACTCGCCTAACCATTGGTTCACCTCTTGTGTAGAATTGTTGCGAGTTTGCTGCCATGCTTTCAATCAACTCGGTAGCTTGGGCCACCGTCTTGTTCACTAGAGCTCCACCACCCGCTGCATCAAGAAGATATCTATCACTTGGTTGGAGACCTTCGTAGAAGTATTGTATTATCATCACGTCACTAAATTGGTGGTGTGGACAGCTTTCCACCAATCTCTTGTATCGCTCCCAGCATTCATACAAAGATTCTCCTACGTGTTGTTTTATCCCACAAATGTCTTTGCGAATTTGAGTAGCCTTTGACGCAGGAAAATACCTCGCTAGAAAGAGTTTCTTCAACCCGTTCCATGTAGTGACACTTCCGGATGGTAAATAATACAACCACTCCTTAGCATTGTCCGTCAAAGAGAATGGAAAATCTTTCAACATTGCACAATCGGCATTAGTCTCCGGTGGTAGCATGGTCATGACTATGGTATGGAAATCCATGAGACGCTTGTTTGGATCCTCATTCGCCATGCCATGAAACTTCGGTAACTCTCTAATCAACCCCGGCTTGATCTCGAAGGTTGAGTTTGTCTCAATACACCACCGTTGTGCATCAAGCCTATGAGAAGCCAATTCCTTGAGTGTACGATTTGCATCACCCATTGCTTCTTCTTCTTCTTCAACTAGTGGTTCTTCTACAAATGGAACCTCTTGTTCTTCTTCTAATTGTAATTCTTCTTCCACTTCTAACTCTTGTTCTTCCGTCGTGTCTTGACTTGGTTAGAGTATTGTGCCTCTTTGAGTAGATATCCCGCACCTTGGATAGTTCCAATCTTTAGAAGCCAGGGATTAGGTACCTGAAAACAATTCTCGCAAACAAGTGAGAAACAAGACAAGAAAACAAAAAACAAATATGAAAGCAGAAATGATGATAAGAAACTAAAAACTTAATAACAAGCCGTATGCCTCCCCGGCAGCGACGCCAAAATTTTGATCGATGTCGTATGCTCTAACTTAATAACAAGGAGTATTGTGCCTGTTGGAGACCCCTTCAGGTATAGACACTAGAAAAGGGCATACTCTTAGATTTGCTTTGTTATCGTGTATCCATGAGCGCCCCAAGATCATATCATAATTCGGGTACTCTTTAACCACATGAAATTTGGCGTGTGTTAGAGCATCTCCCACCTTTATTTCGAAATTGATGTACCCGTAAGCGTCTATGGGTTCTCCTTCTGAGTTTTTGATTATGGTTGGGCAATTGACAACTTCCTGTTTTGAAATCTTTGCAGCTCTCAGCGTCTTGATTGTGACAATATTGAAATCAGAGGTGGCGTCAATCAATGTGATGTCAAACTGGACATCCTTCAAGTGAGCGGTGGTTAGGAGTCCCCAGTTGCATCTATCGGTCGCGCTCTCTAGGAAAGATTTGGGGTTTAGGAGCGGCTTCCCTGACTGGAAAAAGACGCTTGCATGATACAATACGGTTGAGGGCTACAAATGTCCTGACGCAGCTCCTTGGAGAAATACATAATTTCACATAAATGCTCAATCATAGACTGTACGGTTTTGTGGACAGAGTTGATCGCTGTCGTATGCGTCAAAAATAACTCACTTTCTCACTCAACTAGATATAAATATAAATGAAGTATAAGATAAGAAAGAGTTCGTTCCCACAGAGAGGCTTTTGTTGTTATCAAATTTTCAGATTATTAAGTAACCAAAGGGGGGATTTTTGTTTTATCTAAATAAACAAAGCAATAAAAGTAATCGAAAGCAATAAAATAATTTGAATAATCAATAAGGAGAAGATATTGGTCACAGGATAGTATCATTCACAAACATGTATTTTCATCAATGACTAGAATTGATATTTTAATCTCTTATTTATTAAAAGTCCTAGGATATCTTGATCGCAAGAATATCCCGTTATTTCCCGATTTTATCACAAACAACATTAAAAGATGCTATTGTGAAATCTACCTAGAAAGCAACCTAAAGTATAAAAGCACAATTAAGTTTAACTCCCTAAGAGCAATAAGTTCTATGAAATAAGACTAATCAATGCAAACAAATGTGTAAAAACACAAATTCGTTTTAACAAAGGTTATGATTCATATGTGACTAGTAGGATATATCACTACAAGCACTACTCACATTTATGCTACTTGTAATTAGGAATTTATCACTTTTCGTATAATAAAACCTAATCTAGCAATAGATATGAAGACCAATCTAATTGATTCCGGACTCAATCAAACTAGCACCCAAATCATGCAACAATATTAACAATGAAACATAAACAATAAAGTTGAGACAAAACTAATCCATTGATTTAAATATCATGCTTGAGAAATCAACTTTTATCCCATAACCAATAATAGTATTTAGCTACTCATAGCTTTTGAGTTCATCATAATCATAATAAAAAATAAATTGAAGATGAAAAATAAACGAAAGCAAACCCTAGTCGCGGCTATCTCCCCAAAGCTCCAAGAATAATACGTTACAAAGAAAGAAATAGAAAAGTTTCCTTTTTGTAGCTCTTCTTAGGTCAAGTCTTCAAAAGCCCATCACCAAGAAATCCACCAAGCCCATATAAGAGATAAGAGAAATACCCACGTAAAAATTCTGCCAAAAATATGTCGCCGGAGAACTGGTTTCGGCACCGGATATTTTCCGGGAAAAAATCTTAAGTGACCGGCAAAGTCCACCCGGTCACCGGTCAACGAGTCAGTTCGGTCGGGTCAACTGAGTTAGCTCGGTCAAACTCAGTGAGTCATACCGAGTCAGGTGACCCAGACAGCCAGCCAGGTAAATGAATGAGTCAGCATCTGACTAGGTGAGTCAGATCTGAGTAGGCAGCTGTCTGGTCTTGGCCAAAGGCCTGAGCTGTTGAGCTTTACACAGGCCATAACTTCCTGTTGCACAATGATGGTGCATGACTAATCTTCTGCTGCTCCATCCTGCAGTTCTGAATGCATAACTTCACAGATGCAGTTCTCTTGCAGCTCCATCCAGTTCAAGCTACATCAAAGCATCTCTGCAATCTTCTATTCCCTCATTTCCTAGCTCAAATTCATAGCTTCATGATGCCTCCTTCATCATCTCAACACCGTAGCAGCAAACACCATTAGTTATAACCCTGTAATCACAATTCATTGCTCTTGTTTTCTTGACTGCAGTTGTCACAACCACTGCCAACTGAACCACCATTTCCAACCATACTGTTCACTAGCAAGCCAACACAGCTCCCACCTGCACACTGCAACTGCCATAACGCTGCAACCAACACAGTCACAACCATATCCTTAACAAACACCACCTGCAGTTCACTACCTCTTGCATATAATCTTCGCAGCAACTCCAACCACGCCACTGCATCATTCTTCTCAGCATCATACTTGCACAAACCCGCAAAGCCACACCACATCATCATCTGCAGTTCAAGTTCACTTGAGCTGCACTTGAACACAACTTAACCTCAATGCCAGCAACACCATCAGTTATTGCACCTGACCATCTCCGACTGCAACTGCACCAGTATCAACTCCGCTTCATTCGACTGCCATCACCAGCAAGCTGCACCAGTTTACATTCCATCACTCCAGGTTACCTGCAATCTCAAATTACCACCAGAATCACTTCAAACTGCAGCTCATTTCAATGTTCAAAATACCAACACAAAGTTCCAGCTGCAATTCTCCCTTGCCAATCCCTGTAATCCCAGCACTGCCAAAGCCATTGCAGAACCATCACACACAGCTGCAATGTCTCCATACATTCACAATTTAACAGCATCATCCAAGTCCATTGTGCAGTCACAACTATTCTTTCATTGCTGTATCTTCATCTCCTACAATGCAATCTTCCCAACTCAGCATATGCTTTGCAACTGCACCTGATTCATTTCATCTATTCCATTACCACCAGAACAGCCAACACCTGCAGCTCAGTTTCAGCTACATCACAGTTACAAGCCTCTCTTCATCACATCCATAAACCAGTGGCAGCAACCACTTCTCACTGTCAATATCAACTTCTAACACCTGCAATTTGTATTTGAAACCTAGGCATTCATCTAAACATTCTTGAGCCAACACAAGATCACTACCATGAGCATCTGTAACACCACCTGCAATCTCATTCAAGCACAGACCAGCAAGACCTCCATCTAACAGCATCAACCACCTTCTCTTACTTTTACTGCTCTAAACCAACATCAACAACTGCCGTTTTTCTCTACTTTCGATCATAATCCATAGCTCAGAAACCCCATCAACACAGCAACATCATTATCTTCTCAAAATTATAATTCAGAACCCTAATTCCAACTATTCTTCTCAATCCTCCAACCAACCACGAATTCAAGGCCAACCCATTTCGATTCTTGCTCTAATTCTTCAGTATCTGAACTTGAAACACTCAGATTCCTTCTCAGCCCATCTCTTCCACCAGTACCCATTCTCAGTTTCAGTTCATTTGTTCTTCTCTCGATCTGAACCCTAACATCCACACAAACCCCTACAGCCTTCATTTACTCAAGCATCAGCATCATAACTTCGATTTGAGTTCAAATCTGAGATAACCCATTTTCGATTCATCACCAATTCTTCAAAATCAAGCCATTAATAGACCCCGTCGATCTCAATCTTCTTAGAATAGCCTCAGCTGCTTGAATAGTTTCTCACCAGCAGCAGAATCGAACCCAGAATCACATCATTCCTCCTGTTAATTCCTCTCCATGAAAACCACTGGAGCCGCCGCACTTCTCTTAATTTCAGGCAAAGAAGACAATGATGAGAAAAATAACAACTTCTTTGAATTTTAGGTTGTGCACGAGGTGGAATTGATATTGACATCTCATGGGTTAGGATAAGGGTTGCCCAGTACTATTTGGCCTATCAGTTTCACACAACCGACAATTCATCCTTCACTCCTCCTGCGAACATTATCCTGCTCCAATTGTCGCCCGGGAATCGATCTTTTTGCCATTTCCGCTCCAAATGGACGTTTTCTCGTTCTTTTACTCCCAAGGACTCCGTTGCACCTAATAAACTCAAAACCAAACATAAGAGATACAATTCACAAGGATAATAGCAAAGAAAGCATAAATACTAGATATAAAATTAGGTGTTTTAGACACCTATCAGGAGTCCCCAGAAATCATGCAGCTCCTGACGGGAAGAGGGTCTTTGCGAACTCCTTCAGTGTGTAATTGAAGTTCCCCTGCATCTACCTTTTCTTTGAAAATGCGCTTCAATTTGTTGCATTCATTGGTTGGATGACTGACGAACCTATGGTAATGGCAATATTTAGGATTTGCCATTTCTTCCTCAGTTGGTGGGAGCCTGATAGGGTAGTTTGATGGCATCATCTTGAATCTATATTTCCAGGAGTTCAATTACTTCCTCGATCGAGAACGGAAAGTTTGAAGCAGCATCTCCAGTTTCTTGTTGTTGCGCTGGTGCCGCACGTTTGAGCTGTTGTTCCGCTGCTGGAGATTTTCTATTTCCTCTTTCACTAGCGATTGACTGGAGGTTGGATCTTTTATTGGAAGGACGCCTGCTTTCCTGAACACCTTTACGAGCTTCCTCATTCTGGGACGGTCCGGATCGACTGAGTAAAGCAGCAACGGATCTCTTAGCAGCTTCTGATGCAATATGGGAATTGATACTCTCCAGGAAGGACGCACATAATGAAATCATATTTTCATTGCTAGGACTCTGATGAGAACGTGACAAATCCCACAAGTCTTCTTTCCGAGCTTGAGAAAACATCTCTTGATCATCAGTATTGGTCCAAAATGAATTGTTGATGGCGTTTCCTCCAGAATGAATACGTGTTGGTCCCTTCGATAGTTGATCCGTGAGGTCTTTCAAAAGCGTAAATACTTCGTCTTGCGAGAATAATAGCTTGATCCCTGACAATATCATTCAGAATTTTCATCAAATCGTGAATAGTTGTTAAATATTGAGACTACATAGCCTCGACAAGGGTTTTAAATGGAAGAACGGATTCAGGAATAACATGTGAAGTATTGTCAGTGCTAAGGGAAGTAAAGTTGGGATTGAGGGTTTCTGAACCATTCCTAAGATCAACCATCTTGAGAAATTTAGGAAATTTAAAATTGATTTTTCAACTGAGATTAATCTCCCACTGTGGTTGCCAGTTGTTTTGGGGTAAAACTGATTCTGCTGTTTTTGGTAAATTTGGATGTGTTGATGAGAAATGAATTCAAACCCTAAACAAATGTACTACACAGGAGTACTTTGAGATTTGAGTGATCAATCTGTAAGACTCTGGTCTAAATCAAGAAATGGTCGTTCCATATTCAATTCGGTCACAGAGTAAAGGAGAAGGGTAGGTCTTAGGGAGGGAAGCGAAGAAGGTGTTTGAGATCAGAATGTTGAATTATGAAGGTGAGGTTGTTTTATGGCTTGTATCAGAATATGGTTTCTGGATACTTGTGTTGATAAACACTTGTGTCCCCCTCGTCGAAATAGGTCGAAAACCTATTTACACAAGTCATGATTGAGCACACCTGATCTCGTAGGAAGCGGAGACAGTTAAGTAGTGGAGAAGTGGAGTCGTGTAAAAAGTGGTGACCATCATGTTTCCATCACGAGGGAAGACTGGTCAGCCTTACACCCACTACTCACTTATTGCTCATTAACCGTCCGCCTTTTCCTGACACTTTTGCGTAATGGGCACGTTGCACGCCGCACGCTGTAAACCGCCAGACCAATACCCCAGTGAGCATCCCCCAGTTTGTGACATGTTTGATGTCTCGAGTAATTTTGTGGAAAATATGCAGTAGATTGCGGAGTCGGTCTTGTATGCAAGACCTAGTTATTCTGACCAATCGCGCGCAAACTAGGCGGCGGGTGATCATGTGTGGCGAGCTAAGTCATGAGACTTGCTGCAAGAAATAGCGTGTGATGCTATTAAGTTAGTCTTGGTTGGTCGCCTGAGATTTAATCTAGGTCCGTCAATTCAGCTGGCGAAGTTGGACGGCCGAGATTGTAATTTATGGAAGAGGGTGGTCGTTGATTATGGCCACATCTCGTTAGCGCCTGCCAGTGGCATAGTGGCGTAATGGTACGGCCACTATATCTTGGCATGTTGGTGTTAGATCCAAATATGACTCAAAATATTGGCTCTAGTTGCCGTATCAAACTTAATGCCTTAGGTGGCATTATTTGGCATGAGACGACATAGCGGTCTTAACCAAATTAGGGTTTGGCATGTAAAAGCCTATGTTGACGCGATGACCACTAGGTGTTGGCGCGGTTTGGCTTTATTTAATGCGCGTGGCGGGTTTAGAGCGACCTGATTGGTCGATGGAAAGGGGGCCGTCAAGCGGCATGGGGTCGGCCTCATACGAAGTGCGTGTGTCACATTTAGATCGACCTGATTGGTCGATGGAAAGGGGACAAGCAAGCAGCATGGGACCGGCCTCATTCTAAGTGCGTGTGGAGCATTTAGAGCGACCTGATTGGTCGATGGAAAGAGGGTCGGCAAGCATCATGGGGCCGACCTCATTCTAATTGCGTGTGGCGCATTTAGAGCGACCTGATTGGTCAATGGAAAGAGGGGGCCGGCAAGCAACATGGGGCCGTCCTCATTCTAAATGCACATGAAGCATTTAGAGAGACCTGATTGGTCGATGGAAAAGGGGGTCGGCAAGCAGCATGGGGCCGGCCTCATTCTAAATGCATGTGGCACATTTAGAGCGACATGATAGGTCGATGGAAAGGGGGTCGGCAAGCATCATGGGTCCGGCCTCATTCTAAATGCATGTGGCGCATTTAGAGCGACTTGATTGGTCGACGGGAAAGGGGGGACGGCAAGGGCAACATGGAGCGTGGACATCCGGCTGCAGGTGCTTCCTGTTAGGGAGAACTGGCCATCCATGTGGCGCGTCCACGCCTCCTCTTGTTTCTGCTCCTAGTTGTCGCAATTCCTCTTTTATTTCTTGCCTTCTGATTTTTGGTAGGATTTTGCTCCTACTAGTCCATGGCGGATTAATTCCTAGTTTACCTAGGTTTGGTCTCGACCAATAGGGTTCGAGATACTGCGCAGGGCACAAAAACCTAATTTTTTGCAAATTGATAAATTAGGTTAAATAACTGAATTTTGCGTGTTGCCGCAAAATCAATCATTTGGGTGAATTTTGCATACTGATACAAAAAATCACTAATTTAATATCAAAGGGCAACATAACTTTGCGTGCCTCTGACTGAGTACTTCCACACGCATCTTAATCCTGACACTTCGGGAGATTCATGCTACTCGGTTGGGAGCGAGCATTAGTCGTCATGTCATGTCAGTATTAAGAGTTCAAGTGGGGAACATGGCATAAATTTCATATAAACATGTTAAATTGCTCAATACATATGTAAGCAAAGAGTTTTGGGCACTCATCACTTTTAAATGGCTCGTCTTCATTGCAAAACGATGGCGCATTAAATACAGGTGTTTGCACCCAGAAATATTTTCGAGCACTAAACACGATGGATTTAGTGTTGTTGATGAAAACAGGGTTAAAAAAAGAAACAAGAATGAAGACAGGAGACACATGTTTACGTGGTTCGGCATGGTTTGCCTACATCCATGGGTGAATCCCCTTGGGGAGTAGTGTTTTATTGATAATAGAATTACAGTCTATTTTTTCTGTATGAGCTAGTCTCCTCTCTTCTATTGGCCACCTCCCTATGATTTCTGATCTTCCCTATTTATACAATTCAATATCTAATTTCAATATAAATTTAAATGGCAATAACTGCTCATTCATGCCTCCATCTTCAATTTTGTATGAAACTGCTGGAATTAATACCGCATGTTCAATTCTGTATGAAACTGCTGGAATTAATACTGCATGCCTCCATGTTGAATTCTGCATGAAACCGCTGGAATTAATACTGCATGCCTCCTGAATTAATCCGCAAGAAACTGCTCATTCATGCCTCCTGAATTAATTCGCATGAAACTGCTCATTCATGCCTCCTGAATTAATTCGCATGAAACTGCTCATTCATGCCTGCAGAATTAATTCTGCGTGCTGGCAGACTGGATGGATGGTTGACAGGCATAATGGCTGGCAGTATGGATAGATGGTGGCTGGCAGACTGGAGTGACTGGCTGACATGCATAATGGCTGGCAGCACGGGTAGAGACTGGCTGGCAGTGCGATAGAGTATTTAGCTGGGAATTGGTTGGTAGCACTGATGTATTTTCAAAAGTTGTTGTAGATTGTGGTAAAAGGGGTTCTTTTCGAACTTGTGAAGGGAATAATTTTTTTTAGATTTAAATAATTTAGAAATGTATAAAATTCAATTAACAAGTGATATAAATTTTATGGAGAAAATAGGGGTGATGATTCCACCATTCAACAATATTTATGTAGTTTTATTTATTTTTTATTATGCAAATTTAATAATTGTTTTGATTCTAACTATTACCAAAAGCAGATTCTCCAAAATATCCAAGATTAATCGCAAGCATAACATCAAGAGTATAAAACTAAGCATGTATTAAAAGAGAAAATATATTTGATTTAAAAATCATTTAAATCATTTATTTTCAATGCAAATAATCATATATAATATTGCAAAAATAATCAAAAATAAAAATTACCACATAAATATTGCGAGAAAAGGCTTCCTTCCTTCCGTCACCCCTGGGATTGAGGTTTAGCTACTCATGATGAAACCTCTCAAATATTTCATTGATGCTCAAAAAGTTGATTACAATGAAGAATGTCAAAAAATCAATATTCGACCGTACTTTGCAACACACAGGAAGCGTCAGGGCAAGAACGATACAAATAAAGTGTTGTCAAGCATGTTTCTAAGTCGCGGGAAAGGAATTGGAAATTGTCGCAGTTAAGCGACACCTTTCAACGACTTTCTTGGAGCGTATTTTTGGTTCTTCGTCTTCACTACACAGCGAACTCTTCTCCTCTCTGCGTGATTTTCTTTTGATTCTCTCGACTCCTAAACTTTCCCCAAAGACTCCCCAAACTTGATAAACTCTTTAGCCTTGTATTTATAGTGTTTTAGAACAAAAATATCCGACCATAACACCGTATAATCTGCCATTAATCCCGTCATTGCTCGCTGCCCATATTTAACAATAATTTCCATTTTTGGCTTCTACACACGTTAGATTTGATCCTGCACGCTCTAGTTAGCCTTCTCCACGTCTCAGCACTCTTTCAACGCTAGTAGAACTCCTCCATGCACACAAGAACTTCAATTTTTCTCGTGTTACAGTACACGTGCTCTGTTTTGGGTGTGTGAATCATCACGCGTTTTCCAGCCAATTACGATCGAACCCACTGCCCAAAATGTGTTCCTTAACCTATATCACATCTCTCTATCAAATTTCAGCCATTGAATCGACCCGTAACCCCTTCATTTTTGTGATCAAACTTCTGCCAGTTGAGAATTTCACTTCCCGCCAAAAAACAGTTTTCAAACGAAGAAGAAAGGGTGTCCCCGTATCCTGAACTGGGGTGCGAATAGCAGGTTCCACTGAGGTGCCCCTTAACCGATAGTGAGAGTCCGAATAACAATTGTCCTTCAAGGGTGCCCCGGGCAACTTTTCGAGCCGAATTTTCCAAAAATGTTTATTTCCTAAAAATACATAAAAACACAATATTAGTACAAAAATAGAGTTCCAACAATACGGACATTGAGGATAAATTAGACACAAAAATGCGTCTATCAAATACCCCCAAACTTATTATTTGCTAGTCCTCGAGCAAATTTATTCTAGAAAGGAAAATCATTTGAACCCCGAGGTGGCCCTAGTGGCGGAGTGTTGTCTCCGGAGGGTTTACCAGAGGTGTACCCACAAAACCTTTACTCCAGACCCTAACTATCTACGCAAAATCTTGGAAAGCACTAAAGAACCTCCTTGGTTGGCATACTTATTAATTATAGGAGGAAGTACCCTGATGCGAAATTCCAATTACTGTACACGAGTTTTCACTCAAGCATACTAAAATTCATATAAGTGACAGAGCTCTACTAAGATAGTTTCATGATGGACATCATACTCGGAGTCAGACTAATCACATGGAAAGATTAAGAAGATGGAAAAAGAAAAATGTAGATGGTTGAAAAGTGAACGGTGTTTCCCATATCTGTCTGAAGGCCTCTGCCAAGGTGAACCTAACCTAAATGACTGAGATACCGGTCTGACTAATATTAACACACTGGCATATACAAGGGAACCAGTGGTCAATAATCCTAACTCTAGGTCAACACAACTGGCATATACAAGGGTAACAGTGGTCGACTTTATTAAACACACATTTATTTAAGAACTAACAACATGATTGGACCTTGTGGACCCAAGCGCATGTTTCTTGTCAGCAGATTACATGGTAATTCCCGTGGATCCTGCATTCCACGCTTGTTTAGGCGACAGAGACAGGGAGAACACACACATATTGCTATCCAAGTGTTAGTATTTATTCCGATTGGTCTACTGGTCTGGTCTAATTTTTTTTTGTTTTTTGTTGAAAAGATAACTCAGTCACTCTATTTCACCCTAGCAAAGGTAACAACTTGAATCGTGTGACCCACCAAATCACTTGAAATAAAAGAAAACTGAAAATAGAAAGTGAAAAGGACTCGACGAGATATGGCGAAACTATCATGTTATTTCTAACACCTGAGCTCTGTGCTTTTATGAATAGACTCTATAGATGTTTCCATCTAGTCAGATTGGTTCCTCAACTCCTAAAACAAAAATGTTTCCATCCACTTAGATTGGTTAGTGTTATCCTTAATACGCATAAATTTCTAGGCTCTGGAGTTTATTTATTGCAACTAAAAGATTTTCCCATACCCCCAAACTTAAATCTAACATTGTCCTTAATGTTTCCAATGATAAAATTAACAACATGAACGAGGAGAAATTATTACCACTTGAAGCAAAAAGGGTTGAGGAAAGATATTACCGTGTTGCGTGAGATTAGGTTACCTCCCAAGAAGTGCTAAGTTTAAAGTCTTCAGCCAGACATCAAATACCTCAAAAAGGATCTTCACCTTCCAAAGTCATATACCAATAGCCGAAAAAGTTGTGGGTCCATAATACCAAATAGAGCTAACATCAATATGAGACAACTGCACTGGCTCAGAAAAATGAACAGAAGGAGCACATCCTCATCTAAGGTTTCTTGCAAGACAACCGGATCTATCCAGAGCCTCCAGTTGGGCTTCATAAGAGTGTCTTGAAAAATAGATTCATCCGAAAAACGGGTTTCTAATATATGGATTTCCTCCTGAACAGTATCAGGCGGATCAGGTTGTGGAGTCTGAATAGACTCAAGCGATACCTCAGATGCACTAGGCTTGAGTCCCAAGTTAGGGACTTCTACTGGGGATAATTGACAATCTCTACCCCCAAATTTAGGGTTTTGGGTGTCCCTAGATAAACTAGTCACAATATTCCTAATTTCTAGACCATCCGGTTCCTGAAAAAGGTCAATTGCTTTCTCTGAGTTATAATCAGGTGGTTCATCCTCTAAATTCTTTTGAGGTATACTAGCTATAAGACTTATATGTTTCATATCCTCTATGGTCATCCCTAGAGTTTCCTTATTGTGTTGAAGCACGGTTACTGGCCTAATCTCATGATCACCATCCAAATCGGAAGTTATAGGCAAAATCTCAAATGAGCCTACAAATGCATAATTGGGGTCCAACTTAGGAGGATCTTTAGGCTCTTCGAAATAAGGGCTTAAGGTAGATTCGGTAGCTAGTAATGGTTCAAACCTATATTTCCATCTATCGGTATCTAACATAGGAATAGAATCCAACAGAGAATTTACTTGTTTAATGTTGCTATCATCGTCGAAATCCATGCTAAAACGGGCTAGACAACTCTCTAATGGATATTCCCATTCGGTGTTTGGTACAGACTTCGGAACTAAGGTTCCTATCATGTTGACCTCTTCAATGCACGTGTCATCTAGCTCAGAGGGTAGCTTACTAATATTAAAAATGTTCAGCTCAATAGTCATATTACCAAAAGACAAATTCATAAGACCATTTCGACAGTTAATGATCGCATTGGATGTAGCTAAAAACGGGCGACCTAAAATCACTGGTATTTGGTTCTCTGGGTCAGGGATAGGTTGGGTATCTAGGATAACAAAATCCACCGGATATATAAACTTGTCGACCTCTATGAGAACATCCTCGATCACACCACGAGGAATTTTAACGGACCTATCAGCTAACTGAAGTGTCATCTGTGTAGGTTTCATCTCACCAAGTCCTAGATTAATGTACACATGGTATGGCAGTAAGTTCACACTGGCTCCTAAGTCAAGCAACGCTTTCTCAACACGGTACTTACCTATTGTACAAGCAATGGTAGGGGACCCTGGGTCTTTATACTTAGGAGTAGTGGTATTCTGAATAATAGAACTCACATGACTAGCTATGAAGGCTTTCTTCTGGACACTGAGCTTACGCTTTCGCGCACACAAGTCCTTAAGGAACTTGGCATAAGAGGGAATCTGCCTAATTGCATCTAATAATGGAAGGTTGATATTAACCTGCTTAAAAACCTCCAATATATCGTTAAAGTTGGACTCCCTCTTAGTCGGAACTAGCAGCTGGGGGAACGGGGCTCTGGGAACAAAGCCGGGCTCATCAGGACCCTCATTGGTCTCTTTGGAGACTCTATCAGTCTCTTCATTTTCTGACTCATAAAGGTGAACTACAACATGTTCACTATCAGGCATGGCAACCTTACTGTCAACTTTCTTTCCACTCCTAAGGGTTGTAATAGATTTCACATGATTGTACGATTTCTCTGCTTTAGGATTGGGTTGAGTTTGACTAGGAAACTTACCTTTTTCCCTCAAAGACTCATTTATATGACTAACCTGGGTTTTTAACTCGGAAATAGCCTGAGAGTTATCCTGACCTATTCTCTTATTTTCTTCTATACCTTGAGCAACAGATTGTTGAAACTACATAGTGTTACGAGTTAACAAAGCAAGAGACTCTTCTAAACTCATAATCTTCTTATCCGAAGGGTTCTGAAACTGTGCCGGGGCTGAAGGATTCTTAGGATAGCCAAAACCTGTGGGAGCTTGAGAGTTACTAGACTGACCTTGATTCCGGCCCTTAGACCAAGAAAGGTTGGAATGGTTTCTCCAGCCAGGGTTATAGGTTTCTGAATAAGAGTCAAACTTCTGACGGTTATCGAATCTACTGTTGTTATAAAGAGCATTGGCTTGCTCTTCAACAGTATGGTCTTCCCAAAAAGGCTCTATTCTACCACTAGTACCACTAGAATGACCTAATTCCAACGTTTCTAACCTTTTGGCTATGGATGCTATTTTAGCATCTGACTCATAGGACCCTTCTACCCTATTGACATTTCCTCTACTTAGAAGAATTGTTTTCTGGGGTTCCCTAATATTTTCCCATTGTTGGGTCTTATTGGCGATTTCATTCAAAAATGTCATCGCCTCATCAACAGTTTTATTCTCAAACCCACCTGTGCATAAGGACTCAACCATGGTCGTTGTTGAATAGTCTAAACCCTCGTAGAGGATCTGAACTAACCTAACCTCCTCTAAACCATGATGAGGACATTGAGAAATTAAGTCATTGAACCTTTCTAAATACCTATATAAAGATTCTCCCTCTTGTTGAGCAAAAGTACAAATTTGTGTCCTAATAGACGATGTTTTGTGCCTTGGGAAAAACTTATGTATAAAGGCAGATGTAAGTTGTTCATAGGTTTCAATTGACTCAGAATCCAAACTATACAGCCAAGATTTGGCTTTATCTTTTAAGGAAAAGGGGACTCTGACTCGAACATCCTGGCAACAATCTTAGCAATCTTTCCAATGAGTCGGTCTTGGTGGCCTCTGACTATGAAGCTGGACTGCAGTAACTGTGATTAACTGGACTGCGGCAGCTGCGATCAGATGGACTGCAGTGATTGAAATCAAAACTGGACCCAGCCATGTTGTGGATCGAATATCCATCAACAATTTTGATGATGTTTTTACGCCATCTTTTACCGTGGACCGAACGCCCTGACAATAGTTTTAACAACCCTTGTAGTGGTAAGGTTGGGTGCTTTCCAAAGGTAATAGTTTACGAAAAGCTCGAACTGCGAACCTGGACTGCAACAGTTGCGATCAACTGGAATGCAGTAACTGCGATTAACTGGACTGCAACAGCTGCGATCAGCTTGACTGATCAGAATGGGACTGCAGCAGTTTCGATCAACTGGACTGCAGCGGTAATTGTTGAAGGCATCCAAACTGGAAATTTCTGGATTTTTTTTCAAGAGGTTTTTTCCTTAGGTTTTTTCCCCGTTTTACAGCAAAAACATCCTTAGCGGAAATTGCGACGAACTTTTGACCCCATCATGTTGCGGATCGAACATCCTACAACCGTTTTTATGGTGTTTTACTACATCTTTTTCCACGGACCGGGCGTCTTTTCATCAGACTTTGTAGTGATGCGATTTTCAGTGGTTTCAGAAGGTAATAGCTTCTGCAAATCTGAAACATCCAATCTGGATTGCACTAGTTGTGATCAACTGAACTGCAGTATCTGCAATTATATAGTCAGCAGAAGCTGCGATCAGCTAGACTGCGACTATTTACGATCAAACTGGGTTACAGCAGTTACGATCAACTGGAGTGCAACAGTGATTTTTCACGACGTTCAAATAGCTTTTTCGCGGACATGATTTTAAAGCATTTTGTACAACTTTTCTCAATGGGAAAACACGATTCCTTTTCTCGTATTCCCCTTAGTCGGCGCCAATGTTTGCACCCAGAAATATTTTCGAGCACTAAACACGATGGATTTGGTGTTGTTGATGAAAACAGGGTTAAAACAAGAAACAAGAATGAAGACATGAGACACATGTTTACGTGGTTCGGTTTGGTTTGCCTACATCCACGGGTGAATCCCCTAGGGGAGTAGTGTTTTATTGATAATAGAATTACAGTCTATTTTTTCTGTATGAGCTAGTCTACTCTCTTCTATTGGCCACCTCCCTATGATTTCTGCTCCTCCCTATTTATACAGTTTAATATCTAATTTCAATATAAACTTAAATGGCAATAACTGCTCATTCATGCCTCCATCTTCAATTTTGTATGAAACTGCTGGAATTAATACCGCATGTTCAATTCTGTATGAAACCGCTGGAATTAATACTGCATGCCACCATGTTAAATTCTGCATGAAACCGATGTAATTAATACTGCATGCCTCCTGAATTAATCCGCATGAAACTGCTCATTCATGCCTCCTGAATTAATTCGCATGAAACTGCTCATTCATGCCTCCAGAATTAATTCTGCATGCCGGCAGACTGGATTGATGGTTGACATGCATAATGGCTAGCAGTATGGATAGATGTTGGCTGACAGACTGGATTGACTGGCTGGCAGCACAGCTGACAGCACAGGTAGAGACTGGATGGCAGTGCGATAGAGTATTTAGCTGGGAATTGGTTGGTAGCACCGCTGGCAACATGAATGGAAACTGTATGGCAGCACCATTGGCAACATGGCCTTGACATTGACTGATGGTTGACTTTGACCGTTGACCGGTTGTTGAATTTTCCATTGACCTTGACCATTGACCAGGAGTTGACTTTGACCATTGACCGGGAGTTGACTTTGACCATCGACCGGTCATTGATTTTATGTAATACTGGGCAGGCTGGTAGGTTGCTTCGGTTGACTGGTTAGCGGGCTTGGATGAGGGCCAATAGATGATTCAAGTACCAATTTGGCCCATTATGTGGCATTTTACTTATGGTACAAACAACAGGGTTTTACAATTTTAGCCCTGAACTAAAAACCACCATCAACATACAGGTTGTGCGAAGTTCAATCAATTAGATAATCCAAACTTTGGTTGTTTATATAAATTGATTGACACTTGGATATTGGTATTTGGTACCATCCAAGTTATTTATCATATTAATCCGCCTCACAGGTTTCTATCTGTTCCATTGCAGATTGATTTGAGAAATTGAGATATAACTCTTGGATGTATTTTCCTTGATTGAGTCTGACTGTCTAGCTGATTCTCTTGGAAATACATTGGAGTTAGTCCATACACCTAAACGAAATATTGGGTGTGGTTGTTAGACCCCCCGGTTTTTCAATTGGTATCAGAGCAGGCAAACACGTTTAAGACCTCATGAGTCTGTGTTTGTAGCAATCTGACTTTATGGACAGTAGTGCTATCTCAATAAACGCACCACCAGATCCAGGGATTTCAGAATTCTCTTCCATGAATGATTTAATAAAATATGTAGAAGAAGTTCTATCTAAACCTCCACCAGGTTTAAAATCCTTTGAGGTGTTTTCAGGGCTTGAAAAGAAGCTTGAGAGATTATCTCTTGATGTTAAGTTATACCTCCAGAAAGAACAAGAATCTCTTGACAAGCTAAATAAAGTTATGATAAACAATACTCATGTTGAGGTTGATCTTGATTTACTAATCAGTAAATGCAATACTCTTCCTTTGGGTAATCCAATTAGTTGTAGCAAACTAAACGTATTACAATAAGAGTTTAAATCTCAGTCGTCTGACTGTATCACCTTAACGCATGAATCAGTTCATTAGTCAAACCTTGATACACTTTCACAAGATAATGATATTTCCTCCGTTTATGAGAAATCCAGGATGTCTCTTCTTATTAAAAGAGTTTCCCTGTGCAATACTGAACTTTGTCTGCTAAGAATGTTTTTTCTAAGTTGTGAACAAAGAAATCAGGAACACAACTTGTCTTGTGCTCTTTTTATGTTCTTTGAAAAACTTGTAAAAACTGTTTCCTGGGTTTCTCTCGATACTGTAAGAAGCAAGAGTTGTTGGAAAGAAACTCTCTCTTGGTGTCATGGTGTGCAAGACTGTATTTCTCTTGTGTCCACAAAGAGTTGCTCATTAAAGGTTTGTTGAGCTTTGCTCTAATTTTCTTTTTTCATACTTTTTCAATCAAAATATGATGTAGCATAAAACAAACGAATCCTTGACTATACACGTACGGTTCACGTACGTTGAACTCGTAACCTCTACGTGTTTGAACCGCGTTCCATAACGAACTTAACCGTTTAGGGTTCCACCATTTGACACTTTAAAAGAGAAAGATTATCTTAGTTCACTTTACCTCTTCTTCTTCACAGTTCGAGTGCGAAAAAGAAACCCAAATGTTCGTGTACCTTCGATCACCATAACCTCAATTCTCAATCGTTTTGGGTGTTCTTGGTATCATTGGAATCACCACAAGAATCTACTCCACAGGTTGGTCCTTGTTTCTCTTTTCATTGCAGTTCTGAAACTTCACCACTAACATATGTTCGTGTACCAAGAGAAGTTTTTTTTCCTAAAGGTCAAGAACGATTTTCGTAATCATCGTTTCAGAGCTTTATCTTTCCCAACAGTTCGGGTATTCGAGTAAGTTCTTCTTCTTCCTTTGTGTTTCTGTTTTCAACAATGGCATACAGGAAGAGGACAAGTCATGGTGGGAGCTCGAGTGGTCAAGTTGGTGATAACACTTATTATGATCCCAGTCTTCGTGCTAGGTTCGTTAACCCTGCAGCTCGCGACCTCTACTTGGAGTATAAGAATAAACAGCCTAATTTTGAGAGATACTATAATGATTCTGAAATTGATGTAGAGAACCTGATTGAGTTTTTCAAAAATCACACATGGGGTTTAATTCACAAACCAATGGGAACTGCTCGCATTGATATGACTGCACAATTTTATGCAAACATTCATGATCCATACCCTGTATCAATTGCATGTTCAAAACTATTGTAGGAGATAAAATTTTCACTGTGAATTGTCATGTTATTGCATAGATGTTGAATTTGACTCAAATTGGTAGTGTCCGTTTTTCACCTCCTGAGCAAGAAAAGTTGACTCCAGATGTGATGTCAAAACATCTTCTTAATAGAGACGTTTCTCGGAGAGATGGTAATTAAGATTGATGTTCATGGTGCTGAGTTGTTTCTCAAAGTTGCTGGAAAACTGATTGTGGCCAACATGATGCCGAGCACTATTGACAAAATGTTATGGACAAGGTCTCTTGCTGAATTTGTCTGTTATATTGTTGAAGGGAAAAATATTGATTTCTGCGGGCATATTGTTAATCAGATGATAAGTGTGAAACAGACTTCGAAGAAAACTCCAGGATTTCCTTGTCTCATTTCAAGGATTTGCAATCATTTTGGCATCATCCCCTTTGGCTCCGATATTAGAGGACCAAAAGGCTTGACCATGACAAGCATCGAAAAGATGAAGCAACCTTCAACTAGAGTCTCAGCAAGTACTTTAGCAGCTGCAAACTCTGAGCTTGTCCGTCTTCTGCATGAATTTGGATGCATGAGAGAGCAGTTGGAGTATGCTAAAGCAGAACATCCAGGTCTGATTGAAAGGTTTAATGAAATTGTTATTTTTTATTATGACATGATAGATTAGTTTTGTTTGAACATCTTTGGGTGTAATAACTTTGATAATTCTGTGTTTGTTTTTTTTTTTTGATAAAGTTACTTTCTTAAAGGGTTACCAATCATTATTGGTGTTTGA
The DNA here is from genome assembly GCF_003573695.1 of Papaver somniferum. Lineage (NCBI taxonomy): Eukaryota > Viridiplantae > Streptophyta > Magnoliopsida > Ranunculales > Papaveraceae > Papaver > Papaver somniferum. The sequence continues at coordinate 143,233,936 of NC_039360.1, read as the reverse complement.
TAATCACTCAAATATTGTTATGGGATATGTGTGTTTGCGTCCGTGAACTATGATTGTCCCATATATGTCAAAAGTTAAGCTTATTATGTCATTATGCGAATATTGATGGAAGATAGGATGAACTTTTGATTTGCAAAGATTAAGTCTATGATATAATGATGCAAATATTGATGAAAAATAGAACGAATCTTTGAATATTCTGCAGTATTGTTCTTTTCCTGATCCACTTCTATGTGAAAGTATTGTATGGCTCCGTAAGTTCTCTTATGTTGAGCATTTCCGATTAAATTAGTCATAGGTTCTCTTGTGGTTAATTTAATTGAGTTTTATGGATACAAATTCATGTCTCATGTAATTTGTCAATTTCCAAAGAAATCCTTCTTTTCTTGCAAAAATAAGGTCGCTCTTGTTGTTCTTTCGGGAATGACATTTTATGGGGGAGAGTTCTTTTTGAAAATGTGCTTAATGGCCAATCTTTGTAGGCAGTGCGGCTGTGGAATATTGTAGGAGTTTTCTTGTATCTTTACAAACTCCTTGATGAATGCACTAAGTTTCGACTATGTGACATCATCGAAACAAAGTTGATATGTTCTGTTTTAGTCATGAAGTATCTCTATGAGAATTTCATTATGATCCCACTAGTTTTCGTACCTTTGCCAATTTATATTGATAAAAAGGGGGAGAATTAATGTGTAATTCACACTACAAATACATATGGTTTACGGATCATTATGTAAGGGGGAGTGGTTTTCATTGTGAGATGAAGTATTGACTAAGGGGGAGTGATACATATCACCGTAGTATTATTGTCAAAGTTGTGATACAATTGGACTTTGATGTTGTGTAATAATACTATGACACTGTATAACAATAATTGAGAACATTTATTTTCTTATTGTTATGGCTATGAATCTTCAACAACTATGATGCTTAGTTGAACACGTTCAGAATCACTGGAGTACTTGGAAGTGACGAAGATTTCGAGTAATGTTCAAGAACCAAGGAAATCAAGAGAAGCTGAAAAGTTTATTTATTTTGTAATCCATATATATTGATAGTTTTTCATTAAAATTGACAAAGGGGGAGATTGTTAGATCACTGCTCGGTTGAACTCGCAAGCATTGGTATCTCAAGTTTGTTGTCAAGTTTAGTTGTCAAAACTATAAGTCTTGATTTCTAGTCTGCTTATAGCTGTTAGAGGACTGCTCGGTCGGACTCGCAAGCGTTGCTATCTCAAGCTTGTTTGTCAAGTTTAGTTGACAAAACTACAAGTCTTGATTTCTAGTCTACTTATAGTTAAGTCTCGGATTATGATAGAAAGTACAGTTGAGCATTATACTTCACGGTGTTCATCAATTGAAGACGAAGAACTACTAAGGGGAGCTTGTGGAACTTCATCAACAAAAGGTGTGTGGAGACTTGAAATCATCTATCACTCAAAAGTCGTGTAGCTATATAGACTTTATATTATACACATTTAATATTTCGAGCTGAGTTTAACTCGCTTACATATTTCTCGAAATATGTGTTGGTAAGCTTTCGCTTTAACCAAGTCCATCTTTATTCTTTACGAAAGTAAAAAGATGATCATGTGAAAATCGCCTGGTAACATCTTACATGATTTGTATGAGACGGTCATTTGATGTAGACTAAGAATATTTCATATTGATCTATTGATCACTTAAAAATTGCTTTGAAGCTAATAGTTTGTGAGAGACAGCTATTCCCATCTTCCAAGAATTGCTTTGAAGCTAATAATTTAGAACGATTAACCATTGATTGAATATAGAATAGTATGCGTACTTGTATGCTAACTGTTGCAAGTTATTCAAAGTTCAGGAACCATAGTATGCATACCCGTATGTGTACTGGTTTGGAAGTTGAATTCCGGGAACTTAGTATGCATACCCGTATGCATACCAGCTGAGAATTTCAAGTCCGGGAATTCAACTAAGTTTGGTCACATACGACAGTATGCGTACCCTTTCGCATACTGGCGAACCCAGACCAAGTCCGGAACTCTAAGTATGCGTACCCATTTGCATATTTGAGTGAGTTAAGTTCTAAAATCGGTTTGTTCATGAACAAATACATTTATATATTAAGGAATGCAATCTTTTGCAAACAGTGGCTATAACGTTCATGAATTGATTCATGTGAATCAAAATTGATTTTGCTTCAATTGTGTCTTGTATACTTCTATGAGAATATAAACAATTGAACAACTCCATAACTAATTTCATTTGAGTCATTTGAACTAGTTATGATTAAGATGAACAAGGTTGATATGAAAGTGCTCATATGGCTAACTTCGGTTGACTATTGTTGAGCCAACTATGTGCACACGTTTGGGTACGGTTATTCATACCTAAATGAAGTCACATTTCATTTGTATATAACAAGCTAAGTTCGATCTAACGGTTGAAAGATATTAGCTTGACTCTAATCAGTTTTCATCTAACGGTGAATATTGAATGCTTTGTTACCAAGGTAGCATTGATTGCAAACCATGATTTTAAGACTATATAAGTGAGAACTCTAGCAATTGGGAAACCTAATCCCAACACCTCTTGTGTGATACTAGTTGTGACTAGAGTCGATTCTCTTTTAACCTAGGTTTTTCTTAAAACCATTATAGGTTAATGATGTAATTTTTAGAGTGGTAAGAAAAGGTTCGTTAAAGACTTGTAGAGATTTGATTTTAGAATTATATTTTAAAATAGAAAACTCAAGACGATGTTGTTATCAAGATTATAAAAGCACCAAGACTCAGGATTACACCATTGACCAATTAAGTGATTTAATCTAATCAATATTCATGCAATTCTTTGCGTTCAAAGTGTAACTAATTTATTGCCTCAAGTAGATTTTCGAAGTAACAATTGTAAACATCAACCATGAAACATCAAAAGTCTTAAACTAAGCATGCTCCATCAAAACGAATCACAATCATTCAATAAAAATCAGTTTCCAATATTAGTTCCATGCAAATAATCACAAAAGAAATTGCAAAAATTAATTAAAATATAAATATACCACTTTTCATGGAACAATGGCTTCCTCTGTCGCCTCAACTAAAGGGTTTAGCTCCTCATATTATTCACGTGCTCAAAATAGGTGTTCATAGCTCAAAAGGGTGAAAAACAAGAGAAAACTAATAAAGCAGACCGTTTGCAACGTTTTATAGGCGTTACAAACTGATTGTTACAGAGAATTGTTGCAATATGAGTTGTTGCAGGAAACGATAGAAGAGTTATGATGTAGAATAAAAGACTGTTCTAATGCGTCTTATGTTCTTCGTATTCTTCAGCAGCAACAGAACCCAGTTTCCCGCAACTTCGATTTCTCCGCTCTGTGGTGTTCTAAATTTCCCCTCACTTCTTCTAAACTTGAATAGTCCCCCCAGGAGATCGAGCTACCTATTTATATCTCGCAAACAACCCTAGAAACCCGATTTAATTTCTCTTTTTCTTTTCGTGGAAGTCACGGAATTTTCACTTTCCTTATTTGATTCACGCGCTTCTGAGATGTTCCAATTAATCCAAACCCTTCATTAGATTGATACAAATCTTAGAGAATATTATCTGGCCTTTAGTCTAATTATATTACCAAGAATCAAACCGCACAGAGACCCGTAACTTTTCTTCACCTCTGTTTCAATCCAACCCGAATTCTAGCCCAACTGGATCCAATACAATGATTATACCAAGCCTGTTTTGCGTTAACAGGTCCAACCAAACTGAATCAAATGATTGAATCTCTCTTGAGATAGTCCAATTCTTGAACCCTAAATCTGGTCGTGAAATAACAAACTTTCCCTCCTTTTTCTGATTTGAATTTGGGAAGAAAATGACCTTCCCCTTATCCATGGCAGGTCTCCCTTTAGCAACTGGGGTGCAAGTAGGAATTTCTGAGGTTTAAATAGTAATTATCATGGTGCCTTTAACGACTCCTCCGGGAGCCTTCAGCGCATTTCTGGGGTGCCTTTAGCACATTCTCCGAGAGTACTTTTCGAGCCAATTTTCCCGCAAAAGCTTATTTCTCCGAAAACACCTACAAGAACATAAAATAATCAAATAAATACAAAATCGTGCACTAACAATACACATAATTGAGAAAAAAATAGACACATAAATGCGTCTATCAAACACCCCCAAACTTATTATTTGCTAGTCCTCGAGAAAATCTAAAATAAATAAAATCCTAACTCACTGTCGCATTCATCGTCGATTGCACTTAGCATGTGCAACAAGCCTTTAAACCCCTAGGTGACCCTAGTGGTCGAGTTATAGTCTCGGAAGGGCTTAATAGAGGTATACCCACAAAACCTTTACTCCAGACCCTAACTATCTATGCAGAACCTTGGAAGGCACTAAATAATTTCCTTGGATGGCATACTTATTGACTATAGGAGGAAGTACCATGATGCAAAATTCCAATTGATGTACACGAGTTTGCACTCAAGTATACCAAAATTCATATATAAGTGATAGATCTCTACTCAGATAGTCTCACTATGGACATCAATATCCGGAGTCAACAAATCACATGGATAGATTAAGAGATAGAGAAAAACATAGATCGTTTTGATGTTGACTAGGTGAACGGTGTTTCTCATATCTGTCTGAAGGCCACTGCCAAAATGAACCTATCCTAATGGACTGAGATACTAGTCTGGGTCAACAAGGGAACCAGTGGTCGATGATCCTAACTCTAGGTCAACACAACTGGCATATACAAGGGTACCAGTGGTCGACTTTATTGAATTTATTCCGGTTGGTCTAATGATCTGGTCTCAACTTTTTTTCTCTTTTTTTCATAATAATTTTATTTATTTATTTTCATTTTTTTTTTTGGGTATCTCAATCACTTATTTCACCCTTGAAGTGGTAACAACTTGATTCGTGTGCCCCACCTAATCACTTAGAGAAACATATTTTAAAAAATAAATAAATAAATAAAAACAGAAGTGAAAAGGACTCAACGAGATATGACGAAACTACCATGTTATTTCTAACACCTGATCTCTGTGCTTTTATGAATAGACTCTTTAGATGTTTCCATCTAATCAGATTGGTTCCTCAACTCCTACAACCAAGATGCTTCCATCCATTTAGATTAGTTAGTGCCATCCTTAATAAGCATAAATTTCTAGGCTCTGGAGTTTATTTATTGTAACTTAAAACTAACAAAAAGTTTCTTCCCCACCCCCAAAATTAAATCTAACATTGTCCTCAATGTTCTAAAGATAAAATTAAAAACATGAACAAGGAGAAACGGTTACCATTTGAAGCAAAAGAGTTAAGGAAAGATATTACCTTGTCGCATGAGCATGAGATACTTCCCAAGAAGTGCTAAGTTTAAAGTCTTTAGCCAGACATTAAATACCACAAATGGCTAATTACCTTTTAAATCATATATCAATAGTCGAAATAACTGTGTGTCAACAAAACCAAATAAAACTGCCACAAATATGGGACAACTGCACTAGATTAGAAAAATGAACAGACATAGCACAACCTGATCAAAAACTTCTTGCAAGACAACTACGTTTTTCTACGGCGCCCACTTGGGATTCATATGAGTGTCTTGAAAAATATATTCATCCGAACAACGGGTCTCTAATGAATGAATTTCCTCCTGGACAGTATCAGGAGGATCAGGTTGCGGAGTTGGAAGAGACTCAGGTAATACCTCAGGCACACTAGGATCGAGTCCCAAGTTAGGGACTTCTAATGGGGATACTTGAGCATTACTACCCCCAAACTTAAAATTTTGGGTGTCTCTAGATAGACTTGTCACTATATTCCTAATTTCTAGACCATCGGGTTCCTGAAAAAGGTCAATTGCTTTCTCTAAATTATAATAAGGTGATTCATCCTCTAAATGCATTTAAGGCATACAAACTGTAGGACTTATATGTGTCACATCCTCTATAGTTAACCCTAATGTTTCCTTATTGTCTTGAAGCACGATTTCTGGCCTACTCTCCATATCGGAAGCTATATTCATAGGAAAAGTCTCAAGTGACCCTAAATGCTCTTCAGGCTCTTCCAAATAAGGGATTAAGGTAGATTCGCAATCTAGTAATGGTTTGAACCTATCTTTCCATCTATCAATGTCTAACATATGAATAGAATCCAACATAGCATTTACTTGTTTAATGTTGCTATTGTTGGAGCATAGATCGGTTGAACCCACCAAGCGTTGGTATATAAAGTTTGGTTGTCATATTTTAGTAAATCAAAACTCATGTTAAGAGTCGCTTGATTATGTACTAGAGTCAACTTCGTATAGGTTAGATTGAAATTATTAGGATAATGAGACTTTACAAGTATTGTGAAGACTTGAAGATGTGAAGAAGCAAGGAGCTACAACGACAACAATCATCCTTCCACTTGAGGTTAGTGATATTTGACTTGAACTGTTTTATTCTCTAACGTATCTTTCAAGTCGTGCATATTGAAAACAAAACTGCGAAGCATATTTGAACTCTAGATAGACATAATATTAAGGAATACAATACGAGGTTTATTGCTTAACCATTAAACTTTGTAGATAAGACATCGCCATAATAATTTGAATGTTATTGTGATTATGTATGGGTATAAGGTGAGGGATTTCATCCTAGGGAACAATGTTTTACATGTGTTCTAAGGAAGTAAGTTCATAAACTTGTTTGTGAATCGAAAAGGAAATCGCCAGGCGTTATTGGGATTGTTATTCATTCCATATCTTATGAACATCCAATATGTGTGATTTAGTATAAACGTTCATGACTTGTTGTGTTCTTGGTAAAACTATTCACAAAGTCCTGACTTATGTATTGGTATAACTTTATTAGTAAAACCGATCTTAAGTAATCACCTGAGATGGTATGATTGTGTTTGTAATTTTATGTCTGACCAAATATGGGAAAGGGGAACCGATCCTAGTAAGAGGTGCAGTACATCACAAAGGGGAATCGATCCTTGTATGAGATGGAGCAAGGTTTATAGCAGAAAGGGGAACCGATCCTATGTACATGTGCAACACATATAATTTAGATACCATATATATGTGGGAACCGATCCTAATACCTAGTTAACCGAATTTTGGAAAGCTAGTGTGACTATGCACAGTACTCACATGGAAGGTAGAACTGAAACTTGTTTTGGCAGAATTGTTAAACCCATGATTGTGATTGAATGTTATTTGATCAATCACATGGTTCTTGAAAGTCAGATGAACCAATTCTAAACTTTTTTGGAAGTGTGGAGAATCGGTTTCAAGGTTGTAAGTGTGAAAGAGAACTTACAAAGTTAAGATGTCGACATACTTTGAACACGTGTTATGAATGTTTATTTTTTTAATTGTTCAAAGTTATTCCTTAATAAATAAGGGAAGAGAATCCCATGATCGAAACATAAATAAGTTAAGAATCTTTTAATTAAGGTAATAAACTTCATTTTTTGGAAAATAAGAATTAGTAATGTGCATTTACTAATTAGAGATTTTCCGAGAGATTTCGATCATTATTTTTGGACAGAGCATTTCCAGGAATTATGAAAACCGAATTTGTGCTTTAATGAATATCTTGAGAATATTTTCGGTTTTGGAAATTCCTTGGTGTCCAAACTTCCTTGTCTATAAATACTTGAAGTTTACATTTCTAGCAAACTAATCCTTCGTAACAACAAACTTCCTATTTCTTGTGTTGTTACTGGTGTAGACGCCTATTCGGAGAGGAGAGTAACCTAATTAGGAGAAATCTCGTACGGACGCTCAATTTAAAGTCTTCTTTGGGATTGAGAAGCTCTACGAGTATCGTTGGTAGGAAACTAGATAATTGCGGTTTATCTTTTTCTTTCATTGATTTGATTGACTAACTGTGGTTGAACTTTGATTGCACCTAGTTTGTTTATGCTTGAGAATCTTCTCTTCTGATATAATATTCACTCAAACTAGTTCAGAGTTTCGACATGGATCTTTAGACTGTTGTTAGTTCTAAAGACGATCTTGTGATAATCCATTGTTAACAGACTCCGTTTTGTGTGTGATTGATCACAAGAGATTCAAGTGAGTGTGTGCAGGTGTTTATTGAAGATCTAAGAATATTTGAAGACGAAGAAGATATTGAAGATTTCTGATTCGCGGGTTCATAATCTTTGGTGTGCACAATACTTGTTTCGGTAAAAGAGGATCCAATTAATAATCGGTTTATCCTTGTGATAGATTGGATTGATTAATTGAGTAGATCGGCATCAACACAATTCTTTGGATTAATAATTTTGTTGGATTAATCTTAAACGATTACTTCGGTAATTGAACATAAGATAGATCTAAGGACCCGACGAAGGAGTTTATGTTAAGATAAACAGAAGAGCCTTTGTCCAACTCATATCACTTGGTTGAATATAGTTGATACCAAACAGATTTGTTGTTCCTTTACTATTTGGAATACGAACCAAATGAATTGTTCCAAGTACGTGACTTATTCATAGGTCAGAGGCGTGGGAATACAGACGGAACTAGCTGAACTGTAGGTTTAGTTGCTTGGTCTCAACTATACGAAGTTAGGTGTAATTTTTTGTAGCGGCTTAATCCTGGGAGTATTGAATTTTGTACAAGGTCCCGGGGTTTTTCTGCATTTGCGGTTTCCTCGTTAACAAAATCTTGTTGTGTCATTTACTTTATATTTCCGCATTATAATTATTTTATTCTAATTAAAGTAAATCACACAAACATTAATTCCTATTTACTTGATAAGTGAATCCTATTGTGTTTGGTTATCCAAACCTTTTTATCAAGTAACACACTTCGTTGATGTATTGTCTCGATCTCGTATCCATAGACGATCACACGAAGTGTGAATCGATTAGTTGTATTGTATCGACTCAGTCCATAGACAATCACTTTCGGAGAAAGGACTTAAAGGTAGGAAAAGTTTTAGCTTGAGGTATATTTGGGTACCCTCGCCTTTTCAATTGGTATCAGTGCGGGCAAACACGAAATATCTAACAATCTGTATTTGATGTGATCCAACCTATAAGACATGAGTCAAAAGAAAGTTAAGCTAGAGAGAAAAGTTAAGAAGGACTCAGTTAACGTATCGCAATACTTTGGAAGTTTTGATTTTAAAAAATGCTTAGAAGGGACATCCTCATCGAGTTCTACGAGCTCTGTTGATAATACTTCTGAATATTCTCAAGATGAGATTAAGTTAAGTCATGTACTGATGATCAAAGACCTCGAGTCTGAAAAATCTTCTGTAGGAGATGAAAAGGTTGATCATGTTAGTGTAAAAACTTCATAGCTACAAGAGTTAAAATAATCTTTTGACGCTTGTGCAAATGAACTCACTCTTGGGCTAAAAAGAGAAGGAAAACTTCTAGAAGAATTAGGTTGTTTGCAAGATGAAAATGAACAACTTATTCATGATCTTTCCTCCTTGACAGCGGAATTAGATTCTCTCAAGAATACATCTTCCTTGGAGATTCAATCCTTGGAAGAGAAACTTGCTGAATCTAAAGCAAGGATTAACTCTCAACAAAAGAGTTTTGAAGAGAAGCAAGGTACATATCTCTCACGTGAAAAATTCCTTGAGGCTGAGCTAGTTGTTTCTCTTGATAAAATCAAGACGTTGGAAGAAGAAAATTTGTACTTGAAAAAGTTCAATGATGGCACAAACAATTTAACCTCAATGTTAGAAGCAAGTAGAAATCATCGTGATACACGAGGATTGGGCTATAAGGGAATAGATGCTTCAAATTTTAGCAAAGAGGTAAAATTCGTTAAGGTTACAAATTCTTCTAAACAAGAGGCTTCCACTGATATAAAAGATGCTCGTATTTCTTGTAAAGAAGTAAAACTAGTCAAGCCTAAGAATTGTGTTAAGCCAGCAGCAATCAAAGATAGGACTTCTGCTAATGTCAAGAAACCAACAATGTTGAACAAAGATAAGAAGAAGAAGAAGAAGAAGAATCGTCGAGCTCCAATGCAAGAGGATCCACAAAAAGGTAACATTAAAACTCAGACTTCGCATGTTACTAAGCATTGTTGTTATTGTGGTAATAAAGGGCATGTGGAATGGGGATGCAAGATTCGTAAGATAAAAGATACACTTTCTTTTGTATCAAACGAATTGGATAAGATTTCTCCCCAAAGGAACTCGGGTCAGTATTGTCCTAAGTTTAGGAAAATGAATTATTATAATGATAGTTCAAATTTTGCATATCACTCGACAAGTTCGTTTCATAAAAGACCCAATTATAGAAAGAGAAATGACTTTTTAAATGCATAAACAAGATCTGATGTTCCAAATTGAAGAAAGGGTATTTCGCAAAATATTCAAAAGGACAATGATCTTAATGGTATGAAGGAGAAGGCTGCTCCTGCGAAACCCAACTCTAAATGGGTCCCGAAGTCCTCTTTAGCCAAGAAGGGACCAAAAGTTAGTCACAAGAATGACTCTAAGCTGTTAATTGTTGGTGACAATAATTATAAGAGTCTTCTTGAAAGACTAAACAAAAAAATCATGTCTGAAATCTCTTGTACTAGTGAACGTCGTGATAATGACACTCTTCATCACAAGTCAAAGAATAAAAACAAGAGATGGAACAAGAGAAAAAAAACCAAGCAAGAGGTCAAGAATGATGATTCTGTCTTAGTCACTCGTGACGAACAAGACAAGGCTCAAATCAGCACAACCTAGTTGTGTTAGAATGTGCATGCTCACCTTAGTGCTCAATATTTTGAAAGGTGAGAAAGCACATCAAAAACTGAGCACATGATCTCTCGATTATTATATGACTAATTAACATCTTTAGGGAGATTGCTTTTCTTCTATACTCATACCTTATCTATCTATATTTTATTTTTATAGAAACGATAATTTGAGTTTATGATGTTGATATTTACTGATCATATATGTATAGATCTTGTTTTTACGGTTAAAACGAGCCAAAAATCACTAAATTCAGACATCGTATGCAAAAGTTATGTCAAAAACAGTTTAGTATTGTGATCCTTCACTAGAAACACAAGGGTACCGATCCTAGTGAGAGGTGCAATACGAAGGAGTGTAAAACTGTTTTGCCTATAACTTCTTCGTCCGAAATCGGAATGACCTCATTCTTTTAGCGTTGGTTTCGTAATTCAGTTTCCTACAAGATTGAGGTAATTGCAATACTTGATTTAATACTGAATATTTATGGTGTATTGCAAATTGATTTATGAGATGTATGTTTTCGGTTTTCATAACCTTGACATTCGATCTCATATGTGTGAAACCTTTTGGTTTGGGTGACTTTTTGATTTAAAAGGATTAAGTTCTATACCATGTTGGTAGGCTTTATCAAAGAATCATGAGGGGTTCTAGTATAAACAATATGTGAAAAGTCATAATATGTTGAATCGGTTTTGGTTTAGCATAAAAACATATGTGTTTCGACGGTTTTCAACTTTTTCTTGCAATTGTTAAAACCGATTTTCAACCTTTCTCTGGTGAAGGTTGGTTGTTGTTATTCTTTTTTTTTTTGCATAAGGATGACAAAACAACATAATGATATTTCGATATCAATTCTCCCTGGAAGAAGATGAGGAGAAGTGGATACGAAATTTGAGGTAACAATCTTGTTAGTTAATTATTTTCCTGTTTAAGAAAAGCCTGAGTTTATTTCATATATATTTATTGCTTTTGCTTAACAAAATTTCGGTTCAATTGATGTTTATTCCATGATATGTGGGTGGATGTATGTGTGATTCAATTGGTTCCGGTTAAGAAAAACTATTGTTATCTTGCTTTATTGTGTGGTATCAATTGTTTAGGCTTACAAAATTTCGGTGCAATTGCGGTGCTTTTAATGTCTATGTTGTTTCAATTGCTTCTGGTTGAGGTGAATAATTATGCAAGTTGATTTATTTGGTTTGTATGAATTATTTTACGGCTTAACGAAATAAAAATATTACGGGATGAGTTGTTTAGTCCAATTCGATTCCTGATAAGAGAAACTAAGTTAATTCTGATCTTAGTTAGACTTATCGAAGTGAGGTTTTGGTTATTCAAGTATAATCAATGCCTTAATAAAAAAGGCTAGTTAACTAACCTAGTACTTGTCTTGTTTAAAATTGAAAGGTCTAAGTTTATGGATAATTAGAACCTGATGAGAAAAATAGAGTTATCTTTATTTTGGTCTTATCGAATTAAGCGATTGTTTCTGTACAATCGGTTTAGCAAAGGGACTAAGGTGCTTAGTTGATTTTTGGTTTGCTAAACTAAAATGGAAAAATTGTTTCGGACAATTGTTTCCTTGGTAACATATCAAAATAAAACTACTTGTAGTTTCGGTTTTGATATTGTTTATCAGAACATGGTGTGTGGAACCCTCGTGCCTAACTCTACAGATTGCAAGTCTATTTTGAGATTTGTAAGATTCTTTTCGTGTTGTCCTTTATTTTTATATTGATTTTATATGGAGTAAACAAGTGATACTGGCATTGATTTTATATTGATTGGTATCACTAAGGAAAAGAATATTGGTACTTAAACGTTTTATCTAAACGAAAGAGTGAAGCACGAACTAAGGGGGAGTAACATATCATATGAATTGGTATAACAAAGAAGTGCGGATTGAATATCTACCTATCTTCCTTAGGGGGAGTATTAGCTTTGTTATTATAATGTCAACAACGACATTTTTAAGGATTGAATGTAAGCAGTTTACTGTGTTGTTGAATCGGGAATCAAGCGTATGTGTAATGAATTCTTGTAATTTGTTTATACATATGATGTAAGAGTTTTGTCACTAAAATTAACAAAGGGGGAGATTGTTAGAGCATAGCTCGGTTGAACCCACCAAGCGTTGGTATGTCAAGTTTGGTTGTCATATTTTAGTGAATCAAAACTCATGTTAAGAGTCGCTTGATTATGTACTAGAGTCAACTTCGTATAGGTTAGCTTGAAAGTATTAGGATAATGGACTTTACAAGTATTCCGAAGACATGAATATGTGAAGAAGCAAGGAGATACAACGACAACAATCATCCTTCCACTTGAGGTTAATGATATTTGACTTGAACTGTTTCATTCCCTAACGTATCTTTCAAGTCGTGCATATTGAAAACAAAACTGCAAAGCATATTTGAACTCTAGATAGACATAGTATTAAGGAATACAATATGATGTTTATTGCTCAACCATTAAACTTTGTAGATAAGACATCTCCATAATCATTTGAATGTTATTGTGATTATGTATGGGTATGAGGTGAGGATTTCATCCTAGGGAACAATGTTTTACATGTGTTCTAAGGAAGTAAGTTCATAAACTTGTTTGTGAATCGAAAAGGAAATCGTCAGGCGTTATTGGGATTGTTATTCATTGCATATCTTGTGAACATCCAATATGTGTGATTTAGTATAACCGTTCATGACTTGTTGTGTTCTTGGTAAAACTATTCACAAAGGCCTGACTTATGTATTGGTATAACTTTATTAGTAAAACCGATCTTAAGTAATCACCTGAGATGGTATGATCGGGTTTGTGATTTTATGTCTGACCAAATATGGGAGAGGGGAACCGATCCTATTAAGAGGTGATGTACATCACAAAGGGGAACCGGTCCTTGTATGAGGTGCAGCAAGGTTTATAGCAGAAAGGAGAACCGATCCTATGGACATGTGCAACACGTTTTTAGGAAAAGGGGAACCGATCCTATGGACATGTGCAACACATATAAGTTAGATACCATATATATGTGGGGAACGGATCCTAGTACCTAGTTAACCGAACTTTGGAAAGCTAGTGTGACTATGCACAATACTCACATGGAAGGTAGAACCGAAACTTGTTTTGGTAGAACCGTTAAACCCATGATTGTGATTGAATGTTATTTGAGCAATCGCATAGTTCATGAAAGTCAGATGAACCAATTCTAAACTTTTTTGAAAGTGTGGCAAATCGGTTTCAAGGTTGTAAGTGTGAAAGAGAACTTACAAAGTTAAGATGTCGACATACTTTGAACACGTTTTATGAATGTTTACTTCTTTAATTGTTCAAAGTTATTCCTTAATAGCTAAGGGAAGAGAATCCCATGATCGAAACATAAATAAGTTAAGAATCTTTTAATTAAGGCAATTAACTTCATTTTTAGGAAAATAAGAATTAGTAATGTGCATTTACTAATTAGAGATTTTCTGAGAGATTTCTATCATTATTTTTGGACAGAGCATTTCCAGGAATTATGAAACCGAATTTGTTCTTTAATGAATATCTTGAGAATATTTTCGGTTTTGGAAATTCCTTGGTGTCCGAACTTCCTTGTCTATAAATACTTGAAGTTTGCATTTCTAGCAAACTAATGCTTCGTAACAACAAACTTCCTATTTGTTGTGTTGTTACTGGTGTAGCCGCCTATTCGGAGAGGAGAGTAACCTAATTAGGCGAAATCTCTTACGTCCGCTCAACTTAAATTCTTATTTGGGATTGAGAATCTCTACGAGTACCGTTGGTGGGAAACTAGCTAATTGTGGTTTATCTTTTGTTTTCATTGATTTGATTGATTAACGGTGGTTGAAATTCGATTGCACCTAGTTTGTTTATTCTTGAGAATCTTCTCTTCTGATATAAGATTCACTCAAACTAGTTCAGAGTTTCGACAGGGATCTTTAGACTGTTGTTAGTTCTAAAGATGATCTTGTGACAATCCATTGTTAACAGACTCTGTTCTGTGCGTGATTGATCACAAGAGATTCAAGTGATTGTGTGCAGGTGTTTATTGAAGATCTAAGAAGATTTGAAGACGAAGAAGATATTGAAGATTTCTGATTGTGGGTTCATAATCTTTGGTGTGCACAATACTTGTTTCGGTATAAGAGGATCCAATTAATAATCGGTTTATCCTTGTGTTTGTGGGTGAAAACCGTTTCTGCTGATTTCGGTAATTTCGTGTGAGTGCGACTGAGAAACAAATCTAAACACCAAAACAATGTACTGCACGGGAGTACTTTTGATTTGAGATATCAATCTGTACAATCCTGGCCTAAACCAAGAAATTGTCGTTTCAGGCTTGCTTCGGTCACAAAGTGAAGGAGAAGGGTTGGTCTTAGGGAGGGAAGCTAAGAAAATTTTTGAGACCAGAATAGTTGATTCTGGAAGTGTGGGTGTTTCGTGACTTGTACCAGAAAGTCGAACTGGCTAGCTGAATGAAAAGCTATCAGATGATTTCTGGATGTGGTATTGTTCTCCTAACCAAAACTTGTTGTTTCGTGGAAATATGTGAAACCTATTTATACAAGTCGTAATAAAACGTACCCTGGCCTCGTAAGAAGTGGAAGCGGTTGAGTGGTGGAAAAGTGGTAACGGGTAACGCCTGGAATTGATGTTTCCATAATGAAGATGCGTTTCACCACTTATTTCTTGCCATTACTAACCGTCTCACTTTTATGACACTTTCTTGTAACGAGCGTATTGCACGCCGCACGCTGTAAACCGCCAGACCAATACCCTGATGAGCATCCCCCAGTTTGTGACATGTTTTGATGTCTCGAGTGTTTTCATTGGAAAACGTGTAGCATGTTGCTATGTGCGGCAAGTTAAGATAGAGAAGTTTGCCGATTCAGTGACGACCTTCGACGGCCGAGATTTTGCATCTCAGGAGGAAGGGTAGCTGTTGATCGCGACTACCTTCCGTTTGGCGGCCAGTGGCGTGGCCGTGGTGCTGGCATGACTTGCGCATGCCTTTGGCGTGGCCAAATTAGGGTTTGACACAAACCGTGGAATTTGGCATTGCGGCCAAAAGTTGCCACAGGCTTGGTGGCGAACTTGTACGGCTGAGATACGCACCTCAGGAGGAAGGGTAGCCATTGATTATGGCTACCTTCCGTTGGTGGCCAGAGGCGTGCTATCGTGGCTGGCATGGCCTGCGCATGCGCGTGCGGCATGTGTGGCTGGCATGGCCTGCGCATGAGCGTGCGGCATGTGTGCCTGGCATGCGCATCTGGTAAGCACGTCTGGCATGCGCGTGCGACATGCTGGCGTTTTTTTTTGAAGCTAGCGCGTTTTTGGGAAGCTGGCATGTTTTGGGAAGCCAAATTAGTATGGCGACCTTTTTGAGGCCGTGGCAAGTTTTGGAGCAATCCGATTTGTTGACGGGAAGTGGGTCCAGCATGCTAGAGCGTGGCCATACTTCCAACGCGCGGTGGCGGATTTGAAGCGACCTGATTGGTCGACAGAAAGAGGGCCGGCATGCTAGGGCGCGACCGCACTTTTAGCGCGTTGTGGCGGATTCGGTTGCCTAGCTTGTTTAAGCAAGGTTTCGACCAACGGGGTCCAGTACACTGCGCGGGGCGCGAAACCCTAATTTGCAAATTAGTTGGGTTTATGAGTTCTTTGCGAGTTATCACAATAATTAGCTGGATTTTGTACGCTGCCATACAAAATCTTAATCTACAGAATGCAGTGTGCTTTCTGTCTGAGCATTTCGTGCAATGGACTTAACTTTGGTACTTGGAGGTTCATGCTACTCCGCTGCGAGTGAACATAAATCCGTCATGCCATACCGATTAAGGGTTCTTCTGGGGAACATAGCACAGGAAAGTACTCAGTGAGTCTCGTATTGGCGAGGTGCCGAAACTTACAGAGTGTTATGGATAAAAGTGTATTGAGCGGCTTAATAAATATGTCGGCGGAGAGGTTAGTACTCGCAGCACCGCTTCCTTGTAGAGTGACGTCACATCTGATGCAAGGTTTTACGATTTTAACCCTAAGCTAAAAACCACCATCAATATTAAGTCCCCTGCTTAGCACGTAACAGTGGTATTGTTGCGAGGTAAGCATGAGATGGTGACAGGCGAGAGAAAAATTGAGAGAGCAACATGTGAATATATCGCCAAGGAAATTTAACTAACCTTTAGTGGAAGGCATGAGAAACTGTGATCCTTGTGCTGGCGGATTTCGCATAGATTCATCTTGGCCATGGGTCGTTGGTACCGCTAGCTTGAAGTAGCGGATGGGAGGCTAGTTGAAGTAGCGGATGGCGTGGCTAGCTTGGACATGGGTTGGCTTGGACGCGGCTTGGCTTGGCGCGTCTTGGACGCGGCTTGGATTGGGCGTGGAAGGCTTGGCGCGGAGATGACGCTGGCTAGGCGCGGAAATGATGGTGTTGTCTTGAGACGCGCGCTTGGGATAGGAGGATGGCGCGGGCTAAGTCATAATGACTCGGACACCAAACCCTAATTGTTTCGTATAAAGAAATATATAATCCAGCTAGTATCACGCGTGTGAAGCCTTAATTCACGGCTGGTAAAAGATTTTCTGCTGAATATAAGAGGTGACCCTGAATCCTTCGCCCATACAAATCATTATAAAATCGCGTCCATCTTCCCCACAGGTATTGTATCGTGTTTCTGCCCCTAGTTCCATTTTTTCTTCCTCATCATGTAGATTGCTGGTACAAACGTGATAAAAAAAATTGTAGCATATAATGGGATCTTCCAGTGATGATCGTACCTCTTCGGAAAGAAATTCTGAACCCGACGAAACCCAGTCTTCTTCTCATGAGGAGGTATTAGATAGAATTGATTCTCTGTTCCGTGAGGCTGACGAGATTATACGAGACATGTCTCTCGCCCATTTATACAGAGTGCGGATGTATGTTCAAACTCTCTTGGCTTCAGTGGACATGGAGGAAAGGTGGAGGCACGATGAAGAATCCCGGCTTGTCGGGAGATCTCAGAGCAACGAAGCTTTTCTACAACCCAGTGCTAGGGATGAACGATTCTCCTCTCGGTTGAAGCAGCGGAAGACTGAGTCCATGAAACTTTTAGGTGAGGACCAGTTTAATTACCCTGTCCATGATGGTATCGTAATCCTTGACTTTGATGCGGACGAACCGGGACATCCTCAAGAAGTAGCTGAAAAGGCTCATGGGGAAGACGTTGACACGATTTACAAAACTGAAACAGCTTCTGGAGTGGACGCCGAAACTGCTGTCAGGGGTGTTGACACAAACGCTGAGGATTCCGTCAAGGCGGACGAGGAGACGGAGGCAATACATGCTGGAGTAACTGGAGAATCTACGGAAACATACATTGGGACTGTTGTTGAAGCAAACGCCGGACAAGAAGTGGAAGCTGCTTCTATGGTAGCTTCTGGATGGGACGTTGCGGTTGCTGATGCTGAGGCGGCTTATAGATGGAACGCCGAGGTTGCTGCTGCCGAGGCGACGTTTGGATGGGACGTTTGCTGTCAAAAAGCGTGCTGGGGAGAGTGCTTGAAGAAGCTTTGATGAAGGCGCTATTGATCCAGGCGTCTGCCGTTAACGACCAATTTTTAGACTTTTGATATTTCTTCTTAACATGTAGCCTCTTTTGACTTTCCAGAAGTTTGCTTTTACTTTCTTGCTTTCATGGTGGAGTTAGGGTTTCGTCAAGTAACATTCAGTCATTCAGCTTTTATGGTTTCACATCTTTGAATGAATTAATAAAACCTTCATACTGTTTCTGAGATTTGGATCCGAATATTCTTGAAGAAGATATTTTTTCTGCCGCCTGATGATCGTCTTCCTTGCATATTTCATTCTTGAGTATTTTAGAATAGGTATTTTTGTGGTGGTTTGATTTCTCTGGTTTTCAATTGACGGATAATGACTCTGTGAGATTTTTAGGTTTACTTGGTATTTTTCCTTTAAGGGGAAAACTTTTCAAGGAAAGATGTTCTTTAATTGGAATTGAAAATTCTACTCATGAATGCAAGCAGTGCAATCGTTTTTGAGGAGTTACAAACATTGCATGAAAAGGAAAATGTTGAAGGAGAACGCTGGAGGTGAAGGTAGCACAGCGTTTTAGGTATTGAAGGGTTTGAGCCATCGCGAGTGAATCGTGACACCTTCCAATTTGTCGGTATTGATGAGCTTGCAGTAACCACCCAAGATAACATCTGCCACCAGATATGGCTCGTCTTCCTTTTCTTTAGGCGGACCGGGTCTAGTGGCCATCTTTACTGTTATGTTCCTAACTTGAAACGAGGTCATCTTGACTACTACATCTCCAATTTGAAATGGGTTGGAGCGTTGCGCAACCACTTGATTGAACTCGTCATGTTTGGCTGTGAAAACTTCCAAATTTTTGACAAAGTACTTGAAAGGCCCAACATCCCGTTCACATCTCTTAATGACGCCTGGGTTGGTAATCAGACCAAGTCCCCATGCATGGCCGAGAGGAGAGGTGACTGGGTGCAGAAAGGGTTGTTTAACCAGACTTACTTGTGTTCGGAATATGCGGATGAACGACGACGGGCTTTCTCCAGGCAATTGGGTTACATTGGTAAGTTGTTGATATGGCAGCATGTAATCTTCAAAGTTGTACGGCTTGTTGGAAATTCTTTCGGGTATCGACATCAGCAGAGGGGATACCCCTAACTTCGCTTTGTTACCGTGTACCCACGTGCGCCCCAGAATCATGTCATAGCTTGAGAGTTCTTTGACAATGTAGAATTTGCCATGTGTTAGAGTGTCTCTCACCTTGATTTCAAGATTGATGTAGCCATACGCGTCTATCGCCTCTTCTTCCAAGTTTTTGACCATGGTTGGGGAATGGGTAGCCTCCTGCTTCAAAACTCCCGCGTCTCTCAGAGTTTTGATGGTAATGATGTTGAAGTCAGAAGCCACGTTGATGAATGTGTTATTGAGATTGGCGTTCCTCAGATGAACCGTGGTCAGCAGTCCCCAGTTGTATTTTCCAGCACCGCTTCCTGGGAGAGTCCGGGGTTCTGGTGTGGTTTCTTCAGTAGGAAAGAGTCGCTTGCCCGATACAACACGATTTAAGGGCTGTGAAGATGTCTTGACGCTGTGCCTTGGAGAGGTAGAGAATTTCGCACACATGTTGCATCATGGATTGCACAGTTTCGTGTACGGAGTCCCCAGAGACCATGCAACTCCTGACTGGAAGTGGATCTCTGTGAACTCTTTCATTATCTAGTCAAAGCTCCCCTGCTTCTATCTTTTCTTTGAAGATATGCTTCAGCTTGTTGCAGTCACTGGTCGGGTGGTGGACAAATCTGTGGCAGAAGCAATATTTGAGGTTCGCCATTTCCGCTTCGGTTGGTGGGGCCTGATATGAGGTAGCCTGATCGTGTCGTCTTGGATCCATGCTTCCAAGAGTTCAATTACTTCTTCGATTGGGAACGGGAAATACAAGACATTTTCTCCAGCCTCTTGATGTCGCATGGGAGCTTTAGCGGTGGTCTTTTGTGACGGAGCTGCCTGTCGTGCTAGCGCTGCGCGCTTGGATGGCTGTTATGCTGTTGGAGCCATCCTTTTTCCTCCTTCGTCTACCACGCTCACAGAGGAGGGACCAGTGTTGTATTGCTTATTGATGAGGCGTCTATTTCCTCGAGTTTCGCGTGCGTCCTCGTTTCTAGTTGGCCTGGTTCTTTCCAACAATGCAGGTGCTGTTGTGGCTGACTGTTTTGCGGCTTCATGAAGTTCAGAGAATGTCTGGAATCGCAGATTCTCTAGTAAGGCGCGGTAGATGGGAATCATGTCATTGATACATGAGTCCACCAATTGTTGTTCGGTCACCTTTGGGTCATGACAATCGTGCGCTTGAATTTTGAATCTTTTGACAAAATCATTCGGATGTTCGTTGTATCGTTGAAATATCCTTCCTAGATCTAAGAAGGTAATTTGCTCAGACACAAATAAATATTTCTTGTAGAAAGCTGCAACCATGTCAGACCAGTTGAAGATGCTTTCTGGCGTAATGTTGTTGTACCATGTGTATGCTCTTCCAGTAAGTGATTTCGAAAATTCCCTCAAACGGAGAACGTGATTATATTCGTGTTCCCCCAAGGACTCCAAGAATCGAGAGACATGTTCACACGCATTGCCGGTATCGTCTTACAGAGAGAATTGAGGGAAAGAGTACCCCCTTGGAAGAGGAATTCTTTGTACTTCAGGAGGATACGAGGGTTGGTGTTGATGCATGTCCATGAAGTCGCTTTTGTCTCGGTTTCGGAGAAGTCGTTCCATATCTTCTCTCGTGAAAAAATTAGGCGGTTGATTTCTTTCGGCGGAAGTTCCTGGGTGAGTCTCTTCGTCTACAAAAGTGTGCCCTGTTGAGGTGCTAGCGCCAGGGTATTGGATGTGTTCCTCATTGGCTATGGCTGGCGTGATTCTTGTGGTAGCCGATATGTTAGTGTCTTGAGAAAAGCAAGCACCTCCTTCTGGGTTGAGGCCATGTCTGTTTGGGCCCTGGCGAGAACCTCCTGCCTTTCCATCAAATCAGCAATAATAATGTAGGGTCGGCTCCCTCTGGCTCCTCCAGTTTCTCGTCCTGACGGCGGAGTAGCTGCAGTTCTGGTAACAGTTGGAGGTGTCATACTTGAGGAAACATTGGAAGCGGCGGCAGCAGCTCTGGATCTGGTGATTGGAGGTGTAATACCTGAAGGAGCATTTTACGCGGCAGAGGCTCTGGCACCTGAAGGAACATTTTCCATGTTGCCGGTGTTGACAGATGGCGTATTAGCACCACTGGGAGAAATGTTAACACCGAGAATAATTTCGGCGCCAGTGTTCTCGGGGTTTGTTGCTGATCCTGACCTGATTTCTACCATCTTGAGATCGGGGTTGAAAAAATGAAATCGGGAATTGGAAATTGATATTGTAACCGAGAGATTAATCTCCCACTGTGGTCGCCAATTGTTTGTGGGTGAAAACCGTTTCTGCTGATTTCGGTAATTTCGTGTGAGTGCGAGTGAGAAACAAATCTAAACCCAAAACAATGTACTGCACGGGAGTACTTTTGATTCGAGGGATCAATCTGTACAATCCTGGCCTAAACCGAGAAATGGTCGTTCCAAGCTTGCTTCGGTCACAAAGTGAAGGATAAGGGTTGGTCTTAGGGAGGGAAGCGAAGAAAAGTGTTGAGACCAGAATAGTTTATTCTGGAAGTGTGGGTGTTTCGTGAATTGTACCAGAAAGTTGAACTGGATAGCTGAATGAAAAGCTATCAGATGATTTCTGGATGCGGTATTGTTCTCCTAACCAAAACTTGTTGTTTGGTGAAAATAGGTGAAACCTATTTATACAAGTCGTAATAAAACGTACCCTGGCCTCGTAAGAAGTGGAAGCGGTTGAGTGGTGGAAAAGTGGTAATGGGTAACGCCTGGAATTGATGTTTTCATAATGAAGATGCGTTTCACCACTTATTTCTTTCCATTACTAACCGCCTCATTTTTATGACACTTTCTTGTAACGAGCGTATTGCACACCACACGCTGTAAACCGCCAGACCAATACCCTGATGAGCATCCCCCAGTTTGTGACATGTTTTTATGTCTCGAGTGTTTTCATTGGAAAACGTGTAGCATGTTGCTATGTGCGGCAAGTTAAGATAGAGAAGCTTGTCGGTTCAGTGACGACCTTCGACGACCGAGATTTTGCATCTCAGGAGGAAGGGTATCCGTTGATCGCGGCTACCTTTCGTTTGGCGGCCAGTGGCGTAGCCGTGGTGCTGGCATGGCTTGCGCATGCCTTTGGCGTGGCCAAATTAGGGTTTTCCACAGGCTTGGTGGCGAACTTGTACGGCTGAAATCCGCACCTCAGGAGGAAGGGTAGCCATTGATTATGGCTACCTTCCGTTGGTGGCCAGAGGCGTGGTAGCATGGCTGGCATGGCTTGCGCATGCTTTTTGGCATGCACGTGCATCATGTGTGCCTGGCATGCGCGTCTGGTAAGCGCGTATGGCAAGCGCGTCTGGCATGCGCGTTTGGTAAGCGCGTCTGGCATGCGCGTGCGGCATGCTGGCGTTTTTTTTGGGAAGCTAGCGTGTTTTTGGGAAGCTGGTGTGTTTTTGGAAGCCAACTTAGTATGGCGACCTTTTTGAGGTCGTGGTAAGTTTTGGAGCATTCTGATTTGTTGACGGGAAGTGGGTCCAGCATGCTACAGCATGGCCATACTTCCAACACGCGGTGGCGGATTTGAAGCGACCTGATTGGTCGACGGAAATAGGATCGGCATGCTAGGGCGCGGCCGCACTTTTAACGCGTTGTGGAGGATTCGGTTGCCTAGCTTGTTTAAGCATGGTTTCGACCAACGAGGTCCAGTATACTGCGCGGGGCGCGAAACCCTAATTTGCAAATTAGTTGGGTTTATGAGTTCTTTGCGAGTTATCACAATAATTAGCTGGATTTTGTATGCTGCCATACAAAATCTTTATCTACAGAATGCAGTGTGCTTTCTGTCTGAGCATTTCGTGCAATGGCCTTAACTTTGGTACTTAGAGGTTCATGCTACTCCGCTGCGAGTGAACATAAATCCGTCATGCCATACCGGTTAAGGGATATGCTGGGGAACATAGCACAGGAAAGTACTCAGTGAGTCTCGTATTGGCGAGGTGCCGAAATTTACAGAGTGTTATGGATAAAAGTGTATTGAGCGGCTCAATAAATACGTCGGTAGAGAAGTTAGTACTCGCAGCACCGCTTCCTTGTAGAGTGACGTCACATCTGATGCAAGGTTTTATGATTTTAACCCTAAGCTAAAAACCACCATCAACACCTTGTGATAGATTGGATTGATTAATTGAGTAGATAGGCATCAACACAATTCTTTGGATAAATAGTGTTGTTGGTTTAATCTTAAACAATTACTTCGGTAATTGAACATAAGATAGATCTAAGGACCCGACGAAGGAAATTATTTTAAGATAAACAGAAGAGCCTTTGTCCAACTCATATCACTTGGTTGAATAGAGCTGATACCAAACAGATTTGTTGTTCCTTTACTGTTTGGAATACGAACCAAAGGAATTGTTCCAAGTACGTGACTTATTCATAGGTCGGAGGCGTGGGAATATAAACGGAACTAGGTGAACTATAGGTTTAGTTGCTTGGTATCAACTATACGAAGTTAGGTGTAATTTTGTGTAGCGGCTTAATCCTGAGAGTATTCAATTCTGGACAAGGTCCCGGGGTTTTTCTGCATTTGTGGTTTCCTCGTTAACAAAATCTTGCTGTGTCATTTACTTTATATTTCCCCATTATAATTGTTTTATTATAATTAAAGTAAATCACACAAATTCATATTTACTTGATAAGTGAATCCTATTGTGTCTGGTTAAGTCCGAACCTTTTTATCAAGTAATACACTTTGTTGTTGTATTGTCTCGATCTCGTATCCATAGACGATCATACGAAGAGTGAACCGATTAATTGTATTGTCTCGACTCAGTCCATATGCAATCACTTTCGGAGAAAGGACTTATAGGTAGGAAAAGTTTTAGCTTGAGGTATATTTGGATACCCTCGCCTTTTCAGCTATCATCGTCGAAATTCATGTTAAAATGGGCTAGACAACTTTCTAATGGATCTTCCGATATGATGTTTGGTAATGGCTCCTGAATTAAGGTTCCTATCATGTTAAGCTCTTCAATGCACGTGTCATCTAGCTCAGAAGGTAGCTTATTGACATTAAAAATATTCAGTTCAATAGTCATATTACCAAAGGATAGATTCATGATACTATTTCGACAGTTAATGATCGCATTAGATGTAGCTAAAAATGGGCGACCTAAAATCACAGGTATCTGGTTCTCTGGGTCGGGGACAGGTTGTGTATCTAAGACCACGAAATCCACAGGATAAATAAACTTGTCGACCTCAATAAGAACATCCTCTATCACACCACGAGGAATTTTAACAGACCTATCAGCTAACTGCAGTGTTATCTTGGTAGGTTTCAATTCACCGAGCCCTAGATGTAAGTACACATGATACGGAAGTAAGTTCACACTGGCTCCTAAGTCAAGTAAAGATTTATCTACCCTATGTTTTCCTATTGTGCAAGCAATGGTAGGGGAACCTGCGTCTTTATACTTAGGAGTTGTGGTATTCTGAATGATCGAACTTACATGAATAGCTAGAAAGGATTTTTTAGGGACACTAAGCTTGTGCTTTCTCGTACACATATCTTTAAGGAACTTGGCATAAGCCGTCAGTTGCCTAATTGCTTCTAGTAACGGAAGGTTTATGGTAACTTTCTTAAAAACCTCCATTATGTCATTAAAGTTGGATTCTCTCTTTGTTGGTACTAGTAGCTGTGGAAATGAGGCTCTAGGAATAAAATAGAGCCTCTCAGGAGCCGAATTGGCATCATCAGAAACTTTATCAGTCTCCTCAGCTATGGATGGTCCTGAGGGGTGAACTATAGTATGCTCATTATTGGGCATGGTTACCTTATTGTCTACAACTCTACCACTCCTAAGGGTTCTAATAGCATTCAATTGATGTGATGGTTTTGCGCCTACTTCATGAAATCCTCTAGGGTTGGGTTGTGTTTGACTAGGGAACCTACCTTTTTCTCTCAAGGACTCATTTATCAGACTAACCTGGGTTCTTAACTCGGAAATAGCTTGACTGTTTTCTTGCCCTATCTTGTTACTAGCTTCTATGCTTTGTGAAAGCGATTGATGCATCTTTCCAGTGTTTCGAATAAACGAAGCGAGAGTTTCTTCTAGGATTGAAATTTTCTTATTGGACTGATTCTGAAACTGATCTAGTCCTGAAAGATTCTTAGTATATCCAAAACCTGGGGGAGCATTCAAATTAATAAACTGACCTTGATTCTGGTCCTTAGACCATGAGTGGTTCGGATGGTTTCTCCAACCAGGATTATAGGTTTCAGAATATAGGTCAAATTTCTGACGGTTATCAAATCTAGTGTTATTATTATAAAGAGCATTGGATTGCTCTTCAATAGTCTGGCCTTCCCAAAAAGGCTCTATTCTACCACTAGTGTGACCCAATTCTATAGCTTCTAACCTTTTAGTTATTGCTGCAATTTTGGCATCTGATTCAAAGCCTCCTTCTATCCTATTAATGTTTCCTCTGCCTAGAAGAATTGTTTTCTTGGATTCCCTATTATTTTCCCATTGGTGGATCTTTTCGGCGATTTCGTTCAAAAATTCCATCGTCGCATCGACAGTTTGGTTTTCAAACCCACCAGTGCATAGAGACTCAACCATGGTTGTTGTCGAATAATCTGAACCCTCATAAAGGATCTGAACTAGCCTAACCTTTTCTAAACCATGATGAGGACATTGGGCTAATAGATCATTGAACCTTTCCAAATACCTATACAAAGATTCTCCCTCCTGTTGAGCAAACATGCAGATTTGCGTCCTAATAGACGATGTTTTGTGCCTAGGGAAAAACTTGTTCAAAAAGGCAGATGTAAGTTGTTCATATGTTTCGATTGACCCAAAAGTCAAACTATATAGCCAAGATTTGGCTTTATCTTTCAGGGAAAAAGAGAATAACCTAAGTTTCAAAGCATCATCATCAAGGTCTCTAATTTTTAGGGTACTACAAATTTCCTCAAAATCCCTAACATAGAAATAGGGGTTTTCATTTTCTTTCCCTAAAAAGATTGGGAGCATCTGTAAGGTCCCGTGTTTAAGTTCATAATTTGCTTCCGTTTCAGCTAACCTGATACACGAGGGACGAGTAGTCCTAGTCGGATTCAACAAAGCTTTCAAAGTTGCCATTTCTGGCACTATAGGAGTCCTAGGGATTCTCTCCTCAATAAAAGAGGAATGTTCAAAACTAGGTTTTCCAAGAATAGGGGTTTCTAAATTAAGGTAATCAAGATCCTTGTTTCCTAATATAGAACCACTAGGTTTTTCTTTTAACAAATACATCTCTTTTACGTTCAGGCATACACAAGAATTCAACAAAAATCCGTGCACGTGCAAATGCTGGGCTCACTAATTTAGGTAAGCTTGGGTTACCACGACAAAATATACCCAAAGGTACGAGGCTGAGGTTTGTGGAATTTCAGCTGGTAACTCCCATAAGGCCCAAGGCACGGGTTCAGCTTACTAATCCACGAGTTTTCTTAAACTCGGTGATCTGACGAGGGATGCAATTGGTGTGTGCAACTTTGTTTTTTTTTAATAAATAAAATACTAAAAATAAAAAAAAATTATAAGTCCAAAAATAAATAAAAACTACCAAAAATAAAAGTCCTTAAAAATAAAATCTTTGGCTTTCTCCTTTTATGGCAAGTCCAACTTTCACCTTTCATTTCAAGCAAAACTTGCACAACAAAAGCAAAAATACCCAAAGTAAAATCAAAGAAAATAAAAATAAAATAAAAACAAAAATCTAAAACCTAAACCTAAAGATAAGTCCGCGTCGGCGGCGCCAAAAATTAATGTAATTTTTACAGCGATAAGAAAAGGTTCGTTAAAGACTTGTAGATATTTGATTTTAGAATTATATTTTAAAATAGAAAACTCAAGAAGATGTTGTTATCAAGATTATAAAAGCACCAAGACTCAGGATTCCACCATTGACCAATTAAGTGATTTAGTCTAATCAATATTCATGCAATTCTTTGCGTTTAAAGTGATTCTAATTTATTGCCTCAAGTAGATTTTCGAAGTAACAATTGTAAACATCAACCATGAAACATCAAAAGTCTTAAACTAAGCATGCTCCATCAAAACGAATCACAATCATTCAATAAAAATCATTTTTCCAATATTAGTTCCATGCAAATAATCATAAAAGAAATTGCAAAAATTAATTAAAATAGAAATATACCACTTTTCATGGAACAATGGCTTCCTCTGTCGCCTCAGCTAAGGGGTTTAGCTCCTCATATTATTCACGTGCTCAAAATAGGTGTTCATAGCTCAAAAGGGTGAAAAACAAGAGAAAACTAATAAAGCAGACCGTTTGCAACGTTTTATAGGCGTTACAAACTGACTGTTACAGAGAATTGTTGCAATATGAGTTGTTGCATGAAACAGAATAAAAGACTATTCTGATGCGTCTTATGTTCTTCAAGTTCTTCAACAGCGGCAGCAGAACCCAGTTTCCTACAACTTCTATTTCTCCGCTCTGTGGTATTCTAAAGTTCCCCTCACTTCTTCTAAACTTGAATAGTCCCCCCAGGAGATCGAGCAACCTATTTATATCTCGCAAACAACCCTAAAAACCCGATTTAATTTCTGTTTTTCTTTTCGTGGAAGTCACGGAATTTTCACTTTCCTTATTTGATTCACGCGCTTCTAAGATGTTCCAATTAATCCAAACCTTTCATTAGATTGATACAAATCTTAGGGAATATTATCTGGCATTTAGTCTAACTATATTACCAAGAATCAAACCGTACAGAGACCCATCACCTCTGTTTCGATCCAACTCGAATTCTAGCCCAACTGGATCCAATACAATGATTATACCAAGCCTGTTTTGCGTTAACAGGTCCAACCAAACTGAATCCAACGATTGAATCTCTCTTGAGATAGTCCAATTCTTGAACCCTAAATATGGTCGTGAAATAACAAACTTTCCCGCCTTTTTCTGATTTGAATTTGGCAGGTCTCCCTTTAGCAACTGGGGTGCAAATAGGAATTTCTAGATTTTAAATAGTAATTCTAATGGTGCCTTTAACGACTCCTTCGGGTGCCTTCAACGCATTTCTGGGGTGCCTTTAACACATTCTCCGAGAGTACTTTACGAGTTTATTTTCCCGCAAGAGCTTATTTCTCCAAAAACACCTACAAAAAACATAAAATAATCAAATAAATACATAATCGAGCACTAACAATACACATAATTGAGAAGAAAATAGACACATAAATGCTTCTGTCAGTTAACGACTTAAAGACTTCATTGGGATTCTGAAGCCAGACCCAACTATTTTACAGTTGCGCGTTGTGATCTTACTTTGTTCTATCGTGTTGAGTACCATCTTCTCTAAGATTTGCTCGAGATTTAATCTCCGATAGGTAAGATAAAAAGTAATCACAAACATCTTCGTCTCATCGTTTGTGATTCCACAATATCTTGTTTCGCTTCCATACGATTAAGATTATTACGAGGTGATTGATATGACTAGGATGTTCTTCGGGAATATAAGTCTGGTGTATCATTGGTTCATGTTCACCTTGATTTATCAAAAGACGGAACAAAAAATCGTAGGTATTTCTGTAGGAGACAGATTTATCTATTCAATAGACTTTTCTGTGTGAGACAGATTTGTTTATCAGGTCTTCGACTTTGGGTCGTAGCAACTCTTAGTTGTGGGTGAGATCAGCTAAGGGAATCAAGTGCGCAGAATCCGGCGTGGTTCAAGAGGCGTAAGGAACGCGACTGTACCTTAATCAGTGTGAGATTGGTTAGGGCTCAACTACATTCCAGTCCGAAGTTAACTTGTAGTAGGTTAGAATCTGTAGCGGCTTAATACAGTGTGTTGTTCAAATCTGGACTAGGTCCCGGGGTTTTTCTGCATTTGCGGTTTTCTCGTTAACAAAATTTCCGGTTTATGTGCTATTTCTTTTCCGCGTTATACTTTTATATGATTGCAATATCACAGGTTGTGCGTAGTTCAATCAATTAGATAATCCAACCTTTGGTTGTTGATATAAATTGATTGATACTTGGATATTGGTATTTGGTACCATCCAAGTTATTTCTCATATTAATCCGGCTCACAGATTTCTATATGTTCGATTGCAGATTGATTTGAGAAATTGAGATATAACTCTGGGATGTATTTTTCTTGATTGAGTCTGAATGTCTAGTTAATTCTATTGGAAATATATTGGAGTTATTCCATACAGATTGCCTAAACGAAATATTAGGTGTGGTTGTTAGACTCTCGGTTTTTCAAAGTTAACTTGGATCATACCTTGTTTATTACACCCAACAGATGGACTGAGCTCGTTTCGAGTCACTGATTTTCCAGCTGGATTTGTTCATTGGTACATGTCATCTTAGCTTCAGTACCTTGATTGACGTCCTCATCATTGCCTTGCGTCGTTTTTTGCTGATTTTCATTTAATGTAGAGGCTTGATTATCACTAACCATTATTGCATGTTGGATTTCTTGATCAGTTTGCATTAACGAAGTAGTATTATTAGTAGCCTTTTATCTCCTATCATCTGGATTGCTCCAAGACGATGAATCTAGAATGGAGTTGGGTGAAAGAAACCATTTTTACTACTGAAGAAGGTAGTTTGCAATAATCACACAATCCTGTTCTTAATGACCTGTTGTATATAGCAATAGCCACAAAGATTGAAGGGTTGCTTTTCATAAAAAAGTCTGATCCAAACTTCTTCACCCATTGCATTCTTCATCCAAAAACTCTACGAAGGGGATCTCTAGCATCTATTGAAAACTTGAGCCTTTTGAACCTTGCCTTTTGGGAGAATACAATCTTGTGGGTCTAAATATTCAAATTCTCCCATTGCAGTAGCAATACTTTTCACTATATGTTGATTGTCAAACTCCGGCTTCAAGTTGTAGCACCTTAACCAGAGAAGCTGTTTAGTTAGATCCACTTTGCTTTTAGGAATTCTAGGGTTCCACGACTCCATGACTAGTAAGTCACCTTCTACAAACCAAGGTCGCAGCTTTAGAACCAAGTCATATTCTTTGTGAGAATAAAACTTAATCACATGACATTCATTCTCCTTTTTTTTTAGTGAAATATCCTTGCTCTTAATCTAAAGTTTTTTTAATTCTTTATCTAATTCTCCAACAGTATACTGCTACTCCGAGTAAAGTTTGGCTAAAAAGCAAAATTTCCATTGATTTGTCCCTTCAATCAAATCTTCTGTGGAAAGTATGGGTTGTTTTAGTGCTTTGAGTCTCTCAGATAAAAAAGTAATTTCCATTTTGTTTTGAACCTCACTGATATGAGGGTCCATGAGAAAAGAGAAAGCTTTAGCAGACTGAGAGTAAGAGGATATGTGATGAAAGAGAAAGAGAAGCATGGCTATGTATCAGAGATTGTCGTTTTACTGCATAGTGAAGTTGGACACTTGTAAAAAAAAAGTAGGAAGGAAGCTGTTCTCTTAAGCGAAGAAGGAATAGTTGTAGGGTTATGACGGGTAAAATGTCTGCTGAAAGATAACAGCGTGCGTAATAAAAAAAAGATATAAAAAAATTTAGATAGTGAAAAGTAGATATAACCAGAAAGTGGAGAATTGGATCTTCTCGTTAATGACAAACTTCAAAAGTGAAAGAGAAAAGGAGCGGGTAGAAAGATTTCAAAAGTGGATGAGTGGACAGTCAGGCAAAACTACTATAATTGTCTCAGACAGTCATACAAGTGCTATAGAGTATAGACCAGAACCTACACATAAAGAAGAAAGAGCGCCATTGGTAAACAATAAAGTTATAGCATGCAAGAAAAATTTGAACCAGAAGAGAGAAAAAATTGTAATTATCATGCAAGATAAGATTTTAGAGATGGGAGGATTTGAAATTTGTGTTTTAGGGAAGAAAATAAAGATGAGTTAACTCCGAGTTTCCGAGTCTCACAACTACTCTAAAAGTATTTCTCTTCGCCTAGTTTCTTTTAGACAGATTTTCACCAGGAATATTAAGATTAGTTATCATGATTTGAACAAGGATAAGTTATTTCCTAACCTTAGAACACCCCGTATAAGTGTAGGAAAGTGGCCTAAGTACATGGTCCCCTATTAAAAATCATGGTCTCCAAAACAAATCGTGGCTGACCGGGTCCTTTATAGTAATGATGACTGTAAATTAATCGTGCAAGCACCAAGTTCGGGCATGCACATTCAAAGCCAAAACGTTTAGGTAGCAACAGAAACAATATATGCATGTCGTTTATAAAGGTACAACAGAAACTACTGATAACAAACGAAAAGTTTCCAACATCGGAAAGAATATACAGTGATAATAAAATGCATAAGCCAACTTTGATAACTAGGCATCCTCAGGTTTGGAAAGAAGGAAACCAAAAACAAAAAATGATACATACTAGCCAGTTTCAGAAGATCACAAAAGGACTACTTGTTTCGTTACAAAATTCTTGGGAACTACTTAACCTCAGAACCGTATCCATCACTGCTGATTGGGGTGTTCTGAACTAGAAATCAAAAACAGCCCTATATCCAAATCCTAAACCACACACCTGATCGTGTCAAGTTGGCCTTTCGACTTTGCAGTGACCATATAAAACAAGCCACAAAGACAGTAACAGGACACAGTTTAGCTATTCTCAACTAAGTGGCTGACAAGGGCGACGTGTTCCCTTACCCCAAAAAGATGGATGAAGCAGCTCAATCAAATCCACCAGCAAGGATCCCTCGACCAACGAAACAAATTTCTTACAGAGAATTCACATAAAACAAGGGTAAACTCTCAACACTATTATTTATTTGGTCCGTATCGTTGTCGGAACAAAGATATGAAGGTGGGACCGATGAACACCTTTGCAGATGAAGGGCACCGACCAAAACAAATATGAGTTAATAACAACGTTAACAGTACATCCCATGTGCTGTTTCCAGACGCCTACATGTCAAAAGATGAATAAGAAGACCCCAATATGCCTTGTCGTGAATTTCCATTATCCATGTTTGCATTCAATGGTGAGTTCAATTCCCCCGAATGAGATGATTTCCGGGACCTGGGGTTCTTTGGAGAACTGTAAGAATTGTAATCATTGCTACTACCTGGTGAATAAAACGATGACGATGATGACGGGAGTCCATGTATCTTTGGCAAACCGGTTGGATCGGTACCCAAACTGTAACCCTTTTCTATTGTTTCAGCTTCCATTGGCAATTCATCCAATGTCTACAGCAATGGGAAAATAAAAGAGGGATCAGCCAAATACTTTATGCAAGTAAGAAATTTCCAGAGGTAACTTTGACGCAGAATAATTTCGTGTTAAGATAGACGACGGTGGCTTCCACAAAGCATGAAACACTGACCCGGAAAGCCTGTTGCAGAACACGAAGCATTTCTCGAGTGCGCTTCCTTTTCATTGCCACCTCATCAGGTTCTTGCAGCATCTCCTCGAAAAGGTTGTCTCTGTTAGAAACAAAAATAAAGATAACAGGTCAACATGATGCATTTGCATATAAACCAGTTGCACATACACAAAGTCTTAGTTTGAGTCAGCAATTTCATGTCACCTGTAAAGTTTTTTAATGAATACATTGTGAAGATCTCGTTTGGTATGGTTGACCTGGATAACAGTATACACGTATTAGAACTTAGAAGTTATGAGCATTCGTTCCAGCAACATATACTGCTTGGTGAATACGTCATATGAATGTGCTTGGTGGCACATAATAACAGAAAATTACGATGGAACAATAGAATACTTACCAGAAAGTGCATAATTGCTTTGGGCACTGAATCTTCAATATTCTTCCTGACAATGTCATAGTACGATCTCAAAAGCAACTTGGTAACTGCGATTTCAATTGCCTCCTGCTCTGAACGGGTTTCTGGCGGTCTCAAAACACTTGGGGGCTGCATAATTATACTCAGAATTAAGCTTGAACTGAAAACACCAGATGTACTTGCCAGCTTAAACAGTGATCAAAGGACAGTCTTTAGCATTTACCTCTCTCAACTGGATCATAGATAGGGCGTGCTCCATCACATTGTGCTCCATCATGTTGGGAACGGGCTCACTGTATGGCCTGCTCATTGAGTTATCTTTCGCAGATATACGGTTCTCATTCCCACCAAAAATAGATGAAATCCCCCAACTTGAACTGGGATTATTTCCTGAATATTCAGTATAGCTGTTACCAAACTAGAATACTAACCAAAGAGAAACACTACCCAGGCAGGTTAATTTACTAATATTATACAAGTATGTCCTTTTTTTTTTAATCACGTGAAAGTATATACAGAAAAGTTGAATCCGGATAAAGTTGAGCGCAATACATACCAGCTAATCTGTTTTTCTCTGCGTCCATCACAGGTCGAGGTATCTGGTTGTCATATATGTAAGTAAGAAAACCAGGCAAAATACTATGTCAACAAATAAATAAGATATTCGCCATACCTGATCAGTAACAATTCCGTTCGCAGGTGATCTAGCAAGAATACCTCGAGATTTCTGAGCTTTCTCAGATGCTAACCCTCGATCAGCTTCAGTCCCATCCTAGGATCAACAATGTGAGAACCAATAAAAGAATAGAAATCATGAAACTAACAATATCTAGTTGCTATGCCTAAAATCATCATTTGCATAGCCAGGAAACAGAAAAAGGAACCTTTAGTCTAGGCATAGTTGCAGATACCCTTGACGACTTGACCTGCTGCAGCGCAGACTCCACAGCTTTACTCCCACCAATGAAATTTGGGTGCGAGGTGTTTATATAATCCATCTGAAAAATTAAAAACAAAGGGTGATGACAAACAAATTTGATAATTTGGAATTTCTGCTATTCTTCACTGATACCCTAAATGATTCCAAGGCTAATGAAACGAAGGAATGATTCCATACTACGCATACCTCCATTTCAATAAGGTGTCCAATCATAGTCTCAGAAGGTTCTAAGCCTTCTCGCAAAAAATTTCCTATAACTTCATCCATGCGCTTTCTGAGAGTAGGGAACCTTTGCAACTCGTTCACCAGGCAGCGATGACTCATCTGTCCAACGGATAAATTTACAGTTTCAAAAGGATTGCAAAATAAATACCAACCTGAAACAGTCTATACAAAACAACAATGATGCCCTTTTGAAGTTTACCAACCTTTACTAATTCATCATAGATAAATCTCGCACACTGCAGGCTTGGATCTAACAAACGAGCAATCTGCCTTCGTATAAGAACTTCAAATGGCACCTTAATATTCAAGAGAGAAATGATCAGCATACAATAGGGAAACTGAACAAACAGAATGCAGGGTAATAAACAGTGGCTTCCAAAAACTTTATAAGACTAGACAAAAAAAAAAGATGACAGGCACTTTAAAACCCACCTCAGGTACAAATAAAGCAGATCTAGGACCAGTAGCATTTTGAATAGCTGTGCGGATGTCATCATCAGTTAGATCATCACATGGATCCACTTCCTGCAAAAGCTCTCAACCAAAATCAGATACTGCATACTTAAAATCTACCTTACCTAATCAGAAGGTGGTCTAAGTGGAGTGGGGTATATACAGCACAGCAATGTTTGAAAAGACAATCAAATATCCAGGTTTTAAGGTTTATGCTCCTTTTGCAAAACATTCTGGCTTTAGTTAACAACAATACAACAAGAAATCTATGCAAATAACTGGTAAGACTACTTCACAAATTAATGGTAGCAATACGCACTTCTAGACTCTTCACAAAGATTGATTGGAAAATGTAGTGAATTCGTGCTCCTCCAGAGAGCTCGGATGTTGACATTTCCTCGTTTTTTCCTTCTACCATGGAAGTGAAAGCTGCAGCCAAGAAGTCAAATACGAGGGTACAAAAGAGATCACAACACGGATGAAACAATTCAAGAACAAATGAACATATCAAGTAACAGAGAGGTAAAAGAAAAATTAACTAAAGTTTAAACGCAGCTCTACCAACTGACTCAGACGAACAATCTCCATCAAATAAGAATTACATTACACTTGAAATCTTCAAATACAGCGCAAAAAAACGAGTTCATACACAGTTAATAACTCCTGTGGTTGACCTGATATGTTTAGGATACAGATGAAATCAGCTTTCGGATAACAAGATAAAAGGTTATGAAAAACATATTTTACCCTCAGAAAATTTTGAAAGAATGTTCAGTAGAAGTGCTCCCTGACCAGCCTGCAGATAATTAGTGAATCAAAGGTCAGTTGAACTACTCAGATTCAGTAAGACTTCTAAAATGCAGCCAATTCAAAAGGAGGAGTATCGCAAATAAAATAACGTAAAATTTAATACATACTTTTGATTCTGTTATTTCCCCATAGCTAGCATGCTCCTTCGCCACAGCCACCAGTGAAGAACTTATGCGTGACTTCAACTCTGGAAGCACTGTTTTAATATGTTGCACTAAAATCTACAAGTAACAGATTGATAAGCATAAGGTATAAATCGGGGTTGAAACAGAACTAAAAGATGTCAAGAACCTGAAGTGTACAAGTTCAAATGCACTAAGACTGGCACTATGAAACTGCTACACTACAAAGCACTATGAAACTGCTACACTATAAAATTTGGGTAGTGTGATAAATAAATCGACACGGCATATCAAACGATACAGTAAAATTGCCTGTTAAGAGCAAAAAATCTATAGAACAAAGAAAATTTAGGTCATTCTGAATGGAAATCCAAAATTTAAGTCGCACTTGGGTATCTATTTTAATGAGGTCGGCCAATATGTCTACCTGGTTCAACTTCTTAGCTAATTGAGGGACACCGCACCGGTCAGCAAGGCCATTGTACACCTGAAACGGTTAAAAAGTACACGCAAAGTTGGTAATCACTTCTAGACTAAGTGGTTTAAAACAAGTAAAGAGAATAATTGTGGTTATACAGGTCGACTGCGAAAGAAGCTCTCTTCTTGGGCAAGTGCATCCTTGATACTCAGATTCTGCATGATATCCTGTTCATAACACCACCAGCTATATCAGAGTTGAACAGTCTACATCATATATATGACTATGAAGAATATAATCAGCGGATTAATTCGTCTTTTTTATCTGATTTAAAAATTGGTGTAGTTCTAAATG
Organism: Papaver somniferum; assembly: GCF_003573695.1. Taxonomy (NCBI): domain Eukaryota; kingdom Viridiplantae; phylum Streptophyta; class Magnoliopsida; order Ranunculales; family Papaveraceae; genus Papaver; species Papaver somniferum. The sequence goes on along the minus strand of NC_039360.1, from coordinate 143,197,453 downwards.
GAAAGAACACTGACAATCGACAAAATCAGCCCTTTCAGGAATATTTACCAGCACTATGGTTTGTCAAATCTTCTTGACAACTTAGAAAGGCTTTTATAAAATTATAATATAATCATCCATCAAGGCCATTTGATATCAGTATTAAATCAAGAAACAATCCAAATCTAACGAACTTTTCATCTAGAGTGATAGAATACCTGCTGACTACGATTCACAACACCAACATAACCGAGTCTTAAAGGGACAACTTTTCCAAGCAAGAAGTTGCGGGCATCAGTTCCTCTGTCCATGATATCCAGCTGCAGCCAAAAAGTGAATTAATATTAAGCAAAAAAAAAAAACCGTGGGTATCTAAACCTGTTTCCATGCACCAATCCGTGAAATATTAAATTTTCAAGCAAAAAATTGAATAATCTTTCACCTTGGTAATTACACCAATAGTCCGATAACCTGCCAACAAAAATCAGAAGATGCAAGCCTTAGAATTAAGTTTCTTGTTAACAAACGTAATAACTACTAAACCTATTTATCCAAATGCACACATGAAATACAAATGCTAAAAGGAACTCTACAAATTTACCATCAGGATCAGCAGTTCCTGCAATCTGAAGTGCATCTGAATTCGCCAAATCAGCATTTGCTGGTGTAACTGCTAAAATTAAACAGCTTGGATGTTTGATATATGATAGTATCATTGTTCTTATTCTGGCCTCGATATCAGATGGCTGATCGCCTACTGGAACCTTTGTTATTCCAGGTAAATCCACCAATGTAATATCTAGAACATTTGGTGAGTATATCTTTAAGCGGATCTGTTTGTCTGAAACACCCTTGTTGCCTCCTGCTTCTCGGTCTGTTTCAGCCTGCACACAATAATTAACCAAATTACACGACAAGCTACAGTCGGGATTTGCGCTTCTCCGATATCCCCTTAACTATGTGAGTAGAAAAGTAAAATCAACCGAATATGCATGTTATCTAGGTCAGCTATACGAAACAGAATCGTCAAACTCAATTTGTCAGTGAACATAGTTAACACATCACTAGACGATCATTCCTCCTAACTAAAAAAATCAACTAATCAACTATGTGTAATATCTGCATTCCTAACAAGTTAAGCCCAGTGTATTTGTTTGAAACACAGCTGAAATTATGATTCACAGGATTGGTTTCTTTTCCTAGTCTCTCTAAATGATCATTCATGATTGCAATTTGTGAACAAACTAGGTTACCAATGAAATTTGAGTTTCTCCTCCAACAGAACCCCTAGTTCGTTATTTCCAGTACATACAATTAGACCTGAAAACACTAAATGAATTCAATAAAAGAAAGATTAAAATCTGTCACCTGAATCTCTCTGCGAATATCAGAGAAATCAAAGAACTTCTTCTTAGGCAAGTGCAAGAACTCTCCATACTCTTCATCAGGTCCACCATCAGATTTACGTTTAGTCTGCAACAATTGTAAAACCAATGGTCTTCTTGTACAAATATCAGAACCTCTGGGTAGAAAATCTCTGCCAACTAAAGCTTCTAAAACACTTGATTTACCACTACTTTGACTTCCAACAACAGCAACTTGTGGTAATTCAATCGTTGATGAACTTCCCAATTGTGCAAATATATCTTGTAGTTTATTCACGATTGGTATTACTGAATGACCTAATGGTGATGATGATGAGGTCGTCGGTTGTTGAGCTGTTGAAGTCGTTTCTTCCGCCATTGATCACTAATCTCAATCGACTAAACCCTAAAAAAGATGATTCAATAACCTAATTTGTGAAATTTCGATTTTGATTTTGATTTTTTTTTTTAATGTTTTTCTTCTTCCCCGCGGAGTCTATGAAATGGTTGAATGAATTTGAGTTAGTGATGAAATAATGATAAATCGGGTCGGGAGAGAGATTTTTGATTGAAACTTTTGCCAGCAACGTAAGGTTGGATGATCCTGTGTGGGGCAAAGAGATACCCCCTGCTAGAACAACTATGTGCTTGATTGCGCGTTGTGTGGTTAGGCTGTTAACGTGCGCAAACCTGGTTAAAGAAGTGGGAGGAAAGAATAGTTCCGGTGTTGTAAGCACGACAAAAATAAAACACCGGGAAAGTTCGTGCATATAATACACATTTTGACACGAGGTTTATTGCTTATGGTTCTGACTCTACGGATTTGACTCTTCGTTTACGCATAAAAAACCGGATGTGATGATAATAAACAAGTACTTTTATTTGCGGTCAATCTTAGAAGTCATAAATGTAGATGACAAACTAATTAGATGACCTATACCATAAATAAGTGGAGTGATAGATTAGTATTATTATAAGAATATGTAAATTTGATACCCATATTAATATTCATTAGATATGTGTTTTAAAATGTTTTCCGATGATACAAAGTTTACGAAAATCCGTTGTATAATTTGAGAGATAAATCATTTCTAAATTTACTAGTAATTTTTAACTAGGTCATCTAATTAGGGACGGAGGTAGTAACATTTACCAAAAGACGGACAACTAAAGAGTAATGCAACTTGGATCTGAAATAAGACTCAAGGCCAAATGTTGGAGACTCTAATCACAGGTTGTTAATTAAAGAAGAGAATGAAGATAGACGCGGAAGACCTGAGTTCAATATCGGAAGCTAGGAAGAACCTCAGATTTGTCAGCTGAGTCAAGACCTGGAGAGCCAAATACTCATAACTAAGAGGTGTCTCAGGTCCAAACAAGCGCAAGGCGGAAAAACTAATTGGGTCGCGAGTCTCGACTGTCACGTGCTTACTTAAGATGAAAGTTATGTACATGTAATCCATGTAGTTATACAATGTATAAATAGCCAAAAAGGCTCATAATGTAAACAAGACATTTCATCGATAGAAATTACATTTCGAAAATTTCACTCGCTTTTGATTCTCTTCTAGTTGTTAAGTTCTTCAACCGACTTAGAGAGATAATCAGAAACCCTAACTTTACAAACTAGATCACCGAACCGTCGATCAAAGATATAAAGATATATGGGTGATCAATTAAGGTTGTGATTCCAAATTAAGGACTACAATCAAAACATTGTGAAGATATGCTTCTCATACGAATGACACGTCTTCAAGAAGCAAAAACAACTTGCTTCGCAAAAATGGGAGAATCAAAAAGAATAGTTCTAGTGTTATAAGCACGACAAAAAAAAAAATAGACACCAGGAAAGTTCGTGCATATGTGCACATTTTGACACAAGATTTCTTATGGTTTTGACTCCATGGATTTGACACTTCGTTTACATAAAAGAACGGATGTGATGATGCAAAAAAAAAAGGTATGCAAGTGAATAAAGAGAATTAAAATCATCGAGAAAAAGAAAAACATAATAATAAAGCTTGTAAATCAAAATAAGTTAGATTTATGCATATTAGATGATCATTGCTACAGCGGGGTATGAAGAAATAGACATAACAAACAAATATTATTTATTTTATTTTGATGAACAAACGAGTTTTACCGTTGAAAATCAACTTTTACAGAAAAAAAAGAGGTCAAACTATTCAGCTATTCAATTGAGAAAAACTTAACTCCCTTTGAAATGACGATGATATCAAGTAGACCACAATCTTTGCGATATCAACCTACTACAGAAAAACGTTGTATAATCTTGTTTGGACATTACTGTCAAAAGATTATTTCAACAATATGTACACTTGGTATATCGCGTAAGTTCGGAACCGAATCAATCTATGGTATTGTACCAAGCGTTTGATTAGCATACAACACTATTATTTTAATTATAACTACGAAAATAATTATAATATGGAAAGTAAAGTAAAGGAATACAACAAATTTTGTTAACGAGGAAAACTGCAAGGCATAAAAACCTCGGAACCTAGTTCAGTTTTGAATACTCTCAAAATTAAGTGCTATACAAATTGATCGCTGCAAATTCCTAGAGTTGAGTCCAAGTAAATAACTCCCAGTTATGTTAATATCCCTGCGCCTACAACCAATCTGGTCTACGGACGTCAATTCCAAGATAAAAGCACTATCTCAAGTCACTTCATCTGATTGAAGACTTCATCAAATCAATTCCTTTTGATTGTAATCTGAAGCAGTAAAGGACTAACCTATTTCAGTAACCTCTTTATCAATCTCAAGAAATAAATCAGAGATAAATTGAATATAAAGGTTCTTCCGTTTAATCAATACAAGCTCCTTTGTTGGTTGCAGATCAACTAAGACAAAGACTATCTTAATTTACAAACTATAAAAGTAGATCTTAAAGATAAATCACTAGATAAATTGTCGATCCATACAACAAAATTGATGTCCATCGAGTTAAACTTCTTATTGGATCCTAGTCAATCAAGTGTGTAAGAAGTATCACAATTATCAGAATACCAAAAAGAAAATCTTCTAGTCTTCAATCTTCAATCTTCAAAGTACCTGCACAAACAACTTGATTTATATTAATGATCAATCACGCACAGAATGAAATCCGTTAACAATTGATGATTGCTAGTCCTATCTTCAGATCTTGAATCAATAAAACAGATCTGGAATAGTCAATCCTTAAACTAGTTCGAGTGACCTTAAATCAGAAGAAAATGATCAACAGATAAACAAACTAGATCTGTCAAAGTTCAACTTCACTGTTAGTCAATCAAATCAATAACCGGAAGAAAAAAAATAGTAATACTATTTAGTTTCCCACCAATTGTACTACTAAAAGAATACTACTAATTGTTTGGATACTCTACTCTCTTAATGAGTATTGGAACAATACTACTGGCAGGATGATCACACAAACAGTTAGACAGTGTGTCATGGGATGAATATGTAAGAATACAAGCTTTTTTATTATTAATATTATAAAAACCAATGTTTATTTAGACAACAAGGAATTACCAAATCCTAAAATACCAAAGATATTCGATAAATGTTTATTCACGGTTTTGACAATAATCCAACTGTTTTCAAACTTACATACTGAAATCTCTCTTGGATAACAACTAATATTAGCTAGCTTACAACATACACTTTACTAATATAACTACAAGATTTACTACAACATACAGTTTTTACACCTTTTAGTCTCTTGGATAACAACTAATATTAGCTAGCATACAACATACACTTTATTAATATTGTTATACATGTTTTTGGATAAACATGTATAGCTCATGCTCAATTTACTAAGTGTGTGTGTATGGTTTAGACGCTGAGGAAGAGGCATGTGCCTTAGGTTAGGCTAGTGCCTAAGTCTTATGCTTCTACAAGACTCTTCGGACGATCTTGTTCATCTCAGATTAGCATGAGGCCTACTGAGTCTTAGCTAATGAGATTAAGTCTTTTTAGAGTCAGCTGGGACATGTTTGAGACAAAGAGGAGGCTGGCATGGCTAATAATGTCTTTGCGAGACCTTAGCTTACTTGTTTTTCACCAACGTATCATGCGGATATGTGCTAGGAGTCGATTGTGACTGTGTCTGTATAGTTGGGAGGACATGACCAGTTGTACCTCGAAAGAATGTTCTAGGAATCTGTCGAAAGCGCCTCAAGGAAGAATAACTAGCATATGTCGCGGGAATGTACTAGGAATTATTCAAAAAGCCTCAGTAAGTAGAGTCAGAACCTATAGTAAACATGACCAGTGTATCCCACGCTGATGTACTAGGAGTCAGCCTATGATCTCAAATAAGGACAAGTCGTACTTACGGGAGAGATAAATGTTTCTGATTTGGATCATAAGTCAGCAGGGGATGTTTTTACTCATCTATAAAGCCTACGTGATCAAAAGTATGCTAGGAATCACGACATCGCAACCATCTGTGTCTCGCGAGGATATGATGAAATCATGGTTGTGCTGGTTCATAAGTCAACCAGGGACGTCTGTATGCTCTACAAAACTTACGTGACCAGCAGTATGTTAGGAATCACAACATCACGACTAGCAGTATCTCATGGGGATATATGCTAGAAGTCATGGTTATAAGTTCCTTGAGGACCAAGGGTTGAGCCTCTCTCGTGAGAATTGAGTTTTGACCTATGGGTTAAGCTTGTGTTTTGGGCAATGAGGCTCAAACTTATCTTCATAACTCCCTTTTAGTTTTGTTGAATCTCGAAGACATCGATTGGCCCAGAATGATGACTGGCCCCCTAGTTATAAAATTACCATTTTTCCTCTGGTCTTGAAATGAATTTTTTTCCCTTCATCTGAATTCCATCATCTGCAAAGATATATATATATATATATATATATATACTAATCTTAAGGGATGAGGAAGGAATATAGTTCCAGACATCAAAAAAGTTATTAAGAATTTTTCGGATTTTGGGATCTCGCCTTGAGTATCAATAAAAATACTTTTGCATTAGGTAACGTTTAACATATGTTCAAGATACTATTTCGAAATCTGGCGAACTTTCCTTTTTAACCAAACTTCATTTTTGATAGCTACGTAAACCCTAAGATAATATGCAAACTGAAAATTCTCTTATTGTTAACTAAGAATTTGTCCTACTAAAGACTCATATGACCGGTCCTACTACAGATCATTGGTAAGGGATCGGTCCTGGTAGAGATCTTTAGGGTCGGTCCTAGTAAAGATCCTTGTTTAAGGGATCTGTCCTAGAATAGATCCTTAAACTCCTTTTCAACTATGAAATAAGTCGTGCAAGTCTATTTTCTTAAACCATGTAATTAAACACAGTTTTAGAGGTACGAAACCAACCAGAAAGTTCGACACTCACCAAGTAGTGTTGTGTCGATTCTACGAAGTCCAAATAGATAAATTGTACTTCATAACTCTATATACCAAAGTTGTATTGAACAATCCTAATATATATTTCTCTGACATTTTTATTATAGTAAAATGATCAAGTCACCAATACAAGAGAAATGCAAACAAACTTTGTATGTTCTGTTTACAATATAAACCGACTTGAAATAAACGTAAATAAAAATGAAATAAGTCAAGTCTGTGTTACTAACCTCAAACAAAAGGATGATGGGTTTGTTAATGTCAATATGTCTTCAGGTTCTTCCGAGTAACAAGAGCAAGTCTCAATATTTCTATGTTCATAGTCTAACCTAACGAAGTTGACCCTAGTAATGAAATCAAGCATCTTCGAGTTTTAGAACTAAAATATGACAACTAAACTTGACATACTAACGCTTGGTGGGTTCAACCAAGCAATGCTCTAACACCCTCAACTCTTGCTTGAGTTTTATTATTCATTAGATTAGATATATAAAATTTTCTAAAATGAAAATAAACATGATTCAAGTTATTAAATATATTTGGAATACACTTCATGTTTGCTTGAGCTCTCAAAGGAAGATCCGAGAGAATACAAGAAGTTCCATTCACAACTTCACTAGATTTTTGCAGTCATTTCTTATGCATTATGAATTTAGCTGCAACTCAGTTATCCATCTAAAAGACTCCAACAACGCTTTTGGCTCGACATTTAAAGGACAAGAGGCCCAGCCTGAGCCTGATCTATAATGTTTTGTGTTACCTATTTTGGCAGTTAGATACAATAATCTATAGAATAGTCGGATTCCGGGGAGAAAAACATCAAAAGATAAAATCCTATAAATTAAATCTACAATAGCATCATTTTCTTCTACATGATTAGTCATTTTATCAACATGAATTGTTTTCACCATTTTCAGATCTTTAAACTTCATATTAATTTTCGCTAAGTTCTTTTGGACTAAATTTTCTTCCACATGGTTCTTGATTTGTTTCCAAAATCTTGTTTCAACTAAAAAAATTTATAATTTGTCACGTGTAGCTAAACTGATTTGGTTGTAACTTCTCGGCGGTTATCGATTTAATCTAATTATGAAGACCTTAGTGTATTTTTGGATAATATGCAAATTCCAATTTCCAAAATCATGAAAAAGTTGATTTCCAGTCTTAGGTAAGTAATCATCTACGGTCAAAGGAGTTACCAAGTTAACTTGTCCAGGTAGCCAAAAACCTAACCAAGTATTAATATCAGATCCATTATTTACCTTCCAAACATAGTTTGAATTTATAATGCTAAGAACTTTTATCAGATTGCTCCAAATCCAAAAATTATTACTTCTTTCTTAATTTCTTAAAGCCAAGCACTATAGCTTAATTGTAGCGAATCCAAGTATTATGGTCTTCTGTGTAGCGATATCCCTCAACTACACTTTAAAGTTGATCACATCTGATGCGCCTTGTAGCGAAGAAAAAACACACGGAAACTGAGTTTTCGTTTGAATTTATACTTTACAGAAGCTCGGTCTATGTTTTCTTGTTAAAACGGATACTCAGTATCCGTCGCCATATACATGCAAATTGAGTTCTGTTATGTAAATTTTATTTATTTGACCTTTTTTCGGTTACACTCCACTTACACCCGATCGTAACCATCCATCGTTCTCAATGGCTATATTTCTCCGCCTTTGGATCCCAACAAAAAAAATTTCTTCAAAATTTGAGAAAAAACTCTATATAAGGGAACTCTAATTCTCAATTCAATTTTGTCCCAATTAATTGAGTTTAATTGATTTTTTATCTCTCTTCTACTATACTTCTTCAATATTTTCTTAACCTTCTACTACTCAAGTTCTTATTATTTTAGTTTGATTCAAAATGGTTAATAATTTTGTTCAAAGAGAATAAATTGATCTTACCGATGTATACATTTATGTGGGTTGTGATGAAATTGTTGGTGCGCAACAAAAGCCCGCTCTTTACGTATTCATGAAATTTTTGTCGACCAGAAAGACAATCCTAGTGAAAGGGATCCTGGTGCCTTAAAAGCAAATACGAAAGCAATAAAAAAAGATGTAAGAGAATTCGTGTCGATTCTTAACGCTATATATCGAGAAACTAAAAACGGTGTTTCACATGAAGATTTGGTAAGTTCTACCATTTTATTATTATTTTTTTTCGTTTGGTGATTTTAGTAATTAATTTATTATTTGTAACATAATATTTCAGACTCGAGAGGCTCAGGAGCAATTTCAGAATCAAGCAGGGCTACCATTCAAGTACGGTGCTTGTTATGAAAAGTTGAGAGACAAAGTCCCTGGATTTGATTATCATCTTACTATTACACAAAATAGTGCCATGTTTGATAGCCATCATAACTTTGTTCCAGTCGAAAATGGGATAAAAGTATTGTCTAATGGAGAGACTCGTTGGAATTACAAGTACCATGCCAGGCCTATAGGAACTAAAAAATCCAAAAAGGAAGCTGGCTGAAGAAGGATCGCGAGCAAGGTATATTCAGGGAAGGTGATGGGGGTAGTTCTTCAATTAAGATGAAAGAAGAAAATATCTATCTACATAGTGCAAATATTTCGGTGTATGTTAAGGAAACACGATCAAGGAAGGAATCAATGAAAGCGAAACAAGAATCCCAACTCCAAACAGTTTGGGCTTCTAACTAACAACAGAGTTATCAAATGCACCAGTAACATAGATATCAAATGCAGCAACAACAGATTTATCAAATGCACAAATAACAGAGTTATCAAATGCAATTAGAACAAGATAATGCAATTATGGCTACGGATCTAAGTAAGTTAGCTCCTTACGAGAAAAAATATTATCGACGTAACCAAAAGGATATTTTGAATAACATGAATGTAATTATCTTTGAAGATTCAGAAGATGATGAAGTAATCCACCTCTAATAGTTTTCCCTTAATTGAGTTTAGTTTTTTACTTAAAGTCTAGTTTTAAATTAAAAGTGTTGATTTTATTTCAAGTTTGTGTAGTTGTGGTTGATGTGATTTTCAATTGAGTTGTAGTAAGAAGATTCGTTCACTCAGATTTGTTGAGAATTTGTTTTAAGACTTAATAAAGAAAATAAGGAAAAATATATATACAAAATTTTTCACGGGATGAAGAGAGACCGGGACTCGGAATTTCACTACTTTTCATATTGTTGTGGTTCAGTCATTACTTCTAGACAGCATAGCTCAAACAAAAGAAGTTGTGACTCTAGTTCTTTGCCAAAAATAGATTTCGTAAATATTATTTGTAAGTTAAAAGCATGATGCATCTGAAGTAATTAAAACTAAGCATGCGGCATCTAACAAAATAACAAGTAATTAATAGAAATCATAAAGCAATTAAATCTATGCAAAAAGTCAATAAAAGAATTAATTCATTTACCACAATCATGAAAAGTTGCTTCCTCCGTTGTCCCAATGGTGTGGTTTAGCTTCTCATGGTGAAAACACACTCAAAGGAATTTTTCATTGCTCAAAAAGGTGCTTACAAGGATGAAAAGGGAGGAACAACAATTAAAACCGGGTTTGTAACAATTATATTTGTTACAAACCAGAACGACCCATAGTATGTGTCACTGATATTGTTGCTCTAAGATCCACGTTTCTGTGTCGCAAACTCTGTATAAAATAAGTATGCCTTGCTTGTGTCGCATTCACTGTAACATAAACGACTGCTCTCCATGGGTCTTATGTTCTTCGTCTTCTAGGGTTTCTGCAGCAGCAGAAACAACTCTGCAACTCGATCAAACTCCTCTATTTTCTTCCCCTAACTCTCCATCCTCTCTCTCTGAGTATAAGCCTCCAATTTATACTCAACAGGTACAAGAATATCGCCTCATTACTTCCTATAATCTTCCATTACTCGGCAGTAAAGAAGATATATTTTCTTTCCTTTCTTCTCTCCTGCACGCGTCTACAGCTGCTGAACTCTCCTTATTTATCTCTGTCACGATCCCGTCTGTTGTTCGAGTCACCTAACATGTGTATAACACGCTCGAATTCTCCAAAACTCAAGCAAACCCGTGAACTACTCCTCCGGTCAACGTGTTGCTCTGTTTCACTCCATGACACGATTGAGCCAATTCTAATTCAAACGAACACCCATACCAGCTTTCTATTGTCATATCACGTCTACCCATGAAGTTTCAGTGATTGAGTTAACCTCTAACCCCTCCAAATTCCGATCGAAAAATCCACAGTTTGAGAATGAAAATTTCCCGCCAAAACAAATTTAAACGAAGAAGAAAAGGTTGTCCCTTATCCAACAGCTGGGTTGCGAATAGAAAAGAAGGCGCCCCTTAATAATTGAGGTGCCCCTTAACCAACAGTGAGAGTCCGAATAACACGTGACAAAAAAGAGACCTGCTACACAACTGATCATAATTTATTTATTTTTAAAGACCCGCTACACAGCTGGCCATAACATGTAAGAAGAAACGGAAAGACCCGCTACACGGCTGGTCATATAATAAGATAGAGAGAAAGAGACCCGCTACACAGCTGGTCATAATGTGCAAGAAAAAAGAAAAGACCCGGCTACATAGCTGGTCATAACCCTAACAACTACAAAAAAAATTCGAAAAATCCACAGTTTGAGAATGAAAATTTCCCGCCAAAACAAATTTAAATGAAGAAGAAAGGGTTGTCCCTTATCCAACAGCTGGGGTGCGAATAGCAAAGAAGGTGCCCCTTAGTAATTGAGGTGCCCCTTAACCAACGGTGAGAGTCCGATTAACATGTGTCCTCCAAGGGTGCCCCGGGCAACTTTTCGAGCCGAAATTTCCAAAAATATTTATTTCCAAAAAATACCTACAAACACACAAAACACCATAATAAGGACGAAAATGAGTACTAACAATACGAAACATTGAGGACAAATTAGACACATAAATGCGTCTATCAGTGGTCTTAATTAAAATTGTTGTTTAAATTTAGTTTAGCGAACTTAATATAGTTATTGTTTGAATTAATGAAAGGTTTAACTTCCGAGTAACTAAAGGCTCTATTTTCTTTGAATTAGCACTAACGGCTCTATTTTTTGGAATAAACACCAACGGCTTTATTATTCTGAATTAACACCAACGACTCTATTAAAGTGTTTAACATTTCTGTTGTGTTGGGGGTTGATGTAATGTTATTAGTTTTATAATAAATAGTTGGATTTAAAAAATGTTCATTAATAACTATAAGTTGAAATTACAACCGCTCATTCGACTATCACGTGTTGTCAAAAAACTTTTCTTTGAATTAAAATTACGAATGAGGTATTTTCACGCAACACCTTCATTAAGTAGTATAATTCCATGCGCTAACATCATAAGGCCGTGAAAAAATCCTCCACGCGAATAGGTTGAATCTTTGCATCACCTTAATGGTATTGAAATGAGGTTCGTAACGGAAATCCGTTCCTTTCCATCTTCACCATTCTCGGAGAGATGTCGCTATTACCTCTTCATTCCTTTCACCCCTGAGTTGATATCGATTGACATTAACAGTTAAAGCTTCGAATTCGTCAACTGCATCGACTATTATTGCATATCGAAGGAACAATCCAATTGTATTACGATTATTCTGGTTACCTGTTTCTGAGGATAAATGCTCAAGAATGGTATACCAATAAGGTTTACTGGGAATACCATTTTCCTGCATTTGTTCCCCCTAGACATAAATAATGAAACCATGTTTTGACTAAGAGATAAATCTTCCTCTAAGGTAAACTCTGCAGGATTCACATACGATTGAGCCATGTTTCAGAAAAATCGAGAAATAAACTTAAGTTTCTTTAGAATATAATCGAATTATATGCAGAAGTAGGCCTCGTCTGGACCCTCACTTTCATTTCTAGGCCACTTTTTTTATTTCTTGCAAAACTAGGCAAGTTAAACGGATTCCATCCACTTTAACCATCTCGGTCAATTTATCGCGTTGACTTGTCAATATCTCGCCAAAATATCATATAGGGAGATCTCATACATGTGGTAAGATTACTGAAATGTCCTTCACACGTGTGTGTCAGTCACACACGTTTAGATGTCCACCTGTCTAGATAAGATCTCCACGTGTTGCTATCTGAGAGCCAAATCTAAGTAACACGAAATCTCGAGGATGAATTGAACGACCAAGATAGTTCTTCATTGTTATTATCGACAGCGCGGGAAGGTGTAAAGAATAACAGAAGATTCTTGGATTGAGAAATCGATTCATTTAGTTTTTTCTTCTCTTTTGTTCTTCAGAGAGGGTTCTTCAGAGAGGGTTTTTAGATAAATCAGTGAAACAGTGTTTTGTTAGTTGAGATTCCAAGAACAAATTGAAGATTTCCTGCTGGTGAAGATGACGAGAAGGAAGAAGCGTTTTACAGAGAGGTAACAAAAAACACTAATCTGTTTTTTGAGGTTTCTCGGTTGATTTTAACGTTTCAGTGATGAACTTATTATGGGGTTTGTTTGTAAGGTTGATTTATTTGGGTTTGTCGAATTTCTAGGGTTTTCTATGTTTATAGAATTTTTATGAAGTTCGAATTTGTTCTGCTGATAATGAAGTTCTACTGATAAATTTCTAGGGTTTCTTAATTTCAAAATTGGGTTCTGCTGATAATGATTAACTGAAATTGATTTCTAGGGTTTTCTATGGTTTGTGTGATAATTGATTTCTAGGGTTTTTATGGTTCTAGAATTTGTCTGAGATGGGTTTTCCATAAATTTTTCTGATATATATTTTGTTGTTCTTAATTGTAGAAGAAAGTGGTTAAAGTGGTTAAAGAGGTTCAACAGGACATATTTCCAACCAGAAATATTAAGGTGAAGGATCTAATCAACACTGCTATGTGTTTTGAGTTTAAGGGTTTGTCCGGAGAAGATATGGGTATAAATCAGTTAAAGTCTAGGATTAGTCCTATGTTGAGATTAACCAGTAGGGAGACATTGGACCTTCTATGGTTTGTTGATCCATGCCTACCATCAAACATCATTAATGATGTAGAATTTTGGTTTTTCTGGGAAAATGCAATTGAAGATGAACATGGTTGGATTACATTGTATTTGCAAGTGATGTCACTAGATGAGAATGGTGAGATAGATGTATCTCATGTTACTGCAGATTCACAGCCTCCTCCACCACAAATGACACCCAAAAAGAATGTGACTCCAAAGAAGCCAGTCTCTAAGACTCCACCTAAACCAGTTTTTACTAGCGGTTCATCACCTAAGAGATGGCATGGAAAGTCAGTTAGAAGAAGTCAAAGAATACCAAGGATGAAGAAGAAGAATCCTACTAAAGTGTTTGTTGATTTAGCTGGTAGTGAAGAAGATGTTTCTGATGAATATGTTGATGATGGAGGTGTATCAGTTCCACAGTTTACTCAACAAACACAAGCAAGTGTAGCTGAGAATGATGATGGAGATGTTTATATTCCACAGTTTACTCAACAAACACAAGCAAGTGTAGCTGAGAGTAATCCTATTTTGGGGGCTAGTGGAGCTGAACAAGGTAATGAGATACCTAGATTAGATGATTATTTCAATCATGACTTTTGGGTTGAAGCTACAACACAGGCAGAAGTGGTGGAAGATTTGTTTGCAGTTGCCCAAGAGTATAAGAAAAGTGATGAGTATGTCATGCACTTGAAAAATGTAGAAGAAGATGAATGTAACCCTGATGATAAGGATGTCCTGAAGATGAATGACAATGACAGTGAAGAGAAAGATATCAAGAGTTACAATAAGTTTCTACAAAAAGTTGAGAATGGGTATCTTTCAGATGGTACTGCAAGTGAGAGAAGTGATGGTGATAATGTTGATAATGATGCTGCAAGTGATGGTGATAATGTTGATAATGATGCTGCAAGTGATGATGATAATGTTGATAGTGATGTTGGTGATCCAAACTTTGGGGAGGTGGAGGTTGAGAATGACAAGGAAGGTATGTGATTGCTTCTGTCTCTTTTTAAACTTTGATGTGTTTGATTGTATAATCCTTTAATTTATTTAGTACTAATGCCCTTATCTCTGTGGTTTTGTAGAGGACCATTATGGGGACTTGGTCTCTGACAGAGAAGAAGAAGGTAAGCTGTCATTTGTTTTGTAGTCTTTTGTTTTTTTTATTCTTTGTTTGTTTGTTATGTTTGTTTGAAGTGAAAACTACATTTTTTTTGTACTGCATAACTTGTTATACACATTTTTTTGTACTGCATAACTAGTTATGCATATTTTTTTTGCATCTGCAGTGATTTATGATAAGCATAACCTTTGATGCATCTGCATAACTGGTTATGCACATTTTTTTTGTACTGCATAACTTGTTATGCACATTTTTTTGTACTGCATAACTAGTTATGCACATTTTTTTTGTACTGCATAACTGGTTATGCACATTTTCCCCTTGTTTGAAGGGCTCTAACTGAGTCATTTGTTTTTGGGAATGTGTATCAGAAACCAACAAGAATGATGGGCTTGAACTTATAGTATCAGAAAGCAACAAGACTGATGGGCCTAATTGTTCAAATCCTAAATGTTCAAAGCCTCATGATAACACACAGTTTGAAGAAGAGCATGCACAACATTTTAAGGATGAGGAAGATGAGGAGATGTTCCCTGAGGGAATTACTTTTGAACAAGTGGATCCTTACAACCTAGTGAAGGGAAGCAAGTTTGTCAGCAAGAATGCTTTCAAGAAGCATTTCAGGGTCTACTGTGTGAAGCATAGACATCAAGTCAAGTTTAAAGATTCAAACAACTAAAAGATTAGGGTGAAGTGTTATAGTTGCTTTAACACCATTGAGACCAAACTGGGTTGAGTAAGTCACACTCTCTTTTCACTCCAATGTTTTGATTTGTTATATTCCCTTTGTTTTTCCTTGCTCAAGCTTGATTGTAAACTGATAATTTGTGGATATGCTTCCCTGATTTCATGTTGTAGCTACTGTGACCTTGTATACAGTGTGGAATACTACAAAAAGACATATGCTCCAGAGTTTGAACCACTGTCAGCTGAAATTGACTGGGTAAGACCACTAGTTTTATTAAAGAAAAATATATTGATTATTATGCAATAAATATTTAATAATAACAAAGATTCTTGGATTCTTTTAGGGTTTCATACATGCTTTATATAATACACAACCTTTAAGGGTTTCATATCTATCTTAACAAATATCTTCTCTTTCTTCCTCTCTTTGTGTAGAATATACTGGTAGAGTTCATTAATCCTCCTGTTATCATAAGAAAAACTGGAAGGCCGAGAAAGAAAAGGATTCCTTCTTATGATGAAGCTGGAAGTGTGAAGAAAATGAGAAAGTGTAAGAAGTGTGGAGTTTATGATCACTATGCAATAACTTGTGCTGGTGGAGAGGTTGGAAAGAATCCAAAGGGAGAAAAACCTAGAACCTGTGTTGATGGCTCAACATCATCTACTCATGTCCCTGAACCACCAAAAAGGAAGTACAATAGAAAGAAACCGGTTGTTAGTGCTTCTGCAGGTGCATCTACTACTGCTAAGGATGGAATGAAGAACCAAAACAATTCAGCATCTTCTAAACAAGGTGCTGCAAAAGGGAGAAAGAGAAAGGCTTCTTCTCAACCTGCTTTCAATCAGACTAATCAACATGTTGGATCTGTCAACAACAAAGTCACCTTCACAGTTGCAGATCCAAAGGGAAAGAAGAAACCAAAGAAGTACATGAAAGTCTGATGGGTTGGTTGTCTCTTTTGTTTTTGTTCTGTGACTGGATCTGAACAATATCGTTGATACTATTTATGTTTCATTTTGGTTATCTTTTGTGAATGGATGAATGGATGCTTTTGTAAGACAATGCAAGTTCTGAAATGGGAGAAATTTTATTATAAAATTGTTGCAGGCTACATTATCATTCATACCACCACCCATTTTTCAGTTATGAAAATGAAGAGAAGCAGAAGTATGTGGTTGTGGAGACGTTCATTTATGATTTATGGAGAAGAAGATAAGAGTGCCACGTAAGCAGTGTCACGTGGGCCTTGCCACGTAAGCAGTGCCACGTACGCACTGGGTGATGACGTATAAAGAGTCATAGTAGCTGGTTGGGTCGAAATAACCGATTCAAAGGACTTTTAGGTCTTTTTAAGTGCACCTAACGGTGCTAAATTTCCATCCATCACTTTTGGTCAAAACTTGCCTAGTCTAGCAATAAATAAAAAAAATGGCATAGAAATGAAAAGCACCAAAAAAACGGGCCTATTTTTGTGAAAAGCCCAATCTAATCTTTGTCGAAGGTGTGGCTATAATGGGTTTTGTAAATATATATTCTATGTTGAATACCGACGGATCTATTTTTTGGAACTTGCGCCCAACGACTCTAATTTTTGGAGCTTGCGCCCAACGGCTACTTTTATTGGAGCATGCGCCCAACGGCTATATATTTTCCATCAAAATTATACTAACATAAGTCATTTTTTCTAAACACAACAAACTCAGATTATTCTCAACCATGTATTCAAACAGTTCGAACAACAAAGGAAAAAAGATAGTATGTGTGGAAGTAAAAGAGGTTTGTCCATTATGTTTCATGGATAACCATAGTCTGATGGAATTCCCCTGGATGTATTCAAAATTTCCAAAAAGAGGTTGTACCGACATCAAGAAGGTAATTGAGTTGTTACCAGGGAAGATTAGGTGTTTAGAATGTGGATATCCTACCTGTCCTGAAGAAGCACAAGTATTGGAGGATGCAATGGAACAAAAACAAGTTGACAAACTCAGCAAAAACTTCAAACTTAAAGAAATATGGAGTTTGAATGCACAAAAGGGATTGAATACGAAACCACTGGTTGTAATTGTTGTAATAGAAATGCATCGGTCTATAGCAAATAAAACATATGGAAAACATTTTTAAAAGTATCCTGGATGTAATTTGGTGGAATAGACTGATTAGTGTTGTTATGTTTTAGTTTAAAGGGTGAGTTTGAATATGAAATGATGTATTGTGCCTTTTCAATAATTAGTATGTATTGTTATTGTTATATAAGAGTCTGAATTTGATTAATCCGATGTAATGTGTTTTTTTAATATTTTATTTTCACTTTCGTAGGAATCACGATTACACTGAGTATGTGCAACAAGCATTTAAACTATTATGCGACCCTAGTGAACAAGTTGTGTCTCGTGAGGGTTTACAGAGAGATATACCCACATAACCTATCATTATCTTCCTTGTCCAATCGTCATATGAATGTTCAAAATCGACATCTTGTGTGAGTTTCTGGTTATACTCAGGGAAGTTATTTTTCAATAATAAGTAGAAGTTATAAAACCGATTTTTTTTCCAAACTTTTTTTTATAACTTCCTTTAGCTACCTCCTCCTACAATAAAAGAAAACAATATCATTTTACAGTTCAATACACGCTATTTTTAGGTAACCGTTAAGTCATTTACGATCACGCAGCGCCAGAGGGCCTGAAGAGGTATAATACCTTTTGTAGCGATACATACTCTCTCACAGCGGAAGTGATTATGCACAATCTTTTTTGAAGTTCACTAATCGTTTGTTGGTTCAAATTCACTATCTTTGTAATAAACTTTTGCAGTATCTGGTCCCAAATGTTTGTGGTATTTCTTACTTGAAGTCCTTTGTCGTTCTCTAGAAAAACATCGACCCATAAACTAACAATCACTCCATCTTCTTCCGGAGTATAATCCAGCATAATTTTTAAAGAAAGTTGTTGTTTTGTAAATAAAAAGTAGGACAACGAAAACGTTTATTATGGTAGATGGAAAAGAAAGTTGGTCGAACTGATGTATTTACGGTTGAACTATATGTGGTTTATTCAGGATAAATTATTTACTGTTTTGACTGTTTCGAATGTAACACATATATTGTAAAAAGAGATTGAGAGAAGTGATTATATGACTACAAATACCGTAGAAAGAGATTGAGAGAAGTGACCATAAGACTGCAACTACTGTATAATACGACCGAGAGAAGTGATCCCATACGACTTAAACTACTGTATATTGGACTGAGAGAAGTGACCATACGACTGCGACTATTGTATAGTTAGACTAATATAAGCAACTAACATATCATAATTGTACTCCACATGCCCATGAAATTAAAACACACTCATTTTCAAACATAATTGAAGGCAAAAATTAATTAAAATTCATCCAAACTTCTACCTGCAACATTCAAGATTTTAGGTCTTAAAATGCAACGACCATAATGAAAAGTATCACTCACCCTTCTCATCTTTGTCCTCATCCTCATCATCATCCTCATCGTCATCCTCATCATCATCTTCATCTCCATCATGTTCATATCCGTATTCAAAAACATGTTCACTTGCATGCTCAAATTCATCTGAAATTTGGTTATTGTGTTATCCATAGTAATCAAATGCACCATCCTCGTTTTGGCCACAAACAACTTCTTAACCTAAGTTTGTATCATCATATTCTCCATCTGATGATGGAAGTACCACGTATTCCGTATCTGAACCCTCTAAACCAGACGAGTCTACTGCCTGGACTCTCGGTTGTGCTTGGCCTCATTTACGAGGATGCGGAACAATGTGCCCAGCATGATCAATTCTTAGTTGAAGGTGCATTTCAAGGTTTTTTAGACTTGACATAAAAACACGACGATTATTTGTAGGCTATAGAATCGGAACACGAACAACTCTACTCTGATCCCTATCCCGACGTTCGTGCTCAATAATTATATTATGTAAAATTAGACAACATTTCATTATCAGGTTCAAGTCATATTGTTGTCAATACTTACATGGTTTCATGGTATCCTATAATTCTAAATTTACCTTGAAGCACTCCAAAAGGACGCTCGACATCCTTTCCTTTAGCCATCCGATACTTGTTCAATCTTACCATGTATCTAACCTCCAATGTCTAACTGAAAGCTTGTACAATTGTAGTCAACTTTGGATATATATCATCGCCTAAGAAATAACCCATCTTGTATTGGTGATTGTTGATGACATAATTGCATGGAGGTGCTACACCCTTTAACATGTTATCAAAAAGGGGTGAGTGTGCCAACACATTCAAATCCTTATTTGACACATGCATTCCAAAAAAAGCATGCCAAAACCATAAATCATATGATGCCACCGCCTCTAACACCATAGAGTTGTGTTTATCTTTACCTCACTAAGTTCCTTGCGAAGCTACCAGATAATTCTTCCATGGCCACTGCATACTATCAATACTACCTAGCGTTCTCAGAAATTCTCGTTCGACATTTTCACTTAACAACCTATGAACATCTCCAAAAGTAGGTTGGCGCAAATATCTTTCTCCAAGACTCGTGCAAATTATGTGGCAATCTTTTTAGATAATAATATATAGTTGTGGCCCCATACGCGTGTAGGCATCGACATTATCAACTACTGCACTTTTTTCAAAAGTATTTCATCACGGCAACCAATTCATATGTGGAAAATCCCCCATAATACCAGTTGCATCCGGACGTTGATGCCGTTCTTCATCCACTTCAAGTAATTTTCCTAAAAATGTCTCGAATAAATCTTCCTTCATACCTAGACGTTGTTTGAGTTGTCTCGTGGTATAACCATCTCCAGGTGTGAAATAATCATTCATCATTTTTGCACCATGCCACACTCGATCTCGGGCAATTACACTACGTGTATGCACCTCCTTAGGCACCGATTGCCGAATAATGCTAAGAAATTCTTCCAAACACAATTATGTAAACATTAGCAAAGCTTTTTCGTATCCAAACATATTTCATGTTCAAGTTTCACATAAGAACGCATTAGACTCATATTATACCTTTGCAAACAACAGTTATAGTTTCAATTTTTGTATACCATACATAAAATACAAGTCAATCAATATTAAATATCAATAGAACAGTAGTTTACAAACATGTCATTGAATATAAATCAAGAGATAAAACGCAAAACAAGTAATAATCATGGATTTTTCATTACATTTATATCTTAATGTTGTTACCGACTTACATACAATATACCTAATGAACTTAATATCAACAATTTCATGAAAATCAATTTTTTTTAACTCGAAACCCTAAAATGAAAATGAATTACCTTTGTTGATTTTGTGGATAAAATTCAAAATTGAAGATTACCGTAAAATCACATTTGAGTATGGGTCAAACCCTTTTAATTTTTATCACGAACCACACAAAATCGAAAGGGGGTAAAAAAAGGTTTGAGGGGGTTTAGAGAGGAGAAAAATATAAAGTGAAGAAGGAAATGGACTGGCCCGTGCGTGTTCTGGATGCTTAACGCATTGACTTAAACATATACTCAGTATCCGTCCGATACTATTTACAAGGAAACTCAGTTTTCGTGTAGTGTAGCTAAGGGATACAAAACACCATAATGAGGTTGTCCTGAGACCCATTTCCCTTAGCTTCAAATAAGCTATAGCTAATGGAAATCACACACCATAGTGCTTGGCCTAAGAGGATTAGTATTAGAGTGATATTTACTTTTAAAGATTGGCCATTCTTATCTTATATGCCCAGATACACGTTAAGGAGTGATTAATAGGCAACTTTTTATATTGGGATTATTAATTTTTATTGGAGTTATGGTTTATTGGGACAACAATCTATATGAATGTCAGAGAATATTTATTCCAGCAATTACCCTTATCTTCTTTTCCTTTCTTTTAGTCTTTTTTTTATGCAAACAAATGAAATCTCTAAGTTCGAATAAGGAAAAACTCAAACCATTTAAATCCATGCCTAATTGATGTTTCAAATTCCGCCATTACAATCATCATGTTTCTGCTCCTGCAAGTCAAGTTTCTTAACTTATTTATAATTATCTAACCTAATGACACCGGTCAAAAAAAAAATCTAATGTTGATAATCTTTTTTCACACCATAAATGGAATGTTTCCATGATGATAAATTAATTTACTACATCAAAGAAGTTTGTTCATAATATGGAAAGTTTGTAGATCCGATGTTTTTGTTAATTGCTAAATTATATACCGAAAATTAATAAAACTTGAAAACTGATTACCCTAGTTTGGGAGGAAATGAATCTTTGCATCAGAAGAAAAAAGGGTGGTAATGAATTTCTGTTAGTGATAAGAAGACGAAGAAAATTCTGCAGGGAGAAACGAATATTTAGTTTAGGGTTCTACAATAGATTTAAAATGAAGAAAAACAAGATAAAAAGGAAAGAGAGGAGTTTTTTCTTTTGTAGCATGGAAAGAGAAGACGAACAAGAGTGAGATAAAGGAGGAAAGAATTTTCGTGATTTGTTTGACTATCTTTATTTTTTATTATTAAAACTTGAGGATGTTATTGGAATATAATCTCAATTATAGATAATAATAAATTTACAATTAATTTAATAATTGATTTACATTCCTAATGTAATATAAAATCGAATATACTCCTGTTAACTTGTATACGGGTATACAAGTTAACATGACCCTCAAAAATTTTAGACCAAAGTTGGTGATTTTCTTATAACATTTGCAATACTATTATCAAAGAGAGATTTTTTCTTATGAGGATTACGAATTTCCAAACCTCCTTGTTCTTTTTATTAATGTATTTTCCAAGTTGTAGTGCAAATGCCTTTGTTTTTGTCTTTTTTGTTCCACCCGAAATCTCTTCGAAATTTTCCAATTTTATTTAGAACTATTTTAGAAAAACCCAGACATTGCATTTAGTAAATTGTCATTCACAAAATTCAACTCAATTAGAATATTATTAGTATAAAACCCGTACATACATGGTAAAAAAACTTAAATTACTATACATATTAAAATAAATTTATCAAAACCCACATTATTATTTTACGATCTTTTTGTCTTGTAGGTGAAATTCTTTTAGGGATATCATATGGACAATTGCCTTAATTATTTTCTATTTTTTTGCAATTCTCATTTTTTATAAACTTACCTATGGTATGAAACTAATATATTGAATTGTAAATATATGTTGATTTGTTTTATATATAAAGAGATACATGAGGGTTTCATGTACGTTCTTATGAGAGATTTGTGTTATCCGAGGTTCTGTTAATTCGTTTGTTATGCTTTTTAATCGTAATCATTTTTGGTAGTAAAATATGAATCGAATAACATATAAATAATAAGAGGGAGTGTCAATTTTTCAAAATTAGCGTATTATTTGTACATGTGAATGATAAGATGATCTCATGCATTGCATGGTGAAAGTTGACCTAGAGGAGTTAAACTTGATCTCAATTGTTTAGTTATATAGTTAAACTTTATCTTATTGAGTAAGTTTATGAGTGCAAGATGGTATGGTGTGAAATGAGAGGGTGCTAAGTACACCACCAACTTTTTTGTTTGGCAACTTGTATGGAAAAAACCTAATACAAACATAATTAGGTCAACAATAAAGACCCTTGTATAAGTTTGTAAGAGTTTATCTCTTTTTTATTCCACAATCAATATGTATAAACCAAAGGTCCGTGTTCCTGATTGCGTAAAAGAGTTCTTGTACGATCTCAAAAATCAATACATAAGATCAATCTAGTATGTATTGGATTGTACAAGACCCAAATTATAACAATTTCAAGATTTGTAATCTATAATTCAAGATGCAAATTCAATAAGAACTAGTTTTGTAGGATATCGATCAATATGGTCTTGAACGAGTTAGTTTGTTCATGTAATACTTGTGATAAATCTATTATAAAGATAAACAATATAATCCGGAAAAGCAAATAACATAAGACATCAAAATTTTGTTAATGAGGAAAACTTCACTAGTAGAAAAAACCTGGACCTAGTCTAGTTCCGAAGACCATACTGTATAAAACCGCTATAGATATTATCCTACTATCAGACTTCGGGATGCACTACACGTGAGATTGAATTAACTTTCCAAAAAATTCAGATGTAGTCGTATTCATGTACGAATCTGAACCCAACGTGGTTTTATACACTTGATTCTTTTAGCTGACGTTCGTTACATTTTATGTTTTGCTTCAAACTCATACTTTTGATACTTATCCACCTCTAAGAGGTCCAGAAAACACGGATGCAGAGCACTTATACTCTTATCAGGGCCGGCCCCATAGAGGAATCAGGGAAAGGCCCAGTTTAGGGCAGTACGGCCCAGGGGCATCAGATGCCTGGTTTTGTGTTGGGGGTATTTCTTAAGAAAATAATTATATAGGGAATTATTCTTGAAACTACATTAATATATAAAGGGCAAATGTTCAATTGATATAAAACGTCTTGGGACTTTCTGATAAATATTTTCCTCCCGTTGACACATAGTTTTTTCTTTTTTTTTTTCTTTTACCAATTGTATTGAATCTTTCACTAATTGATAAAACTATCTCAATAATTCCTTTTCATTTCCCTTTCTATCTAATTCCAAAGCACATAATACATATAGATAAAAAAGAGTTAGAGCTTTGAAGTTTTGGGAATTTTGATATAATCTTAATTGTAATTTTCTTATTAATTAATTTATGATGATTTGCATTTAGGGTCTGTATTCGCATAGAGTCCGCGTCTAAATAAAAAAATTTCACAAACTTTATAAGTATTTTTTTAGATGTTAAGATAACAAAATAATTATCTTTTATTATTAGAGTAGTGCAAACAAAAAAAAAATAGGGGCATAACAAAAAAAATCGCTTCACGGAATTTTTTCTCAGGAACGGCCCTGCTCTTATCAAATATAAGCCTAGATTTACCACCTCATAAGAACAATCCAAACAAATTAAATAAGAGTTTAAACATTTATCTTGAGGAATCACAATGTCCGAGATCAAGAGAACTTTGTGATTTCTATATATCTTGTTCCTTATCTAAAGTTTGTGAATTTCAATAAGAAGTAAAAGAATATTTAGATAGAAGAACTATCATGTAAAAGATAGTTTGAGTGGGCTTCACGAATCCCTAAGTGAAGTCTTTAAAGTTGTAACCTAATACAGTTCTGAAAAGAAACATAAGTTATAAAGGACGACTCTATTATGAAACTAGGGCACAAGAGTTCTAAGGATTAAGTTATCGCATATGCTAAGTGCTGCCCCAACAACCAACATGAACAGTGTTGGTGGATCTGATGCATGCGGTTACCAAAATAAGCCTTCTAAGATGTAAGTAAATATCTTCTTGTTCTAACGGTTCTATCCATGTTAGACATGCCTACATAATATTCATGGCGCATACAAGAAAATAAAAATAAAATGACTGATATTATATTTAATGCATAGGTAAGGGATATAAATGATATGAAATGAGTGAATAACAACCATTCGATAGGTGGAAAACGGAAGGATGTTATCTTCTATTTGAAAATTGGTATCAAACTGCATTGTAGTTCTCTATCATACTGTGTGAGCAGTATTGCATTTTAGAACTATCAAGGTAAAAGATAGTCGAACCTGGTTTTACGAATCCCCAAGCGAAATCTTTTAGTCGTAAACCTAATTATGATTCACATAGGAAACCTAGATCAATAAGGGACAACTCTAGCTATCAACTAGGACACAAAGTGTTAGGGATTGTTTTTCCTAATTGAAAGAGCATCTTTATTTATAGATGTTCAAGACCAAGGGTTGCTTAAAATTCAAGCTAAGATAACTTGCGATTCAAGCAAACAATTTCTTTGTTTAGACGAAACTCTGTTTAGGTTTCAAGTGAGCATGTGAGATGTTCGCCCTGAATTCACAAGAAGAATATATATACAACGGTCCGGGTACCTGAACCGTGTATAATGATAGTTCTTGGCAAATATACCTTATGAACTAGTAAGCAATTTGATATTCATTTAAACACTTAAGAATTTAATCATGATATACATACAAATATTTTAGTGATCAGTAATATCTTAAAGGTGTTTATGAGAGTCATAGCAATGCTAAACATATTTAAAAAATAAGTCTTTAAGCATCTGCCAAAGTTTTACTGGGACCTTTGGTGAAACGGTTCGTGAACAGTAAAGCATAATTCACGAGTCAGGGTGCTACAGTTCGTGAACCGGGTTCGCCAACCCTATTCGGCTCGTAAACTTAGATGGACACAGTTTTTGAATTGGGTTCGCCAACTGTTAGCCTTTTTCTACCAACATAAAAAATTATGATCACCAAGGTTCGTGAACTATCCCGTTTTGAACTTAAGGTTTATGAACTAGTTCGCCAACTTTCCCTGTATTTCAGAAACTCATATATCCATGGTTTACGAACTGGTTCTCCAACTACCCTGAGTCGAAATAACATAAGTTCTGAGTTTCTTTCTTTTGATGTTTGAAACATTCCCAAATGGTAAAAATCATTGCTTGGGGAAATTTCAAATGATCCACAAATTAATTCTTGAAAAATAAATTGTTTTGAACTAATATGTTACGGACCTTTGAACATCCAATGCTTGAATCATATTTCGAGATGTTTCACAAGACAAGCTTGACTTGAAATTTCTTATTCGCAAAAAATCTACTGGAAGTCATATTACATAGTCTCATAAAGATAGTGAGTAAAATAAAATGATTCGGTCTTCATGTACCTTGTTGATGAAGTTCTCCAAATGTTTTCGTCGATCTTAAGTCTTCGAGGGTGATGTCTGATACTTAACTACCAAATTTTATACCAAGTCTGAGACTTGACTTAGTAGACTAGAAATCAAGATATAGTTTTGTTCATCTAACATTGACAACAAGATTGAGATAACAAAACTTTTGGGTTCAACCGAGCATTGCTCTAACACCTTCAGATATTATTTCAATCAAGGTTTGGAAATCTGTTTGCAGTATAACAAGTATAGAAATTGCACGCATGCAGAACACTTATACCCTAGATCAGTTACCTTCTTACAAGAAAAATCCAAATAAATCAAAGAAGAGTTTGGATTTTTATATTTAGGAATCACAAAGTCTTAGACCAAGAGAACTTTGTGATTTGTATCTATCTTGTTCCTGATCTAAAGTTCGTGAACTTCAATGACCAGTAAAATAATATCCAGATACAAGAATTATCATGTAAAAGATAGTCCGACTAGTGTTCAAAGTTGTAACCTAATACAGTTTCATAAAGAAACATAAGTTATAAAGGATGCCACTATTCAGGATATAAGAGTTCCGGGATTAAGATATCCAGCTACAAAAGTCTTTTTATTTACATATTTTTAAGGCTACAAGTAGCTTTTAATTCAAGCTAAGGTTGCTTAGAAACCAAACAAACACTTTCCCAGTGTAGATGAAATTCCAAGTCAAGAATTCATGTAAGCATGTGAAAAGTTTGCTTTGAAATTACGTAAAAGAATATGTAACATGGTCTGCACAATTGCAACCATGCACAATGATAGTTCACACATGCCAAGTAAGGCAGTGGACTTATAAGTTGTAGTTGTGTCCAAGAACACTCAAGACTAAACCAATAATCTCAAGCCCAAGGGAGATTGTGAATTAAAGTTGTCTTAGAAGTATTATGCGAGATATAACAAAAATGAAATTTAGCCTTTAACAAGGTATGCATACAAGTACGTGTAATTTAGGCAATTCATATACATTTGCCTTTGAGTTTAAGTTCCAGAACTAGGTCAGGTTGACGTGGGATGCAAAGTGGGTATGCGTACCCTTGGCAGTACACAAAGTCAGGTTTAATAGGTTCGCATAGTACTGGGTATGCGTGTCCTTGACATCTCATGAATTCAGATCGACTAGGTATGAATAACGGGCATGCTTACCTCTAAGAAGCTTGTGCGCTTTTGTAATCTCTCATATAAGTTCTGAAACCTTCCGAATAGCAATATCATACATATCCTAAAACAGTTCATCTATTGTTTTGCTTGGGCAATTTTCTAAAGATCATTTAGACAAAAATAATTTGTTAACAATAAACTGTTCTAGGATCGATCAATTTCCATTGCTTGAATCATATTTCGAGAGGTTAAACAAGATAAACTTGAACTCAAAACTTCTTTTTTGTGATACTAAATTTACTAAAATCATACGACATAGTTTCATAAGATAGAATAGTAAAATCAGTGAGTAAATAGAAAAAAATCAATCCTCACGTACCTCTTATCGATGAAATTCTCGTAAATATTTCGTTGTTCTTCGTTCTTTAATCTTGGAAGATGTCCGATGGTATACTCAACAACTATGTCCTGCATTACAAAAACCAACCTACCGTGAATTAACATATTTTCCACGTAGCACCATATTTGAATAATTCCTTTACTACTTTACATCACCTCCTCTCCTCTCTTCTCCATCCATTTAGAAAGAACTCATAGTCCTTGCTCTGGCGACATGCTGTAATTTCATCACCATTAACATCCACCGTTGACCCTGGCAGATCCGTTGGTCAGCAACCTATCTCACGAAACAGGATAGTCGCAAACCACCGAAGAATATGCTTCCAGGAAAATTTCAACGAACGATAAAGACCCGTGTGATCATAAATATGGGACCTGCTAGTCGTATCCAACGATCAGGAAGACATCACGAACACAACGTAATAAATGATCGAAGAACCTAGAAGCAACGTCTCTCTATAAATACGCTATAAAGTCAGATGGGAAATGTTCTTCGCATCTCAATCCAATCTCAATAGTTTGTACGTGTCAACTACTTTCCCCAAACACTTCCCTGAAACCTAAACCTAAAGAAACTTCATTCAGCATCCATGGCTCGTCGTTCAGGAGGTAATTTATTTCCCATCTTTCAGTGATTTCATAGATCTGTTAAACACGGATGAAAATCGAATACTTTGGTTCATGGTTTACACTATTATGCCCTAGATATGTTTTGTTATAAATGATTTTCATTTGTTGATTTAGTTTCACATCTCGACGAGCAGCAATTTATTCTTTTTTGCCATGTTATATGCGTACTTGTAACTGATTTTTGGTTTTAGAAGAACATATTATGAGCTGAAAAATTAAGGCTTTCGATTTTTAACACCTTTTGTTGCTTTTTTGCCATGTTATATGCGTACTTGTAATTGATTCTTGGATTTAGAACAACATATTATGAGTTGAAAAATTAGGGCTTTTCGATTTTTAGGGTATGCTAAAAATGCCTCCTTTCTATTTCTGTGTTAGAGATTTTGGTCATTTAGGTATCTGATGTGGTTTTTGTTATCTGAAATTGTGTTTTCAGGAAGACCTGCTCCCCGTCCCAGGGCTGCTCCCGTGAGAAACCCACCACAGCCAGGTATCTATATGGAATCCATTTTACTGAGTTGTTTGAATTGGGTGGTTAATGCACATCTAAAGCTTGGTCTTAGGGGGTGTAATTGCCTTGACATGTTTGTTTTATGATGTCTGTAAATGCAGCTGCTCGTGCTCCTCCCCCGGCTCCTGCTCAGTCTAGTGGCGGAGGCATGCTTGGAGGATTGGGTGCTACCA
Source organism: Papaver somniferum (assembly GCF_003573695.1). Lineage (NCBI taxonomy): Eukaryota > Viridiplantae > Streptophyta > Magnoliopsida > Ranunculales > Papaveraceae > Papaver > Papaver somniferum. Next base: position 143,168,362 of record NC_039360.1, on the reverse strand, counting down.
TTGCTCAGGGTAAGCTAAGCTGTTTACACTGCACCGCCTTGGTGATGGGCAGGTGGCTTTTGATTTTGATATTTGTGGTCTGAGATCCATCTCTTATTTTATGTTGTTATTTGGTCTTTTTCTACAGGGATGGCTTTTGGGGGTGGAAGTGCCATGGCACATAGAGCTGTTGACTCCATCATGGGTCCTCGCACCATTCAACATGAAGCTGTGGGCTCTGATGCTGTTGCTGCCCCAGCGGCCATGAGCAGTGTTGGTGGATCTGATGCATGCGGTAACCAAAATAAGGCCTTCCAGGATGTAAGTAGATATCTTCTTGTTCTAAGCGCTCCTGCTTTCTAACTACGTTAGATATGTTAGGCAGGCCTACATAATATTCATGGTGCATACAAGAAAAATAAAGAAAAGGCCCGGTGTTAGCTTTAATTTATTGGCAAGGGATATAAATGATATGAAATGAGTGCGTAATGACCATCCGATAGGTGGAAAGTTGAAGGCTGTTATCTTCTATTTGTAAATTAGTATTAAATTTAATTATAGTTCTCTATCACCCTGTGTGAGCAGTAGCATTGCATTTTAGAACTTTGAATTCTTAGGATAGAGATAACGATGGATGGATGTGTCTATATGTCTGGGCTACCAGCAAGGGGTAGTTGTACACTAAGGATACGCTTGTTGTTGGTCACCATGCATCATCATGCATACTGGACTGCATCAGTCTTCTGTTGGGTTTATATGCACATTAGCTTGTGTGAAGCAGACCTCCGTAACTTAGTTTTGTTTGTTTTATTTCTGCAGTGCTTGAACAACTATGGAAGTGATATCAGCAAGTGTCAGTTTTACTTGGACATGTTGTCTGAATGCCGCAGAGGCTCAGGATCTTCTATGGGCATCTGAGTTTTTCCTTTATTGGATATGATTGGCTCAGGGTTGGTATTGGGTATTCAATATACTTTTATTTAGATATGAGTGGCTGCTGGAATTGATAATGATGAAAATTTTGCATCATTAATAAATTTTCAACTCATTGAGAAACTGTTATTATATGGTGAATGAGTTTCTTTTTCTTAGAGATCTTTTAATCTTTCATTATGTGTTGTTTTATTCCATTGAATAATCATTGTGCCTTAGAAAATTGAATCTCAAATACATAGCAACAGTAAGAGCAAGTCTTCCGCAAGCATTTTGTGAAAAGCAATGCTGGTGGCAATTCTATGAAGTTCACCTAGAATTTATTCTTTTTTGTATCCCAAGTTCTCGTGTCCTGGTAATTGGGTCCTCGACCTTAAGTTTTTTTAATCAAGGACAGAGACTCTATTGTCCTGTACCGGTCTCGTGTCCTGTACCTATGAGATAGAAGGATTTTATCTTGCTCATGGTATGGGGGAGGCATTTCCGAATTTCAGCACATCTCCATGAACGTAGAATGTATCAGTGCCCATAAATTTGCAAGAAACTGTCTTGTTATTGATGGTTACAGAGCTTTGTTTTGTCGATCAATTTCGTTTTTTATATTCCCTCCGTTACTTTTTAATATGTCAGTTTCTATAAATAAATATTTCAAAAAAATAGGTCAGCTTTCTAATTGGGAAAGTCAAATGTTATTTTAATTTTTTGGGATCACTTTTTTTTTAATTTTTTTTGATGACAACTGTTATGTGTATCATTTCACTTATTTTTTTGGCTGACAAGTATCATGGGGATCATTTCACTTCACTTTTTTTTATTGACAAGTGTCTAGAGGACCACTTTCAATAATTAGTTTTCTTAATTTCCTTAATTTTCTCAAAAAAAACTGGCCTATTACAAGTAACGGACGGAGTATATTTTTTGTGTTTTTCATCATGACAAATACAAAATCAAAATCAATGTTTACCGTGCGTTTCAACGTTTTAAGCTGAATAGAAATGGACAATTTGGTGGTATGACAGCGCATACACGTTTCACATGTAAATCAGCACGTAAAAAGAAAATCAATGCAATCACTCTGTAGAAAGGAATCGTCTGGAACAATTGGGAAGTCATAACACATCAATGAGCTTGAGCTTACAAACTCTAATACGCCAGGTGTTAGTCGTTAATCTGGAGACGAACTATAAGAATAGGCTATCACTTTCTTTTCCAATGGATCAGTAACCATTGAAGCGTGAACAGAAACTTGAAAGCACGGGCTTCTTCCAATTAGTGTAGACATCAAAGAGAACGCATTTCGAGAAACTAAAAATAATCATAACTAATCAAGTTTCAAAATTATCAAATAAAAAAACAAACAACAAGAAGAAGAAAAAGACAGTAATTAGTCATCATCAATTGCTGTTATGGTGTTTTGGTTGAAAGTGAGCTACTACTAGTTCATTGACCTTTTTTTCCCCTTCTATCCATAAATTACTAATCTGTCAATTTTCTAAATGAACCTCCCCCAATGATGATAATAATAATAATATTTACATACTCTGATCTTAAATTACTTGAAATCAACTTTCAGGATTGATTCCTTTTTTCTTTATTCATTTCCCCCCCTCTTTTGGGATCACAAGACTAAGCGACCTTTGAGAAAGCTCCTACACAGCTTCATCCATGCCTCCCTGCTTGGTTCTGTTGCCTCTACACTTGCTTTGGCAGTCTCAGCATGAGAATCCTGTGGTATACAAACAAGACCAGACTCAAGTCAACACGAGTATATTTACATGCTACTAACTTGTGCACGTCCATAACAGGCAATGCTCAAAACGAGCAGCATTATGGCCAAACTGAACTCATTTTGGTCAGGATGAGGAGGATATGTACCTGAATGAGATTACGGTCCAGGAGGCGATCAATTAAGTTAAGAAGTATGTCTTTGGTGTATTCCGGGTGGCCTTGTATGCCCATCATGTGATCCCCGGACATAAACACCTCAACTCCAGTTTTGCTTGACCATGCCATCACTTTAGCAGATGGAGGCAATTCCCTTACCTATTCAAAAACGAAAACATAAAATTTGAGAGACATAGAAAATAGAAAGAGAGAACAAAATAGATTTGATCATAAAGGATTCTATTTCATGAGGAAGTACCTCATCACGGTGAAATTCAATTACGGAGAGCGTAGTAGGGATCTTGAGGGACTCCGGATACCTGAAGATGTTGAAAGATTGATGTTTGTAACTCCAATATCCCAGCCTGATTCAGCTCTTCCCGTCTTACCTCCTAACGCACGGCTCAAGACCTGGATATCAACTCCAGAAGTTAAAAATCACACCAAAAAGAAAAGAAAAAAATCCGACCAATTTTATTTATTTGTATTTTCCTGTTGACACACAATTTTAACACCCAGGTCGTCCATATCGCCATATAGTGGTTATGCTAGAAGAAAGGTTCTATCAGACTTGACTAGATTCAGAAATGTTGATTGCGTCCACCACAAATTCTTACCTTAAAATAAACACCACGATTCACGATAGCTACTCGTGGATGATGTTAAACAAGTACTCTAATACCTCCTGAGAAGACATACCAGACCTACAGTTCAATTTTAATAAAATCGGTTTTGACAATGTTCACCTTGCCTTCTTATTAACCTTTTTATTTTTATTACTCTGTCCGTTTCTAAAAAAAAAAAAAGATAAGTTTGGTTTTCACAAAAATTAAGAAAACCAATCATTGTTGCCACTTATTCATGTTTTTTATTAAACTATCCTTTGGTCCCCACTAATTTGTTATTAGAGAAAGAGGAGAGAGAAGTGGTCCCCTTTTTATAGTAGGAGAGAAAAAGAAGAGAGAAGTTGTCCCTCTATGGTTATGGTAATAAAATCATAACATTTGACTTTCCACATACGAAAACAAGTCTATTTTTTTGACATACACAATAAAAAAACCTGCCTATATTTTAGAAACGGAGGGAGTATTATTATTAACATATGTCATATCCGATTCTAGACAAGAGCACATGATGATGAGATTGCAGCAACTAAAGTAAAAGAACACAAGTGAAATGAAATGAAACCAATCTACTCTAAGAGCAAGTCTTATGGTGGAATCCATCCATCTTCCATCTTCCACGCCACCTCAGCACTTGGAACTGTGGATGGAAGCGCAAGTGTAATAGTGGAATAATAGAAACGCTATTCTTAATGGAGCTAAAGAAACGCAATTAAGAATGGAGCTAAAAAAACGCAATTAAGAATGGAGTTTTTTTTCTTCAGCCGTTAGATTTCAACATTTTAAATCTACGGATAAAAAAAAAAACGCAATTCTTAATGGCGTTTTTTTAGCGCCAATCTTATTTGCGTTTAGCGTTATTCTTATTGGCGTTTAGATGGATTCCACGAACCCTTCCACCAAACCATGGAACCCTCCTTGGATTTTTTGTGGAAAGCCCCAACTTGGAAGCCACTAGACTTGACATTCCATGATTTTTCCACACTTGGAATAGGTTGGATTGCACAATAAGACTTGCTCTAATGGTTGTTGGTAGGGGTGTGGAATGGACGGACGGTTGCGGATTAGGAGTCACCCGCAACCAAATCGTCAAAATTACGGATTTGGAAAATTGAACCGTGACCCGCGGATTTGACCTCTGCGGATCAACGGATTTTACGGGCCGGTTGCGGATTAACCGCGGATTTAATCAAAAAAAAAATGTTAGTTATAACCACAAGCAGCACCTGGGCTGACTAGCTATAGACTTTGAATGTTACTGATATTTTTTGGTCATTTCAGTTCCTGCAAATCACAGCTTTAACTTGTACAATATTAGAATCTGGACTCCAAAGGGTTTGATTTAGGCATGGATTGTATAGAGGCATCAAAATGTACTGAAGTGCTAAGTTTACAGGAGTTGCCAGTTTGGTAACCTATTTGATAAAACCACTAACCACTACATAAAATTTAATCAACAGAGAGTTCAACAAGGAAAAAAATATAATTCTAGGAAGAACACCAAGAACAAATGGTGGAATGAACAGAATAACAGAAGGATATAGGGAAATTCTGATGTTATTATTACTTGGAGAATTAATGAAGATGCAACAACATCACATAGGCCCTAAAAATGATGTACTTTTATCTTACCGACAACAACAAATAAATAAGCTGGTAGATTTCTTAAACACAATGGAAACCAGGTTCTTCCTCAGTAAAGCATTGGAACATTTCGTGTTCGCAACCGGAAGTTAACTAACCATACGTATTTGGCTCATAGACTACGGTGCGGATAAATCCGCGGATTTAGAAAACCAACCACAACCAAACCGCTAAACCTTGCGGATTTGAGAATTCTCCCGTGACCGGTCCATAGACTCTTAAAGATTGGTTTTCATCCGCAATTTTGCTCCTTCTATCTTTACTTGAAACGGAGCATATTTATTGGTTCTGAACTTAGTACCAAAATAGTAGTAGTAGGCCTAATAACTTAGATTCCCCCTACCAGAAAGCCTAGTCACTTGCTCTTCTGATTACCGAAATAAAACGGATACACCATGCCGGATCAGGTGCTTGAATCGTAACGAAAATCTTAACTACACAAAATCTTCACACTAAATGTGAATTATCGATAATTGATGAGTAGAATATTCCAATGTAAAAAGCATCGTAATTCTACATGGATTCCTCCGCCTTAAATGAATTCGTAACGGAATAAAAACTCAAGTAACCTGTCGGTGGTTGCATGTAATCCTCATAATAATAATAGAAGCCAAGAATCTAATTCCCTAGGACCCCAAGGACATGACCTGACTGGCATCAACTTTTTTTTTTTTAAGCATATATTTATTATAAAAAGATTTAGTTTACAGCTTGTCTTGGGTATTTGGTACCCACGTAATCTTGAAATAAAATGTGACTAATAAAAGATGAAATTGCCTGGTCCCAGATTTTGGTTGAGTAGTTTCCTGTTTGACTTCCATCCGTTGCATGGTTTGCCAGTCCGTCCGCTGCTTGATTTCCTTCTCTGTAGTTGTGTTGTACAACGACTTGCGGAATTTGCCTCAATCTGTTTTTTATTTCTTTAATCATTTCTGCTATGTACCACGGTGGTGTTGTAGTTGTTGTGATGAGACGCATGAGGTTCTCCGAGTCTGTTTCAAAGAGAATTCTAGGCCATTGTCTCTCTGTTGTTGTTCTTGAAGCCAATAGGAAGGCCCATGTTTCTGCAGTTAGTGCAGTAGTAATTCCTAATGGTTGTGCCAAAGCTATTATTGTTCGTGCATCAGAGTCTCTGCAGACGAAACCCACCCCTGCAAATCCTGGGTGGCCTCTGGCTGCTCCATCTGTGTTAATTTTGATCCAGTTGGTATTTGGAGCGGACCAGCCTACCAATATTGTTGCCATCCTTTTATCAGTTATTGTGTGGTTGACTATTGGTGTAGCTCCTGGTATGCTTGGTGGTGAAGCTCGTTGTGCCCAGGAATATTCTTGTTGTAGTTTTTGTGCCCAGGCTAGTATTTCTTCTGATGTTGTTTGTTTTCGTTGGTAAATTAGATCATTTCTGGATAGCCATGGGGTCCAGAATAGAAACAGAAGGAGGAGATTGTCGCAGTTGATGTTGGTTGTTGTAGGATTTGAGATATAGTTGTTTGTGGAGTTAAGGTGAAGGTATGGGTATGGCTGGTGTTTGATGTATTTGTAAGTTGATTGAATAAGTTGTTCCAGGAAGTAGCTGCTGTTGGACAGTGAATTAAAAGGTGGCTTGCTAGTTCCTTATCAGAATTGCATCTTGGGCATATATCTGAGTTGGTCAAATGTATTCGATGTAAGAGAGAAGGTTGGTAAACCTTCATTGATGGGTTTCCACAAGAAATGCCGAATTTTTGGTGGACATGGTAAAGTCCATAGGAATTTGGTAGGTTGTAAAGGTGTGTGGGTTGGTTGACATGGATTAGACATTTGTATCCTGAAGATGTGGTGTAGCTTCCTGATTTTGAGTGTGGTCAGATAACTTTATCTGGGCTATTGTTTTTTGGAAGGTGGATATCGATGATTTTTTGAATTGTTTGATTGGAAAAGGTGCTCAATTTTTCATGATTTAAGGAGTGGGAGAAAGAGTTGATGATATCCGTTACCTTTTTGATTGGGTAATAATGTGTGGCATCAACTTATATAGAATCTACTAATCTCATAATTGAAGCTTATCCAAACTGAAAATTTATCGTTTATTAAAAAAATTAGAAATATAAAAACCAAAAATGAAGGAAATTCTAGTCAATAATAATGTTGTTCTAAGTCGATAATTTCCCCAGATTTTCTAGCAATAAGTAGAAACGGAACAAAATACAATACTTATTATTTATTTTATTTCTGTTACTTATAAATCCACGTCACGGTCACTCAGTGAAAGTGGTCACATCGCAGCCAACCAGATTGTCCAACGTAAGTTTACCGCATCATAATGTTTGTTCCCATTCTCGTATCTCTCCAGCTAGTGGACGGAGGTAGACTTATTAGGGTTTAAATCGCACGCGCTAATTTACGCGTGGCGCTGACTAGTTATCTTAATCAGAATCAATGCACGATGTATACAAAATACCTAAACACAGACATGCTCATGTGTTTCAGTTTCAGGAATTTTTCTTCCACCATTGACATTCGATTAAACCCTTCATTTCAAAGTGAAATTTTTCAAAATTTAGATCATTACTAATTTTGTTCGTAAATAATTAACAAAAAAAAATGGAAGGAATTCGTACCTGATGCCCGAAACAGATACCAGAAACACGTTTCTTCAAAGAATCTAATTTTTTCAGAAGATTCAAAAGTTTAACGATCCAAAGATCATTGCCATGAGCATCACTACAGCTCCCAGTAATAACAAAACCACCAAACGATTCAAGTTCTTCATCTTTTGGAAACTCACCGGAACAAACTTTGAACATATCCCATGTTTCTCCTTCTTCTCCCAGCATTCTAACAAATACCCCAAAATACCCTCCATATCTCTTCTTAACAAACTCTAAATCTTTTGCGTTTAATAGAACCCCAAATCTTCCCATTTTCTGTTTTGTTTTCTCTCTATCTAACCCCGTTGTGTTTGAGATTGAGACAGAGAGATACAAATGAGGTTTTTCTTGTGTTCTTCTTCTTCTTCCTCTGTTTCCTTCTCTTTTTATATAGGAAAAAATAAAGTATAAATCTAGATACGAGTGTATATATGAAATTATGAATTTTAATTGGGTGTTGTTTATAAACTGCCCTTGAGTTTATTAGGTAATTACTTAAATGAAGGATTTTCAAGAAATTTTGAGATAAATGAAAGAGAATAGTAAGTAACAAGGGTACAAAGAAATGTAACTGTACGTATTCACGTTATTTTGAGATTATGTGATTATCACGTGCAATGTCCTTGTTGAATGAGCATAACTACAGTGGCAGCGGCAGTCAATTTGTCTCAATTATTAGAGCGTAGTTTTAACGGCCCCTCTTTAACTGTCCAAGACAGTAGGAAAGTTCCAACCCTACTTGTTACCCCAAATTTGAATTTTGTAAGGCTAATGGGCGTAAATGGTGAATTTAGATCAGCTTCCCATCTAAGTTTCACAATTCACATATAAATCACCTACAAAGTAAAGTCAACACATACGTTAACCCACTCAATGGATGAACGTCAAAATAGAATTAGCGGCAGCCAACGTTTATACTCGTGCTATAGATGGATCATCATCAATTGAGTTGAGTGGAAGAGAACGGTTCTCTCTAGTCGATGATGAAAACCAGACATCAATAATGGTATCTATATTGAGCGACAAAGACGAGGGAGGAATATATAATGAAAAGGAAAGTAGAGATAGTAAAGACTTAACGAAAATTTAGGTGTGTCAGTGTTTCACTTTCAACTCATAAATCAAGGGTACCATCGTCTTCGAAAAACAGTGTTTAATGTTGGAATATTTTCAACGCCGCTAACCAAAGGGGGGTCCTGGGGGGCATCACCCCCCAGGCTGTGGTCGACCTGACAGGTCAGGTCGTGGGGGTCCAGGAGAGACCGCCCCTGGTGGGGGTTTCAAGGGGGCAACGCCCCCGGAAGAATTTTTTGAACTGACGGTTTTATTTGGCCGATAAAAGCCTGTTCGAAAATTTCGAATCCAAAAGACACCATTGATGTCTGTTGATGAAGGAACCTGACGTTTCGTGAATAGAAACCTGTTGGCGAATAAAAACCTATTCCCAACAGGTGCAAAACCCTTTATAAATAGCTTCTCCCAGTTTCGTTTAACATATAAGAAAAATCAATCTGTTTTCTTTGTTTCAAAAAGCATCATCAGAAATCAGAAATCTCTTTGTGTGTTCTTGATTGAATCAAGGGGTACAAACCTTGAATTCAGTTTTCGTTGCAGGGCTTTCATTGTATCCTGAAGGCAATATTTCGCATACCTGTTGTAATCGCCAATTGTTATTGGGAGGGTAGAAATATTTGTCTAAAAGAAATTTATACAAGCCTTGAAAGTTTTGGAGTGCAACACTTTCTTCTCTGATTCATTCATCCTTTGTGAAACCCAATTTTTTCCAACATTTAAGAGTTGTTAACTTAAACATGTGAAATTTGTAGAGAAACGCTAGGTGTCAAACAGAAAAGAGGGGTCGCATATTTCTAGCATGCGTCGCGTTCCCATAGTAGCCGTACCCAGGTGTCAAACAAAAAAGAGGGGTCACATATTTCTAGCATGTGCCACGTTCCCATCGTAGCCGGACCCGTTGTCATTTACCAAGAACGGTTCATTTTTATCTTTTGTTCATTCTAGAAATCTCCGCTCCTTTAAAACACTAAGTCATATGAGCTCCCACATCCCACGATGAGTGTGACACTGTCCTCAAATTAAATTAGATAAAAGCTTTCACACAGAACAATTCTTGAGAGGACAAGTGGCGGGATTCTATTGGTCGGAGCATTAAAATTTGAATTACACTCCATTTACACGCTTTATTTAACCGGGCGTTAGTAACACCGTTTGCAAAAAGGTGAGTAAACAATACTTCTGTCAGCTTTTGTACCTAAATAATTAATTACACTGTGTTAACACCGAATCTTAACGGGACTTTAATTGACGTCGTTGATGTGGACAATACCTACATCAAACATTATACTAAAGCTAACGGAGATACCGATATCGGTCTGCGAGTTATAACCCCAGAGGTGTCACCATCCCTCCACAAAAAATCCATCAAAACAAAAGTAACATAAAAACCCATCAAAGCAAGATTAACACAAAAACTCCAAATTTTATTTAAATGATGAAACCAAAATAAAATTTGATGAAACCAAAATTTAAATTTAGGATTTTTGTATCAATTTTTAAAAATTTGAGATTTTTGTATCAATTTTATTTACGATGGAGTTTTAATGGATCCAAACATTTGAGTGGGGTTTTTGTAACACAAGTTTGGACACCTCGGTTTTTTTATGACTAGTTTTGTACCAATATATCAAAACGAAGAGAGTTTTATTCTCTTTCTTCTTCTTCTCTTTCTTCTGTTCATCTCTTTCTCCCTGTCACTAAACCTAAACGATGAACCTAATAACGGCGTGTTTATATTCTCTCACACTTTTCTTCTGAAACAAACCACTGTTCTCCCCCATATGGTTCTTCCCCGTTATTTGAGAGATGGAAGATGATATGTTATTACTTCGAGGAAGATGATGAGACAAACCGCTGTTGTTTGTCTTTTTTCAGCGGGTTATGAGAGAAAATAGGAAGATAAAGAAGCACCAAATTAAGTACAGATAGAGAAGAACTGAAATTTATGACTTGGGTTTCTTCTAATTATCACTCTAGGTATTTTTTTAATTACTTTTTTTTGAGATGATTTTGATTTTGGGCTATATAGATTTTTGTCTTTTACATTTTTTCCTGCTTCAATTGTGTGGTTTTTGTAATATGAATACTTTGGGGTGATTAAATTAGTTTAGATTATGATAAGCCTAACAAAAACTCAAATATGGCAGGATGCAAACTCAATATCACCCTTTTGGGAGATTGTATCTAACAGGCTGATTCTAATCAGTTTGGGAGTGATTAATCACCAAGACACCAATGTGATTGATGACTGCTATATCATCCACCTTTGTGGACAAATGCTAGGGTAATTGGAGAATTACAAAACGTGCTCTGCAAAACAGGCTTTTCTATGGACTACCATATGACTACACTAAAAATAGGATATTGACAAAATGTAATAGCATAAGAATTTGGTTTATGTCATTCGCAGGTGACCCTCTTCATAGTACACTCAGTAGGTTGTTTCTAATACTGGATCGCCACCCATTACTTGGATAAAGAGAAAACATTGCTTGGTATTTGGATAGGGTACACATATTCTTTGTATTTCACTCGCTACATTTTTTTTCAAAATGGTGTTTATTGACAATTGCAGATGGGTCTGGAATACGGGTGTCCATTGGAAGATGCGATGACCAGATTAGCAAATACTAGGGATGAACTCGATTTATGGTGAATTGCATTTCCATATGCTATAAAGAGCTTGCGGAAGGGTACTTTCCTTGAACGTAAGAGATGGTCTGAAGGTTTAATTCAGATTTTTCGCTCAAAGTACTCTTCACATATGGGCTATGAAAGCTTGCGGAGAGGTACCACCACAGCCTAGATTTCGTCCAATTCTGTTAGATTGTGGTCTTGCTAATGTTTATATACTATCTGTTGGATGAATTACATGACATATATTTATTTTCATTACAAATGGGAGTTTCGTTTATTACTGGAGTATAATATTCGTGTGAATTGCCATTACTTCTATGTAAATTATCATTGTTGTATTTCCTAATATTTGGTGTGAATGACTCTCTATTGTCGTGCATATATAGAGCCCAATGAAGTCATCGCTTTCGAGTTTAATGAGGCTGTGAACTGTAGTTGTATATAGTTAGTATTAATATCTATTTAGTCTTTGGTGCATTTATTTGTCTGTTGCCGCAATTTATGCATGCAGATTCCGAGTTAATGAAATCAACGGACTACTCATTTGGGCAACATACATAGCTACGCTAGAACCGATATTCTTAAATTGCGGCGAAAAGTTACTCCGGCTGTCGTCGGTCGCATGAAATCACCTGCCTTACTGTTAGGTATACACAATAATCGATTCACAGTCAACCAACTCATGAAATATACAACATGCGAACGTCATCATGTGCAGGATAAAAATCATTGGTTGTTACAGGGCAGAAGCTCCAGTATCTTGCAATAAGTCCAACTGACATTGTAGGGGTTGCTACCATCAGGGAAGTTGGCGGTGGGATGGAGGTCTTGGGGCGAGTAGAGGTTCGGTGTTGGAGCTGGTGCGGGTTGGGTGAGTGGTGGTTGCATAAAGAATTGGGATATTTAGACTTTGGGTCCCATCTTTGTGACCAGGTTTGTGTTTGGGTCTTGAGAAAATTTTAATTAGAGTTTGGGTCCTGGACTATAGTTGACCGTCTTGATCGTTAAGAAAAATAAATTTAATTTTAATAGATTTTATTTAAACAAAATAAATTTAATTTTGATAAATTTTTATCTTCATACACGCCGGTCTTTATGCGTGCAGCGTGATCTTCTTGTTGTATTTGCTCGAAGCAAACACTTTGGACCTTCCTACTGATCAATCAAGGGATTTATCCACTTGATTTTCTCTGCAAAATTTTCTACAGACAAACAAGAATTACTTCCATTTATTCATGTATCCATGAATTGACTGCACGGTTATGGTTGATTCTTTCTGATAGATTATGGGTTTTCCTTAATTTTCTGAAAACAAATCCATATTTTCTTCTGTTTGTGGTTGAGTATATAGTGAACAAAACCTGTTTGTTTAATTGTTTCAATGGATGCTTTAATTGCCACTCTTAAATGTTATCCATGGGTTCTTCCACAAAACCCAACTTCTTGTTTGTCTCAGAAACAACCTCTATCACTTCCAATTTCATCTCTGCACCATCACGATGAGCTCAGGGCGAAAACTTCTTCTGCCGTAGTGTCCAGTTTGAACCCATTTTCTACATTATCTTCTCTTTTTTACCCATGAGCTTCTACCAAAATTTACTTCAGAAGATTTCCTCTGTGTACTTCAGAGACAAAAGGACTCGGATTCTGTAATTAGTTTGTACGAGTGGGCGTCAAACCAGCCGAATTTTGTTCATACTTCTGATATATATGAGGAGATACTTCAACAACTTGGTGCTTTTGGGGATTTTGATTCGAATAAGAAAAAGAAGAAATCATCAGGAATTTCCATTACGGTGTGTCAATTTCTAAATTAATGAGATAGTAATGGGGTCATGGTAAGTTGAAGAAGATAAAGATGAAGAAAATGGCAAGTTGGTAAATAAACTAAAATCCAAATTCCAGTTGGTCGTTTCTACATTTAACCGGCTTATGTAACTGTTAAGATGGTCAACTATAGTCCAGGACCCAAACTCTAACTAAATTTTTTTCAAGACCCAAACTCAAAGCTGGTCACAAAATTGAGACCCAAATTCTAAATATCCCTAAAGAATTTCATTTTTTATTTTCTACAATTTTATGTTTAGAATTAGCAAAATCTGCGTCTATTCCTCCGTGTTAATATTTGTGAGTCACCCTTTTGGTCTTTTGAACGCTGATGTTGATCACTAATTCTCTTATTTTATGGGCTAGATTCCATATGATTTTTTCCTTTTTGGTTGCACGATTTGGCATAGATTCTTATTTTGATAACCAGTTAAATTCATTAAAAAAATAAGTACCGGTTCAAATGGGTATGCAAGGATACTAAAGGGACTTACTGAATTATAAAACAAGGTTGGCCTCGTCACATTAAATAAAAAATCCTAACCAACGAGGCGAAGCCAAGCCACACCAAATAAAAAATTCTAAACATGCGTCAGGGCGGGCCGAAGTGAAATAAAAAATCCTAAGCATGTATCACGATGGGGCTGGACAAAGCGCCGCAACACCAAATCAAAAATGCACGATGGGGAGAGGCGAAGCTATATAATACCAAATCAAAAATCTTAAATAAAAAAATTATAAACAACGAGGCGAAACCAAGCCAAACAAAATAAAAAATCCTAATAAAGTATGGGGGAAGCCAAATAAAAAATCTTGAACATGTATCACGATGGGGGAAGCCCCGCAACACCAAATCAAAAATGTACGATGAGGCGAAGCAAAACAGTTTTCGGATCCTCCCGGTGCGTAGCAGGGCACGAAATCTTGTTCTAAGGACAGATGGAATTTTAGAGGAACCCAAGGCGTAAAAAACACATGTTTTTACTGAAAAAGACGGTCGTTAAAACGGTCACATCTACGTATCGTGAGGGTCCACGAACCGTTTCAGTTTTCACACACGTTATAACTGTTTTTCTAAAATTAGTGTGAACGTTTTTTTCTTCCAAATAACATTTTAACGTGCGTTTTTTCTTTTCTCTGGATTGAAAGCTTAAAACTTCAAGTTAACTTTTTTTAAATAACACAGGGAAAGTAAATTACATGATTAAAAACTTCAAATTTAAAAAACATAAGATTGTTAAAGAACGCGCGATTGGGGGACACTATATTAATTGGGGGTGTTGATAGTGGTTTTTAGCTTGGGTTAAAATCGTAAAACCTTACATATGACATGACGTCACTATCACATTTATTGAATCATCCAACATGCCTACGTAAGAATTACCAGGGTACCTTTTTTTATGCATGTGTCATGTTCCAAGGCAGAACCCTTAGTATTGACCGACATCACCTTTATACCAAACCCTAATTCTCGCGCCATCGTGCCAATGGCAAACCATGCCAGCCACGTCTCCGCGCCAAGGCATGACAACCATGCCAGCCGCACCACCGTGCCAATGGCAAACCATGCCCGCCACGTCTCCGCGCCAAGGCATGCCAACCATGCCAGCCGCACCACCGTGCCAATGACAAACCATGCCAGCCACGTCTCTGCGCCAAGGCATGCCAACCATTCCAGCCGCACCGCCGTGCCAATGGCAAACCATGTCAGCCACGTCTCCACGCCAAGGCATGCCAACCATGCCAGCCGCACCTCCGTGTTAATAGCAAACCATGCCAGCCACGTCTCCGCGCCAAGGCATGCCAACCATGCCAGCCACACCACCGTGCCAATGGCAAACCATGCCAGCCACGTCTCCGCGCCAAGGCATGCCAAACGCACTGCCGTGCCAATGACAAACCATGTCAGCCACGTCTCCGCGCCAAGGCATGCCAACCGCACCGCCGTGCCAATGGCAAACCATGTCAGCCACGCCTCCATGCCAAAGCCATGCACGACGTTGGCTGCCAAAACGAAGGGTTGCAATAATCAACGGCCACCTTTCCATATGAGAGGCATATCTCAGCCGTCCAAGTTCGCCACCCAACGCATGGCAACTTCCAGCCCAAGGCCAAACGTCACGGTTTATGCAAACCCTAATTTGGCCGCGCCTAACACATGCCAAAGCCATGCACGACGCTGGCTGCCAAAACGAAGAGTTGCAATAATCAAAGGTTACCTTTCCATCCGAGAGGCATATCTCAGCCGTACAAGTTCGCCACCCAACGCATGGCAACTTCAAGCCCAAGGCCAAACGTCACGGTTTATGCAAACCCTAATTTGGTCGCGCCTAACACATGCCAAAGCCATGCACGACGCTGGATGCCAAAACGAAGGGTTGAAATAATCAACAGCTACACTTCCATTTGAGATGCATATCTCAGCCGTCCAAGTTCGCCACCCGACGCATGGAAACTTCCAGCCCAAGGCCAAACATCACGGTTTATGCAAACCCTAATTTGGCTGCGTCTAACACATGCCAAAGCCATGCACGACGCTGACTGCCAAAACGAAGGGTTGCAATAATCAACGGCTACCCTTCCATCTGAGATGCATATCTCGTCCGTCCAAGTTCGCCACCCAAGGCATGCCAACCATGCCATCCGAACCACATGTGCCTATGGCATGCCGTGCAACCTTTCCGCGCCAAGGCATGCCAACCATCCCGCATGTGCCAATGGCATGTCGTGCCAGCCACATCACTACGCCAAGGCATGCCAACCATGCCACATATGCCAATGGCATGCCGTGCCAGCCACATCACCGCGCCCAGGCATGCCAACCATACCACATGTGCCAATAGCATGTCGTGACAACCGTATCTTCGCGCCAAGGCATGCCAAGCATACCACATGTGCCAATGGCATGCCGTGCCAGTCGCATCTCCGCTCCAAGACATGCCAACCATACCACATGTGCCAATGTCATGCCGTGCCAGCCACATCTCCGCGCCAACGTATGTCAACCATGCTAGCCTTTCCTTCACGCCGTTGGCTGCCAAAACGAGGGGTTGCAACAATCAACGGCCGCCCTTCCATCTAAGATGCAGATCTTAGCCGTCCAAGGTCACCAGCTAACGCGTGACAACTTTTGTCCCAACGCTAAGCCCTAATTTTGGCCGCGCCCAAACTATGCCAAAACCCTAGTTCTTGGCCGCGCCTAAACTATGCCAAAATCCTAGCTTGGCCACGCCTAACCATGTCAAACCCTTGCTGGCCATGCTTTCATGCTGCTGGCTACCAAACAAAGGGTTGCAATAATCAACGGCTACCCTTCCTCTCAAGATGCAAAATCTCGACCGTCGAGGGTCACCACCGAGATGGTAAGTCTCCCAAGCTCAACTTTCCAAACAACAACAACATGCTACATGTTTTCCACGAAAACACTCGAGACATCAACACATGTCACAAACTGGGGGATGATCATTAGGGTATTGGTTTGGCGGTTTACAGCATGCGGCGTACACTACGCCCGTTACAAGACAGTGTTATAAGAATGAGGCGGTTAGTAAATACAGGGAGTAATGGTGAAACGCTTTCCTTCATTATGGAACATCAATTCCAGGCGTTACCGGTTACCACCTCCTCCCATTTACTCATCCGTTTCTATTTATTACGTGACCAGAGTACGTTTCACTTCAACTTGTTAAAATAGGTCTTGCATATTTCCACCGAACAACAAGTTCTGGTCATGAGCATACAACACTCAGAAATCACTTGTTAGCTTTCCCATCTGTTAGCTTTCACTTTCTGATACAAGTCAAACAACTACTCTTCCAGAATCAACCATTCTGGTCTCAACACTCTCTTCGCTTCCCTCCCCAAAACCAACCCTTCTCTTTCACTTTGTGACCGAAGCAAGTCTGGAACGACCATTTCTTGGTTTATGTTGGATCTACTCTAAATGTAACTTTGGATTCAAGTTAGCAATAAATATGTCTTTTATGTTGTATCTACTCTAGATGTAACTTTGGATTCACCATAGCTGCACCTTCAAAACATCCTGCTGGCATTGACCATGCCGGAACAACCTAAACCGGCATGCTATTCATAGTTATATCAATACTGGCGCACCACATTTTCACGTAGCACGAATATTCAACCAACACAGTGTGCCGGAGTTGTTGTTGGTCGTCCATCCATACCGGCATTTGTTGGAAATTTTCATAAATGTTTGTCGCTATCCGGGGGGTCCGAGGGGCGTAACCCCTCCTGGCCGTGTTCGACCTGACAGGTCAGGTCGCGCGGTTGTATAATTTTTTTCTAGTTTTGAAATTCAAAACCTATTCCATTTTGAAATTTTTCTAGTTTTAATTAATCAGTCCACTGCAGGGAAAGTTAGTTAATTCTCGAGCATGCCGGTACTGCTAACGCATAGTATGTTGCTTAGATTTCTTTGTCGGCACATGATGTAAAGTATCCAGAAAATTAAATTTTTTTCACTTGACTACCGGCATTGATAGATTTTTATCGAGAATGCCGGTATTTAGTTACGACATTGAATGTTAGTTAACAAGCATGCCGGCACCATTTTTCGGCATGGTCTTCATTAATTCCTGCATGGTCTTCATCACTTCCGCGATGAAAAAAAATATTTCCGACATGGTCTTCATCACTTCCGGCATGGTCTTCATCTATACCGGCATGGTCTTCATCACTTCTGGCATGTCTTCATCACTTCCGGCATGGTCTTCATCACTTCCGTCATGTAAAAAAAAATTGTTTTCAAAGTGAGACGCCCGCAGAGAAGAGAATTTGAAAGGGAGTGGGGAAAATTTAGAATTTGAAAGGGAGTGGGGAATATTTAGGTTTCAAAGCCCTAACCCTAAAGGAGATTAATAAGAGGTGAAGATGGAAACGGGGATATGATTTTGTTTTTTGATTTAAGTTTTCTGAGGGAAGGACATTTTAATATTCCCCCCCCCCCCCCCCCCCAAAAAAAAACCTCTTAGCAATCACTATTGGTTGGTAAAAGTAATTTATATTCCCCAATTAATATAAGTATCTCCCAGTGTTCATCATTTAAAAAGCTACGTGGAACAACTACGACCACCACCTTTTTATGATTTATTCATGTATTTTTCATTTCCTCGGCGGTTCCTTTCCTCATCATAGTCATCGTCGTGGGGATACTGGCCATCTTCGCTCGCATAAGTATCATCATCATAATAGCCTTCATTAACGTCATCATAAACTCCTTCATTTTCATCATCATTGTTACCTACTTCATTATTGTTATCAATATTATAAGTATATCCTTCGTTCAGAACGATTGGAAATGTAACGAGAATCAGATATCAGAGCCACATTCTCATAACCTTATGTATTATCTCCAAACGAAAGATTATCAAAGTCATAAACAAAATCATTCACCGGTAATATTTCGTATGAGATTTGAACTTCGGGATCATGTCGGTTATATGGTAGAGGGACATGTTCTAGATTATCAACGGCTTCCTCTTCCACCATATTTAACCATTGTTCTTCTTGAGGTAAAACCGGTGTTTCTTCTTCCCCCGCTATCCAGTCAAGCATATTGTCATCCATCAGTAGACTATGAACGTCGTGAATATCAATGTTATGTCGCCTTGCATCATTCGCATGCTTCCCGCCTACAAAGAAAAGTACAATTGTTACTAGAAATTCAAATTACTTAATTAAACATATTTGGAGATAATATTAGTTATTTTGTACCTCTAGCATGCATTTTGATTGTTCTTGCGGATCATATTTCTTATACTAACAATAATCAATTAAAATGGTAGTTTTAGAAATATCTCTTTTTTTAATGATATACGTCATCTATTGGAGTGAATAGGTCATCTATTTAAGGGCGGAGAGAGTATTCAAAAACAAAAAAAATTTAGTCACAACGTTTTTTAGACATATTATAATGTTTTCACGCACGTTATAACCGTTACATAGGAATTTCAGATCATAATTTTTTTAATTTTCTATTTAACCGTTATAATGCACGTTTTTAATGAAAAACGTACAAAAAACTATTTTCTCTAAATAACACGTTTTTTGGAAAAAACGTGCTCACACCCGTCAAAACGCGTTATAACGGTCACGCCTAGTACCCGTGACCTGAGTCGTGACCTGAGTCGTGACCCATTTTTCAAACCTTGGAGGAAACTAATATATCTAGGTAAAAAAGTGTATATATATACATATAATATACATATATATTTTTCCTTCAGTTTATTCATACCAAAATTACATCATCGTTTACAAGAATGACAAAAACATCATAATACAAGATAATTAAAACCCTAATACAAATAAAGATATCAATTACAAGTAAATCGCGATGAGAGCCATAAACCACAACCATATTCAATTTCTGTATATGTAGTAGGGAATAATAATGGTATTATCCAGAATCGATTCTGACCATTTAGTCTGATTTTCTTCTTTTTCAATAAGAGATGCTCTTAAAAGAAAGGAGTAATTTTTCATAATCTTGTAGATCCAACATACCCGGATGCCCTAAATTCCTTCGACTGAAGAATAGCAAGCCACGAATCAGTGAAGGTTTGAACAAATAGCCTTCAGAAAGAGGAGAAAATCTCCCCCAACGGCGAATTTTTTTTGCTCCAAATATGAAGAAATATGTCAAGGACATATAAACTATAGAAAAATTAGTTTTATGCAAATAACCACCTACTAAAAATTTTTGTAAAAAAAGAGAATAACTCTTGCTCAGATCTGGTAAAAACAGAGCCAAGTCTGAACAAGATGTTAATGAAGGCTAGCATATGGACACTCTTAGATGGAGAAGGTCAGACATGACTTGCGTCATTTTCTCCGCAAAACCCAAATGACAATGAATTTAAGTGTAATATTTTGATAATATGTTCCTCTTATAAGACTCTACATTCCTACAAAAAAAAAAAAATGAACGCAATTCGAGGTAGCAAAATTCACTATCTACCGACCTTAATTTCAACCGAGAACTTTGAACGGCTGATATTCAAAGGGGTAGATGGTCGTTTTATACATCTCGAATTGAGTTTATTTTTTGTAGGAATATAGAGTCTTATAAGAGGAACATATCATCAAAATACTACACTTAAATTCATTGTTGTTTGGATTTTGCGGAGAAAATATAACAAATCTTGTTTGACCTGTGTCCATGGATCCTATCTCAAACCTAATAAACTATTTTGCGATTAATCAACAAGAAATCAATTGACTACAAGAAACAATAAATAAATCAATTAAGCATTTCGAACACCTCAACAAACAGTCCAACATCCAGGCATGGTTTATCTTAGGTAAGATCGATAGACCAACTAATTTCTGCTGTTTTTCATTAAGAAAATAGGTTAGATTCGTCAAAATTACTACTCTGTTTACCATTTCAGAGCGGTGTACAATTAGGTCGAAGATGATTTTCCTAGCTGTAATGTAAAGCCTCCTGTAAATCTTCTTGTATCAATTGATCCTGCCCAGTCAGCATCACTAAAGCCATGTAATGTAAGAAGACCTTTGGAAAACAGTATACCATAATCTAGGGTGCCTTTTATGTATCTTAGAATTCGCTTGGCTGCAATAAAGTGTTGATCAGTGGGAGCTTGCATATAAAGACATACCTGATTCACAGCAAAACCAATCTCAGGCCTCGTCCAAGTAAGATATAGAGCACCCACTAATGATCTGTATTCACTTGGGTCTGCTAATGTAATTTGTCAGTGTTTTTTGTTTTTTTAATTTCATCACAATTCGATTAAAATGCAAGCCGATTAATCGTTAGGCCAAGTCCTATGGTCTTCTAATCTAGCATCTAGATTAGAAGACCATGAGTCCTATGAGACTGCTAATCTAGCAGCTAGATTAGCAGTCTACGTCAGCTGGGAACACTGCCCAACGTTGTTTGGTTCAGCGCATTTCAGCCGTCAGATCGAATTTTGTGATTTTTGTGAGCGCTGAACCGTTCAGCGCTATGGTCACTTTTTCAGCGCTGAATCATTCAGGCGTTTCAATCTCGCTGCTAGTTGAACTACCAGCACTTGATAGGAGAGAGAGAAGTAGTGTTAACTTTTTCCCAACATTTTATTTTGATTTGCAACACTTTTTAGTCAATCTAACAGCTCAATGTAGCCCATATGGATTAGCCTTAATTTTCAAAATTGAGATCATAATCATAATCATGTATATGCACTCCCCGATTTCATTTATGATCCATAAAATCCATTAAGTATCGTATTAGTCTTCTTGATTCAAACTAGACAACTCACATATCTGAAATCAATCGGTAACACCATATCAGCTGCTAACTATGCTTCAAAAAACAAAAAAGTTGGCTAACTGATGAACTCTAGAAAAACAGAGAGCAACAATTATTACCGTTGCAAATTCTAACCATATATGAACTGTACTTTTTGGGATCAACTCGGATTTCCATGGCTGCTAGCAGGGGGTGTCGGATCACTGCGGAGGGTATCAAAACACATATAGGACGAAAACAAAAATCCTCGATCCTATATAGATTTGGCATCCTTTCTGTTAATCTATTAACAATGTTGCGAATTTCGGTCAATACCATGTACACATTCATCTATCTAGTATATAAATATGTATTAATAATGCCTTACTTTTCTGTATAAAGATTACTAGATTGATACACACACATCAAAATTAATTGTTTCAATAGTAATAGATTGAATTTAAATTGAATAATTTTGATACCATTTGATAAATTTTGATATGAAAAGAGACATTAAAAAGTCTACTCACCATGTTTTTATCTCCTTATAAACCGTTCGACTAAACTCATGGGTTATGACATATAAGTGATGTGGATATATATCCAAGTAATGTTGATATTCATGTGTTGTCCTCAACTTCGCCAAGTGTAATGTACACAATGTTAGGTTTGGCTTGTTTGTTTTTCTTGACGATGATTGTTTAGTGATTGACTTTATGGAAATTAACATTTTAAGAATTTTAGGTACATTTCAAAAAGACATCTATCTAGTGCAGTTTCTGATTACATCTAATTGTGTAAACCCAAATTTGCTACAAAAAGTAGTAAGCATTTCATACATGAGCTGGCCAATTTCATGGATTAAATAAGAAGGCTATTACTAGGACTTCACATTTCCTTAGAGGGGCGTCATCTAATAGGACAAAAACGGATCACCGATAAGTAATATCAAAAACCCTTTATCTCAAATAATTTTGTAATGACTAAACAATTCTTATTTAGTTAATTTTAATTTAATTTAATTAGATAAAAATTAAATTAATGAATTTTGTTGTATACTTGGTGAATTCTGGGACAAAGTTTTTGTGGGAAGAAAAAATGGCCCTAAAATAAACTTCTACGGTTGGAAATAATCCAAATTTGGACGTAAAATCACTTCTACAGTTGGAATTAAAAGGAACCTGAACGTAAAATGAGCTTCTACGGTTGGAACTAATTCAAACCTGGGCAAATAAAATTCTACGGTTGGAATCAATCCAAACCTGGACGTAAAATTACATGCAAATAAAATTCTACGGTTGGAATTAATCCAAACCTGAACGTAAAATCCTTCTAGTTAAAGGGTAATCTAAACATTTTGTATATGTGTTAAGATATCCCATAACCACTTTTTTGGACATTAAAAATCCAAATGACGCCCCTCTATTGGAGTGTGACGTCCCAATAATAGTCTTCTTAAATAATGTTGTTTAAGTTCACCATTTGTATACGTAAAGAATTTAGTGTTGACCCGTTTTAAATTCAGGTTATTAGTATCTATCACGCAAGAGATAACTGACATCCGTTTTTTTTGTGTGTATAAAGAATTTGGTGTCGTGCGTTGAGAATACAATAGTACAGTATAACTTTAGTGCACTTTGAGAAAAGAAGTGGTGTTTAACAATACCACAAAGTTTTGTTTCTGGAAGAAAAAAAAACTGATATAAGATCGTTTCAATATATATCTCTTTACCTGAAAAAAAAGAACAAAAGACTGCAACATCGTTTCCAGTAATTCAAACTTACTTTTCTTTGTGTTGTAATGGGGAGAGACAGACTCGCACTCTCAACCTCACAATTGCTCTGTTGTACTTGAAGAAAAACCTCAAATGGAAAAAAATCATGGGGTGAGAGAGGCTCGAACCTCGACCTCAGGATTACTCTCTAGCTATGAGACCTACGAGCTAACCAACTGCGCCACCACCCCAAGTTGTTGAATTTAGAATCCAAAATTAAAAAGTTCTAATTTGGGTGGCACAAAGTACTACCAAGTACCAACCATGGTCCTCGCGGAAGTCCAGAAACTCTTTTGGTGTTGAAAGAGGAAAAGCCAAACCTCCTGGGATTTCTTTAACAGCCTCATTTCGGATTTCTTTACTACAATCTTTATTTAGAATATGGTCACAGCTGCTGTTTCTAATCCTCAGCCTAGTTGGTTCCCACCAGCATTTAGACGCAATCAAAATAAATGTTGATGCTTCTCCCTAGGACGGCAAGTTTGCTTGTGCTCCTATTGCAAGGAATAGTCAGGGGGATGCGTCACTGGTGCAAGCACAAGACTTGGACTGTCAACCATCCCAGCTCTCGCGGCTGAATTGTCTATAAGTTCTGCTTTTTTCCAGGGTAATCATTGAAGGAGACCATTGGAAGGTTATTGATGACATTAAAGCTTCAACTAGAACAAGTTCTTTTGGAATATAATTGTACTCCTTATATAGCTAACACTGCTGCTCATGCTCTACCGGTCTTTGCAATTTCAAACAACGTCCAACACTGGTGGACTTCATCACAAATTTCGGCCTGCATTCTCATCTCAACACATGGCACGTCGAAGATCGTAGTTAAAGGTCAAACACATTGGTACAGTGACTGCTAGCATCACATCCTCGCCTCACTCCCCTGTTTGACAAATGGGTGAAACCCCAGTTCACTGCGCTTCTTTTTTTATTCTTATTGATGGAACACCACATTTTAATAACAGAGAAAAGGGAATTACAAGGATAATGATTCATGAACCCTGAAGCCAAAATGTCCCAAACTATATTGCAATTGGTTTTGTTTTTGTTCACATAATCCAAAGAAAAGATGGAAGGGTTTTAAGATTTTTGAGATGTTGGCATAGCCAGAGATACTCCTTGACTTGGTAAATCCTTCCATTGTTGAGTCACAGTTTTGATCTGTGTGTAAAATTGCATACCGGCTTTGCCTGAAAGTACAGGGTAAAGATTTAATCATTTTTGACAAAAGCAGCAACAGAACGCACATCTAAAACACCAAAAACACCCTCACCATAGAAATTGAGATCACCAGCAAAAGATGCCTTCGCTCCAGTGAATGAGAAAAATGGCAAAGGAACTGGTATTGGCACGTTAATACCCACCTAAGAAGACAATTGGACAAAGTTCCATTACAGATCACAGTATTCATGATTGAAGCCGAATCCAAGAGCAAAAAACTCGAATCAATTTTATTTTCTCAGTAATTGAACTAAGCAACTGTTTTGATTTTCTATACTAGGATAAGTTATTGGATCTACAGAAAAAAGTATAATTAAAGGGTTCACAGACCTGGCCTGCTTCAATATCGTTCTGGAATTTCCTTGCAGCAACACCAGATGTGGTAAATATTGATGCTCCATTACCATATCTATGATACAACAAACTCAATTATAATACATGAACTCAACAAAATTAGCGGAAAAGAGAAGCAGTCAGAGATTGAGAAATACTTGTTTTTGTTGACAATGTCAATAGCCTCTTCTAGGCTGTCAGCCTAATGTTGGATGGGAAGCAAGAAAGACAAAAAGATGTTAATAAACTTATAACTTGATCCACAAAGAGGACTTGATATTGAAACAAATATATCATTGGTAATTAGCAAATCGTACCTGCATGCAAAGCAGAACAGGACCAAAGATTTCCTCCTGTCCGACAAAATAGCATATAAATTACAAACTACAGTCAATCATTCTTTCAACAGAGAGTCAATGAAATTCGGGCCGGTTTCATTCCAAAAATAACAAAAAGGATAAAGATAACAAGAACTGTCTACCTCATAGCACTCCATGTTGTTATTTACATTTGATAAAATGGTAGGACCGACAAAGTTGCCATTCTCATAACCCGGAACCTATTTTGCATCAAAAAAGATTAAACCTAATTATATATCTCAAGCAACATTGCATTGAAGTAGTATGGGAAATGTCTATGTAGAAGAAGAAATCATGCAATCCAAGATACCCTATCTGGCTACCAGTAAGTAAAATGTGACAATCCTAACTTAGGTTCAAGGAAAACACTTAACATCAAGGAAGAAGAAAGTAAGGTCCAGGTAATTAATACCGACTGGGAACAATATTTAATCAGCGTTTCTACTTATTTTTAAGGATGTAGATAGATACCACAACATTTCTCCCATCAAGTACAAGTGTGGCACCACTTGCAACGCCAGTTTGTATTAATCTGCATATTCTGTCCTTCGCCTGTGCATCAAGAAATCATGTTTAAAGCAACAGGAAAACATAGAATGTGATATGCTCATAGAAGTGCACTCAGTCTCTAGTAACGATGTGAACATACAAGACATATTTTGAAAAGAAGCAAACACATTTTAAAGCATGATGGTCAAAATGATTGTTCAGGTTAAATTCTTTAAATTAGAAACTTTAAGTACCTGTCTGCTAATCACTGGACCAAGGTCTGCATCAGGCTCAGATCCAGCATTTACTTTAAGAGAATTGGCACGCTCCACCAGCCCTTCTAACCTGGAAAGTCAGTTATTCAAAAAGTGTATGTCAAGAATTTCGAAGTACAACCTAGAACCCATAAGTAAACAACTGAATGCATTACTAAATCATAATACCATGGTTTTGAGTCTCCAACAAAAACAACTGTGCTGAGTGCCATGCATCTCTGCCCGGCAGCTCCAAATCCAGCAGCAACAAGGGCATTCAATGTAGCATTTATGCTTGCATCAGGCATGACAATAGCATGATTTTTGGCTCCCATATTTGACTGCAGACAGAATTCCGTAAGGTAACTGATTCACTTGGAACTCGAATTAAGCTTGTTTTAAAGGAACATATTGTTTTCGTACCGAACTTTCGTCAGAAAAATAAATTACAAAGGAAAAGCATGAATATAATTAAGAAGATAGCCATTCAGAAAAAATAAAAAGAAGCTCATATTCTAGTTTACCTGAACACGTTTCCCCTTAGCTGCTGCTCTTGCATATATATGCATGCCAGCCTAGAAACAGATAAGAAAAATGAGGAAGTATCTCATCACTATTGACCAATCAAAAGGGGTTTGCAGGAAGAAATGGATGACTAAGTGATGTTTGCACAGAGATGAACTGGAGTTCCATATCAGTCAGTTGAGCAACACTCAAACATAAGTAGCAGTGGTTGTATTCTAAGGTTGGACTTACTGTATTTGAACCAACAAAGGATATAGCCTTGATGTCACCATGATCACAAATATTATTTACAGTGTCCTCCCAGAGTCCATAACAGAAAAATTTATCAGAGAGAGTAAATCTAATCATCCAAATAAACATCCAGGAACATTGCACGACTAATTTAAAAGGCGTACTTCAGCCCATAAAATCTTACGTTGGAGCCATGAACAATGTTTAACACACCACTAGGCAAACCAGCTTCCATAGCCAGTTCAGCGAGTATCATAGAAGCTCCTGAGAGAACAAATTTACAAATGAAGGTAGCTGTAAAAAGCTAAAAAGTAAAGGGAATAGCAGTGAAAGGGAACTTCGTTGCCAGATCCCAAATGGTTAGTGTGGTCACTTAACGACTGACCAGTGAATACTTTAAACTTGATCGTTTCAGCCAATGGATGACATGATTCAAATGCTATATCTAAAGAAGTAATTTCTTATGCTATATACAGAATAGCTAGACACTGCAGTAATTTAAGTATTTGTAAACACGGCAGTAGGAGAGTAACAAAACCTGGATCTTTTTCTGATGGCTTTAAAATGAAAGTATTTCCACATGTAACTGCCATTGGGAACATCTGCAGATTAATATGCCATTGGATAGTTATAAAGAAATGTTTTCTCAGTATTCATGTAAGTGTGGGGAACAAGACAAAGAGTACAGAAGAAACAAGAATTCGTACCCATAAGGGAATCATCGCAGGAAAATTGAAAGGGCATATTCCGGCACAAACCCCTAGAGGTTCTCTGATACTGTAAGTATCGATTCCGTTTGACACATTGGAAACAAACTCCCCCATTTGCAGACTTGCCATTCCACAGGCATGCTCAACCACCTCTGCAATTAACAACCACAAGCTATTAAACAGACACGAAACAGATACATATATATACATATAGAATCCTGCCTTAATAACAAATATGAAATATCTCTTTAAAGAGAAGCACACTAACCTAACCCGCGGAACACATCACCATGGGCATCCTTCAGAGTTTTCCCCTGCTCTGTGGTTATATTCATAGCAAGTTTATCCTGAATCACAAATACAACATCAATCACAACAAATTATCGACTGAAGTGAATATATATTTTGGCTAATGTAAGCAAGTGGTAGTCAAGACTGTATTACAATGGAAGACCTAAGGAGGTCATGGGATTCAAGTACGCGGGGATTGTCAGATGAGCCTAAGTTAACTTCTCGTTAAACCCATGTACATATCTCAACAAATACTGTTAATTTAGTCTTATCTAGAGCTAAGCAAGTCTTATACCAGAGTAGTAATCGCGAATATAAATTGAATTCTAAAAGCAAGTGTATTACTTCAATCATCACTGAATAACTCACCATATCTCTACGAATAAGCTCTTGCAGTTTAAACATTATCCTTTGGCGTGAAGTAATAGGGGCGTTTCTCCATGACGGGAATGCTTGTTTTGCAGCACTAACGGCAGCTTTAAACTCCTCATTTGTTGTCAATGGAACTTGTGAAACAACCTCTTGAGTAGCCTATTCAACAAGTACAACACTAAATCTTCCAAAATTCACAAAAAAAAAAAAAAGATGAATTTCTACTAATATAATTTACCCAAATTTTCTTCAAAAAAAATAAAGAAAGGGAAAATAAATGAATGAATAATAATACTGATCTTACTGGATTAATAACATCAATCGTGGAACTTGCTAGGGAGTCCACAAATTCACCACCAATCAGATTACGAACTCTCAGCTATTAGAAATTTCATTAATCACAAACAAAAACAGTCAACTAATAAGGTCGATCACTAAAAAAAACTCACAACACAATAAATTGATAAACAATTTCCTACAACTGAAAATTAGAGAGAGAGAGAGAGAGTTACAGGAGAAGATTAAGTAGTAGTTGAGAAATGGGAAATTCCTCCAAGAGCAGAAGGAATCTGAGATTTCATTGGTTTGATCAAACTTTTACCTGAAAAAAGAAAATTAATTATTCTTCTTGTCAATTAAATGAACGAATAATAATTTAGGGCTAAGATTCAGCTCTATCAGTGAAGATCATAATGAATAAAACCGATTTACCTCGTCGAAGCGATAACTGCAACATTTTGTTGTTTTTTGTTTTAGTGTCTTCTTCCCATCTCAAAGCACTTCCTATACACTTGCCCTGATCTCTGCCTACTCTACCGTAAAGTGGTATAAGCAGACAATTTCAGTAGTCTGTACTAAGAGTCCGCATGATTATCTAGGCCCACGTGCTTACATTATCTTATGTATGTATCACCGTCTACTCGTATGTTTTTGTTTTTATCTTTCCGGGAATGGTCAAATGATTAGCCGAACCCACGTGTGTGTTCTGGGCAATCTGGAAAGACACGACCCTAGTGAGCAATTCGGAGTACGGCATACGTACGGAACTGCAAATGTATGAGTATTATACAGATTCGTAAAAATCAAATTCGATCAAAAATCCGGTTTAATGGTTCGTGATTCGGCAGTAATACAGAATGGCATACGTATAATTCGTTTTACTAGTTTGAGTTCGGTATGGAAAATACGACAGGCATTGGTAAATAAAATAGTATGTTTTATGTGTGGGGAGCATGATTCGTGACCTAAATTTGAATGTATTCTTAATATACCAAACTATAACACCAATAAATGGCTGGTGCAGTAGTTAAATCTAAGGTTTAGGACGCAACAGGTGGTAGGTAAGTAGGTCCGAAGTTCGATTCTCACCATATCTTGTTTTTGCGAATTTTTTTTAAATCCAAGTATAGTTTGGATAAAGTACCAAATCATATCCGAAGTCCGATTAATTCGCGATTATTGTTTTTGCGAATTACTAACTAGGGGCAGGACTGGTGTAGTTTTTAACAAGAGCAGCTTCTGCATCAAGTCTGTCTTACAAGATGCTATGTACATGTATAACATGGACCTTGTAGTTGAGGAAAATGAAACTAGACCAACTGAAACTGATATGCTCGAAGCTCAGAAGGAGTATTGGGAACCACCTGAAGGAGATAAAATCAAGATAAATTTTGATGGTGCAGCGGGGGAAAAGGATTTTGCGTGTGGTGCCGTTGTTAGGGATAAAGAAGCTAAGGTGCATGGGTGTCAAAACAAAACTATTACTTACTATATAGCTGTTGAGGCAGAGGCGCCTAGTGCATTGTTGGCCGTGGAGTTGGCGACTCGCAAAGAATTCAGAGACACTGTGCTTGAAGGGGACTCGTTAACTGTCATAAATGCTCAGAAATACAAGCACTACAAACCTAGTTGGAGGATACAGAATACTATCAGTAGGATCCGAGACGACCTGATGCAGTTTAGATCAGTGGAATGCAGGTATATTAAAAAGAAAGCCAACAATGTGGCACATAATCTTGCAGCTCTAGCTGCTTCTACCCACACTTCGAACGTGTGGCCTACTTCTCCTCCTTCGTGCATTACTCAACTCATTGAGAGTGAGCACCCCATTGCTGCTTAGTTTTTTTTTTCCCCTTTGTTGCTTGTTGTTTTTTTCTTTTCTCGTTCCAAAAAAAAAATAAAAAAAAATAGCCGAACCCATAGAAGTGGTTGCCAAAGGGGTAGTTCCCAAGATGTAAGAGCAACTCCAATGGTCTATACCAAATTTGTTTTCCAAGCGAGGTGGATAGTCGAACTTAATTTCGTGCTTTGGGGAAACCGAATATCAAGACAAACTGAATCAACCGTTGCAAATTTCTACAACGGGCGCATTTTAACAGAAAAAAAAACGACTATATTTCCTCAACTCTATAAATTCAACTCAAGTTCAATTTTCTCTACTCGCAACAACTTCATTCTTCTCTATATATTTTCAAAGAAAATCCATTCTTCTCTACACCTTTTCAACGTAAATCTAATATTCTCTACATATTTTCAACACAAATTCAACACCCATTTAATTACCATGCCTCAATTTCAAGATATTATTCGATAAAGAAATAAAAACCACCTAAAAGTAAACATAGTCAACTTCTATCGAGGAGCCAAGAAGATTCGGATGGAGAAAACAATGCCACTATACAATCTGGTCCAGAATTAACATATCTACAAAAACAGAGGAGGATAGTAAACTACAAAAAGCAAAATACGGTTGGTACGAAATTCACAAAGTTTATGAAAAATTTCCTCATGGTGTTATGACTATTGTATATCGATTTCCATGGGCTACTTTGTATTATGTACGAGCGCATAAAAATTCGCCCAAACTGGTGGATATATTGATGGTGCATTGGTTCGAAATAGGTATGTCATATATCTTTATTTATATTTTTATGCAATTAATACGAGGATTACAAATAAAATAGAGAGTTTCAATTTTTATAGGCATAACCATTATATTTATATTTCCTACTTAGGATACATTCTGGGATGGGAGATGATATTCCATTTGACCAACAAAGCTGGTTGGCAGAAAAGCGAACACTTCCGTTGAACTTTCAGGTAACAACACAAAAAAACCGTATAGGTTTAAGAGGTGGTGGAATTCCTAATTCCAGTTTAAAGGCATTTGTATTCATCGAACTGCGTGGTGGTAACAATCCTGGTTCGACAGAGTTTGACCCTGCTAAAGATACAAAAATTGCTAAGGTATTTATTTTATGGATACTTGGCTCATGTTTTTTCCCTAATTCAAACTCAAGTACTCAAGAGGAATGGATAAAGGCGTTGTAAGATATGGGAAAGGATCCGACTTATGATTGGGGGTCCGCTATATTAGCTGAATTGTACATTTTGTGTCGATATCGCGTGCTTAGGTGCGCCAAACATCGAAGGTCTACCAATACTTTATGACTACACGAAGAAATATTTCTTAATCGTAGTGACGTATGGAGGTGATAATTGGCATCCAATACAAAACGGGAATGAGCGAGATAATATTCATGTGTGGAGATGCCAATGCATGATTAGGAATAAACACAATGTTATTTGGATATCGTATGTGGATTTTGAAGAATTCAACATTGATATTGCCCGAAGAATCATAAAATTTTCACTCAAGTGGTGTTGTACAGTATTGTCAGTGATATTGGTGTTTATTTTTCAAAGGAGAGATATGTTAGACAGTTAATTGGTAGAGTTTGGGAGCTAGAAAATCCTCCACATACCTACCGTGCATCAGTCGAAAAATGAATCGCTGAAGAGAACATGTTGGTTAAGGTATATATGAGACTAAATTTACCCCCTATGACAAAGAATAACACGACCAATGGTACAAATCGAGGATAGAGCCTATAATTGGTAGAGAAGTTTTAAACATCTATGGGATGGATTTTATCGCATTAGGTAAAGGATTACCGAAATTGGATGTTCCAACTCATGTACCACCAGCGATTCCAACTTTCACTAGTTATCCTACATCAGGAGCTTTATCTTCGTCGACTCCTTCAAGACGACGAACTCAATCTTCTTCTTCATCGGCTGGGTCTGATTTTCCAGTTTTAAGTTGGGAGCTAAAGACTTATAATCTTGCCAAAGAGCGTCTGATGGTTCCCTTTGTCTCACAAGGTCTCGACCTTCCTAATTCTTATGCATGCACTTCGGAAACTCAAGAAAAATTTATCAAACAATTGAACAAGAGATATTAAAACTAGATGTGTATACCTATAACAATTGCGCATATTTGGGGAGACCGTGAACTTCAGTCCTAATTTTCTCAACATACAACAACTCCATATTCCCAAGAAGTAGTGCTAGAAACACAAGTACCTCTTGGGTACGTTCTCCATATATTTTAGTGCAATGTTCTCCCATTCGTCTAGTGCAACAATATCTGTATCATCAGGCCAGTGAACTACCTCCCCAAAAATATCAAGATTATAGGAGATCATTAAACTTCGATGGCTCTAGTTAATGATTCATGTCCATGGTTTGGAAATCAGAGTAGAGGACATGATGCTTAAGGGTATCAAGCTGCAGTATCATATCAAGGATTTAGGAGTTTGATGCAGGCTGGCACGTATAATAGGAACTGGAGTGGAGCCGAATAGTTAAAATTATGCTTTATTTTAACATTTGTAAACTGAGGATATATTTAGTTAATCTACTTATGTAACCATTACTTGTAATCAAAAATCATTACAAGTAAAGTAAATTTAAAATAACTATATCAATATATTGCTCGAGTAGTATGTGTACTTCTCAATATCTAAAACGAGATATCAAAAAATCATTTAAGATTGCATAATGAGCTTCATAAATAAAAATTCTTCTTTTCCATCTTCGCTAATCCTCTCGAGCTTGCAATACAACATCAACATTTTTCTCACCCCTAAGTCGATAATGATTAACAAGTTCTCAAACTTCTTTTTTTATATCATCAATTCGACAAAACAACCCAGCCGCATTGCGGTTATTAGGATTACTGGTATCATTGCAGAAGTTTTCATAGTCTATACCTAAGAAATCGCATGATTATCTAGCCACACGTGCTTACGTCATATTATGTATCAACATCTGTTCATACGTTTTTATTTTTATCGTCATATTCCGGGAGTGGTCAAATGATCATCCGAACTCACAGAAATGGTTGCCAAAGAGGTAGTTCCCGATGTGTAAGGGCAGTTCCTATGGAACTCAGCAGAATATATTTTTTTTTCAAAGCCAAGTGGATGGGCAAAGGTAAATTTCCACTATTGGAAAAGTAGTGAGCGGTTGGATAAAACCCGTAGCGGGCGCTGAAGATCCGAGGGCAGGGATAGAAAATCCGTGAGTGGTTGGTGATGATCCACCAACGGTAAAAAGCTAACGACTTCAATTTCTAAACTTTTAAATTCCTTCATTTTCAACAATTTTCACTCACACCACTTTACTCTCTTCTTCCTAATTTCTCTAAACAAAACTTCTACTTATTATTTATTTTTTTTAGTATAAATTAAGCAATATGAAGGCCGCCATAAACAGTGAAAAGAAAAAAAGAGATCGAAAAAGTGAAAAAAATATCGTTACCAGCTACAAACGTCAATTGTACTCAAAATCTTGCTGCAGTGTTTGATTTGCTGATTGTAGTCGCTGCTCCAGAATTAATTGCAGGTCAACTGTCGGGGTATCAAGAGCGGTCCAGTTATTATAAAATTAGAGGTGGATATAAAGAACTAAATACTATTTATCTAGGTATACCCCATCCAGTTCGAGAAACAGTGTATAGAAATCCTCGGTGTCGGTTTTATTTTGTAAATGACACAAAGCACAATTGCATGCTTGCGAGAATATTGGTAGAAAAATGGTGACCTACGATGCACACATTCCAGTTCATGGACTTTGAAATTGGTAAGTTTGTTGAACTAGAACTAAAATTTATTTTTAAACATTTCTTTACTGATGCAAAACAATTAATTAGATGATATAGTTCTTGTCATTGGAATTATCCTCCTTGATTTATTGTCATTTGTGGAATTCCAAGTGATGTGGAATCCCATGTACCTTTCAACAAAAAAGAAGGGATGTCAAATAATAAATGGAAGACGCTTCTTCCCTTGTTTTTAGAATCACCTATACGAGAAGATCATCAAGAGTTAAAAGGACGTGGAGTACATGTATCAGCATTAAAGATTTTCCTAAGGAACAAGGCAGGGTCGACAAATGTAGAATATGAGGAACTCTAAATAGTGTTTGTGTTATGGTTATTGGGTCAAATGTTCTTTCCTAACCCAACCACTGTTACGTTGGTTAACTTGAAGCGTTACAAGATCTTGATAGTGCACCAAATCATGATTGGTGTTCTACAATTTTAAACAGAAATGTACAACGGCCTCGATGCAACATCCATGGGTATTCAGAACTTCACTGGTTTCTGGGGCATCATAGAGGTAAATATCTAAATTATTATGTTTATATTGAGTACTCCCTCCGTTTCAAAAAGGCCGACCTCTATTCCATTTTCGTCAGTTTCAAAAATGTGTCCAGCTTCTGTTTATAGTCATATTTTTCCAGTGAACTCTCTAATATACCCCCAAGACAAATGCAAGTTTCCGAATCAGATTTTAATAGGTTGCGTGCGATAACGTCAATGGGAAAGGTACGAATTAAATGCTTAATTGTATATTACTGAAGTTCAATACCTCCATAGATAGCAACGACTGCGAATCCTACAATTGGTGTCGACAACATGCACATCTATGAGATTAATTTCCAGGCATTAGGACGAGATTGTCTTGATAGGTCCTTCATTCCTAGCCATATGCCTCCAAAAGAACCATCTTCTTCGCCAAGTATAACTTCACAAGGAAAGACAATCACGATCTCGATAATTTCAACTGCTACGGAACATACCTATCTATATTACAATGTGGAGGACAATGACGAACAACTGAGGACAGAGCTTAACAATTTGTATTGGATAAATGAACAGATAACGAGATTGTACTTGCAGAAAATTCAGAAATGACAAACATATACCATGTTTTTATTGAGCCCAACTATAAATCCTGATGGTCGTGATTATTACGGCAGTAGTTTTAGGAACAATGCACATGGCATGAGCCAGACGGTATACAAGTGGGAGAAACACAAGTTCCGGATACAGAAAACCAAACCGCGCATGTTTCCTAACTCAAGTAATTCAATCATATCTGAGACGCCTTTCAACATCATTCTCTCCCTGGAACCAGAATCAAGGTTATTATACCATTGCACCACCACAAGCAACCATTTGTGAAAAAGCGGGGGTCTAACAACACCACCCAATATTTCGCTTAGCAATATGTATGGACTAACTCCGAAACACTTTCTAGAGAATCAATTAGACAGTCAGACTCAATCTAGGTAAAAGGAGTTAATATCTCTCTCTTGTTTTGATTTATTCAAGCTAATATAAATCAGCGAGTCCTAATCAAATACAAGGAATAACTCGGATGGTACCAAAGACCAATATCCGAGGATCAATCAATGACAATCAACAACCAAAGGTTGGATTACTCTAATTGATGATTTAACACATAACCTGTATTATTTCAATTATAAAGATAAAACAATATAATGGGAAACTGAAATAACACAGACACCAAAAAATTTGTTAACGAAGATACCGAAAATGCAGAAAAACCCCGGGACCTAGTCCAAATTGAATACACATTGTACTAAGCCGCTACAGACACTTGCCTACTCCAAGCTAACTTCGGACTGGACTGTAGTTGAACCCCAATCAGTCTCCCACTGATCCAAGGTACAGTTGTACTCCCTACGCCTCTGATCCCAATAGGATACTGCGCACTTGATTCCCTTAGCTGATCTCACCCACAACTAAGAGTTGCTACGACCCAAAATCGCAGGCTTTGACAATAAACAAATCTGTCTCACACAGACAAGTCTATCAGAGGATCAATCTGTCTCCCACAGAAAAACCCTAAAGTTTTTGTTCCGTCTTTTGATAATAATCAAGGTGAACAGGAACCAATTGATAATCCGGTCTTATATTCCCGAAGAACATCCTAGATTAATCAATCACCTCACAACAATCTTAATCGTATGGCAGCGAAACAAGATGTTGCAGAATCACAAACAATGAGACGAAGATGTTTGTGATTACTTTTTATATCTTGCCTATCGGAGATATCAATCTCAAGCCAATCAATATGATTGTACTCGTACGATAGAAGATGCAAGATCAGATCACACAACTACGATAAAAGTAGTATCGGTCTGGCTTCACAATCCCAATAAAGTCTTTAAGTCGTTCAACCTGGTTTTAGAAGAATAAAACCAAAGGTTAAAGGAGAACCGACTCTAGCACGCAAACTAGTATCACACGTAAGGTATGGGGATTAGTTTTGCAGAGTTGCTAGATGTCCCCTTATATAGCCTTTCAAATCAAGGTTTTGCCTTGGTAACAAAGCAATCAATATCCACCGTTAGATGAAAACCTGATTTAGATTCAAGCTAATATTTCTCAACCGTTAGATCGAAAACTTAGCTTGTTATACACAAATGAAATGCACGCTTCTAAGTTTTTTAACCGTACCCAAACGTGTACATTGTTGGTTCAACAATAGTCAACCAAAAGGTTAGCCATATGAGCATTTCATATCAACCATGATCTTCTTCACCATAACTAGTTCAAATGACTCGATTGAACTAGTTAGAGAGTTGTTCAATTGCAAGGAAATCTTATGTAACTACACAAGACACAGTTGAAGCAAAGATGATTTGATTCACTTGAATCGGTTCATGAACTTTTATAGCCACTGTTTGCAAATAACATTCCTTAGTCTTTTTAAGTTTAAGTTCAGAAATCATCTTCAGATATAACCTTATCAAGTTCGCATACTAGGTTCGCGGACTTAAACAACCGGGCAAAGTTTACAAACTCCAGCAGAAAATATCGGCAAAGACCTTCCGCCGGTTCGCGGACTGGATTCCCGGACTGGTACTCACGCAACTATTTTGTCAACTCCAGCAGAATTTCTCGGGATGAGAAGTTCGGCAGTTCGCAGACTTGACACTTGCCATTCTTCCGGTTCTCTTGATCAACAAAGTTCAAAAACTTTGGTTCAAGGAATATGACTTATACATAACTGTGTTTCCAAAATAATGTTTATGTCCACTATTGGTTATGTAATCTAAACTCTCATTCCAATCATTGAAACATTCTTAGAGGACGTTATCTAGTTGTTACACCATTTCTCGTCAAAGAAATTTTCAAAGTGATTGAAACATATCATGACTTTTTTCACTAGGTAAAGATAAACTTGGTCGAAGCGAAAAGCTTACCAACACATATTTCGAGATATAGATAGACGAGGTATACTCGGCTCGAAATACCAAATGTGTATAATCATAGTTTATATATATACCATACGACTTTTTGTCTCAAAGAGTAGGAGATAGAATAGATAGACTTTTGAGTGAAAGATAAGTTCAAGTCTCCACATACCTTTTTGTCGAGAAGTTCCACCGGTTCCTTGAGTAGATCTTCGTCTTGTATGATGAATCGCCATGGAGTCCTTGAGCTCAACTACATTTACTATCCTAGTCCGAAACTTAGCTATAGTAGACTAGAAATCAAGACTTATAGTTTTGATCACTAACATTGATAAACATGCTTGAGATAGCAACGCATGCGAGTTCGACCGAGCAATGCTCTAACAATCTCCCCCTTTGTCAATTTTAGTAACAAAACTATCAATACATATGGAATAAAAAAATGATAATGAAACTTTAGTAGATCCTATTCCACATGTCTAATCTTCAACATTCCTCGAAATATTCGTCACTTCCAAGTACTCCAATGATCCCAAAGGTTGTAAGTTTAGCACCATCGTTGTTGAAGATCCGTAGCTATAACAATGAGAAAACATAATTCTCGATCATTGTTGTACAATGTCATAGTATTATTACACAGTGTCAAAGTGCAATTGTATCAC
The DNA here is from genome assembly GCF_003573695.1 of Papaver somniferum. Lineage (NCBI taxonomy): Eukaryota > Viridiplantae > Streptophyta > Magnoliopsida > Ranunculales > Papaveraceae > Papaver > Papaver somniferum. The sequence goes on along the minus strand of NC_039360.1, from coordinate 143,130,304 downwards.
AACTTCAACAATAATACTATGGTGATATGTATCACTCCCCCTTAGTTAATACTCCATCTCACATGGAAACCACTCCCCCTTACACAATGATCCGAAAACCATATGTATTTGTAGTGTGAACTACATATTAATTATCCCCCTTTTTGTCAATAAAATTGGCAAAGGTACAAGAACGGGATCATAATGAAATTTCCGTAAGAGACATTTCATGACTGAGAGAAATAAATACACATCATCTTATTTAGATGCAATCATATATCCGAAGCTAACAACATTCATCAAGGAGTTTTAAAGATACACGATAACCCCTCTAAAATTCCACATCCACACACCCCTCAAGATATGACCACTAAGCACAATTTCAAAAGAACTCTCCCCCATTTGATGTCATTCCCGAAAGAACAACAACGGGCGACCTTAATTTCAAGAGAAAAGAAGGATTTTTATTGGACACCAAAACCATATGAATGATTTTTATATCCAAAAGCTCAATCAAATCAATCATAAGTAAACTCATGATTAATTTAATCGGAATACATAATCAAATTAAATACAAAAAGTGATCAATTTAATTGATTGTGCTCAACATAAGTAAACTTACGGAGAAACGACTAAGTTAACCATACAAGAGAGTGATTGGCTTAATCGTTCATATACTCGACACAAGAGAACTTATGGAGTAATAACTAAATAATCAAACATGATGATTAATTTAGTTCTAAGATGCTCAACATAATGTACCTTACGGAACAACCAACAAAGATAATAAAAAATTAATCAACTTGGTTGTATCGTTCTCAACATAAGACACGTTACGGAGCCTCACGGTATTACATAAGATATGGATCAGTGAAGATCAATACTGTGGAATACACAAGGATTCATTCTATCTTCAATCATTATATGCATAACAATAATAGACATAATCCTTGGATACAAAAGATTTTTAACCTATCTTCCATAAAAAATTGACAATATAGGACTTTTGTATTTATCAAAAGTCCATTCATTCTTTAATCAATAAACGAATACCGATCATAAACGACTAACTTTTGACAAGATATGGGACAACATAGTTCACGGACGTAAACACCAATATCCCACAAGAAATTGCAATATAACAAATCATAAAGATTAAATACTGCAAAAAATCATCCTCCAAACAATTTTAGAATTTAAACCAAAAGACTAAAAACAAGAAGATGAAAATAATAGCTATGTGTAGTCACAATCATCGCTATTCAAAGCACTAGTTATTCTTCCAACTAAACCAAAAAGAAGACATACTAGGCAACAAAAATAACCTCAGTTTTCCTTGATGGTTTCATACCTTTGGAATGGTTCATCTAAATAGGAATCACTAATATCCTTGATCTTGTTAACCGTATAGACACTATGTTCATGAGTTAGAACATTAGTTTTTCGATCAACAATGCGAGCAAGATGTCGAGCCTTAGCGCAGTCAAGAATAACTTTATTCTAATTCCTGATCAAGATATTCTGAGTACCAAGGATTTTTGTCTATCCATCAATAAGTTGGTTTATCTGGAGTTGAAGGTTAGCAAGTTCGTTCTCAACTTCATTCTGAATGAGAATTAAATCCTTGACAGATTCTCCAATCCAAGAGTTATACTCTTTCCTTTCAAGCATCTTCTTCAGAATAAACTCTTGAGCAGAATCACTTCCTTTGAGATCATCCTCTGCAATAGGGTTAACTTCTTCTTTGGGAACAATTTCCATCAAGTTCCTTTCTGAAGATTAATGAACGCATATATGATATATATATATGTTCAAGTATATACCATAGATAGAAACCCTAGAGTTCCTTGAGGAGATATGGACGTTCGTGGACTAGGCCAAACGCCAAAAAAATGGACCCGACCAGGAAAACTGCATACTGTGTTGCTTTTAAACTTTTCAAGCCCTAAAAAGAAAATCCATAGTGAAGAGAGAAGGAAATACTAAAAACTCACATCATAAGATATCAAACATACAAACCAATGAAAATCAGCTAATTACTTGAGCATCTCTCAAACATCATCCTTGTATCTCTCAAGTTAGGTACAAGGACGGAAGTTTTTGCTGCTAGGTAGCAGAGGGACACATAGTCTCACCATAGTTTTTGAGAGAGTAGTTGTGATTTCCACCAGGATATCTGACCTCAACATTTCTTGTTTTCTCTTGGCAGTTTCCAAATATAGGAAAACTTTTCACAGCCCTTCCCGAGGGTTCAAGAAAAGAGGCTTTCTGATTACTGAGTCTAGGACCTCTAGAGATCGGTTCTAGAGGATTTTCCGAAATGGGTCTCCATACTCTAGACTTAGATTTACCAGAGTTGTTCTTACAAGCACAAGACATGCTTTCATTAGCAGCACAAGAATTTATACCACTAGAATGCACCAAGGTCCTGTAATGATTTCTAGGAAAGAGATCATTTTTATAAGATGCCTGGTTTCCTGTGAGCAAGAGGTTCACTGCAGTAGTCGTCTTACTATTTACTCCATTGACAGTGGAAAGAAGCAAATTGCGAAGTTTAGAAATTTGTTTCTTCCTGGCAAAACAACGGATATCATAGTGATTTCCTTTTCCACAGAAAGTAAGGCACGTGGAGAAGACGCAACAGTTGGCGTCGGTTTCAACTTTCCAGCCCTGTGAGAAGATTTTAAGTTATATAAACTTTTCTCGACACAATCTTCTTTTGGAGGATATTTCTTCATGTAATGTATGTCAAGAGGAACAGTTGAAACAGAAGAATTTTTTCTTAAGACAAAGTTTTCCTTTTCCAATGTCATACACTGTTCATGGGCTAATGAAAGTGATGTTTCTAGCTTATCTTTCTCAACACGAAGTCTGTCAAGATCAGATGAATGCGTCTTGATCAAACGTTTTTCTCTAATTGAGCCTTCTTTGATAATCTTTTCAAGATCACAAATCTTATCATGCTGTAGATTATTTTCTTGAAGAAGTTTCTCAATATCCTTAGAGAATGACTCTATGATGTTATAGAGTACACGTTCTCGATCAATATACTTTTCAAATTCATCGATGAGTTGATCATGATTCTGAAGATCAACAAACTCAGTAAAATTTTTTGAAATTCTGGTGAGATCCATTTTAGCTTTTGTCATTGTGTCCAATGTCTCATTGGAGGAAGAGTGGTCAACACAAGATGAGACAGTCTTCCTACCTCGGGATTCAGAAGAATCAACTAAGGAATAATCCTTTGAGGTATTTCCGAGACACTTGACATAGTTTAAAGCTTTAGGAGGCATTTTGGTATGCGTAAGAGATTCTGTCCTCAGACTCAGATTGCTAAAAACACAGACTTGTAAGGTTTTAAACGTGTTTGCCTGCTCTGATACCAATTGAAAAAGCGGGGTGTCTAACAACACCACCCAATATTTTCTTAGCAATCTGTATGGACTAACTCCGAAACACTTTCTAGAGTATCAACTAGACAGTCAGACTCAATCTAGGTAAAAGTATCTCAAAGAGTTAATATCTCTCTCTTGTTTTGATTTACTCAAGCTAATAGAAATCAGCGAGTCCTAATGAAAAAAAAAAAAAAAAAACTCGGATGGTTCCAAAGACCAATATCCGAGGATCAATCAATGACAATCAACAACTAAATGTTGGATTACTCTAATTGATGATCTAACACAGAACCTGTATTATTTCAATTATAAAGATAAAACAATATAATGCGGAAACTGAAATAACACAGACACCAAAAATTTTGTTAACGAGGAAACCGCAAATGCAGAAAAACCCCGGGACCTAGTTCAGATTGAATACATACTGTATTAAGCCGCTACAGACACTAGCCTATTCCAAGCTAACTTCAAACTGGACTATAGTTGAACCCACTGATCCAAGGTACAGTTGTACTCCCTACGCCTCTGATCCCAGCAGGATACTGCACACTTAATTCCCTTATATAATCTCACCCACAACTAAGAGTTGTTACAACCCAAAATCGCAGGCTTTGACAATAAACAAATCTGTCTCACACAGACAAGTCTATCAAAGGATCAATCTGTCTCCCACAGAAAAACCCTACAGTTTTTGTTCCGTCTTTTGATAATAATCAAGGTGAACAGGAACTAATTGATAATCCGGTCTTATATTCCCGAAGAACATCCTAGATTAATCAATCACCTCACAACAGTCTTAATCGTATGGTAGCGAAACACGATGTTGCAGAATCACAAACAATGAGACGAAGATGTTTGTGATTATTTTTTATATCTTGCCTATCAGAGATATCAATCTCAAGCCAATCAATATGATTGTACTCGTACGATAGAAGATGCAAGATCAGATCACACAACTACGATAAAAGTAGTATCGGTCTGGATTCACAACCCAATGAAGTCTCTACGTCGTTCAACCTGGTTTTAGAAGAAGAAAACCAAAGGTTAAAGGAGAACCGACTCTAGCACGCAAACTAGTATCACACGTAAGGTGTGGGGATTAGTTTTGCAGAGTTGCTAGATGTCCCCTTATATAGTCTTTCAAATCAGGATTTTGCCTTGGTAACAAAACAACAATATCCACCGTTAGATGAAAACCTGATTTAGATTCAAGCTAATATTTCTCAACCGTTAGATCGAAAACTTAGCTTGTTATACACAAATGAAATGCACGCTTCTAGGTTTTTTAACCGTACCCAAACGTGTACATTGTTGGTTCAACAATAGTCAACCAAAAGGTTAGACATATGAGCATTTCATATCAACCATGATCTTCTTCACCATAACTAGTTCAAATGACTCAATTGAACTAGTTAGAGAGTTGTTCAATTGCAAGGAAATCTTATGTAACTACACAAGACACAATTGAAGCAAAGATGATTTGATTCACTTGAATCGGTTCATGAACTTTTATAGCCACAGTTTGCAAATAACATTCCTTAGTATTTTTAAGTTTAAGTTCAGAAATCATCTTCATATATATAACCTTCTCAAGTTCGCATACTAGGTTCGCGGACTTAAGAAACCGGGCAGAGTTTCAAACTCCAGCAGAAAATCTCGGCTAAGACCTTCCGCCGGTTCGCGGACTGGGTTCGCGGACTGGTACTCACGCAACTAGTTTGTCACTCCAGCAGAATTTCTCGGGATGAGAAGTTCGGTAGTTCGCGGACTGAGTTCGTGGACTTGGCACTTGCCATTCTTCCGGTTCTCTTGATCAACAAAGTTCAAAAACTTTAGTTCAAGGAATATGACTTATAAAATAGATTGAATTTTGAGTGACATATAAGTTCAAGTCTCTACATGCCTTTTTGTAATTCGTCTCCATAGGAACTGCCCCAAGTGGTCAAATCTAAACCAGCAAGTGAATAAAACATTACTCGCAAGTCTCACCAAAGCAATCTGATGTTGTTGATGGACCCTCACATGGAGCATATTGAGTATAATTTGCGGGAGATGAGTGTATAGTAGGAGACAATAGTAATTTTAGTTAAATGAAGACCAATCTTATGATTAGAACGATTGCGTACCCTATAAATTGGTTAATCATGTTTGGATACTAACTTATGTGTTAACAATAACATGGTAATTTCGTGTTCAGGCTTGTCTTGGTTAAACTCTCGATAATGATTCAAGCAATGGATGTTCTAGATCCTTGACTATATCAGTTAAAACAATTTATTGTTCAAGAAATATTTTTCTTTCAAGTTGTTCAAGCAAAAGTTCACATTGCACATGGATATTGGGAATGTTTCAAATTAATTATGTGGGAAAAAGAACTGCTTGACTATACGTAAATTTACTTGTATGTTTTACAAAAGTCAATCTAAATTCCACATATCGTAAAGGTTCCCAAACCTGGTTGTAAACCATGTACACCTGAGTTCGGGAATTTAGGCAGGTTTGCAAACCCCTACCATCTGACTTTCGCAAACTGAAAAGGTTTGCAAACCCTTGTGGCCTGACTTCGGGAACTATCAGAGGTTTGCAAACCCTTGTGACCTGACTTCGGGAACTTTCAGAGGTTTGAAGACCTTCCAGGTTCCAAAACAACATAAGTAAGCGTAATATACTACGAGTTTATGTTCGACTTTGATACGATTATCATAGACTTATAAGAAAAACTCTATTCACTAAACCACTCTGTGTTTGTGGATCGTTGATTATGTCTTGAGTATTATTGAACACCATTATGTGCTTATAGGTTCAAAGGCTACTGAGCCATTATGAACCATCATTGTGCATGGTTCCAGGACCTTAGAACATAATGCATGTTCTTCGGTGTAATTTCAAGGAGGACTTCTCACATGTTTACATGAATTCCTAATAAGAATTTTATCTAAACTGAGAAAAGTATTTGCTTGGATCTCAAGTTATCTTACCTTGAATTCAAAGCTACTTAGAGCATTGAAAGTCATAAATAGAGAGACTCTCGGAACAAGATTTCTTTATCCTTGACACTCTCATGTCCTATCTGCTAGGCTAAAGTCGTCCTCTATAACCTAGATTCTTCATAGAACTGTATTCTAGGTTATGGTTATCAGGACTTCACTTAGGGATTCATAAAACCCGGTCAGACTATCTTTTACATGATAGTCCGTGTATCCTTGTTCTTATTGATCTTTGAGGTTTTTGTAATATCAGATCAGGAACAAGATAGATAAAAATCACAATGTTATACGTCTCAAAATTTGTAATTCTTCAAGATAGATATCTAAACTCTTCTTTGATTCGTTTGGATTGTTCTGAAGTGGTGGTTAGCAATCCGGGCTTCTCGTCTAACTGAGTGTAAGTGTTTCGTATTCGTGAGGTTTGCTGGACTTTGTCTACTACAAAAATATTTATGTACCTAGATTGAGAAATCTAAATAAAAATAAAATAGGCTTGTATGTTAGAGGCAAATTAGTGTCAAAAGTCTTCACCTTAGGTTGAAGCAACTCCTAGGTTGTAAAGGATGTCAGCTAAGGGAATCAAGTGCGCAGAATTTTGCGAGGTTCAAGAGGCGTAAGGAACATGACTATGGATGAAATCCATGGAGGGTTGATTCGATCTCATCTCAACTATATTCCACTTCGAAGTATGATAGTAGTTTAGTGCATGTAGAGGTTTAATATAATGCAGTGTTCAAATCTGGACGAGATCCCGGGGTTTTTCTGCAGGTGCAGTTTTCCTCGTCAACAAAATTCGTGTTTGTGTTAGAGTATTGCTTGGTCGAACTCGCAAGTTTTGCTATCTCAAGCCTGTTAACAATGTTAATTGCATAAAACTATATCCAGATTTCTAGTTTACTAAAGTCAAATCTCGGACTAGGATTAAAGTATGGTGGTTGAGTGTAATACATCAGTGAATAGCCCCCGAAGATTGAAGACTGAAGATCAAACGAAGATATTTGAAGAACTTCATCGACAAAGAGGTATGTGAAGACTGAACCATCCTATTTACTCACGACATTTACTATTCTATCTTTATGAGACTACGTCGTATGACTTTAGTAGATTTCATATTGCAAAGAATAAATTTTAGAGTCAAGCTCCCCCTCTTAAAACTCTCGAAATATGATTCAAGCAGTGGATGTTCACAGATCGTTAACAATCTTAGTCAAGAACTATTTATTGTTCAAAAGCTATTTTTGTTTCAATTTGATGATTTAGAAATTGCACAAACACTAACATTTCATATCTATGGCGATGGGGAATGATTCATATTATTCAAAAAGAGTTTCAGAACTTCTGAGATTCTGGACACATGAGGTACGCATACCTAGTACACGTACCATAAGGTTCCGAATTCGTGAACCGGAGGAGGGAGGGTACACATACCCAATACATTTATATTTAAAATTGTTTAAAATAATTCTTACTACCGGTGTTAAATCCATAATTTTTCTGACAGTTTTAAATATATCTTGGATATCATCCATAATACAAAACAGAATGAGTTTTTAAGCTTCGACGGACGGATAACATTTGAGAGATAAACAAGTGATCCGACCATCCCAGTCTCATCTCAGCTAAAGACATCTAGTGGACGTGGTGATTATAACCTCCTTCCATTATGAAAATATTAATAACCCTCTTAATTAGTTCCTCATCAATTAAAATAATAAATGTTCCACTAAAAAAATTAAGTAAAGAATTAAATGTTACAACCATAAAAAAATAAAGAAAATTCTTTGACCATATCTTTAAAAATATCTAATTAGCCAGCTTTCACCAATCTGCAAAACACAATCAACATATTCTTTTCAAAAATACAAAGAATAATTTTCAGTATACTCATTATATAAAGGGAAAAGATCGAAAAATACAAAGAATAATTTTCATTACACTCATTTTAATTTTAGCTATCGAATAAGCCAACCTTCATCAACCTACAAACACAAATAACACTAGAGTTACAATGTGTAAAACCCAACAAAGAACTTTAGAATAAAAATTTTCTAGCATCCATAATAAATTTATTTTCGACTGAGACATTTAACCAATTGAAAAATGAAACCTGCTTTCGTCCATAACAAATTTAATATTCTTGGGAACAGTTGAGCATTCTTGATCAAGTCATGCCTATCTTTTCATTAGATCTTAATGTCATGAATACTTTAATTAAAATCTGCAACACAAACAAAAAGAAGAGAAACTCAAACAAAAAGAAAAGAGCAAAAATTCTTCATCGGTATTTTTTTTACAACAACACAAACAAATAAAAGAAAAACTCAACAAGGAAACGTTACGAAAAGAAAAAAATCTTGATCGGGTATATTTCTGCTAAGGTACAATTACTAAGTTCACCAAGTTTACGGTTGGTTTAGATTTTTTGTTCTCTTGGTGGTCTGTTTGTACACCAGCACACGTTACAAAAAGCGCCATCATAATTGTGGCTAAAATTTAGGACATGTTATAAACGTGTAATTATGTTAAGAATATTTAAGATAAATCTCGTTTATTACTGGGATGTCCTTATGTCTAGCCCTATAAATAGAGATTCTAATGTTTGTCTATGAGATACATCTAATAGAAATTCTCTCTCTTTCTCTCTTTATTTTGTGCCTTCGCTTAGATTTACACTACGTCATCATCAGCACGTAGCTCTACCCGAGCATAATCACCGAGCATCACATGAAGCCATACGAGGAATATATCAGTTGATGGATATGATATATCCCTGCATAAAAGAGGACGAAAAGGGATTTTCTTTCTTTTCCAACACTAGTTGTATTCTTTATTTTAATATCATATGCACGATCCAAAAATTTCATGCTACTAACTATTTTGTATAATAACTGTTCGTAGGATATGAGGTGTCAATAAACCCTGAGATATCAGCTATGCAAGTGATCATATAAGCCTTCTACCTTATGATTTTGGAGCAGTAAACAGGTGCGTGGATTTTTTTTTTAAACCTACCTTCCGACTCTAAAGATGTTATTATAACCATTTTTTTTTGAGCAATTGATATCCATTGGTGAATATCGATTTGACGCAGTCTATATTTCACGAGATATGGGTGATCAACTATCTTTTGAACAAGTTGATTTTCCTTTCTTCTCTACGTTTTCAAGAAAGAAAAAAAAATCCATTAAAAGATGGTTTAAGGTTTTCATTCCTTTAATAGAACTATAATCATCAAAAATTGGTGTTTTCGTTCTTTTCTAAAGAAGTGCCTTTATGATAATTAATTACATGCATAGTTGAAAAACCTACGGCCAATTAAATTTGGTATCCTTCTTTTCTATACAAGGATCATGTGATTTATCCATATAGTTTATATTTTTCTTTTTACAAGAAACCATCCGTCAACTACAAAGTGGATTTTTCCTATGCGATGGCTAAAACGACGATATTTTTTTTTAATTTTGTCGATTAAATTTTGGTAAATTGTACCAACCAAGATATTGGTTTTTATCCATCAGTTTTTTATAGTGAGATGTAAAAAATGGCATTCTAAGAACTTTTAGCCAATTTTGGATATTGATTTCTATTCCTTCAAAGAAATCCTTATCAACCAAAATGTAGATTTTTCTCTACAAAGAATAATGATAGTGAGTTCTTTATTTTTCTCAAAAGAATCATTTAAACCAACTGGAATTGGATTTTTCTATATCGTTATCATTGTTTAAACTAATAACAAATACCAGTTCGACTTTTTGGAATATCCTAAGGACAGTAAAGGTAAATGGGTGCGCACCCGACTTGTTAGCCTATATTATTAGTCCTTGTAGTGATTATATTGATCTCAATATTAATTTCTTTGGATGGAATAAAGTGTCTATAATTTCATTCTTAGGTGAATGAATATCTCGTCGGCCCTATAGGTCATTGGAGATTTATGTTTTTCTTGCTCTAACCAACAAATCCATGGTTGATTTTAAATTTGTACGTCATGTAGACTACAATTTTATTTATTTATTTGGACATTTCTTTTATGGCTTTTGAAGTCATTATCTACGGTCCAACTGGTGTTGTTAAAATCCAGATGTTATTACGAGTATATGTCCTCGATTTAATCGGATAATACTCTGCGAACTTGTTTTCATATATGAGATGATTATATTTCCGCCATAATCAGGGGAGAATACACATTGTCAGACGTTTCTCTCCCATTTTGATCAAATCGAAAAAGGCTGTATACTAGGCGTGAAAATATCTCATATAGCTTTTATATAAGCTTATGCCTTTTGAAAAAGCAAATTCAATCACATATAGCAAGCAAGTAGCATTTTTATAGGCTACATATAGCTCCAACGGAGTCTATTCGTATCTCCTCATTTGAATAGTAGGAGATTATGATGCCCGTGGGCGCTGGTACCAGTAAATTTTGAATTTTTCAAAGTATGCATACATTGGAAGTTGTGTGAGATCATGATAAGCTAATATGATTGTCGAATATTCATTTATTGTAGCTACTAAAATAATAAAGACAGTGGTTGTTAACCCCTCTGCAGAGGAATATCGACATATGTGATTGGTTGGCATACAATCCAATTAGAGTTGATTAATTTCTCGATTGATGCAATTTTGGATCTAAACTTAACACCTTAAACATGCCAAGCCTGTTAATTACAGGTTGGTATAGTGATATTGCGTCTTCATATGAGAAATATTTTCGTTGTAAAAACGATTTGAGGGTTTTATTTTTTTTCCTCAAACCCCAAGATTGATAGTAATTGTTCTCTTTATATAATGCATTTGATGTGGTAGCCTTTGAATGACTCGTATGTATCCAGAGACCATATTCGTATTTGTAATCCTTGTAGGATTCAAATTATATTCTGGCAGCCACCTGACTCAATTATCAGGTTAAACAATCCTTTAAGTGTTTTTAGAAATTTGATACAAAATCAAAAATCCGGATTAATTAGTTGATGTTATCAACTTTATAGGTCTCTTGAAGAGTCCTTAAAACACTAAAAATCCACGTTTAAGTAGCATAATTTCTTATTTTCCCTTTTCTTAAATCTGCAGTTTCAGAATTTTGCTTGCATAACACTCGTTATTAAATAGACTATACATTATGGTTTGATGCTTCTTTTCTCTAGTACTCATATAGTTGAGTTAGCATCCATAAATATGTCAAAAGTTGTACTCTTTTTCCTTCGTTTCAGGTTTTGCCTATGTGGTTTTCCTGACTAGGTTTTAATGAGGCAACCTCTTGTTGACATTTAAATTTCTTTCAAAAATGTTGATATTTGTGCTCTTTTTCCTTCGTCCAGTTTTTTTCCCGCTGGGTTTTATTGGAAAGGTTTTGACGAGACAATTTAATTCAACATAATGATCATCCAAGGGGGAGTTGTATCAATTTTGGTTGTTTAGTGGATGCCCACATTTGATTAAACCAAGTCAACTTAATCATCTCCTAAGAATTTTGACTTCCTTCTTACAAATACGATTTTTATTCACGTATCTTGGCACTTTGTTGAAGAAATTACATCAACTACTACTGCAAATCATCTCATGGAAGCTAGCAATCTAAGACACAAGAGCTTAATGTATTTAGAGAAGCATGAAGACTCGAGAACACAACTATTAGAATACTAACACAATAGAAGACTTCATCAACTGGAAAATTTCTCACGAAAGCATTGCAATCTCCAGCACTCAAGAAATTCGTTTTTCGAAATTGGGAAATTTCGACTCAGAAGATTTGGAAGCCAAGATTTAATTGAAGTACTTATCAAGGGGAGTATCAAATTAGAAGGTATTTTACTGGACTATCTCGTTGTACTCTTTTTCCTTCATCAAGGTTTTTCCCACTGGGTTTTCCTTGTCAAGGTTTTAATGAGGCAACATATGCATGTCCAGCTTCGTTCTAAGTTTGCTCACAATTGTACTTTTTTCCCTTTGGTCAGGTTTTGTCCCTTTGGGATTTCCTGACAAGGTTTTAACGAGGCAATTAACTTAGACACAATGTCATCAGGGGGAGTGTTATAAACGTGTAATTATGTTAAGAATATCTAGGGTAAATCTCGTTTATTACTGGGATGCCCTTGTGTTTATCCCTATAAATAGAGGCTCTAATGTTTGTCTATCACACATATGAATATAATTTCTCCCTGCTTCTTCCTCTCTACTTTGTGTTTCTTGCTCTTTGTCTTGTATTTCACAAGAGGACATGCACTAGGTAATTAAGGTATACATCTCACTTTTTTCCTTTTTTGGTTGAAATAAATATCCTCCTCTTTTTATGACCGAAATTAGGGCTAACTCCCTATCTACTTCCTAAAATCGACCTTACTGATAACATATTGCATGTGTTCCATTATAATAACCTGTTGCTATTTTACATCGATCTTCTGTTTATTTAAGTTACTGCACAATTCCATCCTTATTAGAAATATACAGTCAGGAAATAACCTAGCTAAGATTTCTAAAAATCTGAGTAACAATAGATTCATAAGTACTTACAATCTCTACCTTTTCTTTCGTTATACCATGAAAATTTTGGCTTGGAACACCCAAGGATGTGGTCGAAAAGGTACTCAACAACATTTGAATCACCTAATGTCTTCTGAGAAACCTGATGTGTTATTTTTGTCCAAGACTAAATCACAAAGAGGTTTAATGAGAAACCTTCTAAAACCTTTTCCCAACTTTCATATAGTGGACCCAGATGGAACTGCTGGGGGTCTGACAATAGGCTGGATTGATGGATTCCATTTTGAACTCGTTCAATGGAATCTTAACATGGTTAATGTTATAGTAAAAAATAATAATAACTCTAAGGAATGGCTCCTAACTTGTTTTTATGGTTACCCTAAAAGAGAACTAAAACTAGAAGTTATGAACCAATTAGAAGACATAGTAGTTAGAATCAATCAAAATTCAATGCCATGGTTGGTCATTGGAGATATGGATATTATCTTCAATAGTGAAGAAAAAGTAGGAGGTCTGCCATTTAAGAAAAAAGAATTAGAACCAATTCATAACTTAATTCTTAGAACAGGGATAAAAGACCTAGGATTCTCTGGAGACATTTTTACTTGGAGCAATAAAAGAGAAGGTAACACAAACATCAAACAACGTTTAGACAGAGCATTACCAAATGCTGAATGGAATCTTGAATTTAAGGAAGCACATCTCATTAACATGGTAGTCGTAGGATCTGACCAGAACCCTATATGCTTAACCATTAATCCTTCATCTTTACAACTGTAACCAGTTCTTAAGTTTTATGATACTTGGCTCAAAGAGCCATCTTATCTAGAAGTAATAAGAAAGTCTTGGAAAGAGGATGATATCTCTCATGTTGTCTCTCTTTTAAATCGGGGAGGCTCCGATTGGTCGGGTCGTATACTCTAAGTATGTGGCCCCTTTTCTTTTTTTGACACGTATATAAAGTAAAAAATAAAGTGAAAAATACTTTTATTACAAAAGTATTTAACTAACTTTTTTTTGATTAACTTCCTATTTTTTCTCAAAAGGGGAATGTTTTGCGGGGATTTAGAGGAGACAGGGTTTAGGTTTATATACGTGTTATAAAAAGAAAGGGGCCGCATACTTTAAGTATGCGGCCCGACCACATCCTAGCTGGGGCGCTTTTAAACAACCTGAGTACATCGGGAATTAACTTAAACACATGGAATAAAAATATTTTCGGAAAACCAGTGAAAATGATCATAAAAACCCTACAACAAATAAAAAGTCTAACTGTTAAGCCACAAAATGACAGAAACAAGTTTCTATGAAATTCAAAATCATTAGAAAAACTGTACGATTCACAGGAATCTATGGATAAACAACAATCTAGGAATAACACAATAGCCCTAGGAGAACGGAACACAAAATATTTCCATGTAACAACCCTCAAAAGAAGGAAAAGAAATAACATTGACTGCATACAAGATAAAAATGATATCACAGTCAAGAAAATAGATGAAATAGAAGAAGTTCTAATAGGCTACTTTTCTGAGCTCTTTACCCAACCTAATTCAGTGGAAGAAAATGAAATTTTCTCCCACATACCTGCCACAATCTCTTCTCAACAAAACGAAGTCTTAATCATCTTACCTTCTGAGGAAGAAATATGGGAAGTAGTGAAACATCTAAAACCAAATAAGGCACCGAGACTTGATGGTTTCCCGGTGAGCTTTTTCAGAAACAATTGGGAGATAGTGGGTAATAAGATGGTTAACGTAATACAAGATTTTTTCACAAACAGAGTCTTAAACCAAGACTTTAACAAGACTTTTTTTTTTCTTAATCCCTAAAGGTACAAACCCAAAAAATCCCTCAAACTAGAGACCAATTGGGCTTACTAATACTCCTTATAAAATAATTGCAAAATTTTTGGCTGATAGATTTAAAACATCTCTAGACAAAATAATTTCTCTTCTTCAGTCTGCCTTATTATCTTCAAGACAGATCTCAGACAACATTGTTGTTTCTCATGAGATTGTCCACTCCATGAAGAAAAGCAAAAAGAAAATAGGGAACATAGGAGTAAAAATTGACATGTCGAAAGCATTCGACAGGGTTAACTTGAAATTCATAATTAAAACTTTGAAAGCTTTTGGATATTGTGATGCTTGGTGTGACTTAATCTTCCAATGCATTTCTACTCCTTCAATTGTTGTCCTGCTTAATGGATATCCCTGTGAAGAATTCAAACCTTCTCGAGGCATCAGACAAGGAGATCCATTGTATCACTATCTTTTCATCCTATGCATGAAAGTATTTTCCAGACTTCTCATCCATCTAGAAACTCAAAAAAAAGTTCAGGGCATTAGTCTTACAAAAAATGCACCAAACATTTCTCACATATTTTTCGTAGATGACCTCCTGCTCTTTACTAAAGCTGATTTAGAAAGCTGCAAAAATCTTTTGGATGCTATAAACTTGTTCAGTTTAGCTTCAGGAAAAGTCATTAATTTTTCAAAATCAGGTTTATTTTTTAGTAAAAAAGTTCATAATAAGCATAAAGGAATCATATCCAGATTAATGAAAATCAAAAAGATAGATATTAAAGATACACATTTAGGAGTTCCCTTGTTCATTGACAGGTAAAAACTTTTATATTTTGATGGGATCATAGCAAAAATGGAACAAAGAGTTAAAATGTGGATAGGAATTTTTTTATCTCAATCTAGTAGAATGGTTCTTAACAAATCTGTGTTATCTGGAATGCCTATTTACAGTATGGGTTGTTTTGTCTTACCTAAGAAAATTACTGCTAGAATAAACGCTACCCAACGAGATTTTTGGTGGGGTAAAAAAGCCAACTCCATAGGGATATATATTAAATCCTTTGGTTTTCTGTGTAAACCAATACACCAAGGGGGTTTGGGATTTAAAGATGCCAAAAAAGTTAATCAAGCGATGATAAGTAGGATAGCCTGGAGATTAGTTAGTAACCCAAACGATCTTTGGGCAAATTTTTTAAAAGGAAAGTACTTTAAGAAATCAGGCGCCCTTCTTGATAAGAAAAAGAATAGTTCTTCTTGGATCTGGAAATGCATACTTCAAGGAATAGAACATATAACGAAATTCAGTGTCTGGGAAGTAGGGGATGGCAAATCAATTAACATATGGGAAGATAAGTGGGTACCAAGAAGGGACACCAACTTATCTGAACTAGGTATTCAAAACACCAAAAATATAACACTTGTGTCCGATTTAATCAATCAGGACACTAAAAGGTGGAATCTAATTACTTTAAATGAACTGTTTAACAGTTCTCTGGTCTCTGAAATTCTTAGTATCAAACTATACACAACTAAAACTGGTTTTCTAAAAAAGTACAAGTTAAGATGGACTTTAACCAAAAATGGTGAGTTTTAAGTAAACTCTCTTTATGCTAAATTACAGGATCCTACTAACTCTGTAACTGCAGCAACAAAGAAATTCTGGAAAACATTGTGGAGCATGGATACCTCACAACGGGTAAAATTGTTTATGTGGAAGTGTATCAAGAACACATTACAAACAAGACATAAACTAGGAACAATCCTTAATGTGGAAACAAAATGTATCTTTTGTAAGCATGCAGTAGAAACTACACAACACCACTTTTTTGATTGTGCTTATGCAAAAGAGGTATGGAATCTGCCACCTTGTGCATCCCAGGGAGTAATCTTTAACTCTACTTCTCATTCTTCTACTTCTTTCTTAGATATGTACAACACTTGGAGACTAGGAAACGGAGATTCAATCTCTATGGCTCTAGACTCTATAAAGTGTTGGTTAATCTGGGAAGAACGATGTTCTAGAATTTTTGACAACAAAACTTCTTCTCATTCTTAACTAGATATGTCAATTACAAGAAAATACACTTATTGGCATCCTCATTTGGTAGTTTCACAGAATATGCATAAATAGATGCCATTAATCAAAGACATCAACTGGACATTCCCTGAAAAATTCACAAATAAAATAAATTGTGATGCTTCTTGGTTTTCAGCTAAGTCTAATGCAGGTTATGGCTTTATTTGGAGAAATTTTACAGGAACATTCAAGTCAGCCGACATGGGAAATTTCAGAGCTTCATCAGCATAAGAAGCAGAAGCAGTAGCTCTGCTCGTGACAGTTCAATGGGCCATCTCTAAGAAGATTACAAACCTGCTCATTGAAGGAGATAACCTGGCTAGGATATTATATGTTCAAGGAAAATAAAGTTCAGTTCAGTGGCAAAGTGTGGCAATTCTGGATGAAGTAATATCAGAGGCAAAATAATTAGAGTATTTTTTGGGTTTTAAAGCAGTGGACAGAAAAGCTAACGGAGCTGCAAATATACTGGCTAAAGAAGGGAGGAAAGCAACAACAGACAAAGTTTGGGAGGAATCAACTCCTATTTTTATCATTCCTAGAAAAACTTTTGATATTGTTAAAGCTTCTGAAGCAAACTCTACTTTAAATTTGAATTATGTAAACTCTAAAACAATTAATCCATCTGATTCAGCCATTGTTGGGCATACTCATCTAGAGATGATCCCAAACGAGACTGAATTAAATGATTAGTGGCTTCTTTTGGTTCTAATATATCGATCTTATTTTCAAAAAAAAAAAAAAAAATCAGGGCCAACTCTAATTCTTTTCACTTAATTTTCCTCCACTATATATTCCCCTAATTATCCTCCCACGATCATGATAAATACTTAGCCATAGATAAGATATAAAAACGTCCGTCCATACTATAAAGTCTGCATGCAAAGAAATGGTTGCTTTGTGATTAACACATAATAACCTATTCCAAAAACAAAAAAAAAAGTCATTTTTTTTAAAGTGTCACTAGTTACAATTATTCAATGAATGGGTATAAACAGGGGAGTGTATTTCTTCAACCACACACCTTCAAACTCATTCACTCATTTCCAACTTATTTTCTTGGTACATTTTTTAGCGTAAGAGTATTAACATGTCAAACATCATTAGCTGTAGTCCCACAAAATCCAAAATCCGTTGCCCAAAATGTGTTTGCTTACTTTTCAAGAATGCATAATTGCGATGAAGGAAAACCCATGCTTCATGCATCAACTGTACGCGGAACTATTGATGATTTGCGAAGGGAATGTGAGAATGGATTTGAGACTGCGCTGAAACCATACAATGGAAAGGACATGAGATCATATCGGAATGGAATCACCAGAGCATATGGATAACAAATACAGGACGATAGTCTCAGAGATCGAGAAATAATTTCTGGGAGGATATAATTACATTTACTGCTCATCGGATGAAGATTCAGCATAATATACAGTCTGAATACAACATAAATTAATATCTGTTTGGACCATATATAATTGGAATGAGCTTAATAGGGTATTCAACCCATTAGCATTAAACATAAATCTTGGTTCGTGGGTTAAAGCTTAAGCCCATAAGAGGTTGAGTGTTAGAGCATTTCTCGGTCGAACTCGCATGCGTTGCTATATCAAACATGTTTATCAATATTAGTAATCAAAACTATAAGTCTTGATTTCTAGCCTATATAGCTAAAGGTCTCGGATAAGGATAGAAAGTGTAGTTGAGCTCAAGACTCTATGGAAATCATCATACAAGACGAAGGACTACTCAAGGAACTGGTGAAACTTCATCGACTAAAAGGTATGTGGAGACTTGAACTTATCTGTCACTCAAAAGTCTATTTACTTTATCTCCTATTCTTGAGACAAAAGTCGTTTTGATACATAGACTTTCATTATACACACTTGCTATTTCGAGCCGAGTTTAACTCACCTATCTATTTCTCGAAATATGTGTTGGTAAGCTTTCGCTTTAGCCAAATTCATCTCTACCTAGTGACGAATGTCATGTTATGTTTCAATCACTTTGGAAACTGCTCTGACGAAAAATGGTCTGTGAATAACGACTATGTAACGTCCTTTGAGAATGTTTCAATGATTGAAATGAGAGTTTAGATTACATAACCATTGGTAGGATATAAGCATTGTTGTGGAAACTAAGGGTGCACAGGAACCGAGCCGGACCGAGGAATCGTCCCGGAACCGTACCTGTTTTTGTCCCGAACCGAGGAAGGGGGTACAGGTATCGGTCCAAAAAATAGGAACCGAGGCTGAGGAGGTACAGGTACACGGTCCTGCCCAAGTACCGTACCGTCCGGACCGAAAGAACCGACCATTTATAGCTATTAGATTTAGGGATAGTAGAGTAATAATAGCCGTTAGATTAAGGAGGGGTATATATACAACCTTAACGCTAGGGTTTTCATTTTTCGTTTTTTTTTTTTCGTTTTCTCACTGAGATGGAGAACTCAGAAGAACTCTGATTCTCTGATTCGTATTCGCTCTTGGTGATTCGTTTCTTTACTTCACAAGAATCACAACTCCACGGACAACAATACCAGTTACTCCTCCACCTCTCGATCCACGAACAACAACACCAGTTCCGGTACGTGGTTTTCTGTAAGTTTGAAATTGTAGCTGTATCTACATCTATTCATGAACTATTGCAAAACATTCTCTTCATTTTTTGGTATAGGAAATAATTCATCATTGGCTTGAAATTCACAGGTGATTGTTAGGAACAAGGCAGCAGCAACAAAGTCCTGTGTTTGATCAGAGTCATTCAATAAGGTACCGTTAGATTACAAACATGATCAATTTTGAGTTGATCTGACATAGGCTTTATTTCATACAATATTTATGTTTCCGTGGTTTCTTTAAGATGAGTATACAATAAGAATTAATTTGTTTACTTCTAATTCAAATTTTGAGAATAGGTAGAAAAGGGAAAACCATATTTGCTGGTACAGGAGGATTAGCTCACTATTCATTTGAAGTGATGTTAAGCTCCGAAGTAGACTATTTATATGGAACAAATTCTGATAGTTCTACCTACTTCCTGCAGTGACGTTAAGCTCTGAATAATTAATGGAGTGAAAAACAAATCCTGCTTGCAGTTTCGTATTCCCCCTTGGTGCCGGAACCGTACCGGAACCGAGGTACACGGTATCGGTATCGTTCCAAAATCTTCGTACCGATCCTAGGGAGGTACAGGTACTCGGCCTCGGCAAGAACCGAGCCGAACCGTACCGTGTGCACCCTTAGTGGAAACACATATATGTATAAGTCCTTAATCCTTGAACCAAAGTTTGCGAACTTTGTTGATCAAGAGAAACGGAATGTGGCGTGAGACAAGTCCGCTAACTGGCGGAAGTTCTCGACCCGAGAATTTCTGCGGAATTTGTGAACTCCTTTCGTGAGCTTAAGTCCGCGAACTTGAGTAGGTTATATCTAAAATCGATTGTTCTTGAACTCATGTTTATATAAACTAAGGAATGCTTTTGCAAACCGTGGCTATAAAGTTCATGAACCGATTGGAGTGAATCAAACCGTTTTTGCTTCGATTGTGTCTTGTGTAGTTACATAAGATCTAAGCAATTGAACAACTCTCTAACTAGTTCATTTGAGTCATTTGGACTAGTTATGGTGAAGAAGAATATGGTGGATATGAAAGTGATCATATGGCTAACCATTTGGTTAACTATTGTTGAACCAACAAATGTTAATGTTTGGGAACGGTTCATAAACTCAAAACTGGACATTTCATTTGTGTTAACAAGCTAAGGTTTCGATCCAACGGTTGAGAAATATTAGATTGAATCTAATCAGGTTTTCATCTAATGGTGAATATTGAATGCTTTGTTACCAAGTTAACATTGATTGCAAATCCTGATTTGAAAGACTATATAAGGGAGAACTCTAACAACTGGGAAACCTAATCCCCACACCTTACGTGTGATACTAGTTGTGCTAAGCTAGAGTCGATTATCTTTTAACCTTTGGTTTCTTCTTCTAAACCAGGTTAACGACTTAAAGACTTCATTGGGATTGTGAAGCCAGATCGATACTACTTTCTTGTAGTTGTGTGATCTGATCTTGTTGTTTCTATCGTACAAGTACAGTTATAATAATTGTCTTGAGATCGATATCTCTGATAGGCAAGATATAAAAGTAATCAAAAACACTTCGTCTCATCGTTTGTGATTCCACAATATCTTTTTTCGCTACGTCGATTAAGATTATTGTGAGGTGATTGATAATACTAGGTTGTTCTTCGGGAATATAAGTCCAGTTTATCAATTGGTTCATGTTCACCTTGATTTATCAAAAGACGGAACAAAACTCGTAGGTATATTCGTGGGAGACGGATTTATCTATTACCGTAGACTTTTCCGTGTGATACAGATTTGTTTATTAAAGTCTTCGACTTTGGGTCGTAGCAACTCTTAGTTGTGGGTGAGATCAGCTAAGGGAATCAAGTACGTAACATCCTGCTGGGATCATAGGCGTAGGAGCATAACTGTACCTTGGATCAGTTTGATATTGATTGGGGTTCAACTACAGTCCAGACCGAAGTTAGTTTGAAGTAGGCTAGTGTATGTAGCGGCTTATTACAGTGTGTGTTCAATCTGGACTAGGTCCCGGGTTTTTTTTTGCATTTGTGGTTTCCTCGTTAACAAAATTCTGGTGTCTGTGTTATTTATTTTCCGTATTATATTTGTTATATAATTGAACTATCACAGGTTGTGCGTTGTTCAATCAATTAGAATATCCGACCTTTTGGTTGTTGATTTAAATTGATTGACACTTGGATATTGGTCTTGATACCATCCAAGTTATCTCTCTTTGATAAAGACTCGCAGATTTCTATTTGCTTGAGTAAAGATCAAATCAAGAGATCTCTTTGGTATACTTTTTATCTAGATTGAGTCTGACTGCCTAGTTGATTCTCTAGAAAGTATATTGGAGTTTTCCCATACAGATTGCTAATCGAATTGTTGGGTGTGGTTCCCGTTTTTTCAATTGGTATCAGATCTAATAGCCTTTATTAAGGTGACTACATTCATTGTATCTTTAAAGGGAGATGAATCTATTCAAGCCAAGAAGTTAGATTTAATCTAGATATGTATTTAGTCCAAATACATTATTAATCTGGTCACCCCTGAAAGGAGAGAATGGATAAAGGTTAATTGTTGGGCTAAGTACATTTCTGAATGTCTACATACATAAATCTGATTTTTAATAATGATGAACCTGGAGGGCATTTTATCCAGGTACATCATAAAAATGAATGCGGACAGGTAATTGACTGGATGCATACCCTCTATTACCTATAAATAGAGGAGGGATTTCAGCAGTAAAGGTACACATTTTCTAATCATTTTCTCTCCACTAAAACCTGTTTAGAGCTCCTTACTCATTGAGGCATCGGAGTGTCCTTGCAGGTACCCCCCTCATTTTCTTCATTCATCAAGAGTGTTTAGAAAACCAAGAGCATTGGAGAGTTGAGTTGGAAATCAATCATCATCGAGAACGTATCACGAGGAAAATTGTGGATCATCTGAACGATCTATAATCCATCCACCAGGTATAAATCTTGACTCATCCAACGGTTAAGATTATATCAAATCTCGAGGAATGTTGTAGGAACATTTTTGCTAAAACATCTTTTGGCGCCCACCGTGAGGCAGATAAGGATTCTTCAAAAAAAAATAATCAAGATCCATGGAAACATCACAGGCAAATTGAAACGATGGAAACGACAACATCGATACAAGAGTTCGAAGGAATCATAGCGATGTTGATCACCCATTTCAGGAAGGAGTTGAAACGTCACCAGCAACAACATCATCATGGTGTCCTTCTGCAAGAATTTATCCCTATGGGATAAGTAGAGGAAATCGATGGGTACGTATATCAACTCCACCTTTAAGTGATGGTGCCAATCTTAATGTATCTCCAAGGGGTGGTAATCAATACCAGATAAATATGCTAAACTCACGTCCGAACTCCCTCGCCAATAGGGGCCTTCGTTTGGCCTCGCGTATTGTGCAAGCGGATAGGACAGTGGAAACACCCGTGGACTTGACTCTGCGAGAAAGATTGGAAGAGTTAGAAAAAGAAAATAGATTACTGAAAGCGTCTCTAAAAAAGAGACCACAAACTGGTAGTACCCAACATTCGGAAAGTGTCACTCCGCACCAACATGCACGACCTTCACATGAGGGTTGGCGGGCACGACGGTCGCGGAATGATCGCGACAGGAGACATAGATCATCCGAAAGGAAATCTACTGAGGATCGTAGACCGAATCACCGTTAAGAAAGTAATCACTTCAACGAAGAGGCTAAGCGAACATCTGGACCTAGTAATTGGCAGAACAACAGGCGCGAAAGGGATCAATACCTCAACAATTGAAGAAGAAATGAGTACCTCGAAGGGCGAAAAAGGAAGGAGTATTTTGACGAAAACATCCAGATAAGAAATGCTACAAGTTTTAGCAATGAAAAGGTCAATGGACTCACCTTTCTTCGAAGAAATAAGGCGGTTCAGCCCACCATCAAACTTTGTGCAGCCCCAGTTCAATGAGCTATTTGACGGGAATAACGACGATCTTGTGGAACATGTTCAACATTTCCAAGATTCAATGAGTCCGTGGGGATATGTCGATGAGTTGTTGTGCAGAACTTTTCCTGTAACACTGACAGGTAAAGCTTTGACTTGGTTCTTCCAGTTGGAGTCAAATTCAATTGCGAAGTTTGGGATGCTGTCAGATGCATTTTTCGAGCAATATAAGATCAATCTGGAAAGAAAAAAAGAGTAAGCAGTCACTGACAAAGGGGACAACGGAAATTCCATCCAAAGTGAGACATCATCCGGATGACGACTCCAAGAAGAAAAATCGTGAGGGTTCAGACGACCTCACTGGATAAGAGACGCAAACAAGTAATAAAAGTGTTATTTTACACCAGCGTGCATGATCTTCACATGAGGGTTGGCGAGCGCGACGGGTACGAAGTGATCACGATATGACACCTAAATCATCAGAAAGGAAAGCTCCTGAAGCAAGTAATGTATCCAAGAAAAATGATTGCTACCAAGGGCATCACGCCATCGTAGAATCTGAACGACAGTAGGTGTCTAGCCATTGGCTGAACGGCCTCCTTCTCCATCGAAACATAAAATTAATTGTCGCTGATACAGGATATTTTAAAAAAGGAATTAACCAAATTTGCCCGATGTAGAGGCAATCAAGAAAGCTTCATAAGTAAATATATAACCTACAGAAAAGTGAGATAATCCAAAAAAACTCAATTGTACGTGAGTGGACACGGCTTTCATCTTTAGATCTGAATCTGAGGGATAGGCCGGGGAAGTATGCATGCGGTCCGAGAACACTTTGGGGTGAACACCCATCCGAACAACTCCAACAATAAAAGGTATAAAGATTGAAACTTCTCTCCCATTTGGATCGGAGAATTTATGGAGGAAATCGGGTTTTAAATTTCCAGAAACCGCTGTTTCTATCGACCTACCTTTTCTCGCGAAATTGCATTCTAGACGTTTCTGCTAACAAATTTGATCTCATTTGTCTCAAGATCGGGCGGATTAGTTCATACCTCTTCGGCGAAAGCACTTCACCATTGATCAGCTCTACGTCACAGTGTCGTTTCATAAATCCTTGATTTCAGACACAGGGGCTCTCGGGTTCAAGGGTCTGGGTCCTTGAACATGGTCATATCTTCATTTCGAATCGATTGTTTCTGATTAGGCCATGGCATCAATACCTAGCGATCAGTCCCTTTCAATCGTCAGAGAAAAGCTATTGCAGGCCAATCGGTGAATGCTCTTGATTGAAGGTTCCATCCATGGTTATTTAGGATAAAACCTTCATCACCCACTCAGGCAACAGGTACGAGCGATAGAAATACCTTGACGACCAGATTCGAGGGGAATACCTCGACAAGCATAAGGAGTATTACGAAAAAAAAAGAGAGGAAAGTTTCGCCTTCAAATAAGAGAAAATTTTCATGGATGCTGTTTATGGCAATAGTCCTATGCCAGATAAATAATGGCACGTATGTACCTACACGTATGAAAATGGTTGTCATCAACAGTATGTGACATGAACATCAACTGTCGACCACATTTGCAGCACAATCAACGTATTAAATTCGCACACGTTCTCTTAGCCTAGCCTCGCAAATATCGGCAATCTCAAGTTGTATACTCACAACAAATCATAGGAAAACATCTTCATTATGTCTCTACTCCAATTCCAGATTTACTTGCTTGCACATTCGCCTTTGGTCCATCATATGGATACAAGTTAAAACTTGCACGAGTTTAAAATAAATGAACCTACACACCGTTGCGAGTTTTACTCACGATAGTCGAACAACTGGGGGCGTCTGGGGAAGACCATACCTGATAGATAAGGTAGCAAGAGGAAAGTCATATTGAGTGAAGAGTAGCAAAATGGATCCCAAAACTTGGAACTACATCAACTTGGAAATAATTCACAATTAACTACGGGATGCATATTTGCGATGTTGGATCCATTCACACCTCATAAGGTAAACCTAAACGATTGCTTAATTTGTTTGCAATATTCATATTTCATAGTCCTACAACAAATGCATAAGTCACATACAAGTGCACAATTCATAAACAAATGCATGATGCACACACTTCGATACTAGCCAGAGTCATTTAACAATAACACTCGCATAGCTAAAATCATATATAAACTTCGGGCATACTAGCCAGAGATGTTAAAAAATAATTCTCGCACAGCTAGCACCGGTCCCAATTTGGCTTTGATTAGAGGAAATATTTCAAAAAATATTCCTTGCACGGTCTTAGTCAATACTTGCGCAAATTTGCGAGCAAGCTAAACCGGTTTAGTGCAGGCTCAAGAATAGCAAGGACCTTGTTCCATGGGAAATTAAACCCCATCTCAGGGCAGTGAGAACCAAACCAACTTGGCTTTGATTATAGAAAATATTTCAAAAAATATTCCTTGCACGGTCTTAGTCAATACTTGCGCAAATTTGCGAGCAAGTTAAACCTATAACGGTTAGCGCATGCTCAAGAATAGCAAGGACCTCGTTCCATGGGCAATTGAACCCCATTATCATGGCAATGAGAGTTCATTGTACAAGGAAAATAAATATATTTTATAATAACGTTTTGCTGGCCGATCTGGAGCTAGAGAAAAAGAGAAAAATAATAAAAAACAAAGAAACTTGGATGGAGTAAAAAAAAAAAATGCATGCAGAAACTTTGTTGGAGCAGGAGTGAAAATGGAAAAAAATAATATATCATGTATATTTTCAAAAAGAAGCTTTACCGGAGCGGGAGCGAAAGGAGATAAAAAATCAAATTGATTTGCGAACTATCTTTGATGGAGTCAAAATTATTATATCATGAAGAAGCTTTCTTGGAGCTGAAACGAGGAGAAAAAGATATATATATATATATATATATATATATATATATATATATATATATATATATATATATTTGCATGAAGAGGCTTTGTTGGACATGGAGGAAAAGAGCGAGGAAGGAAAAAAAAAAGAACAACATGAGGAATATTGAAGCATCACTCGAAAAAACATCGGAAGAAATTCACTTATCAAGCTCTCAATGCATAAGTAGTTGTCATATTTTACAACCATCTAAAAGTTGCAGATCACGTCTCGGCATCATCATCGTTGTTGGAACATCAATTGGAGTATATTCATATAGCATTTACCGATCTATGCACAAAGATCTATATTTCACATAAGAAATATGCTAGATTTTTCCGAAGAGTGAAGTTATACCGCAACCACAGTACGGGCAGAAAGTCTTCCATATGCAGACATCTAAAACTTCACCTCACAAGTGGAGACTTAAATATTACTCTCAGCAAGCAAAAAAAATTCACCAAGTTTGCGCCAGTGCAATCAGGAACTCTGGTCTCGAAAATGAGACCAACAACAATCGTTGATCCAAAAAAACCCATATATTATCCAAGAAAAGCGCCAACATGTTATAGAATTGGATGCAGTAACCGCAACAAAAAGATTTGTTGCAGCAGCAAGTACAATCATCAAGACTCATTCATATTAAACTCAGAAAACCTACCCCGCAACACCAACACCAAGTGCAACCTTGTCCGCAAACAGACTACCATGTCACTTCAATAAGTAGCTTGGGGGCGTCAGAGTACAACTATGAAACAACTGGTCCAAGACACTCTTCTTAATCCACCAATAAATTGGGAATTAACAGGGGGCGATGTTTGGACCATATATAATTGGAATGGGCTTAATAGGGTCTTCAGCCCATTAACATTAAACATAAATCTTGGTTCATGGGTTAAAGCGTAAGCCCATAAGAGGTTGAGAACCAAATTTGTTAGCCTTTATTAAAGGTGACTACATTCATTGTATCTTGAAAAGGAGATGAATCTATCCAATCCAAGAAGTTAGATTTAATCTAGATATGTATTTAGTGCAAATACATTATTAATCTGGTCACTCCTGAAAGGAGGGAATGGATAAAGGTTACTTGTTGGGCTAAGTACATTTCTGAATGTCTAGATAAATAATTCTAATTTTTAATAATGATGAACCTGGAGGGCATTTTGTCCAGGTACATCATAAAAATGAATGCAGACAGGTAATTAACTGGATGCATACACTCTATTACCTATAAATAGAGGAGGGATTTCAGCAGTAAAGGTACACATTTTCTAATCCTTTTCTCTCCATTTAAACCTGTTTAGAGCTCCTTACTCATTGAGGCATCGGAGTGTCCTTGCAGGTACCCCCTCCTTTTCTTCATTCATCAAGAGTGTTTAGAAAACCAAGAGCATCGGAGAGTTGAGTTGGAAATCAATCATCATCGAGAAAGTATCACGAGGAAAATTGTGGATCATCTGAACGGTCTATAATCCATCCATCATGTATAAATCTTGACTCATCCAACGGTTAAGATTATATCATTCAGTGCAAATCTCGAGGAGTGTTGTTGGAACATTTTTGCTACAACAATATCATAGACTACCAATCTTTGAAATTCATTATTTAAGGGGAAAATAAAACGATTAACGAGGAATTTTTATCATAAACTATTATTTTAAGTCTAAAGAATATCGTGAGAAATTATTAAACTATATTAATTAAGCGTACCGAATTTATAATTATTCGGATTATCACGTGTGCAAGTTCTCACAGGTCGAATTAAGCCTCATAGTGTGTGGTAATTATTAAAATCATTATAACCAAAAATCATTCCATTTCATGTCGTGCCATTACGGCACGGGTTATCCCTAGTATTTTATAAACTATAATCCTTTTATTTTTAGACCTTAGTGTTTCATTATAAATAATATATATTTATTTTTTATCTTTCTAAAATGATAAGTCTCATTTCATTTTGAGTTGTACATGACTATGTGTATATATAATCTCATTTAATATATATATATATATAATCTCATAAAACCTAATGCCACAATTTTGATTTTCTGTAATGCTGATCAGCTACGTGTTAGACCGTGGTCTTAGGCTGCTCAACTTCGTTTAAAAATCCTAGAAAATTTATTTTTAATAATATTTACAATACGAATTATATCTATATAATTATCATAAATTTTGGAACTCGTACGAGGCTTGTAAAATTCTAGGAATCTACCATGATCTGTTTTTATTTTGATAATTTGGTGTAGAAATTGTTATTTATTAATTAAATTCTAAGACTTCAGCGGTACTAACTTTTGTATTTGGAAGCCAAAATGTGTTTTGTTTCGAATGGCTTTAAAATTATGTGAGATCAATGGTTAGATTTAATTTACTAAATAATTTTGCAAGTATCCTTTGCGAAAAAAATGTCAACATGATCATAAATTAAATTGTTTGATGAGTTTGGGATTAGTACTCGAGCTTCGACTATGATATTAAAGTAGCACGCCGAGTCTCTGGCCTTGTGACTCAGGTAAGAGTCGGGGCCCGAAAATTTGGGAGTTACAATATAATTTGGGAGTTACAATATAAGCAGAACCTCCCACTAAAATCCTAATTTCATTCATTATTACGTATTTTATCGATCAAACAAAATTTAAACAATGAAAACAAGATGACTTTGTTGGAATCACCTTATCATATGCATTTTCAAGCAATCGGTGTTTTAATCTCGCTCTCCAACGTGGCTCAAGTGGATTTGTTCATCGTTTGCTTGAGTACTTGATTGATTAAAATAAGTCCCAATATGCGGATCTGGAAGTAAATCTCTAACACAACACTTTTAGTTACTCATTTCATAGTTGTGATTTTAATAGACGATCAAGGATTTTCATCGAATGATTAATCGACGACGACAAGATGATGCAACAATCTGAAAAGAAACGAATTCAGCAAGGAAGGAATAAAACTGCCTTGGCTGTGATTAAGTTAGATTTGATTAAGTGGAAGAGCATTTTTATAATTTAAACTATCTAAGGGTAATTTAGCCATTTTTTTTTGAAAGAAAAATCAACTGAAATTTCATTAGGCACCGAAAAGAGATACAACTTAAACATTACAAGACACTTTTTCAACTTCTAACCTAGACTTGACTGACACTGGGAGGTCTAAACTCCATTTTCTAGCACAATTATTCATCCTGGCATACTTAGAAAGTAAGTATGGAACTTGATTACACTTCCTACTTTTAAAGCAAACTTGAACATTTCCTAGACATTGTACTAAATGCTTACACTCCCTAATGAGATTACTATCTTCCCACTTGGTACTTATGATGTTTCCATTGATACTCTCCATAACTTCTTTGTTGTCTCGTTCCACAATGACGTTTTGAAGCTGAGATTGGAAGATCCATTGAAGAGCTTTTAAAACAGCCACTGCTTCAGCTTGAGCAACATCTCTAGCTCTTTCTACCAGCGTCCAGGCCTCCACCATCCTCCCTGTAAAATCTCTAGCAATTAGAGCAATACCAGCATAAAAATTATTGTGTAAAATAGAAGCATCAATATTGATTTTTAGTTTTCCCCTTGGAGGAGGAGACCAAATTCTATTGGTATGAGCATTGGTTCCATTTCTGCCTGTGTTGTTAATTGCAGGCTGATTCAGAGCAGGATTGCAACTTATATTGATCTTATTATCAGTGCAGAAAGACATAATTCTGGTTTTCAGGCCTATGATGGTACCGCTAGAGTTGTTGAAGATAAGCTCACATCTTGATTTCCATATGAACCACACGATTGAACTTAGCCATTTACTTACGGCTAGAACACCCTTTATGAACACATCGCAGGCGCCTCAAAATGTTGACGTATGCCTTAAATAAAGGATCCATTTTATAGTTATATATGCACCAAAAAATTAAACACCAGAACCCAGGCCCAGAAACAAATTCAAAAGTTACTGAGCCATCTCTCTCAAGGCCTAGACCAATATAAATCACTGAATAGCCACGCTGCCACAGTTGTCAACGTAGAAATGAAACCTAGTTAACAGCGGGACCCACTGTCTGCACTGCATGTTTGCCAAGTTTAGTTACCCCGTATAAAAAGGCAAACAAAATAAGGAGGGCCAGAGGAGGATAATGTAATGATGGGTTTGGTGGTGTTGTTTGGATATAATCCAAAACCGGTGACGGGATTGAAACCCATTCTTCTCGTTTTAGAGTCACTCTCTCAAATCTCAAACAGTTTGATTATTTATTGTTCTTCCTTCTACATCATCACACAAAAACACAAGAAAACAAATAACGGAAACAGAAACCAAACAAACGATTAGTTTTTATATATTTGGTCATTGATTTCAAATATATTTGTAGGTTTGGCAACTACTTTATTATGGCCATGGCGTGTTGCTAGGGTTTCGTTGTATTTGTTGAAATGATAGTGGTCCCTCATGTACTACTAGCATCACCGCCTAGAGAAGAGATGCATGTGTGTGGGATCCATGGGAGAAATTCGCCACATTTTCTATCTGTGACTGTGAGCTAGCTCGTAAGTATATTCCTCTAACTTTTCCAAAGGGTCACAAACTCGTTTTCACTAGTTCCGTTGCCGGGATCTGGGCATATATATGGTTCTCGCAGATATAACGTGCCACTAAGGTGGATAACGGAGGCGTTTGTGAGTAATCTATCTAAGATTTACGATATGATTGATACAAATAATGGATCTCTCCATGTGAAGCTGATGGTCACAGATGTTTTAAGAGAAAACACGAGAGAGATGGAGATATTGTGAAATACTTTGTGTGAAGTGTAGTGGCCGGGTTATACGAGTAGTCATGAGCTTCTCGATTCAGAAATGACAATTAATAATCCTATTCTTTGCATGCTTCTTCCCAACAACAACAAAAAGTTCCATTAATTCACTCTCTCCCTCCTCTCATGCACGCAAATCATGCCTTCATATTATGCCTAAACAACACATATTAAGTAACATTATTTATAACAGTGTATAATCGTTGATCTAGTGATCAGAATTAAAATCATCCATGCTCATCAAGATCCATTAGTCTCACCCACCAAGAATTTGCATGGACTCATGGAATGATTAGGGAAGTTTTAATATCTTAAGTAGAGAATACATAGGATTATAAGAAAAAGACAAAAAGAGGCCGAAAATGGAATATAAGAAAAAGTACTATGGGTTAAAAAATGAAGATAGAGGAAAACAACAGATACGAGAGTGCTAGCTGCTGCTGCTAGAGTGCTAGTGCTAGTAGTACAACTACACCATGCATGCTGCTGCTGCTCAATATACTACGTAGATTGCGATGATAGAGAAAGAGAGAGAGAGAGAGAGGGATCTGCAGTCAGTGATATATGGGTGGGTGGGTGGTGGTGATATTATAAACAGACACACACAGACAGACTGATGACATAATGCTAAACAGGAATCTAAACAGACTAAAAGACTGAGTTCTTGAAGCCAAAGTAATGCTAAGGTTGCATCAACTAGAGAAAACATTTTCTGAAGCACAATATTTCTCACAGTACTGAAAAGCAAACAAAGCAATGAAATTTTTTAGCCAGTCTTCTATAAATGTACATAGTTAAAAGACATATGGCATACAAACACAAAAGCAGACCCCTAGCTAGCTATAGATAGATAGATACTAGTACAACAGATCATCAAGCACAGCACCACCATGATCAGATTCTCTGCAGCTCATCAAGCAACAGGATGGGGTAAAAGACTAGCTCGTTATATATCTATATGATAAGACATGTTTGGCATACAATACAAAAAACCCTTAGATTCTTTCTCCCTTTTCACAGCACTCTCATTCATTCAAAATGTTGGCAGCAGGGTCTTGCATTTAACTCATCACTTTTCAATCAAACCAACACTTTAACAAACAGACTATCAAATCATACATGCATGATCGAATATATATATATAGATTCTGCTAGCGAAAAGCAACAACTAATTATCATAAAACTCTTGAGAGAAATAACTAGAGAGAGAGAGAAGTAAGGTCTTGGCATAGAAAAGGACATCCTATGTAGCTATTTATAAATAATAACAAGCAGCTATGCTAGTTTTGTATTTATATCATTTTGTTGTTGTTGTTGCTGCAGTGACAAAGAGCCTGATACGTATCAGAAGTCCTTAACACAGAGAAACGAAATTATAATCCAGGCCAGCTCCCCTCTATCTCTAGACAGACTGACTGAACATAAAACAAAATCAAAGATATGTTCATTCATTATGCACATTGATTCTACTCATAACAGATCCCAATAAAAACATTATTCAAACATAAATTCAAACTAAAATCATAAGTAAAAATCAAACAATTAAAAATACTAGTATTAGATGATGATTAACAAACAAGAAAATATACTTTTTCCTCATTTGGCCAAACCTTAACCAGATAGAACCATAGAATCTATTTAGATAGATGGGTAGATTGACAATTAATAAAGATAATATCAACTAAACTTACTTTTCTTCTTCTTGTTTTATATATATAATATGCCTACCCATAAATAATAATCCATCTTTTAATTTGTTGGAACATAAAAACCAAAAGGGCTGAAAAACAACATCACTACTTAATCAATTGGAAGTGAAACCCTCAAAAACAACAAAACACATAAAGTAGTGAAATATTAAACATTGTCCAAATAAGTAGTAATGAAATGAAAACAACAAACCCTAAAGATGAAAAAGAAACTCAAGTTTACCCTTCCTTTTTTGTCTGACCTTTTTCTGATTCTCTCTGATCCTGTCTTCATTCATCAGTAGTAGTAAATTGAACATGATGTTGCTGATGATGATGATGATTCAACCCAACCCAGGTTTGGACTCCATTCTCTTGGCTACTACTACTGTTGTTGTTGGCAGTTGGGGGGTAATTAGTATTCTCAGCAAAGAACCATTCAGAAGAAGTATTGATATTATTATTATTATTGTTATGGTTTCCATTTCCACCAACGATACTACCTGCAGTACTGCTCTTACTAATGGCAAGTGTTACCTGATCATGATCATCTGCTTTTGTCATTTCTAGATTCTGAAACATAATGGGTTGCAATGGTTTTTGTTTCTGATGAAGACGGGATTCATTTATATCATTAGTCTCCTTCATCTGTTGATCACTAGTAGTACCAAACAGCATCCCTAGTCTTTGTTGTTGTAATTTCCAGTGTAAATCTTGGTTTATACAACTCAAGGACTCAATAGAAGAAGCAAGATTACTATGAATATTTAATGAGCTAGCCATTTCTGCTTGACTTATCTGAACACCTCCACCGTTGGTAAGTACTGAAGAAGAATTAGAAGAACAACCAGGGAAAGTATGATACCCCATATCTCCTCCATATGGAGTAGCAGCAGCAAACTGATTATAAACCCCAGTTGTTGATGAAGAATGATGAAGTCTAGATAGAGAAAGTCCACCAAGTTGAAAATCCATAGTTGAAGGAGCATGGTGTTGAAAAAATTTCAAGCCATTTTCAGATGATGCGGAATCATGGATTGAATAATCACTAGAGTAGCCTCTTATAGATGATGATTTAGTGGTACTACTACTAGTGCTTTTCTTGTTTTTACGACAACCTCCACCGATTGGAACATTACGTAGAGCACCGCCTCTGGTCCAATATCTTCTACACGTCTTGCAAAAGTGTCTTGGTTGTGTAAGACTATAATTGTTGTAGTAACAAAACTTGGTGTTTGGAGAATCACATCTTGGACATTTGAGAGCATGTTCGGGTGGTTTCAGTGTTGCCATACTACTAGTAGTAGCTTTTCTGCTATTCCCTCCTCCAGATGAGCTTTGGTTATGTTCATCGGTAGACATGGGTTTTGCTTGAGAGGGCATCATATCTCTAGTGGAGAGACAACACAATAAGAAGCAAAAAAAAAAAAAAAGATCGGTAGAGGAAGAAACAAGTACCTGTGAGTTATGTATGATTAATTAGTGTACTACTACGAAGGATCACAGATAGATGAAGAAGAAGAAGAAGAAGAAGAAGAAGAAGAAGAGGGAGTATTCATTAAAGGGTATCATGCATGAGATAGAGATGGGGATGGGTTTTTTGTGTGCTTGTGAACTTCATCAAAGAAGGTGAGAATGAGAAGAAGTAATAGAAGAAGAAGAAGAAGGGTTGGATTTAAGAGAACAAAAAAAAGATGAAACATGAGAGAGAGAGAGAGAGAGAATAAGAAGATGGGAAGAGAAGAAAGGAGAAGAGAACAAACTTGTTATTCACCACATAAAAAGTATATATGTTTCTAGTATCTGTATATTTTGGAGAGAGAGAAAGAGAGACCTGATGACCAAGTCACCAAACCTGATATGGCAGAGGGAGAAACCACATTTAGGACAAAATTAACAAATGGGTTGGATGGATGTGTATACACACTTATGATGGTTTGTTCTATGATATGGATGACAAACTACTGGGTGCCGGTGGATATAACTAAAGAAAGATTTTTTTGGGCACAATTCTTTTTCTTTTTCTTTTTTTCCCAGAGGGATCCTATTTTACTAGGCTATTATGAAGTAAAATTCATCACCCTTATCTATTTTTTTTCTAATGACCAAAATACCCTTTTAATTTATTATTAATGATTAAGTTATTTAAGATAACAGACTATGTTAATAAGATTAGATTATATATTTGATAGTAGTAGTGTAAGTGAAGTAAAACTAAAGATCATTTGAAAGAGAAGAGGGAGAAGAACAGATTTTTGCGAAAACTTTCTTGTATGCAAAATGAGAGATTTGAAAACAAATTGTGAGGAATGCGAATGTTCAATTTTCATAACAATCTGGTGATGCGTGATTGGTGAAAATTAAAATTCTAAAGGGTAATCGGCGAAGTAGTTATAGGTTCGGTTAGGAAAAAAGAAATACATGTAGCCGGACATTCTCTTAATGGAGTTTTAGACTAGGTTCGGCTAGCAAAACAAAAATACAAGTAGTCAAACATCCTTTTTAATTGAGTATGGACTAGGTTCGGCTTGGAAAACTCAAGAACAACTGGTTGAATTTCCATTTTGTGCTCCACATAGTTGTGCTCAGAAATGTCAAGACCGTGTTTTTAGCGAACCTAAGATAAAATCAAACATCCATTTACAAAAAGTCGGCTAGAAAACTAGAAGGTTCTGCTAGGAAATTAGAGAGCTCGTCTAGGAAATTAAAAAGTTCGGTTAGAATTTCTTTTTTCCAGAATAGGCCAAGGTACATTTACAGAACGTTCGTCTAGGAAAATAGAAAGTTCTGCTAGGAATTTTTTGTCCCGAAATAGCCGAATTGTTCTTTATGTTCTTCAATTTCATCAGGTTCGTCTTGTTCGACTCGAGTTCTTTCACAAAATTCCTAGCCGAGCTTTTCTCTGCAACTTCAATTTTTATGATTACTACTCGATTTGTCAATAAAAAATGTACAAAGTAGACATGGGTTCGTTGGAAAGTACCTTGTAATGTACAAATTTGTAAAATCCTGATTTAAAACGATTATGAAAGTGGAACAGAGAACAAGAGGAGAAAAAAATGTGTTTTTATGTTTATGAATTAGAGTTTTAGTTAGATATTAAAGTTTATGTTATTAGTTTTGAAGTAGGCTTTGGCTAATTTAATTAATGGGTAGCTAAGTCATTTACTATAACTAGGACAACCCTTAGCTCATCATAATGGATATCCTAAGCATATCATGGTCCCCACAAAAAGGAACGGTGCCAAGAAAATCGTTTGAAATAAAGAAACTTGTGTTGTAGGGCTTGTATTCCATGGATGTGCGGCCCAATATAATATTTAGGGTTCTTTTTCTACTTGTATTTAAAGCATACTATGCTATGTAATATGGTTGTTGCTGCTATCAATAAGAACCCTCTTACTGTTTCTCATACTCTTACTCTTCTCCTAAGTTCCCCTAAAACACGTTATCACCACGAGCTCTACCGTAAAGCTAAAGTCTGTAATCATTGATTTTTTTTTTCAATCAAAAGAATGACGCAATACCGGAGAACTAGGATGGATTGATTTACATCAACACCGGTTATGCAATCAACGTTAAGATAATGTGAAAATCACTGGAATCAAATCAATTAAGTTGGATCTATATTTTCTTTTCCCTGATTTTGATTTTGATGTACCTATTTGATTTGTGATTATATGTTATAATATAATTATTTATTGTTGTATATCTAATGTTGTGATTGATTATGTCGGTGGGAGATCTCAAAACGGGAACGTTCTGTTCGTAATGCTGCATGTACTTATACAACATGACTATGCTGCTCTGGCTTTCTAAGATGAATTTGTCCACTCGTTGTAGCCTGCAACCACTAGCTTGTGTGTTAACAAAAGCATATTTTCACTCTGGCCGTTACAACAAGATCATACTCTTCGCTCACCATTGACTGGGTGTGGGGCAATAATGAGGGGGTAATTAAGGTCTGCGTAATTTTGTGGAAAAGCAAAACGTCTATTCAGGATCCTTGGCCTGTCTGCGTGATTTTGTGGAGAGCGACCCGGCACAACCCGATCTGACTCAGACTGGCACAACCCAACCTGGACGGACACAACTCAATCCGGACCGACCCCGTTCGTTTTCCAGCCCTGTCCTGTTCCTGTCCAGCCGGATTTCTGTTCGGTTCTGACCCTGTTCCGATATGGGTCTGGGCTGTGCGCGACCAAGAGTGTTTTAGTTCCATCTATGTACAATGGGAACCAAAAGGTATGTAACTATTATCGGGCTTATTTATTTGTTTTTTAGAACATGCCTAGTTCTATTTTTATTGTATTTTTCCACTTAAAATAAGTCCATATAATATAAATGGTCAACTTAAATTATGATTGTTGATCACGTTCATTAAGAGTTTTTGTTTTTGTTTTTGTTTTAGTGTTATTTTGTTCTTTTGAAAATGATATTGGCTATGATTGAATGGTATATTTTGTTTAATTGGTTGTACCAACTCAATTCCAATGTATTTATTTGGGGTTTAGAAGTACTTGAGCACCATTATTTTGTACTTGATATTTTCTGCCCAAATTTGAATGTTCTGTGGGATGTAATCCGCTTGCTCGACTATTAAAGAGTTGGTAGTTTCAAAACATTCTCACATGTATTCCAATTTTTGTGGAAGAACTCACAAAAGATGATTTGAGTCATAAAATTTTCATTTCTCTACTTCATCCATAATACTAACGAACCGGCATATGTTGAAGTATGAAAACAAAAGTATTATCTTTAGTAATATATTCAACCTAAAGTAATTGGTTGACATGTGTAGTGGCATTCTCTTGGAATATTGAGATAAAAAATTTTCTCAAATTAAGCTAAATGTAGCAAAATTGAAAATGGAAAAAAACTCAAGACGTACCGACTCATATAAAGCATGTGAAAGGGGACATATATATCATGTGACAAAAATATTTTATTTTCCCCCCCATAAGTAATGACACCAAAGTATAGGTATCAATTGAACATGGGATCAGCTAAAATGTAATTCTAGCTCCCATCATAAATAAAAGAGTTGGAAACGCACATGGTCATAGGTGTTGGTATATACAATGTAATGTGTATATATATTATGGTAACAACCAATTTTCACATCAACTTTAATGGCAATAAGAACTTTGCCTGGCCAATCGAGCGCAACACTGCTCATTTTGTTTTTCAAGATAGAACAAAGACGTCGCAAAATATCTAGATGTACCAAGAGATAATCACACCTTGTTAAATTCCCAAGTAACCCGTGCAAATGGATATCATGCGGAACATCAAAATGATGATAATGTAATTGATTGCATCTTTTATAACCTGTAATATATTTGGAAGGAAATATATTTTAGAGAAACTAATTAGTCAATCTAGTGCAATGTAATTCACTATAATATTTGGATTATTGAATCCATATTGACTCCGACGATGAAATGTTGGAAACTGACTCGCACAGACTTTGGGCATAACCATAAAGAAACTTTGGTTGTGACATGATGATTGTTTTGAAAGAACTCATACAAATACCACTTTATTTGAGTGAACAAAAATGGGAAAAAGATTGACAAAATGCAAAGTGACGGCATATCTCCCAATAAGTGTTTTCTAAATTACTAGATGCACAACCCCCCTTCCCATTATGCTTTTAAGTAAGAAAGTATATCACTCCTTTTACAAAGTCTTCAGTAAAACATGATCGAGACCATCCTAAGATGCAAATGGTAAATTTTATATATTACAAAGAAAACAAAGTGAAATTCAGAAAAATATTTATGCGGAATGCGGACCATTAAAGTTACTTATGGCTCTGGTGAATGTTTTAAAATTTTGGACTAATTATAGTTTCCAAGAAATTTGCGTTTGGAAAACTACTAGCACATATTTAACATGTAAGGGCTCACCACCCTTGTAAATGCTAGCGAGTGTACATCAAAAGGACTTGATGGTTATTGCATGTGTAATAGGATCAATGCAGAATATCTTATACCCCAAGGTCTCGCAAAGGATATTATCAATGGTTACAGATGGTGCCTTAAGCATGGTTATGCATACAAACCTACCTTTAACTGCTTGGGGAATATGCAATATTGACGCACCTTTACTTAATTCATTTTAGAACCCATATTAGTCAACCTTTTATGCGTACCAGTTGGTAACTGGATTTAAGCCTGACATTCGTGTTCTTACGCATTTTTGGTTGCACTATATATGTGCCATTACGAGTCTACATCGTACTATGATGGGTCACGAAAATGATTAAGTAATTTTGTTGGATTTTTGCTCTCAACAATTATCCGCATTTTAAAACCTTTGGCAGGAGATCTCTTACCGCAAGATTTGTGGGTTATCATTTTAATGAGACAGTCTTCCCGTCGTTAGGGGGAGATAAGAAAACGCATTTTCTAAGAGAACGACAGGAATTGTCATGGTTTGTTCCCACTATGTCTCATATTGATTTTTGTACTCCACAAATGTAAATGTGAAGTGACAAAGAATAATCGATTTTTAGAATGTACATTAATGTCACTAAAGTGACAAGATCACACATACCAGCTGCAAATATTCCTGCAAGGTTAGAAATCCTCAGTATGGGGTACACCATAGATTAAGGTGTTGCAACTACACTTGGTGGAAGTGTAGTTGAGGCCGTGGCTCCATAAAGGAAGATGGAGAGACCACCAGGTTTGATCAATGCTCACCTAGAAAGTAAGTAGATGAGTAAGGCACAACCTAATGTATATCATTAATGAAATCATCTCATTTGATTGTCTCTGACTATGTCCATGAATCAATACTGGAGAACGCTCCGAAGTTTTAAATGATTCTAGAAAACAATGAAATCCTAATGGATTATGAGAATGCACATGAGTCAATAGAAGGATCATGCGTGCACAGTGATGATATAACCCATAAATAGAGTCTCCAGAAGTAGGGCACAATGAGATCGAACCATGCTTTATTTTGATTAATTTCAAATAAATAACATATTTGGCCTATACAATCCAGGTAGAACTTAGTTCTTTGACAAATATATAGGTATTTGGTGTGCTAGTGCTAACCAACCAAGTGTAAAGCCTATTGGACATACACAATTAATTTGTCATAAAGCATAATGAGAAGAAAGTAGTCTTAAAGTACAAAGACTCGCCTTGTGGCGCGAGGTTTCTCACAAAGCCCTGGAATTGTTCTCTTGTAATGAATATTATAGAGTTCCGCTACTTAGTTAGCTTGGTAATTTCAAAAGGACTTGAACTGCATCATATGTATGTGGTTGTTACGTATCTCTGAAAGAATCAAGAGATAGAAGATATTTCCAAAAGTACTTGATAGACTTTTGTTGCCCAAATCAAATGACTCTAAACCCAATAGTGCGTTTACAGTTAGATAGAATGCTCACTTATAGATTCAAGCAATCAGGCGGATATGGTATACCCGTCTAAGTGGCTATTTGATTTGGAGGGGATAGACAAGTAAGTTATTTTTCCTTACGTATTCATAAGAAAGTTCCTGATTTGGAATTGTATCTATTTATGTTGATGGTACAGACATGATGTGTACTCTTGATGTAATAAGAGACCTTAAAAGCTATTTAAAATCCAAATTTGAGATGAAAAATCTAGGGAAAGCTCGATCGAATAATGAGCTTGTGGTATATTATTCCACCAGTTTGCATATGTCTAAAGCTGTCAGGCAATTTAACAAAGACATGCATCCTGATAGCACTCCCATGATTAGTCGAGGTTCAAATGTAAGTTAGTAACCATTTCGTGTAAAGGAATATGACGAAGATGTGTTGGGAGATGAAATCCCATATCTAAGTACAATATACGCATTGTTGTACTTAGTATAATAATGTACTCGATTAAATTTTACATCCTCAGGGAACTTGTTAGCTAGATATAGCTCCGCGCCAACGCAACGTCATTGGAATGTTACAGTGAATGTAATCATGTACTTAAAAGTAACCATTGACTAAATTTGTTTTATCCCTACAAAGCTATTAAAAGGAATGCTAATGAAAGTGCAATCCAAAAGTTGTTGATTATGAAGGAACAATAATCTCTTCTCCAACGAAAGTAATCGAAGGGAGATATGGTAGATTATATTCTAAGTCATTACCAATATTCAGTTTCGAAAAATACATGACTAAAGGAACTGTCTAGAACAACTCTGAAAGTAATCAGGGGGAGATGCCGACATCAGGGGGAGGATCTAAGGATATGATGTCGACATATTTTACTTCGAAATTGAAGTTGTGTTGTACTCTTTTTCCCTTCGATCGAGAATAGTTTTTCCCAAAGGATTTTGTTACTCGACAAGGTTTTTAGCGAGACAACACTAAAAACATCAAATATGTTGAATGTTGAAGACATAAAAATAGCGTTGATATTACTGAAAATATCCGTATCAAAGAAATGAAACGGGATAGTCCGTTAAGAAACGTAGCTTCCAGAATCAACAACAGAGTCTTAAAACATTCAAGTCACCAAAGTAATGTGTGATAAACTCCTTTTGACTGCATTAGACTAATGAAAATTTTCTGACATCAGGGGGATCATCTAATGGTGTGTTGAACTCTTTTTCTTCACCGAAGTTACTTTTTCCCACAGGGTTTTGTTGCTCGGAAAGGTTTTTAATGAGACAACAACAAACGCTAGGAATTAACTTCCCAACTAAGGCTATTGTCTTTCCCACAAGGATTTATGCCTTACAAGTTGTGAAGCAACTAATCAGCTTCAATGAAGCAAAGTGATCACATGCAACAGATCACCTTTACTTGCATATGTCACGTTGTACTCTTTCCCCTTCGTCAAGGTTTTGTCCCAATAGGTTTCCTTGTCAAGGTTTTAATGAGGAAAAATATTTGAGTCCAATTATGTTCTAAGTTTTCTTAATATTGTACTCTTTTTCTTTAGTTCAGGTTTTATCCCTCTGGGTTTTCCTGACGAAGTTTTAACGAGGCAATTAACTTAGACTCGTCGATCTTTGAAGATCGTATTACATGTGATGAACTACATGTAAAGTAAGAGACAACATGTGAAGTACTACATGTGAAGAGTTGTACCAAGGTGTTATCCTACTGGGTTTTTCCTTATCAAATTTTTAGTTAGGAAATTGATTTAGGCACAAGTCATCAAGGAGAGAACGACATTTGAAGAACTACATTCAAAGCACTATATGTGAAGCACTATGTATAAAGTTTTGTTATTGAACCGTACAAGGGAGAGTGTTGTAGGGCTTGTAGCCCATGGATGTGCGGCCCAATATAATATCTAAGGTTCTCTTCCTACTTGCATATAAAGCATACTATGCTATGTAATATGGTTGTTGTTGCTATCAATAAGAACCCTCTTACCGTTTCTCATACTCTTCCTCTTCTCCTAAGTTCCCCTAAAACAACTTGTTGATATTCCCTGGGCTAGTTTTTTGCCTAAGGAAGAACCTTAGAACTAAAAAGGCTTACTTAAATGGGTTTAGTAGTTTTTAATCAGTATACTTTGAAATGATAATGCAGTGGATTATTGATGAGTGCCAAATATTGTATATATTTATCCCTTTTTGTTGGCATTTTAACTCATCTTTTGTGCATGAATTCTACATTTTATCCCATATTCTGTATTTTCATTGTTTTCAAGAATAAATACTTTTATTAATTAATTTTGTATTTTTAGGTAATAAATAAAGTTCGGATGAGTCGCGGAGCGAAAAGAGCAGAAAAGTAGTGAAAAGCCGGGAGAAATTACGCAAGGAAGCCGCGAAGAATGGTGCGCACAACCTCATTTTCTACACACAAAAGCGCCTCTGTTCTCAGCCGTCAGATCAGTTCTCAGTTGAATCTAACGGTCGCTCCCTTGCTGTGCATCAAAGCTTGATATCTCCGCCTTACACTACAACACCTAACCCCATCTAGAGCCGTTAACTTCGTTGTATGATATAATCCAGCGGTCGCTACAAGCTTCACTTCACATCACCGTCCGATCTACCTACCAGCTTCGCATCCAGTGACTCAGCATCGCAGAACATCAAACTCGATACTCCCGCCTAACACCCTAGCAACCGAGCACCTACACCTCAAACAAACGCACCCTTCCCTTTCTCCATCGAACCACCTCCTCCATCACCCCCTCTGCAGAACCGCCATGCCCCGTACCACCACCATGTCCGTCTCCATCACCACCACCTCACCCCAAATCACTCCACTAATTTCTCCCCAACTCTATTCTACCTAAACCCATCACGTACCATCTCTTTAATCATCATTTACAACCTCAATTTCTCATCTCTCTGCCTGAAACCCTAGGTGAGAAATTGGGGATATATATGATGATTAAAGCATCAATTGGAGCTCGAGAGGAACGAGAAGAAGCAGGAGAAGATTGGGTCGACGAGATGGAGCGAATATCTCATCAACAGTAGGTAAATCAATTTCACCAAACCCTAGTTCTACTGATTTTGGGGGAAAATTGGGGGAAAACCCTAAATGGGTAATTGGGTATAAATTGGTGTTGTGGGGAGTGTGTGAAGGACACTATTTAC
Source organism: Papaver somniferum (assembly GCF_003573695.1). Taxonomy (NCBI): domain Eukaryota; kingdom Viridiplantae; phylum Streptophyta; class Magnoliopsida; order Ranunculales; family Papaveraceae; genus Papaver; species Papaver somniferum. The sequence continues at coordinate 143,087,093 of NC_039360.1, read as the reverse complement.
CTCTCTGGACTAGCCAGTAGAGAAATTGCTACAAATTGTTATGAACTTCAAATTTCAGTGTTTTTCAGTTAACAGTTGAGAATTGCTTCTGTTGTAGTTATCTGATATGATGCAATTTGTGTTTAAATTATCTCATATGATGTATGTATGTTGCCATAACATGGTTAGCATGAGCTAATCAGCCTCAGGCCAAGGCTCAGTGAAGCCTTGTGCACTGTCAAGTGTGAATGAGCTAGGATAGTTACTTCCTGTTGCTGTGCTTTGATTGTGCAAAGGAGAGATGCCAATGCTCATAGAGCCTGTGATTGGCTGTACTGTTAAAAGACAGCCAATGCTAGGGGTAGACTAGTGAGCAAGTTGGTGTTCTTTCATTTCTAGTTGTGTGCTTAGGAATGAACATAACCTAGACCATGTCACTTGATTAGGATACAAGGTGGATCATATGCCTTGGCTTACCCACCACTTCTCTTTCAGTCAATCTTAATTTCAGTCACTTTTATTTTCAAGTCCTGTGTGTTTGCAATTTCAGTTATATTTTCTTGCTTTTTATTTTCTTGCACCTTGTAGCTACTGTGCACTGAAGTCAGTGCACAACCCTGCCTCTTGCCCTTGGCTGCCAAGCCTTGGTTGTTTGCTGCTTTTCTTAACTGCTTCTTTATTGCTTTACCCTGCATTTTTGGTTCTTTGCTTATCTTTCCAAGCTGTGGTTCTTAGCCTGTTTCTCTATTGCTTTACCTTGTGTTCTTGTTTGTATGCCTGAAACCTTGTTTGCCTTTAGATCACTGCCATAGTGCATTGCCACTCTTATTAGCCTAGGAAAACTTCTTATATGCTCCTCTCCCTGTGGACAAACCCCTACTCACCCTTTTATTACAAATCTTGACCTTGTATACTTGCAAGTGTTTCTGTGTGCTTTCTAATCATCACACCAAGTTTTTGGCGCCGCTGCCGGGGACTCGGTAGCGGCGCTGTGTTGTCTCTTTGTTTTTCTTGCATTCTTGCTTGCTGACCATAACCATCATTCCCTTCTTGCACTGTCATCTTGCATATATTGCATTGTTAGCTAGTGCATCTTCTTGCATATACTGCATATTCATAGCATCATTGCATCTTGCATTCTTGGTGTAACTTAGTGTAAGCCTGTAGCTTTAACTGCATTATCATTAATTGTTGTTAGTTTGCTAGTTTATTGTACTTCATCTTAGCTTAGTTTGCATCATTGTAACCTTGTAAATATTAGTTACATCTTGCATTTGGTCTTTGCATTGGCATAAACTGCATACCAACCATTTTTTTTTTCTTGACATATTGCATCTGTTCATATTTGCATTCTGTAGTTTTAGTCTGCATCTTAGTTTAGCTGCATTCTGCACTCTGCAATTCTGCATTGTTCAATAGTCATCTGCTTTCTTAGCTTCTTGTCATTCTGCATATTAACCTGAAACTGCAAATGCCTTCTCACTTTGATTGCCAACTGCACTGCACATCTGTAGCTGTAACCAGCACTTTTGTTCTACCATTTCCCCTGCCACTTAACCTGCTTACTGAACTAGAACTGAACTCATAATTTGAGTGTTCAGGTAGCTGGTGCAAAGAGAAAAGAGCTGAAAATTGTCCTACTGAAGCCATTGTCCTGTAACATATCCTCTGCTGGGTTGTAAGAACTTGACCCTTGTTGCTGCTGCCTTGCCTGCAAGCCCTGAACTGAACCACCTGCTGCTGCTGGTGCTCTTGTGCTGCTGTGGTGCTCCTGCTGGTGCCAGGCCAAGAATCCTGTGAGCTGCTGCACCTGTTGCTGTGCTGCTAAGGCTGAAACTTGCTGAACCAAAGCTGCAGCCTGAAACCCAAAGCCTGCTGCTGGCCTGTTGTTGTTTGAACTGCAGTAGTGACCCTGCTGCCAAGCTTCTGTTGCTGGGCTGTGCAATAAAGAAACAAAAGCCCAACTGGGCTGTAAGCTGCAGAAGGTGAACCAAAGCCAAACTGGGCCTTGAGTGTTGAAGCCAAAGCTTAGGATGATCCAAAGCCCAACTGGGCTTTTGCAACCTAACTGAACAGCTGGGCTGTGCTTCAAAGGTAAGCCTAAACCCATTAAGAGAACCCAACCTGTGGGCTTCCATTTTTAATTTGTGGGCTTGTAATAAATTTTGTTTTTCTTTATTTATTTTTTTTATTTGGGCTTGTAATAATTTTTCTTTTTCTTCTTTTTCTTTTTTTTATGGGTTTGTAATTATTATTGTTGTTTTTATTTTCTTTTATGGGTTGTGCTAATTTATGCTAGGATAATTTCATCAAAAAAACAAAAAAAAAAAAAATTATTATTTTTTTCTCCCATTCAAAAACCAAATTTTACTTGCTCCTATTTTAAACCAAATTTTTCTTTTATATCCCATCAAAACCAAATTTTTCCCAAAAATCCAAACCCATTAAAACCAAATAGTGGGCTTTTTGTCATTTCAAAATGGACCAACCTCGTGCTCTCCATGAATACATGTATCCATCAATACAAATTCCATTATCATGTATTGTATTACCTCAAACCAATAACCCTTTTAAAATAAATGCAAACATGATACAAATACTTTCTATATTTCGAGGGTTCGATTCTGAGAACCCCTATACTCATGTGAGAGAGTTTGAACAAATTTGTCGGACTATGCAACCTGATCATTTGTCCGAAGACTCTCTGAAATTGCGTTTGTTTACATTTTCTTTAAAGGAAAGGGCCAAAACATGGTTTTACGGTTTGAGACCACAATCAATCACCACTTGGGAACAACTCACTAATCAATTTTTCCAAAATTTTTTTCCACACCATAGGACCATCGCTATTCGTCAAAATATCAATTGTTTCGTCCAATTGGATGAGGAAACTGTTTTTCACTATTTTGAACGTTTTAATGATTTGTTGAGTGAATGTCCGCACCATGGAATTGAGAAGTGGAGACTTGTCGTCATCCTCTATGAGGGACTAGACTTTAAATCTCGAACCATGGTTGAGTCTATGTGTAATGGTGAGTTTATTGATAAATCTGTGGATGATGCATGGAATTTTTTAGCCGAGATTGCAGAAAAAACCCATCAATGGGAATCCGTTAGGGAAACAGGAACAACACCACATGATATGAGTCACCCTCATGAATTAGAGTTTTATTCTTGTAATAGCTCCGACCTTAGGATTGAAAATTATCCTAGATTGCAAAATGCCTATCATGATGATGATGATGATTATGATGTTATGTTAGAAGAACATGTCTATACTGAAAATGTTATGGAACCTCTGGGTTCAAATACATTAGGCCTCTCTGCCCCGACCTTAATGCATGATATTTCTTCTAGTATTCCATGTGATGTTTCCCCTGATGTGCCGATACATGAAATAAATCTGTTGATGTTGATAATTCTGATTGTATCTTGCCAATTGATTGATGATTGTGAGCATGATGTGTGTGTGATTTAGATTAGAATTTTGATTTGATTGATAATGATATGCCTATTCTTCTACCTAAGTCACAATCTGATGGCCTTCCACCCAACCTAGATTTGGTTTGTACCCATATTGTCAAACCGATTTTTCTGAAAATTCCTAATCTAGGATTGGAACTGTGTGCTTCCCAAGTCCTCTTGGACTATTTTGCTTCAAAATATAACACTTTTAAAGAGCCACAGTTGGAAATTGCATGTTTGCCCATCCCGAAAACAGTCCATTATGAGTTAGACCTTTTGAATCCTGAACCCCTAAAATTGTTAGATTTTGTGCTTAAAAGTAAACCTGTTGAAAAATTTAGGTTTAGGGGTGATTCATTCGGTTTTTCACTCTCACTCCCATTTAAGTCCAATTTTAGTGTTTTGAAACTTCCTTTGTCTCTACACTTCGTCTTTTGGGTTGATCCTCAACTCTTTAGATTGTTAGTGTATGGTGAATTTTTTTTGTATATAATCCAGTAGATAAAATTTCTTAAAAACCCTTTTGTTCCTTTTGTATATATTTTGCTAATCCAATATGATCTCGGCTGAAATATGTTGGATTTTTGCCTTGAATAACGGAGTTTTAATTCTGCTTTCGCCGAAATCGGGTATTCTCTCTCCTTTTACTCTACTCAGCATGTCCCTTTCCATATGTTGCATTTTAATTCTTTCCATATTTTGAAACATTGAGGACAATGTTTAGTTTAGGTTTGGGGGTATAGAGTAGATACCAATATAATTTGCCATAATTGAAAACGAACTCCTTCTTCTTTTTGAAAAAATTGAAAAATTCCAAAAAAATTGAAAAAATCAAAATTCAAAAAAATTAAAAAATGAAAAAAAATCATAAAAATGGAGCTCATTTACCTTGAAATGTTGACTCTTGTGCAAATATGTATTTTTATTAGGAGTCTTAGTCTAGATATTTAGGCACCCTGATTCTAGCACAATTCACATAGTGATAAGAAATTTGCACGCGCACGATCTACCAATACATGTATGGCCTCGATCTTCAAGGTGTTGGATAGGAAGTTACGATTGCCAATCACTTTAGAATACTGAACGAAACTTGACTAGCTTGTTCTTTGGTTGGTTGGGATAGAAGGTGGAGGTTACATTAAGAAAGACAACCATCGAATTTAACTGGGTGCATCAAAAAGGGCTACCTCTTGCAAAGTGTCATGTAATCTTTTGTTTCTTTTTTATGTATCAAAAGTGTTTCCTTATCAAAAAAAAAAAAAAAAAAAAAAAAAAAAAAAAAAAAAAACGATGTATATTCAGAAAAAAAAAAACAAAAACAAAAAATCAAGTATTATCAATTCCATCATCTCTTGTTCCAAAAAATAAAGAGAATAGTCAATGTAAATAAGAGTCATGTAAATAGTCATCTTTTGTTGTTTCGTTGTAATAAGCAAGGAGGGTGTATGCCATTGATGTACAACGCGAGTAATTGTGAAATACCTCCAACTCATTCACAATTCTCGTAAAGTCCGGACAGCTAGCTAGATTTCGACCTCAGTTCTTAGCCTGAGAAACTATCTCTTGGTGATTAGTAGTCATACTTCAGATCTTTCTTTACACATGTGTAGATACACTTTACACTCTTATCACATGTCCTTATTTGTTATCAGTGCTAGGATTGTGCCTTCGATAGCTAGATTGACATCTCCATTTTGCTGTGAGCTTAACTGTTTTGCACATGTCACGTTTGATGGAATCTGAGCTTATATTTTGTCCTTAGGTTTTGTAGGCACACCTCTGGTAAACCTTCACGAGACTTCAACTCGTCCACTAGGGACACTTAGTGGTTTAAAAGGCTTAGTGCATACGCTAAATGCATTCGAGAGACCAGCGACAGTGGTATAGTTAGGATTTCCTTAGTTTTGTTTTACTTGAGGACAAGTAAAATTCAGGTTTGGGGGTATTTGATGAGTGCCAAATATTGTATATATTTATCCCTTTTTGTTGGCATTTTAACTCACCTTTTGTGCATTAATTCTACATTTTATCCCATATTCTGTATTTTCATTGTTTTCAAGAATAAATATTTTTATTAATTAATTTTGCATTTTTAGGTAATAAATAAAGTTCGGATGAGTCGCGGAGCGAAAAGAGCAGAAAAATAGTGAAAAGCCGGGAGAAATTACGCAAGGAAGCCGCGAAGAATGGTGCGCACAACCTCATTTTCTACACACAAAAGCGCCTCCGTTCTCAGCCATCAGATCAGTTCCCAGAAGCATCCGATGGTCGCTCCTTCATAGAGCATCAAAATCTGAAGTCTCTGCCAAGCACCACAGCGCTGAAATTCCAAGCCTTCAGATTAGATGGTAGTTGAATCCAACGGTCGCTCCCTTGCTGTGCATCAAAGTTTGATATCTCCGCCTTACACTACAACACCTAACCCCATCTAGAGCCGTTAACTTCGTTGTATGATATAATCCAGCGGTCGCTACAAGCTTCACTTCACATCACCGTCCGATCTACCTACCAGCTTCGCATCCAGTGACTCAGCATCGCAGAACATCAAACTCGATACGCCCGCCTAACACCCTAGCAACCGAGCACCTACACCTCAAACAAACGCACCCTTCCCTTTCTCCATCGAACCACCTCCTCCATCACCCCCTCTGCAGAACCGCCATGCCCCGTACCACCACCATGTCCGTCTCCATCACCACCACCTCACCCCAAATCACTCCACTAATTTCTCCCCAACTCTATTCTACCTAAACCCATCACGTACCATCTCTTTAATCATCATTTACAACCTCAATTTCTCATCTCTCTGCCTGAAACCCTAGGTGAGAAATTGGGGATATATATGATGATTAAAGCATCAATTGGAGCTCGAGAGGAACGAGAAGAAGCAGGAGAAGATTGGGTCGACGAGATGGAGCGAATATCTCATCAACAGTAGGTAAATCAATTTCACCAAACCCTAGTTCTACTGATTTTGGGGGAAAATTGGGGGAAAACCCTAAATGGGTAATTGGGTATAAATTGGTGTTGTGGGGAGTGTGTGAAGGACACTATTTACCTCTCTGGACTAGCCAGTAGAGAAATTGCTACAAATTGTTATGAACTTCAAATTTCAGTGTTTTTCAGTTAACAGTTGAGAATTGCTTCTGTTGTAGTTATCTGATATGATGCAATTTGTGTTTAAATTATCTCATATGATGTATGTATGTTGCCATAACATGGTTAGCATGAGCTAATCAGCCTCAGGCCAAGGCTCAGTGAAGCCTTGTGCACTGTCAAGTGTGAATGAGCTAGGATAGTTACTTCCTGTTGCTGTGCTTTGATTGTGCAAAGGAGAGATGCCAATGCTCATAGAGCCTGTGATTGGCTGTACTGTTAAAAGACAGCCAATGCTAGGGGTAGACTAGTGAGCAAGTTGGTGTTCTTTCATTTCTAGTTGTGTGCTTAGGAATGAACATAACCTAGACCATGTCACTTGATTAGGATACAAGGTGGATCATATGCCTTGGCTTACCCACCACTTCTCTTTCAGTCAATCTTAATTTCAGTCACTTTTATTTTCAAGTCCTGTGTGTTTGCAATTTCAGTTATATTTTCTTGCTTTTTATTTTCTTGCACCTTGTAGCTACTGTGCACTGAAGTCAGTGCACAACCCTGCCTCTTGCCCTTGGCTGCCAAGCCTTGGTTGTTTGCTGCTTTTCTTAACTGCTTCTTTATTGCTTTACCCTGCATTTTTGGTTCTTTGCTTATCTTTCCAAGCTGTGGTTCTTAGCCTGTTTCTCTATTGCTTTACCTTGTGTTCTTGTTTGTATGCCTGAAACCTTGTTTGCCTTTAGATCACTGCCATAGTGCATTGCCACTCTTATTAGCCTAGGAAAACTTCTTATATGCTCCTCTCCCTGTGGACAAACCCCTACTCACCCTTTTATTACAAATCTTGACCTTGTATACTTGCAAGTGTTTCTGTGTGCTTTCTAATCATCACACCAATTATATTCTTTTTAATTTGTTTTTTCTAAGTATCAAATCTTGTTAAACGACAATTGCCATTTCCTAAAGAGACATGATTGGTTCAGTGACTTTTCATCTCAGATGTGTCATTTAAATTGAATGCAAGAAAAGGATGATGTAGCTCAACCATAACTAAAAATAATTATGACGCTGCTACATCATCTTACAGATTTTTCTTTAGATATATTTATATGGAATTCTAGTGATATTTTAAATCTCTTCATAGATAGGGTTTTTTTTAACTCTCCGAGAATCTCTGCTATTAGATATAGACTTTCTGGAAACTTTAGAAGAAAAAAAATGATTTGAAATTTGAATTCAATGAGGTTTTCAAGGAAATTTATATATTTTTGTTTCGAAATATATCATGAAAGGCTTGAAGAAAGTAACTCCACAGTAGGTGATATAAATGTTGGAGCATTGCTCGGTTGAACCCACCAAGTGTTGGCATGCAAATTTTGGTTGTCATATATATAAATTTAAGCTCCAAAACTCGAGGTTTCTTGAATATATTACTACATTCAACTTCGTTAGGTTAGACTATAAACAATAGAAATATTAAGACTTGATCATGTTACTCTGAGGAAACCGACATTAAAGAACGTATCATCCTTCTGGCCGAGGTTAGTAGTACAAACTTGACTTGTTCCACTTTATACATTTATTTCAAGTTGGTTAGACTGAAAACATAACATGTGAATTATATTGTCATATAACTAGAGAGTTTATTAGTTGTTAGTCTTGTTATGGGCTTGTTGCCCCTTTATAGCCCATTTGGGGTTATTTTACCTATTTAGGTTGTTTCCTTTTACTAGGGCACCTGAGTAGTTATTACCACCTAATGGGTGATTAAGTAGTATTGCATCTATTTATTGGCCAGAGTTTTGTAAGAACAGTTTATGTTGAAAATTAATCAAAGATTATCAGGCTTTTCCTTGAGTTAGGAGAGTAGGTTACTGAAAGTAATTGAGTTTACAAATCTTCTCATGACAGTTGGTATCATCCGGTTACGATTCTGATTACCCGAGTGATGACCGGAGGAGGAGATAAGGTTACTACAGTAAATGAGGCTGCAACTCAGTTGCAGGCTCATTCAGATCGATTACTGACTTTAGAAGAATCGGTTAAGAACCTCACTTATGAATTCTGTTCTTTATCTGCTGAGATGATTCTTGTTAAGGAATCCCTATCCACAATCGCCTTGTTGTGTCCACGATTTAGTATTCCGGCAAATCCGATTTCCGACGCTTCACCAGATCCGCAGTCATCCGATCATGTTGTTGTTCCTTCTGATCTTAATGCACTGATTTCCCGGTCTGGTAAATTTTCTCGACACCTTAAGATTTATTTTCCTAGATTTTATGGTAGTAATCCTAGAGGTTGGATTCGTAAGTGTAACAGATACTTTCAGTTGAATATGGTTGATGATAGTCATAAAGTTGATTTAGCTTCAATTCACTTCGATGGTAGAGCCGATTCATGGCTTCTAGATTATCAAGATGGTAAAACTTTTATACGATGGTCTCAGTTTTCTTCAGATATTTGAAGATGTAGCTTCTGGTAACTATGTGGGTAGTTTTAACAAATTAGCTCAAATTACAACTGTGGAAGAGTTTTGAGAGATATGAATGCTTAAAAGAATTGATGAAATCTCGTAACCCAAGTTTATGTGAGGACTTTCACTATGAGATTCATTGGTGATCTTAAAGAGGAGATTCGCAATCCTATGCAAATGTTGACACAGACGCTTTTTACTTAGCCAGAATGCAACAAGCTTTTGTCGATTTTCAATCAAAAAAATCTCGAACATTCTTTAAACCATATCAATCTTCTACTACCCCTTAATATTCATCTTCTAACCCTGCCAAACCTGTTTTTCCTCCACTTACCACTCCCCCAAAACCATCCTTCTCTAATTCTAAACCATTTTTTACTCTTCCTCCCACACTTGCCAAACTGGAACCAAACCTACCTCCTATTAAACGAATCACCCCATCTCAAATGAAGGTCAGAATGGATAAAGGTTTATGTTACAACTGCGATGAATTCTATAAACAAGGTTACATTTGCAAGACTCAGCAGTTGTTTATGTCGGTTGCTACAGAGGATGCTGGTTCTCCATCCTCTGCGGAGGAGATTGAAGATGATGTTACTTCCTCTTCCTCTTTTATGGACTCTCATATGGAGATTTCTCTACATGCTTTAACTGGGTTAGTGACTCAAAATACGACTAGAGTCCCTGGTAAGCTACATTCACAGGATATTTCATTTTGATAGATACTGCCAGTACTCACAGTTTTGTGGATGCCAAGATAGAAAAACAACTTCAACTACCTGTTGCACCTATTGGTCACATGCTGGTGACAGTTGCTAATGGAGATACTACTACCAGTAAGGGAATCTGTCCTCAACTATTCTGGAATATGCAGGGGTATGACTTTATAGCTGACTTACGCATTTTACCACTTGAAGGCTTTGGCATGGTTCTTGGAGTGGATTGGCTTAAGCAACTTGGTGATGTCATGTTCAACTTAGCCGAGCTCAGAGTATCATTCTTTCATCAAGGTCAACATATCACTCTTCAGGGAAGTTCTTCTTTATCCACATGCAATATGATTAGTGGTAATACCTTCTTGAAGTTTCTTAAAGACAACACACCCACATTTATTGGTCAGTTCTTCTCTTTCTCAGCTATACCACTAGAACCAATTCATCCTAGCGTCTTTGAGTCCTAAATTCCTTTTCATATGTATTTTCTTCTCCAACATCTTTACCTCCTCAAAGGGCATTAGACCATCAAATACCCTTGAAACCTAATTCCGATCCTGTCTCTCAAAGACCTTATAGATGCCCTCAATGTGCAAAAGACAATTGTAGAACAGTTGGTTCAAGAGATGCTAGATGTTGGCTTTATAATTCAAGATAGTCATAGCCCATTTGCCTCTCATATATTGTTAATCAAGAAGAAGGATGGTTCTTGGAGATTTTGTGTGGATTATAGAAAGCTTAATGACATCATGGTCAAATATAAGTTCCATATTCCTTTTATTGATGATTTATTGGATGAACTCAATGGTGCCATCATTTTTTCCAAAATTGATCTGAAATCAGGTTACTATCAAATCTTAATGAATTTAGCTGATTTTCATAAAACTGCTTTTAGAACCTATCACGGGCATTATGAATTCATAGTTATGTCATTTGTTTTAACAAATGCCCCTGCCACCTTTCAGTCCCTCATGAACACCATTTTCGAACCATTTTTAAGGAAATTCATCTGTGTTTTCAGATGACATCTTGATTTTTAGCAAATCATTAGAGGAGCATGTTGTACATTTATCCCAGACACTCACCTTTCTCAGACAACACTCCTTATTTACTAACCAAAACAAATGTTGCTTAATTTGCTCAACCAAGACTCTCTTATTTGGGGAATTTGATAACCTCTGAAGTAGTTGTTGCTGACCCTGACAAGATTTCAGCCATGCAGAATTGGCCTCAACCAACTACCGTTAAGCAGCTCAGAGGCTTTCTTGGGTTGACTGGTTATTATAGAAGATTTATTAAAAATTATGGCAATATTAGCAAACCCCTGATTGATATGCTTAAGAAAGACTCTTTCTCTTGGTCATCATCAGCATTACAAGCGTTTTTGAGCCTCAAAACTGCTCCAGTCCTGAATTTTCCTAATTTTTCTCAGCCATTTGTGCTCGAAACTGATGCATGTTCTACTGGTGTGGGTGCAATTCTAATACAAGATGAGAAACCCATATCTTTCTATAGCAAACCATTGGGTCCACAGGCTCTGTCTTTATCCACTTATGAGAAGGAGTTACTGGCTATTGTCATGGCAGTTCAGAAGTGGAAGCATTATTTGTCTCAGAATCAATTCATTATCCATACTGACCACCAGAGTTTGAAATACTTCATGGAGCAAAGAATCACTACTGTCTTGCAACAAAAATGGCTCATAAATTGCTAGGCTTAAATTATATTACTCCCTCTGTTTCAAAAAGACCGCCCTCTATTCCATTTTGGTCTGTTTCAAAAATGTGTCCAGCTTCTGTTTATAGTCACATTTTTCCAATGAACTCTCTAACATACCCTTAAGTTTTCTATATTCATAAATTCTTTTTTAGTGAGACCCAATCTAAAATATTAATGAAATCTGTATAATTAAGGAAAGAAATATATATCCTTCATTCCTCTTCGAAGACAGTATATATGGTTACAAATTAAATTCCTTATAAAGGTTAGACTCTAATATTTAAAATATTTTTTCTTTTACTTTATTGATATTGTTTCTATAGATCGATATGTTTTATTTTATTTTTTTATTTCCTATTTACAATCCCATAACAATTTTTGGTAGTTTATTACTAACATTGTTATTGAAATAAATTAGGCAAATAATTAAGGGTAGGAATGTAAATTACTATGGTCTCTTTAATATCTAGACAAAGTCAAACCGCACTGTCTTTTTGAAACGGAGGGAGTATTAAGTATAAAAAGGGAAGAGAAAACAAGACAGTTGATGCTTTATCCAGGGTACATCATTCTCTCCTTCTGACTTCAACTCCTTATTAGTAGCTCAACCACAGTGGGCTCAAGACATCATATCCAGTTATTCTGAAGACACCCGGGCTAAACAGCTCATTTCTCAGTTGTTGATTTCTTCATATGATTCTCCTTATTCCCTCAAGCAAGGCATTCTGAGGTACAAAACCAGAATTTATGTAGGTTCAAGTTTACAGATTAGGAGCCAAATTATGCAGTCCATTCTTCAGCTGTTGGGGTCATTCTGGCATGTTGGGCACCTACAACAGAGCAAAATCTTACTTCTATTGGCCAAAGATGAAAGATAATATTTTTCAATTTGTTGTTGGGTGTGATGTTTGTCAGTGCAATAAACATGAACTATTTTCTCCTGATGGTCTTCTCCAACCTTTCCCTATTCCATACACAGCATGGAAGCACATATATATGGATTTTATTGAAGGTCTTCCCATGTCTTTCAGAAAGACTGCGATCTTGGTGGTGGTCGACAGGTTGACCAAGTACAATCATTTTATTGCTTTGAGCCACCCCTTCGCTGCCATTTCTGTGGCTAAGGATTTATGCATCACATCTTCAAACTGCATGGCCTTCCAACCTCCATAATCTCAGACAGGGATAAGGTATTTCTCAGCACTTTCTGGAAGCATTTATTTAAATCACTAGGCACTAAGTTGAACCTTAGTACTTCTTATTATCCTCAAACTGATGGTCAGACTGAGAGGACTAATGCTTGCTTAGAACAGTACTTAAGGTGCATGACTAGCTCAACGCCTAAGCTCTGGTTCAACTGGTTAGCATTAGCTGAATGGTGGTTTAACTCCAACTACCATACAAGTCTCAAGATGACCCCATTTTCAGGCCTTGTATGGTTATAAACCACCACACTTAGCATTTCCAGTGCAAGCTACTACTTCAGTTGTTGTTGTCCAAGACTATTTTCAAGAAAGAGATCACATGCTTAAACTTCTAAAGGAAGATCTGACAAAGGTTTGAATGAAGCACTTTGCAGATGCTCATAGGACTGACGGATCTTTTTCAGTAGGGGATTTGGTTTATTTAAAATTAAAACTATACATACATTCTTTTGTGGCTCTGAAAACTAATTTGAAACTATCTGCCAAGTATTTTTTGGCCCATTTGAGATTTTACAAAGGGTAGGTGTTGTTGCTTATAAACTCAAACTACAAGTGGATTCTAGGATACATCATGTCTTCCATGTGTCCCAATTGAAGAAGAAGATTGGTCGGTATGCTATTACAACCCCCAGCTTTCCCTTGGTGGATACTTCTGGTGTATTGTAGTTGTTCTAGTGGCAGTCTTGGATTCTAGACACATTGTCAAAGGAGGTGACCTTGTCTTGTAGGTGTTCATTCAATGGGCTGGTTCTCCACCGGATGACACTACTATGGAAGAGGCCAACCATATTCATTCTCGGTTCCCTGGCTTCATCCTTGAGGACAAGGATGTGCAAAGGGGGGGGGGGGGGGGGGGGGGGGGGAGTTATCATGTAACTATAGAGTTTATTAGTTGTTAGTATAGTTATGGGCATGTTGCCCCTTTATAGCCCATTTGGGGTATTCTACCCATTTAGGTTGTTTCCTTTTATTAGGGAACCTGAGTAGTTATTACCACCCAATAGGTGATTGAGTAGTGTTGCGGATATTTATTGTCCAGAGCTTTGTAAGAACCGTTTATGTTGAAAATTAATCAAGGATTATCAGGCTCTTCCTTAAGTTAGGAGAGTAGGTTACCGAAAGTAATTGAGTTTATGAATCTGTTCATGATATATATATATATATATATATATATATATATATAGTATTGGTGACTTGATCATTTCATTATGGTCAAAGTATCAAGGAAGTATATACTAGTTGTTTTGCACAACTTTGGTATATTGAGTTCCGAAGTATTACGTTTATCTTTTGAACTTCATAGATTCGACATTACATTATTTTGTAATTTATTACTAGTTGGTGTATTGATTTCATACTTAGAAAACTATGTTTAATTACATGAGTTTAAGGAAGTAGACTTGCAAAACTTGTTTCACATTTGAAAGGAAAGAACCGATCACTTAAACAAGGATATCTAATAGGACCGGTCCCAAGGATCTCAAATAGGACTGATCACTTAAACAAATATTTCTACTAGGACCGGCCAGTCCCAAGGATCTATAGGAGGATCGATGCCCTCACAAGGATCTCTAGCTAGACCAGTCATTAAAGTTAACCAAATAAGATGTATTTCGATTTTGGCTATTAACTCAAGGTTTTGATAGCTATAAGAAATATGGTTTGGTTAATATGGAAAGTTCACAAGAAATCGAGATAGTATTTGAACATATTCTAAACTCTTGTTACTTAATGTTCAAATTGAAAACGCAGGGGATACTAAATACACCCAACGTTTTCGTTCGGCAACCTGTATTGAAAAAACTTAATACAATTGCAAGTAGACCAACTTAATGATCCTTGACAATATGTATATAGAGTTAATATCTCAACCTCTACTCACTTAGTATGTATATAGACACAAGGTCTGTGAACCTGATTGTTAAACAGAGTACCTGGACGATCTCAAAAATAAATATCCAAGATCAACCTAGTCATATCCAAATAATTCAATCGGAATTCTGCCAAGTGATTAAACTCGTTATCTATCGTTCAAGATACGAATTCTACAAGAAACTAGTCTCGTAACCGATTAAAATTAATCAGACATGCCTACTTAGGTTGAATACGTACAAACCTGTGTAAATCCAATTATAAAGATAAACAATATAATACGGAAAAGAAAAAACACAAGACACCAGAAATTTTGTGAACGAGAAAACCACAATAGCAGAAAAATCTCGGGACCTCATCCAGATTGAACACCATACTGTATTAAGCTGCTACATACACTAGCCTACTATGAGACTTCAGATTGGAATGTAGTTGAGACGAACCCTCCCTTCAAGTGATTCAGTTACAGTTGCGATCCTTACGCACTTAATTCCCTTAGCGGACGTCCTTTACAACCTAAGAGTTGCTTCAGCTGAAGTGAAGACTTTCGATACCAATCCGCCTCTAACACTTAAGCCTATTTGAATTCCATTTAGATCAAGGTGTGGAAATCTGTTTGCAATAAACAAAGTAACTAGAGAGTTTATTAGTTATTAGTCTAGTTATGGATTGTTTCCTTTTATTAGGGAACCTGAGTGGTTATTACCATCCAATAGGTGATTGAGTAGTATTGCGGATATTTATTTGCCAGAATTTTATAAGAACCGTTTATCTTGAAAATTAACCAAAGATTATCAGGCTCTTCCTTAAGTTAGGAGAGTAGGTTACCGAAAGTAATTGAGTTTATGAATCTGTTCATGATATATATATATATATATATATATATAGTATTGGTGACTTGATCATTTCATTATGGTCAAAGTATCAAGGAAGTATATACTAGTTGTTTTGCACAACTTTGGT
This sequence comes from Papaver somniferum, assembly GCF_003573695.1. Classification (NCBI taxonomy): domain Eukaryota; kingdom Viridiplantae; phylum Streptophyta; class Magnoliopsida; order Ranunculales; family Papaveraceae; genus Papaver; species Papaver somniferum. The sequence goes on along the minus strand of NC_039360.1, from coordinate 143,071,611 downwards.
ATATTGAGTTACGAAGTATTACGTTTATCTTGTGAACTTCATAGATTCGACATTACATTATTTTGTAATTTATTACTAGTTGGTGCATTGAACTTTCAAATTGATTTCATACCTAGAAAACTATGTTTAATTACATGAGTTTAAGGAAGTAGACTTGCAAAACTTGTTTCGCATTTGAAAGGAAAGAACCGATCACTTAAACAAGGATATCTACTAGGACCGGTCCCAAGGATCTCAAATAGGACTGATCACTTAAACAAACATTTCTACTAGGACCGGCCAGTCCCAAGGATCTATAGGAGGACCGATGCCCTCACAAGGATCTCTAGCTAGACCGGTCATTAAAGTTAACCAAATAAGATGTATTTCGATTTTGGCTATTAACTCAAGGTTTTGATAGCTATAAGAAATATGGTTTGGTTAATATGGAAAGTTCACAAGACATCGACATAGTATTTGAACATATGCTAAACTCTTATTACTTAATGTTCGAGTTGAAAACGCAGGGGATACTAAATACACCCAACCTTTTCGTTCGGCAACCTGTATTGAAAAACTTAATACAATTGCAAGTAGACCAACTTAATGATCCTTGACAATATGTATATAGAGTTAAGATCTCAACCTCTACTCACTCAGTATGTATATAGACACAAGGTCTGTGAACCTGATTGTTAAACCGAGTACCTGGACAATCTCAAAAATCAATATCCAAGATCAACCTAGTCGTATCCAAATAATTCAATCGTAATTCTGCCAAGTGATTAAACTTGTTATCTATCTTTCAAGATACGAATTCTACAAGAAACTAGTCTTGTAACCGATTAAAATTAATCAGACATGCCTACTTAGATTGAATACGTACAAACCTGTGTAAATCCAATTATAAACATAAGCAATATAATACGGAAAAGAAAAAACACAAGATGCCAGAAATTTTGTGAACGAGAAAACCACAATAGCAGAAAAGTCTCGGGACCTCATCCAGATTGAACACCACACTGTATTAAGCTGCTACATACACTAGCCTACTATGAGACTTCAGACTGGAATGTAGTTGAGACGAGCCCGCCCTCCAAGTGATTCAGTTGCAGTTGCGATCCTTACGCATTTAATTCCCTTAGCGGACGTCCTTTACAGCCTAAGAGTTGCTTCACCTGAAGTGAAGACTTTTGATACCAATCCGCCTCTAACACTTAAGCCTCTTTGAATTCCATTTAGATCAAGGTGTGGAAATCTGTTTGCAATAAACAAAGTAACTAGAGAGTTTATTAGTTATTAGTCTAGTTATGGATTGTTTCCTTTTATTAGGGAACCTGAGTGGTTATTACCATCCAATAGGTGATTGAGTAGTATTGCGGATATTTATTTGCCAGAATTTTATAAGAACCGTTTATCTTGAAAATTAACCAAAGATTATCAGGCTCTTCCTTAAGTTAGGAGAGTAGGTTACCGAAAGTAATTGAGTTTATGAATCTGTTCATGATATATATATATATATAGTATTGGTGACTTGATCATTTCATTATGGTCAAAGTATCAAGGAAGTATATACTAGTTGTTTTGCACAACTTTGGTATATTGAGTTACGAAGTATTACGTTTATCTTGTGAACTTCATAGATTCAACATTACATTATTTTGTAATTTATTACTAGTTGGTGCATTGAACTTTCAAATTGATTTCATACCTAGAAAACTATGTTTAATTACATGAGTTTAAGGAAGTAGACTTGCAAAACTTGTTTCGCATTTGAAAGGAAAGAACCGATCACTTAAACAAGGATATCTACTAGGACCGGTCCCAAGGATCTCAAATAGGACTGATCACTTAAACAAACATTTCTACTAGGACCGGCCAGTCCCAAGGATCTATAGGAGGACCGATGCCCTCACAAGGATCTCTAGCTAGACCGGTCATTAAAGTTAACCAAATAAGATGTATTTCGATTTTGGCTATTAACTCAAGGTTTTGATAGCTATAAGAAATATGGTTTGGTTAATATGGAAAGTTCACAAGACATCGACATAGTATTTGAACATATGCTAAACTCTTATTACTTAATGTTCGAGTTGAAAACGCAGGGGATACTAAATACACCCAACCTTTTCGTTCGGCAACCTGTATTGAAAAACTTAATACAATTGCAAGTAGACCAACTTAATGATCCTTGACAATATGTATATAGAGTTAAGATCTCAACCTCTACTCACTCAGTATGTATATAGACACAAGGTCTGTGAACCTGATTGTTAAACCGAGTACCTGGACGATCTCAAAAATAAATATCCAAGATCAACCTAGTCATATCCAAATAATTCAATCGGAATTCTGCCAAGTGATTAAACTCGTTATCTATCGTTCAAGATACGAATTCTACAAGAAACTAGTCTCGTAACCGATTAAAATTAATCAGACATGCCTACTTAGGTTGAATACGTACAAACCTGTGTAAATCCAATTATAAAGATAAACAATATAATACGGAAAAGAAAAAACACAAGACACCAGAAATTTTGTGAACGAGAAAACCACAATAGCAGAAAAATCTCGGGACCTCATCCAGATTGAACACCATACTGTATTAAGCTGCTACATACACTAGCCTACTATGAGACTTCAGATTGGAATGTAGTTGAGACGAACCCTCCCTTCAAGTGATTCAGTTACAGTTGCGATCCTTACGCACTTAATTCCCTTAGCGGACGTCCTTTACAACCTAAGAGTTGCTTCAGCTGAAGTGAAGACTTTCGATACCAATCCGCCTCTAACACTTAAGCCTATTTGAATTCCATTTAGATCAAGGTGTGGAAATCTGTTTGCAATAAACAAAGTAACTAGAGAGTTTATTAGTTATTAGTCTAGTTATGGATTGTTTCCTTTTATTAGGGAACCTGAGTGGTTATTACCATCCAATAGGTGATTGAGTAGTATTGCGGATATTTATTTGCCAGAATTTTATAAGAACCGTTTATCTTGAAAATTAACCAAAGATTATCAGGCTCTTCCTTAAGTTAGGAGAGTAGGTTACCGAAAGTAATTGAGTTTATGAATCTGTTCATGATATATATATATAGTATTGGTGACTTGATCATTTCATTATGGTCAAAGTATCAAGGAAGTATATACTAGTTGTTTTGCACAACTTTGGTATATTGAGTTACGAAGTATTACGTTTATCTTGTGAACTTCATAGATTCAACATTACATTATTTTGTAATTTATTACTAGTTGGTGCATTGAACTTTCAAATTGATTTCATACCTAGAAAACTATGTTTAATTACATGAGTTTAAGGAAGTAGACTTGCAAAACTTGTTTCGCATTTGAAAGGAAAGAACCGATCACTTAAACAAGGATATCTACTAGGACCGGTCCCAAGGATCTCAAATAGGACTGATCACTTAAACAAACATTTCTACTAGGACCGGCCAGTCCCAAGGATCTATAGGAGGACCGATGCCCTCACAAGGATCTCTAGCTAGACCGGTCATTAAAGTTAACCAAATAAGATGTATTTCGATTTTGGCTATTAACTCAAGGTTTTGATAGCTATAAGAAATATGGTTTGGTTAATATGGAAAGTTCACAAGACATCGACATAGTATTTGAACATATGCTAAACTCTTATTACTTAATGTTCGAGTTGAAAACGCAGGGGATACTAAATACACCCAACCTTTTCGTTCGGCAACCTGTATTGAAAAACTTAATACAATTGCAAGTAGACCAACTTAATGATCCTTGACAATATGTATATAGAGTTAAGATCTCAACCTCTACTCACTCAGTATGTATATAGACACAAGGTCTGTGAACCTGATTGTTAAACCGAGTACCTGGACAATCTCAAAAATCAATATCCAAGATCAACCTAGTCGTATCCAAATAATTCAATCGTAATTCTGCCAAGTGATTAAACTTGTTATCTATCTTTCAAGATACGAATTCTACAAGAAACTAGTCTTGTAACCGATTAAAATTAATCAGACATGCCTACTTAGATTGAATACGTACAAACCTGTGTAAATCCAATTATAAACATAAGCAATATAATACGGAAAAGAAAAAACACAAGATGCCAGAAATTTTGTGAACGAGAAAACCACAATAGCAGAAAAGTCTCGGGACCTCATCCAGATTGAACACCACACTGTATTAAGCTGCTACATACACTAGCCTACTATGAGACTTCAGACTGGAATGTAGTTGAGACGAGCCCGCCCTCCAAGTGATTCAGTTGCAGTTGCGATCCTTACGCATTTAATTCCCTTAGCGGACGTCCTTTACAGCCTAAGAGTTGCTTCACCTGAAGTGAAGACTTTTGATACCAATCCGCCTCTAACACTTAAGCCTCTTTGAATTCCATTTAGATCAAGGTGTGGAAATCTGTTTGCAATAAACAAAGTAACTAGAGAGTTTATTAGTTATTAGTCTAGTTATGGATTGTTTCCTTTTATTAGGGAACCTGAGTGGTTATTACCATCCAATAGGTGATTGAGTAGTATTGCGGATATTTATTTGCCAGAATTTTATAAGAACCGTTTATCTTGAAAATTAACCAAAGATTATCAGGCTCTTCCTTAAGTTAGGAGAGTAGGTTACCGAAAGTAATTGAGTTTATGAATCTGTTCATGATATATATATATATATAGTATTGGTGACTTGATCATTTCATTATGGTCAAAGTATCAAGGAAGTATATACTAGTTGTTTTGCACAACTTTGGTATATTGAGTTACGAAGTATTACGTTTATCTTGTGAACTTCATAGATTCAACATTACATTATTTTGTAATTTATTACTAGTTGGTGCATTGAACTTTCAAATTGATTTCATACCTAGAAAACTATGTTTAATTACATGAGTTTAAGGAAGTAGACTTGCAAAACTTGTTTCGCATTTGAAAGGAAAGAACCGATCACTTAAACAAGGATATCTACTAGGACCGGTCCCAAGGATCTCAAATAGGACTGATCACTTAAACAAACATTTCTACTAGGACCGGCCAGTCCCAAGGATCTATAGGAGGACCGATGCCCTCACAAGGATCTCTAGCTAGACCGGTCATTAAAGTTAACCAAATAAGATGTATTTCGATTTTGGCTATTAACTCAAGGTTTTGATAGCTATAAGAAATATGGTTTGGTTAATATGGAAAGTTCACAAGACATCGACATAGTATTTGAACATATGCTAAACTCTTATTACTTAATGTTCGAGTTGAAAACGCAGGGGATACTAAATACACCCAACGTTTTCGTTCGGCAACCTGTATTGAAAAACTTAATACAATTGCAAGTAGACCAACTTAATGATCCTTGACAATATGTATATAGAGTTAAGATCTCAACCTCTACTCACTCAGTATGTATATAGACACAAGGTCTGTGAACCTGATTGTTAAACCGAGTACCTGGACAATCTCAAAAATCAATATCCAAGATCAACCTAGTCGTATCCAAATAATTCAATCGTAATTCTGCCAAGTGATTAAACTTGTTATCTATCTTTCAAGATACGAATTCTACAAGAAACTAGTCTTGTAACCGATTAAAATTAATCAGACATGCCTACTTAGATTGAATACGTACAAACCTGTGTAAATCCAATTATAAACATAAGCAATATAATACGGAAAAGAAAAAACACAAGATGCCAGAAATTTTGTGAACGAGAAAACCACAATAGCAGAAAAGTCCCGGGACCTCATCCAGATTGAACACCACACTGTATTAAGCTGCTACATACACTAGCCTACTATCAGACTTCAGACTGGAATGTAGTTGAGACGAGCCCGCCCTCCAAGTGATTCAGTTGCAGTTGCGATCCTTACGCATTTAATTCCCTTAGCGGACGTCCTTTACAGCCTAAGAGTTGCTTCACCTGAAGTGAAGACTTTTGATACCAATCCGCCTCTAACACTTAAGCCTCTTTGAATTCCATTTAGATCAAGGTGTGGAAATCTGTTTGCAATAAACAAAGCTAGTAAACCTCACAAATCCGAAACTTATGTCTCCCTAAGTGGAGCCTAGATTCTTAACCACCTCTCAAGAACAATCTTCTAAAGATCAACTAAGATTAGTCTTTAGGTATCTATCTGGAGGAATCACAAAGTCTGAGACGAAAAGAACTTTGCAATTATTATCTATCTTGCCTGAAAGAGATTATGAAAATCTCGATAACAGAAAAGCAAGATCAGGATTCACGAAATATCAAGGTAAAGATAGTTGTACCTGGCTTCATGAATCCCCAAAGCTAAGTCTTTTAGTCATAGACCTAAAAGGTCAATATAGGACGACTACAAAATCAACTAGGACACAAAGTGTCAGGGATTAATTTTCCCAGTTGACATAGATGATCTATTTATAGTTTTCAAAGAACATGGTTAGCTAAGAATTCAAGCTAAGATAACTTGAGTGTCAAGCAAACAATTTAGGTATTTAAAAAATAATAGAACTGTGCAAAATGATTGTTCGATCTGGCAAGTTAGCCAAAGAATTGAAAGTTATTTGATGTTCATTTAAACACCTAAGAAATTAATGATGATACAAACACATAAGTGTTTTAAGTAATCAAGGAAGTATTAGAAGTGTTTAAGAGAGTTCTACCAATGCTAAATATATTAAAATAATAGGTCTTTAAGCATCTGCTAAACATTGTTGAAACAGTTGGTACAACGGTTTTGCAACTGTAGGGATTGTTCACGAGTCAGGGTGCTACGGTTCGAGAACCGAGTTCTCCAACCTTAATAGACTACCAAACTCAGCTGACCATGGTTTATGAACCGGTTTCGCCAAATGCTAGCTTATTTATCCAACATGTAAAATTCAGTTCACCATGGTTTGCCAACCAGGTTCGTGAACTGTTCCCAACTGAACTTGTGGTTGCCAACTAGTTCGCAAACCTTCCTGTATTTCTATATCTCAGATACCTATGGTTTGCGAACTGGTTCACCAACCTACCCTGAGTAGAAATTTCGGTAAGTTCATATTTCTCTCTTATGATGTTTGAAACATTCAATAAATGATATAATCATTTGCACGGGCAATTTTCAATAAATCCACAAATTAATTCATAGAACTAATATTGTTAAGGACCTTGAACATCTAATCGATAAATCATATTTCGAGATTTTTTACAAGACAAGTTGACTCGAAACATCTTCTTTGTGATTCTACAATAAGTCATACCACATAGACTCCATAGATAGAATGATGGTATAATGAGTAAAATAGAAAGGTTCGGTCTTCACATACCTGATACAGAATTTCTCCAAATGTCTTCGTCGATCTTCAGTATTCAAGGGTGATCTTTGATATCCAACTACAATCCTAACCTATCCGAAATTTGACTTAGTAGACTAGAAATCAAGATATAGTTTTGATCACCTAACATTGACAACAAGCTTGAGATAACAAAACTTGTGGGTTCAATCGAGCAATATTCTAACACAAGTATTTTCCTTGATACTCAAGGTGAGATCCTGAACTGAAATATTCAAAATATCTTTGTGATATTCGGAATCTATGTGTCATTCATATCCCAGTGGATAAGCACACCTATGGTTGCTAGATAATATTGAGTTGTCATCCAAGAGAGATTTCAGCATATTAGTTAATTACAAATGGAATATTAATAAAACGGAAAATAAGAATTTATTGCATATCTTTTGTATTTTCGGGTTAGGTAATTCCTTGTTTTCCAAACTACCTTGGTCATATTATAAGTAGTGAAGTCTTTCATTCTTGTAATCTTATCCCGGAAAACACAGAATTTCATGTTTATGTTAGGAAGCCCACTAGCAGTATTATCGTAATACTCAATAGAGAGGTGAAATATCTTACGTGCGCTTCGTTTAAAGACATTTTTAGGATAAAGAAGATTTTAATAGTATCGTGTGTAGGAAATTAGATCGTATTGTTATTTATTTTCCGATTATTGATTTGATTGACTAACGGTGTGTTAAAACATGAAAGATCTAGTTTGTTTATTATGTGATCCTTCGCTTCTGATATAAGGCCACTCAAACTAGTTCAACGATCAGCGATTTCAGATCTAATCTTTTGATTGAAGATAAGACTTTTGATCATCTATTGTTAACAGACTCCGTTCTTTGTAGGATCGATCATAAATAAAATCAAGTTGTACTTTACTTAAACTGTACAAGCCCTTGCCAAACCTCTTCCCAAACTGCACAAGATTCTTCCAAATCATACGGCTTTCTGGATGTTTATAATGATATCTAGACAGCGGGTACTTTGAAGACTAGAAGATTCAATTTTTGGTATTATGATCTTTGTGATAACTTCGTGCATACTTGATTGACTGGGATGCGACAAGCTTTTTGATCTCACATACTTTTATAGCTTGTTCTGTAGATCAGTGACTTATCCTTGTGTTTATTTTGAGATATACTTTGTTAGATTAAGAACTAAGATCGATTATTTCGGTAATCTTGATCTTAGTTGATCTAACAAATACAAAGGAGTTTATATTGATTAAAGGAAAAACCTTTGTAACTCAACAAACATCTCTGATTAATTTTCATGTGATTCATAGAGCAAGTACTGAAACAGATTAGTCCTTTACTGTTTCAGAATACAATCCAAAGGAGTTGAGTGGTTGAAGTCTTCCCAACAGGTGAAGCGACTTAAGATAGTAGACTTTATCTTATGTTTCACGGGTGTAAATCATATTGGTAGTAGGCGGAGGGATACTGAAGGAACTGCGTAATTTGGAGTTAGTTTACTTGGCCTTCAATGCACGAAGTTGTAGTAGTCTTTGTATAGCGCGGCTTAATTCTGAGATTATTCAAAACTAGATTAGGTCCCCTGGTTTTTCTGAATTGCATTTTTTTTTAATTAACAAAATCTTGTGCGTTTTTTAATCCACACTTGGTTTGATCGCGTAGTTTGGTTCAAATTTCGAACTTACTCTGTATACCAAGTGTACAACTTGTTGTCGTAATCTTCTTGATATCGCCGATCAGATTACACAAGATGTGTCTTTCATGGGATGATATCGAAAAGATTGTAATGCACTTGGTACGCTAAGTATTTTTTAAATAAGAATAGTTAACTAAGTAAGCTAGAATTAAGCTCACAAATAAAAGAAAAATCTAATGGTATGCCATAGGATTCTGAAAAATGTTAACCCATCATGTGATGTTCACGGTCAATTTAATTTTCGGTTGTCAAAATAGTTAAAATTTCTGCAGGCAAGCATAAGCTTATATTTTTTCATTAAACTGTTTATATATCTGTTTTATAAAAAAAGAATTGTATATAAGTTATTTTCTTATTTGGTATATGACATTCCATTTTGTTCTTTTTTTTTTCAATATGAAATACTGAGAATCCCTCAGAGAGTCCCACGAAAACCTATGAACTAACAATAATTCTCTAAAAATCTCTACATAAATGCCTCACGATATATCTGCAAATGTCAATTGATTAATCCTTTGTAAGAAAAATCCTACATTTTACTATTTTTTTCATATCTTGCCCATTGACAAAAATATTATCAAAGTATAATATTGTTGACACCAATGTATAAACAAGGGGGTGGATATTACCTCCTTAAATTACGATATCGAAATGGACAAAAAAGTTGCTAAGATATACTTAAATGAACGGTTAGGGTATAAAAGAAAATATATCCTATGGTAGGTGATAATGACGATAGGAGAGTATGGTGTGGTACTATAACAAGTGATTTCTCAGTAGCATCAGCAGTAGAGTGCATTAGAACTAAATAGCTGGCCAAAAAAGGTATGTGTGCTTCCATTCATCCTAGTATCTCAAGCATTGTATGGAAACTAGTTAGGGGTGTTTGTGCTACATATGAGAATTCAAAAAAGAGAAATTTCAAGCTTACTTCTAGATGTATGTTGTGTAATAACTCAGAAGAATCTCTAGATCACATATTGTGACAATGTGGAAAAAATATGAAAATGTGGACCTGGATTGGTAGAAATTTTATTTTGTGAATCCATCATATTTTGAGGAAATTATTCAGTTGGCTGAGCACAAAATTCCTACAGTAAAAGAAATATGTAAGAATGTTGCATTTATAACCATGAAAGAATTGTGGTTCATGAAAAACAACTGTGTTTTTGAGGAAGGAACATATAATGAAGGCACACTTAAGAATAGAATATTGAAGCTCACTTTTGATTGTGATGTGAAAATGAAAGTTGTGATATGTAATACAACATATGACTTGGAGATATTAAGATATTTTGGGTTGAAGTACAAGAAAGTTAAAAATGTCGGAGTACTAGAAGTACTCTTTCATCTACCAACAGATAATCAAATTCTCTTGTGTTGTGATTGGGATTCAAGAGGAAATCCAGGAGATGCAGGATATGGTTTCATAGGAAGGGACAACGAAGGGGGTTACCTTATAGTTGTAGCAGGGGGATTAGGTGTTGCTACACACTATTTTGCAGAAGTAGTCAGTATTCTAAATGCATGGGAATGGGCAGTGAGAAATGGTTTTACTTCTCTTATTTTTAGAACAGATTCAAAGGATGTGGTAAGTGATTATAGATCTAATCAGATACCTTGGTATGCAGTCACAAGCTGGAAAAAAAATCTGTGATAGTATATAAAATTGGGAGTTTAAACGTAGCTGCAGAGAGGTAAACTTCTCTGCTGACAAATTAGGTAAAAAGGGAGTAAATTTATAGAGTGGTCACAATCTTGTTTTTTATATTAGGCTAGCATTCTTTGAGGTGATTGAAACTGTTGGCAAGCCTTACTTCAGAATAATTTAGAAATGTACATATCATAGATGACTAAAAATAAGGGCGTTGTGTTTTTGGTTTTGGTTTTGGTTACCCCGTGTAGGGTTTTGTATGATTTTTGATATTATTTAGTTTTAATAAAATCTTTTATTATCGAGCGAAAAAAATATATATATAAAAGACAATATAGGTTTTTCTAGAACGCGCAATTAGGGATACTAAAAGTAATTGCAAGATATAAATTACTATTCTCATCTTTAGTTTTCTGCTAAGAGTTTTTTTCCTAGGCGAAGTTACCAAACTACCCTTTAAAAACATAAAACCAAAACCTAAAATCCACGTCTAAATCCACTTTTTTGTGCAGGTTAAGTCTAGAGAAATCAAAATCAAAATCAAACCCCAACAAGTTCTTAAAGGTAGGTTAAATTGAATTATTGTTGAGCAAGAAAAAGAAGAGGAAATGGCTTCATCCACTCCCGGCGTGTTCATCATGAATACCCCGCCGGTTTCTTATGTCAGCATTGTTTTAGTTTGTATACCTTGCCGATTTCTTGTGCCGACATTATTTTTAGTTTGAATATCATGTCGATATCTTGTGTCGGCGTGACTTTTAGGATGAATATCATGCCCATATCTTGTGCCGGCATTATGTTTAGTTTGAATACCATGCCGGGACCAAAATAGCTCAGAAAGTCTGTCCCAAAACTTGTGTTGTACCGGCATGGTCGATTCCCAAGTGTACCATGCCGATTTAAGGATAAAAACATACAAAAAAATATGTCTGAAATAGTGTAACTTCCGGCATGGTACCAATTGTGCCGATTTTAGTGTTGTAGATCACTTTTCTTCGCGTGTGTTGTTTTGCTCGTAACTTCTTCGTACGAATTCGGAATGACCTCATTATTTTTGCATTCACTTTGTATTCTAGTTCTCTTCAATATGGTATCAAGAACTTCTAGATTTGAATGAGTTGAATTTTATCTTTGGCCCTTCTTCTTCTTCTTCTTCAACAATACTTCACTTCCTTACTCATATAGTTGTCTAGATTGCCCATACATATGCCGTAAAGGGTTAGTAACAAGTTGGGAAGGTACATATATTATTGTCCCTTACTCCGTGCATGCTCGATGGTTAACCTTCTGCCCGAATTATCGCCGCCATGCTGATAAGTGCATAATTCATTTGATTTTAGTGTTCATTCCATACTTGTTTTAGCTATTATTCTTGCATGTATTAGTATTATTACTCTTGTTTTCTCTTATTTGTCCCTAATAGGTGAATAATTATCTTTGGCCCTTCTTCTTCTTCAACAATACTTCACTTCCTTACTCATAAAGTTGTCTAGATTGTCCATACATATGCCATAAAGGGTTCATAACAAGTTGGGAAGGTACATATATTATTGGACCTTACTCCGTTCATGCTCGATGGTTAACCTTCTGTCGGAATTTATCGTCGCCATGCTGATAAGTGCATAATTCATATGATTTTAGTTTTCATTCCATACTTGTTTTACCTATTTAATCTTGCATGTATTCGTATTATTACTCTTGTTTTTTCTTATTTGTCTCTAATAGGTGAATCATCCCAAAAGGAGCTATAAAGTGCTGAAAATACCTATGAAGATAAATATTCAAAGTATCCAAGTGCCTAAGTCCAAGAGAAGTGCAAGAAGTGCGACGAAAAAGAGCAAAACGCTCAAAATCAATAGAAGGGCCAAATACCGATCCTAACTCATTCGAATTAAGGATTTATCATGATCATCATCTTGAATAGAATTGAAATATAAAAAAAGAATGCAAAAAGAATGAGGTCATTCCGAGTTCGGATGAAGAAGTTGTGGCCAAAACAAGCTTTTATTGAATACCGAAGACAGTAAAGTTCGCAGACGGGTTTCATACTTTAATTCCGAAAATTTATGCTGGAATTTGAAGTTCGCGGACTGGGTTTGCGAACTTAGCAAGTGGAAAACGTGTATTAATACCTTGTAAATCCTAAGGGCACGTTTGGATTCGTTATTTCGTTATTTCGGGTCGGGTTCTTGAACCAAACTAAATACGTGAAGACCAAGCAATGTAAGCCTATAAAAAGGTGTTAGGTTATGTAAAATGATATCATATCATCTCATATCACAAGTTCTACATCAAAACCTAGGGTTTACCCCTTTAGGGGGAAACCACCATTATTCATCTTCTTTGTAATATGAGTAGCTAAATCCTTTGTTGATTAAGGATGAACTCAATGTTCTAAGCGTGAAGCTTTATTAATAATACAAGTTTATTTGAGGTTTTAGTCATCATTGTTTGTTTTCACTATATTTAGGGTTTATGATTGATTTCTAGATTGTTCAAGTATACAATTGGATTAATCTTTTGATCATTCTATTGCTAGTAAAGGGTTAGGATATCCGTGTAATTGTTGAATAACCCTTACACAAGTAGAGAACGTAAGACCTCATAGAGGGATTCTATTGAGGAATCGTATGTGAAGATAACACTAGTAAGTGGACCTTGCGCTAAGAGTCTAATTGCTAGGATCAACCTAAGTTCACATAGCTTAAAGCTTCCGATTGGGTTACATCTTGAGTGCGCTACTACTTGGTGGTTCAGTTGGATAGGACTTGAATGCGAGCGCTTCGGTATCAAGTTACACAAGGACATTTGGGGATACCACTGCTCTAGTTGTTATTCTACGTTTGGTGATGAATGGTTCTAACGGAAGATAGATAAGTATATTAATCCAGTTATCGCTTGGTAACGGCGAAGGATTCCTTAATCATCTCTTTTCTTTATTGTCTTTCAATTTATCTTACAACCAAAACCCCTTTTGGTATTTACTTTATCTTGCTAATTCAAATAACCTATCAATTACACAGCTCTCTGTGGGAACGATCTCTTGCTACCGCTATAATAACCAGTTAATTAGTGGGAAATATATTTATTAATTTGTTGAGCCTACAACAGCCCATACACATGCTCGATAGAAACTACCAAGGTCGATAGTCAAGAGAAAAAAACTCTGGGAAATTTGCATAATGTGTCGTCATATAAAGTTAAACAATGTACCATGCCGGTACTACTACTGACATGCTCGATAATGAATTTTCTATGTCGGCAGTGTACTTAAGGAGCACTCTTTATATTTAAAATCTCGACTACAATTTCAAATTTGGGGGATATTATTTGTTGGCATGGTGAAATTATGAATGCCATGCGGAGGAGGTACTTGCCGGAATGGTATTCATACTCTCACCATGCCGGCATTGAGTTTTTTCAGGTGTAACAATGGCGAATTCCATGGAGGAAAAAAATCAAATTTCATGACATTAATACATACACCTAAGTATTTGGGTTACTTGTATGTTGACCTTATTTACTTTCTTGAGTTGGTTCTTCACGAAAATCTTCATGCTCATAAATATCATGATTTAAGGATGTTTGATCCACAAAAAGTTGTAATTGTGAGTTGTTATCTAATCCATTAACTTAATTAAACGTGATTAAATGCTAAGTATGATTAGTGAGGGGTAAACTAGGAACTATATAAATTGGGTAGATAACGGGCACCTTAGAAAAAACTATTTACATCTCTTTTTTGTCTTATTAGCATAGCCCCCAATTACTTTTAGTATCCCGAACTGCGCGTTCTTTTTCTAAGGTTAAATTATTATTTTTTTGTCATGATAACAAGCAAATAATTAATTAATCAAATAGTTGTTCAGGATTTTCCAACTAACATTCTAGACAAGCATATGCATGATGTTGTGATAATTTCTTGCCCTGCGGGCCAAATAGAGTGTGCCTTGATTAAATAAAGATTGAGGACCCATTCATGTTTATTCTCATATTATCTCACACTTTAGACGATGTTTATTTTGGGAATATTTTCTTCTTAAAAAACAACATCGTCCAAAGTATGAATCCGTGCGATAATGTGAGAATAAAAATATGAGGGGATCCTCCCGCTAATATAAATGCGGGATAAATAACTTCAAAAAGGTGAAATATATTAAGTTAAATGGTTGGTGTCATTCCAATAAGTTGCATCCATTCATCTCCTTATAGGACTTGTTGATGTGGCTTTAATATGAAATCTTTGGTGAAATTTTCCGAATTAGCGTGTGTGAGATTTAAATCAAAAACCATCGATTAACATTGTCATAAGAAAGATGAAATGATATATCAATGTTATCTAGTGAGGTTGATACGGTAAACAACATAGATTCTGGTGCAGCAGTTGACGATGAAGACTACCGTGGGTATTTTTATATAGGTGTTTGTTTACATATTTTAGCGTATACCGTCGAGGTTATCTTGTTTATCATCAAAAAAAATATATATCATCAACATTAACTTTTTTATAAAACAATAAAAAAAGAAATTTTTAGCCATTCTCCTTCAACCCGTTAAAAGTTTGGTATTGCTTTACAAGACATTGGGACCAACAATGTTGAATCAAATGTTTTGCGAACCCATCTGGTCCATGAGTTTTTCCTTCTTCCATCAACTTAATTTATTTTCCTAATGGACTATCTAAACATGCTAGATTCACAACAAATACATAAAATAAAGATTATAAAATCTCATTAACATCAAGAGATTTACCGAAATATACTACTTTTGATTTTGCAAAAAAAGTATCACTTTTTTAATTTAGTACAAAAAAAGGCTAAATTGAAAAAGTGATAGTAGTAATCGAACAAAAAGATATATATATTATAATAATTAATTTTAACTTGTTTGAATAGACTCCGACATGAAAGTAACTTGCACAGAAGAAGAACAAGAAATGAACTAAAATCAAAATATGCGTAAAATAAAGACATGTGCCGAAAATGGCACCTTAAGCAGAGTATCAACCAAAGAAAATATAGGTAAATCAAAATTTTCGGGCCAAATATTGGTTTTCGAAGTCTTTACTCGATTTAAGGAAATCTTACTAATCTAAAAACCATGAAGTGGAACGACATTCCTTTGTAGTTGGGTTGTTTCACATCAAGATAGATACTCTTAAGATGTTTTAAAATAGTCATTTCTTGAACCTCTAAATAATCAAATGCATCCTAGTATGCATCAAAAAATTTAATCTTTTCGAAAATAGTAAATTATTGGATATATATATATATATATCGCTAGCTCGAATGAGGTAATTAAAATGCGGGAAGTTTTCTTGATAACGTTGTTGTTATAGCGGCATACAGTTATCACTTGTTGGCATGAGCGGCATACAATTATCTTTTGTTGGCATTATGACCGTTATGATTTTATAATTTGTTTTTTTTTGCAAAATAAAATTAAAAGGGAGGCAAAATATAATTCATTGTCATTGTAACAATCCCATTTTAAACGTGTTGGAATTTCGATTAGATTAGAAATATTATTAGTTAGTTAGCACTGCTGAAATATAAATTTGAACTACATTATGAATAAATGTGTGCGTTCATACGTACCGTTTCAATTTAAATTTGAATCTCTTTATCCGAAGGATGTAACCTTTCATGAAAGGATTTCTATAAGAGTCTCTTTAGAATCTATATAAACCCTTCTTTGCACTGGGTTTAAAATATCTAATCTAACTAATATAAAGAACAGAGGTATTTTAGGTAGGAGACCTCCTAAATGATTAAGTTTCCCTCACTTAAATTACTAAGCCCTATTATATCATGTAAATTCAATAAAAATAAAAGGGTAAAAATGTACATTAAGTAAATATTTACATATTTACAGAAATGCAATTGTTTTAAAAATAGATCAAAAAAGTAAAAAAACTTTTTTTTCAAAATATACACCGGACTTTTATAAAGCTTATATATATTTGAAAAGCTCTTTGAATTATATACGTAACGAGTTAATTTTCATTGTTTCCAAATTTCGCATTGTTCGAATGATTTAAATTCAAGCATGTGCATCACACATGTACTCTGACTAGTAGAAACAAAGGGCGGAGGAGGTAAATAGAAAATCAATTTTATTTTCTACTGAATTTGAGAGTCGTTAAAAGAGAGTTGTGTCATATCTAATTGTCAATTCACGTTCAGTTTTGGTGTTCATCGAAGTGTTGAAGAACATCAAAGGTACTGTTGAATGCTAGAGATTTATGTCATTATCTTTATCAGCGTTTAGAACACTACACTAAATGTTGTAAGTAAATAGATTACTCGCCTTAATACAACACGGTAAGTTTGTTCAAGAATCATAGATTTCTCTTCTCTTTACTCTTCTTCATTTCTTGTTTATGTTTTTGCTAACTAAGTAGTACACCAATTTTAATACATAGGTGAAGCTTAATGTTATAACATTGTAACGAATTTGTTGATATAGTGTACAAGTCGTATTACTTTCCTATCGGTAATGTATATTTTCTAATAATCTTAAGACATTTTAGTGATTTATTAAATGTAATGAAAGCCTTATTACTTGATTGGTGTATAGACACGTCTTCTCCGATGTATCCATCTTCTTTTTGACATTAAAGAGCATCAACGATGGAGGACACTACCATTCAAGTTTTGTTGTTGAAATGCTTTAAAGTCTTTAACATAGGCAACAAATGAATCGTTGTAATTGTATTTTGATTTATAACTATTACAATCTAATTGTGTGAGTCAAAATGGTTTGTTAATGATTTAAGTTTATTCATGTGGAGACTGTATTGATGATATAATATTATGATTAAAACAATAAACGAAAATAAACCTTAACCTAAAGGTTGAGGTGTTTACATCTGTTTGAAAAATAAGGTTATCCCTAATTGAAGAAGATTTTGAGTTAATCCTTTTAACTGTTCATGCAAGACTCCTGATGAGTTTTAAACTCGATAGAAAATTTCAGAACTTTTAAACTGGTGGAACTATTTCTTAAAATT
The DNA here is from genome assembly GCF_003573695.1 of Papaver somniferum. Taxonomy (NCBI): domain Eukaryota; kingdom Viridiplantae; phylum Streptophyta; class Magnoliopsida; order Ranunculales; family Papaveraceae; genus Papaver; species Papaver somniferum. Next base: position 143,053,996 of record NC_039360.1, on the reverse strand, counting down.
TTAACAATTGAGTTTTGTTTCTGCATACATTTTAAAGAGTAGAAAAATCATCCATGGTTTAGAGTGATCTTCCAATTTGACTATTATTTGGTAATAACACATAGTTTAAATATTATGGCATGTGTTGACAAGTACATCGACGACATAACACCATAAAATAATCGTTTTCGAACTGGCGCAACTAAATTGAATTAGTGATTCAAAGGGATATGAAGTTATTTAGAAAATATTAATTTCTTCATCAAGAAGAATGAGACTATGGTGTACCAAAAGAGTAAGTCGCAACGGTATTCAAAAAGGAAAATTAAGTTGTGAATTACTCCCCAAAAAGTCCTAAGGTATATCTTTCATCTTTACCATTCCAAAGATGAGTGTCAGTGTTTAAAAGGAGAGGGTAACTAGTACACCACCAAATTTTTCGTTTGGGAACCTATATACACATCCTTGTACAATCTATACATTCGATTTCTAAACCGTATACAAAATTGTTTTAACAAGGTAAACCTAGTATATTTCTGAATTTCACATGAACCGAATTCCAACAAGAACGAGTCTTGTAATCTATATTTTAAGATATGCATTCAATATGAATGAGTCTTGTAGGTTCTTTATAGTTAAGTTAATACTATGTAGGTTTAAATACGTACAACCTGTGATGTTTTAATTATAGAGATAAAACAATGCATGTGGAAAAGAAATAACACAGACACAAAAACAAAAAAAATATTAACAAGTGTTGATGGGTGAAAACGATTTGCTGGTTTTTTAGGAAAGTGGAGTCTCGAGCGTGCGGGCGGAGACTCCTCGAACGAGCAAATTGCCTAAACTTTTTTCAAACAGATGCACTGCACGGGAGTGCTTTGAGTTCGAGAGATCAGTTTGTAGGACTCCGTCCTAAACCAAGAAAATAGTCGTTCCAAAGTCAATTCGGTCAAAAAGAGGGATAAGGGTCGATTTGTAGGAGGGAAGCTGAGAAGTGTATGTGAGATCAAGGATTGTGAATGTGTTGAAGGTTTCTGCAAGTTTTTTGTGAACTGTCGAGTTCTAAGTTAAGTTTTGATTGATTGAGCGTTAATTTCTTGTTTGTCGTAATTGTTGCATCCAATCTTGGATTCAGAAACTTATTTATATTGCCATAATAGTAGACATATTGATACCAGTAAATGTGACGGTTGCTGGAGTGAAAGAGTGGGAAATCGTGGTTAAACCAGTTTCATGTCATGTGGAGACTTGGTTGATTGTCCATCCACGACTTTGCTAACTTCCTCAACCGCTTACACAACTTACAAACATTTCTCATCGTGGGTGTACAAACGTGTCGTAGGAACCAGACCAAAACCCTAGTGATTATCCCCCATGTGACGTGATTGATGTCTTGTGAATGTGGAGTCTGCAAGGACGATGTACATAAATTAGCCAGTTGTTGACTTGACTAGACGATGAGTCTTAGCCTTGATGAGTCGAGCATAATGAACGAATTTGGTATGCTCTGAGACTCATAGATTGAGTATAAGGTGTCTGCTGGGACATAATAATGGAAAGATATTGAGTCTTGATGAATTGTGAAATATCATTTTACCAGTCGAAGTAATAATGATATTTGGATCGAGCGATGATATTGCTCGATCAAGGACTTATTTTGATATGTCGAGTATACGACAGGAAATCAAAGATATTGTTGAATTATATAGAATGCTCATTTCTGATCTAATATATCATGAATGATCGAATTACAAAGTGGGATCAGAAATATTAGATGGTCGTCCGTTCGAACCATGTTGCTCAGTCGAGCAAAAATGTTGGCAGCAGGACCAAACATTAAACATAAATTAGAATATTGATTGCTGGATCAATAGAATTTTCGAATGTTGATAGTTGAATCAACATGAGGAATATTGCTCAATCGAGCAATTGATAGTTGAATCAATGAGTTTTGAACCCAGTTGATCGTGTATTTTGCTAGCTTAAGCAATTTAGTGTTGATAGATGAGCAAAATAAAGATTGCTAGTTTAAGCAAATATTGCTCGTTTGAGCAATATTGCTCGATTCATGAATTATTGGTAGCAGGACCAAATAAAATATTAATTAAAAATACTGGTAGCTGGATCGAATATTATATAATTAATCAATATTTTGATTGTTGGATCAACATAAAATTAGTAGTGTTTGAACTTGCTTAGAATTATGGTTTGCAGAGCATTTAGTTCGAAACCCTAATTTTGATCAATTGATGATTTAATGAAAATCAACCAATAATTGAGATAGGGACCGTCTACATGAAATGACAGGACGATCATGTTTACCCAGGTGCTCGAATAAGCATGCACCAAAGTCCTTTGAGACCAGTTGGTGAAAGGATGACTAAATGCTCATTTAATCACTATTAAAATAGTGCTCGTCTGAGTATTAGGTGGTAAAACCTAATTATGGAAAAAGGAGAGACCGACCAAGGGGTATGAAAATGGCCCTGGTGGTCGTGGTACCAACTGATTGTCAATTGGTTAAATTCCAAGTTGTTTGGAAAGAGTTTGAACAAAATATGAATTATGGAAGATTAATTAGGTCAAAATTATGATAGGGTGTGGGACCGGCTTCTGCAAGCCAAAAGGGCCGACCTTGGTCGGTGAAGGTGGCATGCCCGTGTCACCATGTTTCCCATGACTCAATTCTGAGAATTTTGGTATTTTCAGGTGCGCGTTCGAGGAATATTTTGGATTTTCAGAAGAGTTTGATCTTGACTGAAATTCTCGATTTTGCTTGAACGAACAAGTAGAACTTTGCTCGTGCGACCAATATTTTGAGAATATTAAAATAAATGATATTTTAATATTTGTCGTGAGAAGCCTGGATGGTTGTGTGACCATTTGGCTTTTGGCTTTTGGCATTTTGATAGTTTGAGCAAAATTGGAGAAATATGGAAAAATTAGGTTTTTGCTCAAACGATGGAATTTCATGAGATGAGAGAAGAAATAGTAATAAAATAACGAATTGGGGAGGTGTGGGACCGGCCACGGCTAGGGCATGGCCGGCCGGCTAGTAGGTCCGGTCCCGTGACACTCTTCCCTATTTTATGTTATTATTTTTCATTGTATGAGGAAATATGGAAAAACTAGGAGTTTTGCTCAAACGAGGAAGTTTGCTCAAACAAAGAGTTTTCATGAGACAAGAAAAATAATAAAATAAGATTTAAAAATAAAAGGGGAGGCGCGGGACCGGCCACGGGGAATGACGGCTCGGCCGGTCGACCGGTTCCGTGCGCGCCTCTCTTTTATTTTTATTATTAGTTTTCTTCACTATTTTGCATAGGTTTCCTCGTTCATCCATATTTTTGAATGCTCGTTTATGGATTTGGGTGCTCACTCATGCATATTTGGGTGCTCGTGCGTGCATTATTGTTAAGTACACTCGCACCTTGGTGTTGTCCTATGCCTGAAAAGTGAATATCTATTACTATTTCATGGAATTCAGCTGAGAATAAGCCATGAAACGGAGTAATGAGATAGATTGAATATCTATTAATCCAACTGGGAATAAGGCATGAAATGGAGTAATGAGATGAAATAGATTATTTTCTAGGAATTTAATTGATGAATGTTGCGGAAGAATTAATTTATAAATTGCTCCATACTAGCATGCAATATGTCTAGGAGCGTTTATTAGAGAATCGAGGTATGAGATGATAGAGATATCATACTCGTTCTGAATATTAGTTCTGTATAGTCAGGAAACATTGAGACATCTTGAAGACATTAACGCTTTATACTAGCATGCAATATTTCTAGGAGTCGTCCAATCATTATCGATTCCTATACAGAAGTGTTGATGAAATATGCGAAGTGTCGAAAGCTCAGTTGAGAGGCTTTACGAATCACATATTCATGCATGCTCTGAGAGGGTGTACGCTCGATCAGAGATTGTGAAATGAGCTTTCACAAATTCTAAAATATGAGTTTCACATACGTGTTTGAAGCCATGTCAGAGATGTGCAAGATCATGATTTTACGATTTTAACCTTTGTCGAAAATCCATCATCAACAACGAGGAAACTACAATCTTGTAGATAAAACCAGGGATTCGGTCCAGATTGTATGCACACTGATTTAAGTTGTTACACCAATTACCTACTACCAGATTTTGGACTAGATACAATATTTGCTTCAGTTGTATTCATTCACATGTAAAAATTAACTCCTACGAGAGTACCGATTTTGTTTAGGAATTGCTACTGTTTCTAGTAGATCGCTAATTCTCTTTATAAGATATATACTCGTCTAAATCTGTTAGGTAAACACTGATTCTTTTTAGAAGATGCTCCACAACCATTAGGGTTTACAGGTTCTGTAACCTAATTATTTTACCTCACAAGATCAACTAAAACTACTCTAGAGATATGTAGATGTACCAAGTCTAGGGTTTATGATAATAATCCTCGAATGGTCTCATGACAGAAGAGAATGACCTTAGAATGGACAAAGACCATTGTAATCACCTAGAAACGGGTTCCCCAACTATCAAAGAAGAAGATAGCTAACTTGTGCTTTAGAATTCCCAAGTAAAGTCTTAAAAATCTCACCCTTGTTCGTGAAGAACAAAGATGTGGAAACAACCCTATACAACACATATACAATTTTCCAAGGGATGGTTTATGTAGTTGCATAAAACCTCTTTTTATAGTGAATTACCAAGGCTAATTGCTTAAAAATCAGCCACCTTATTTATGAAAGGAAACACTAAAAAAAATAACTTGACTAGAATCACGTTTTTGGTGTTTTAGTTCGCGAACTCTCACTAAAAGTTCGTGCAAAATATCATATTCACGAGTCGAACCTTTAGCAACACTTTTCAGCTTCAGTAAACTCATAAGTCTTTCGTTATAACTCGAAATTGAGTGATTCCTGGCTCGTTGGCGTGGTATTTTTATTTAATATAACATGGAGACCTTTTCAAGGTAAATTGTTATTCTCACTAAAGTATTATAAAAAAATCCTCGAGTGTACAAAAGTATATTACCGTCATAGGAGTTATTCCAAAGAGTGAGCACTTTGTTTCGATAGATATAGAGGTAGAATAAACAAGAGAATCAAGTATTTGCTGCTAACCTTTAACGAATTTATTGATAGATCAATATCTTCGTGTATTCTTAAATCTTCAAGAAAAGCTTTGATTATATACTTTACTACTTAACCTAATCTAGTCCAAAACTGACTTTAGTAGACTAAAGTCAAGAATGCATTTTGGCATCTAAATTTGACAACTGACTTGATATGCCAATGCTAGTAGGATCAACCAAGCATGCTCCAAAAATATTTCTTGGCATGGATTAGGGTAAGAATTTCTTTGAATGAGTTTGTAGGTTAATTTGACTAATTAAGTATGGCAGGATACTTTCAATAGGAGATCACCTATATATATAATGTGTGTGTGTGCGCGCGCGCGCGTATGTGTGTGTGCGCGCGCGCGTGTGTGATAAGTGAAGCTTATTCTATAAGAACTATAAGGCTATTTACTCTTAAGCACTCATATATGTAGATGGGGAAAAACGATTTACTGGTTTTTAAGGAATTGCGGAGACGACCGTACGGAGGAGACTCCTCGAACCGAGCGAAATGTTAAACCTCACACAGATGCACCGCTGCAAATGGGGTGCTTTAGATTCGAGAGATCAATATGTAGTACTTCGGCCTAAATCAAGACAATGACCGTTCCAGAGTAAATTCGGTCACAAGAGAGGATGGGTTGATCTGTAGGAGGGAAGCTGGGAAATGTATGGAATCAATGGTAATCAAATATTCTGGGTGTGTGAATTCTGAATATGATAAGCTCTGAATGATTAAAATTGCTCAATTGAGAGTAGTTGCTCAATTGATGAGTTGATGATATCGTGTTGCCGATGAGACGTGAGATTGATTATATTGTTGATGTTGATCCTTCAATCATGATTCAGAGACTTATTTATATTGCTGGAATTTTAGACACCATGACCCCATGAAGTGTGACAGTTGATGGAATCAAGGAGTGGGGAAGTGGAGATCGTGTTTGAAACCAGTTGCTCAACGTGTGGAGACTTAGTCGATTTTCCACCCACTACCTCGTGAATTCCTTCAACTGATTGCACGACTTGCTCACATTCCATCGTGTGTTTGAACACACGTGTCGTAGACCGCCAGACCAAAACCCTAAGTGATATCCCCCCAAAGTGACACGATTGACGTCTCGTGGTTTGTTAGTCAATTGATGACTTCGTGGTTTGATGGGACGATGAGTCCATGTAGTTGCTGAGTTGAACATGATGTTCTGAAACTCATGAATTGAACATGTCATGAGACAGAGGTATAGTTCTTACGATGAAGTGAGCAAGTATTGCTCATTCGATGGACCGTTGAATATTGATTGTTGAACCAATATTCCTTGGTTTGAGAAAAATACTTATCATCTGAGCAAGTGTTTCTCATGTGATGAATTGTTGAATATTTGATCGTCTGAGCATGTGTTGCTCATCTGATGGATTATTGGCAGCGTACCAAAAATATTAATTAGAATACTCATCGTTGAACCGAGCATAATTAATAAAATTAATGACCATGAGGTCGTCGTAAAATTATTAAGGTTGGAATCTGGAATGATGATCCTTGGATTCAGAAACCCTAATTTGATCAATTGATGATCAATTCATGGTTCATCAGAAGTTTAACCATGGGACGAAGGAGGGAGCGACTACATGGGACCGTGGATCAACCATGTAGTGTCCATATGCTCACGTGAGAAAATACAAAGAACTCCTGAAGAGTTGACGATTTTTTGGTGAAAGAATGATTAAATGTTGGTTTAATCATTTATTCGAAAATGCTCGTCTGAGCCTTAGGTGAGAAAACCTAATTAATTATGACGGAGTGAGGGACCGACCATAGGGTCATGAAACCGGCCCTGGGTAGTCACCTGACCGCCTGATGATCACTTCATGAAAATCCAAAGTGTTTGGAAGAGTCTTGGACCTAATACGTGCAATTGTGCAAATTAGGTCAAAACTGTGAAACTTGATGGGACCGGCTTCTGTAAGCCAAAGAGCCAATCTTGGTCGGTCAAGATAGCGTGCTCGTGTCCCCAAGGCATCCGCGTCTCAGTCCTGAGAATTTTGATATTTTCTGGCGTGCAATTGAGCATCCATTCGAGAAAATATGCCAAAATTAGGGTTTTGACGAAACTGAGGAAAACACAATGAGATGATGGAAAATAATTATAAAATAAGGAATAAGGAGGCGTGGGACCGTCGAGGCCAAGGCATGGTCGGTCGGTCATGACCACGGTCCCGTGGTTCCATTTTCCTTAATTTTATAATATTTTTGATGATTTTATGAAGAATTCATGAATTTTAAGAAATTTGATGAATTTAGGGAGTTTCCATGAATTGAAGGAGTTTTCATGAGTTCAAGGAAGCAAAAAATATTAAAATAATAAAAACACGGGCATGTGGGACCGTGGGGACGTGGCCGGCCGTCTAGAGGCCCGGTCCCACGAGTTTTCATAATTTTTTATATTTTTTAAGTATTTTTCATGATTTGAGGGAATTTTTCCTAATTTGAGAGAAATACAATGAAATCAAGGAATTTGATGAATTCAAGGAAAAATAAAATAAAATAATAAAACAAGGGGCGTGTGGGTCCGGCTAGGGCATGGTCGGCCGGCTAGTGGCCCGGTCCTACAAGTTTTCATAATTTTATTTATTATTTGATGATTTGTGCAAAATACCATGAAATCAATGAGTTTTTTCATGAAATTAGAGAAATAATAATAATAATAAAATAATGAGGAACCGTGAGGTGTGGGGCCGGCTGGGACCAAGGCATGGACGGTTGGCCAACGGTCACGCCCCACACTTCTTTCCTTAATTTTATATTATTTTTTACGAATTTATGAAAATACCATGAAACCGAGGAGTTTCCTCGAGACGAAGGAGATTTGATAAAATGAGAGAATTTTCATCAAATCATGGAAAATAATAAAAATGCATTAAAATATAAAACTGGCGTGGGATTGACCACGACACGGTTGGTCGGCCGTGTGTCCGTGCTCCCAGCACCCTGGTCAATATTTTTAATTATTTATTATTTTCTTCCCTATTTTGCATAGGTTCATCGTTTCGTTGTATTTTGAAATACTCGTTCGTGCGGTGACTGTTAGTGTATCATCGTTGAATACACCTTCACCATTTGAATCGGGGCTTACTTAGAGGTAGCTCAGACTCCCGGTTGTTGATTATTTATTACTAATTGTGGAATTCGGTGGAGAATAATTCACAAAACTGAGTAATAAGATGTTTATTATTAATTCATAAGATCAGCTGAGGATTCGACTACGAATTCAGAATAATAAAGTGAGCATTACCATTCCATGGGATCGTAGATTCGACCGTAGAATCATAGTAATTAAGATTTATCTATTACCATTTACGAGACCAGTTGTGGATTCGATCATGAAATCGGAGTAATGAGATAATATAGTTATTGTTATTCTATGAGATCAAGTCGTGGATTCGATCATAGAATCAGAACAATTGTTTATTGCCATTCCATGGGACCAGTCGTGGATTCGACCATGGAATAGGAGAAATTGTTATTGCCATTCCATGGGACCAGTCGTGGATTCGACCATGGAATATGAGCAATAATAGATTATTCTGGGAATTCTGTAGTGAATGTCACGGCAGAATTAATCTTAATTAGGAATAATTGACTTTGTGGCTCTATACTAGCAGAGCAAGTTGTCTAGGAGCATTAATTATCCCGATATGAGCTTGTCGGTAAGTCATATCCTTTATATAGTCAGGGTAAACTCGTTGTTTGTTCCTGAAGACGTTATCGCTCTATACTAGCGGAGCAAGCTGTCTAGAAGCCGTCCATCTCGTGATACTATATAGAAATAATCACTGAAAGCGTTCAATATTCATGAGATATGCCGTTGTCCAGTCGTGAGACTACATATCTACATGTACTCTGAGAGAAAGTACTCTCCGTTGAGAATTCGATGAGAGACCCGTGTCTCAATAGTCATGTCTGATTGCTGGATCAGAGCTTCGTATAATTATGAGTTTACGATTTTAGCCCTTGTCGAAAATCCACCATCTACAATATAATTCCATGGAAGGAAAGAACACAACTGAGAACCACATATGCAAGTAAGAAACTTGTGTGATTCCTACTGCATCGTTATACATCATAAGGTTGAATAGTTCAAGGCTTCATGTTCAGTAATCAATCAACATGCCCGACAAGTACTCATTGAGGAAGATCCAAGCAAACGACCATCTTTTTCGGCACAATAATTTTCTACTTGTAAACTCTTTCTAGCATTTACACTGAATTCGCATAAATTTATATATAATGTGGGGATTATTTGAATTTTAACAGAAGTTTTATTAGCTAGTTAGTGTCACCGAAATTTAAATTTAATTGTGTTGAGAATTGTTTATGTTAATTCAAATGGATCCTTCAAATTTAAATTAAGTTGTGAATGGATATCTATGTTCATATGAACCCATTCAATTTAAAATTTGAGTATCTTTCTTTATTCAAAGGATATTGCATGAGATGTAGTATATAGACGAAGATCAATGCTACAAAGTTATATGTAAGGAATTGGAGAAAATAACATACAAGTAGTATCATTGCCCTATTGGGAATGAAGATTTTCTAACAAAATCTAAATGTAATCGAGTCATGTTAAAAAAAATATGGGATCGACCTTCCTTTGACGCCTTTGATAGTATGTGATTCCCCTAAGCAAAGTTTCATTCTTACACGAGATGTTTAATTTGTATTCATCATAAATACATCAAACGAACAACAATTGTAGCGTGGTTGAAAATGAGCAATTTTGTGTGTCAAACCATTTCTTATCATGAGTTTATGAATTCTTAGCCGTCTTTATAAAAATGTGTACCTGAGCATACCTCCAAGCTCTAGTCATAAACCAAATTTAGTCACGCCAAAGGCCAAATTAGTTAAATCTCGGTATCAGTCCTTAGATTTTTTTTCCTGTGTAAAAAATTATTACTTTTGTTTTAGGTTGAATTGTTTATATGTACATTGATGGCTACTAATTGGGTAGTCATTACTAAACCAAACAGAAACAAAACAAAAAATAAACTTAATAAGAAAAAACTCTTATTGGATATAGGATTCAAAATTATTTTTATATACTGCCTTTGTCCCACAAGCCTTTCACTTTTATAATCTAGCTTATTTTAGGGAAAAATATTTCATGTTGCAAAGAGTATGATATACGTTTGATTAGTGCCGACAGATAACCGATCATAAATTAGACCCGACTCGCAAATCATAAACACGTTATGTTACCTCCCTAATTTTATGCCTATGGCATTTATTTGGAGCATATCAATTTCTTCTCTCAATTTGTGCAAATGGCTATGGGGTGACAAATTTGGCGAAAATACTAATCTAGCCTCAAATTAACTGTTAATACTAACCCATATAAATACAAATCAATTACTATGTTCAGCTACAAACCATAAAACAAAAAAAACTTTTTATTCACATCCAAACTTTCCAAATTCAAAACCCTGATAAAAAAATGATTTTTTTGTCCAACGATCTCCGATCCAAGGTAAATCTCCATCAACTCGTTCTATTATGAACATTTATTCATTGATTTACATGTTTGAAACCCCAATTTTGAAAATCAAAATTCGTGATTTATCATATCCATCGATTTTGGTTTTGTTCTTCGTTCCATGAAGTTCATGCAGAGGAATAGGTTTATAAGATGATTAGCATCGACCAATTCTGGGTAGAAATTAGAATATATAAAGACTTAATCAGAGTCGGTTTATAAGTACATGAACATAAACCAATTTTGGGTACTAATTTTTTTTGAACTTTGTACTCTTAAAATCGGTTTTTATGTTCGTGTTTCATGTACCGGTTATGTCATTTGTCTCTTGAGATTCCCATAAAAGAATTAATATTTATTTATATGTCTTATCCACAGATTCTTAGGGTTTATTTTTCTTGTGTATTTTTGTTATTAGAATCGGATTATATATATTTTCATATGCACTGATTGTTAAACTTGATTTTTGTTTTGTATATATATGAACTTCAGTCACTTAACCTTTTATTCTCGAGTCATCCAACAAGAGGATGTTGACAGGAAACCAGATATTTTTGTACCTAAAAGCTTGTACAAGTTCCGCTTTGGCGCAGGGAGACTAAATTGGAGCAGGCATTGGCATTGGCTGACAAGCTTGCATATGAAGTGATGATTGAGCTCATCAGTTTTTTTAGAAAAAGAAGTGATGCATTTGGAGATCGGAGGGTAGACGACAGAGTGATGAATACTTTGTTTACATAAATGGATGCAGGTGCTACTGCCGATGGTGTTGTTAGTGCTCCAAATGTTGTAGCTCCCTGATGTCGTGCTCACTGATGCTTTGTGATGTTACCTAGTTATAAGTTTAAGTTTTTAATAATTTTAATGGTTTGTAATGGTTATCAAGACTTGTTTGCGTGATGGTTTTAATGAATTATAACACAATGGTGTGATGCAACAATTAACTTGGGTTTTAACTATAATTATTGTATGTAATGAGTTTATGATAAAAACGAGTTTATGCATGCTTCAGATTATGTTTTGTAAAAATAAGTACACTATCGGTCTATATGTACTACACAATAAACCTATTCTTTAGATCTCATCAAGAATATCAGTTTATGTAGGTATTCATATGATTTGATTCTTCAAGCCTTGTAAATGTCAGTTTTTCTGTATCTTCTTCTAGTCAAAATCGGATTACATATGCAGAAATATGAACCGATTATGCTCGGTGGAAAGTTCAAATTCTTTTTTTATTTTCAGACCTACAATTGGTTAATGTTGACAACTATAAAGACCGATTCTTATTGGCATAAAACCCTAATTGGTTTTACATGGTCATTCACGAGAACGGATTGTGCTCAATGATTTCACTTTTTCCGAGAAAAACTAGTCGTTTGGGTGTTTCTCTATATAAAGAGACCTCATCCCCAGACCAGATGTTCCTCAAACTTGCATATTCAGTTCACTCTTGCTCCATAAAATCTAAAAATACACATTTCATACCACTACATACAAGCATGGCATCATTTGAATCCGCTGAAGATTTGCCATAATGAGAACATGGTACGCCGAAAGTCGAGTTGTAGATCTCTACCCCGTAAGGGTATAACCCGAAACCTTTTGGGCGAAGATATATAACCAATATAAGCGAGATTATGGGAACCCAAAGAGAATAAGTCTTCAACAAATTCATGATAGGTACCAAATCATCCAAAATGCGATAATTGCTTTTAAAGCTATCCTCCAACAACGAGTCTTCAACGCTAGCCATTTAATCTTTTCCTTTCAACGATTTGTAAGTATTTGTATGGTTTATTTTACATAAGCTAAATTGTTTGATCTTCTAACTAAACAATACTAACAAAGTAAGTTTGTGTTGTGTTTTTATAGGAGGAAATCGTAAAAACGCACTTCTTGGAGGAAAGGGTGGAAGCATTCACATTTGATGAAAGATATCATTTCATGGTATCCAAAACCCCGGAGTATGCCCCGGCCCATATGCGAGTTTTGTTGAATCAGACTCGAATTCCTCCGATAAATATTGATAGTTTTAGAAGTTTTTGTATATATTTTCTTGGTATCCCTATGTGCACCCTCACGAGACTATAAATCGTCCACTAGGATTTCCTAGGCTTTAAAGGCTTGATGCATGTCCTAAGTGCATCCGTGATTCCTACTAATTCAAAGGAGTAGCTTTGAAACGAATGAATATGTCCTAAGAGTATGAATGAATTTTTTTTTCTTATGAATATGAAATAATATGTTTATATATGACTAGTAAAAAGCTGATTATGGATGTCTTTGGTGAATGACAAACACCAACCTAGAACCGGTCCACGAGCGCATGAACGTAAATCGATTCTGGTTGGTGTTTAAAAAAAAGGGACAAAAAGTTCGATTAACATTAACTAATTTCACATCTAACACGGTTAATTGGCACCGAAAATGATTAATAAACAATAATTAATCAAGGGTAAAATAAGCACTTAGGTGAGTAGTTAACTAAGGAGTTTTTGAAATTACTTCTTAATAACCCAATTTTTATCTTTCAGTGATAGGCCCCAAACAAAAACCATAAGCCTCAAACTAGGGTGGTTATGTTAGTGCCTCCTTATATATCTGTTAATTTTTTTATTTTTTATTTTATTTTATTTTTATTATTTTATTTTTATTTTGTAAATAAGGCATTGCATAGAAAAAACTAGGACTCTGAAAGAGTCGAGGTTACAAAAGAAGTAGAGCCATCCAACATGAGATTTGAGGAGCTCTCAATATTAGAATTATCTACTAAGAATTGTTTTCTACTACTAATAGGTGGGATTTTATCCCATTTGAAACAGTTGTTTACATTTTTAGCAAATTCGGCTATGTTATCTGCCACTTGATTTCCTAGTCTAGGAACAAAGACAAAACCCAAACAGTTGTTGCAAAGATGAGCTAATATATGAGCTTCTTGTATATAAGCTTTAGTTGTCAAAGATACATCTGCATTCTGACCGTTGATGTAGTTAAAAAGACTTTCGCAATCACCCTCAATACCGAAGTTCTTTATCTGCTTCTCTTTGGCCCAAACTTTCGTTTGCCAGACTCCTATAGCTTCTGCTTCTTGTGGGTCAAGACCTGCTGGAAGTCCTACCTTTCCTCCTTCACAATCTCTTGTTCCATTTCTCGAAATAAACGCATAAGTAGATGGTAAAGATTCAGAAATCCAAGTAGCATCAACATTAAATTTCAGGTTTCCGAAGCTTGGTGCTTTCCATCTAAAACTGTTCTTCTTTTTCTGCTTAGTTCTAGAGATCTTGCCTTTTTTTTGTAGACCAAAACTCGATATGTCTTAGTATTTCCAAGTTTAAAGCAGTACTATCCTTACTTTTATTTTCAAAGATTCTGTCACATCTTTCCTTCCAAATGAACCACATTTTTGTGAGTAAGATTTCTACAGAAATATCCTTCCTAGGATTTTCCATCCAAGTTTTACAAAGATCTAACATTGTGTTTGATTGATCTATGTTCAAAGATACAAGATTGGGATCAAAGTTCCAAATAGAAGCAGCATAAAGGCAATGAAAGAGAAGGTGTTCTGTAGTTTCAATTTCATTCTTACACATAGTACAAATAGGAGAAACATCCTTAACTTTACCATAAAGTTTAGCGTTAGTAGGCAGGGCATCTTATAAGCATTTTCATAAAAAGAGTTTAATTATTTCAGAAATATTAAGTCTCCAAAGAGATTTCCAGAAAGATTCGGGTAGAGGTAGACTGGTTATATCCAAACCACTTTCATTTAACTTTTCATACATCGATTTAACAGTAAAATCGGCTGTTTTAGTTAGAGTCCATCTTAATTGGTCTTTCCTAAGAATATGATTAGTCTCTCCAAAGAGGTGTATTTTCTTAATTTTGTTAGCAATGTTACTAGGGAAAGTAGAGCAGATTTCCAAGAAGCAGTTTCAGAGTCAATCAAATCAGATACTCTAACAAGATTGTTGTTACTAGAATCTTTTAGATGCAGCAAATTTTGTTTTAATCCAGGGATCCAGTAATCTTCCCAAATATTGATATCTTGGCCATTTCCTACTTAGCCATATACTATATTTTTCCGCTAAATCTAGCCCTTGTTTTATGCATTTCCAAGTCCAAGAACTCCTAGAATTAACTTTAGTCCTAAGAGGGGATTTATTTCTGAAGTATTTTGGACCCATAAAGCATTAGGTTCTTTTAACAATATCCAAGCTACTTTAGCTATCATGGCAAGGTTAAATTTTCGAGCATCTCTAAAGCCTAGACCTCCCTTAAGAATAGGTTAACAAAGGTTTGGCCATGCTTTAGGATAAAAAACCCCTTCCTCCGGCCTCTTTTCCCCACCAAAAGTCTCTTTGTATGGCATTTATTTTACTAGTTATTGTTTTTGGTAGCACGAAACTAACATCCCATTAGGTAAGATGGAATACCAGAAAGGACAGCTTTATTGAGGACATATCTACAAGGTTGGGCAAGAACAAGACTTTTCCACCCTTTGGATTTAGATTTCATTCTTTCCAGGATAGGATTGAAATTTTTTCTTTTTGATTTCTCCATAAACAGATGAGCTCCTAAATAAGGGTCTTTTAGGTTGATATGTTTTATTTTTAATAACTTGGATATCATCCTTTGATGTTTAGGTTCAACTTTCTTACTAAAGAAAACTCCTGATTTCTCAAAGTTTATAACTTGTCCTGAGACCTTACTAAAGGTTTCTATTGTGTATAAAATATTTCTACATTCTACTAAGTCAACTTTCACAAAAAGAAGGCAATCATCAGCAAAAAACAAGTGGGAGATAGGCTCACTTTTAGGAGTTATTTTAACTCCATGAAGGATTTTTTTCTGTTCCTGCATAAGAAAGAGTCTAGAGAAAATTTGCATACAAATAATAAAAATATAGGGGGAGAGAGGGTCACCCTGCCGTAATCCTCTAGAAGGTTTGAAGATTTCTCCAGGACTACCATTTAAGAGCACAACAATAGAAGTAGTTGAAATGCATTGTTCTATTAGTTTGCACACCTCATCATTGAATCCAAAGGTTTTTAATGCATTTAAAAGAAAGCTCCAATTAACCCTATCAAAGGCTTTGGACATATCTATTTTGATTCCTAGACCTCCAGTTTTAACTTTTTTCTTTTTGAAAGAATGTATGATCTCGTGAGAAACTATGATGTTATCTGATATTTGCCTAGAGGATAGAAAAGCAGATTGGAAGGGTGATATTATTTTTTCTAAGGTTGGTTTGATTCTATTTGCTAATAGCTTAGCAATGACTTTGTAAATAGTATTGCACGGTCTTATGGGCCTGAATTGACTAGGCTTCTTAGAGTTTTTTAGTTTAGGAATAAGAAAAAGATGAGTTATGTTTAGGTCAGGGTTCATAATTTTCTCTTTAAAAAAGTTTTGTGTTGTGTCAGTGACTTGTGAACCTACCAAATTCCAGTTATGAATAAATAAACTAACTGGGAAGCCATCTGGACCTGGGGATTTATTAGGTTTCATGTTTTTGAAGACCAAAAAGATTTCCTCTTTAGAGGGGATAGCTAGAATTCTATCATTATCAGAAGTAGAAACGGATGCTTGTATATCTGTAAAAATTGGATTAGATAACTCCACTTCTGAGGAAATCTCACAAAAGATAGATTGAAAGTAAGAATTTAAAGCATTATGGATTTCCTTCCTATCTTTAGTTATTTGGTTTTGTTCATTAGTTATACTTTGAATTGTGTTTCATTTCCTTCTTCTCAAAGTAATTGTGTGGAAATATTTAGTAATCCTTTCTCCTAGATTGTTTAGGTTGTCTCTTGAT
This sequence comes from Papaver somniferum, assembly GCF_003573695.1. Lineage (NCBI taxonomy): Eukaryota > Viridiplantae > Streptophyta > Magnoliopsida > Ranunculales > Papaveraceae > Papaver > Papaver somniferum. Next base: position 143,037,551 of record NC_039360.1, on the reverse strand, counting down.
TGTTGTTTAGTTATGGCCTCTTGGGTGTCGTAAAAGATTTCTAGTTCCTTTAATTTACCTTTAATTTTATTCTATTGATATAAACTAACTCTCTGGGATTGTAATCTTTCAATCTCCTTAAGTATTTTATTTATTTTTTTAAAGGATAAACCAAAAATGTTTGTTTTCCCGTCAACAAGATTTATCCCTACCTGTTTAAGGTTATGTACAAGACTAGTTGATGCTTCTAACTCAGTAGAGTCATTCCAAGAACCGTGAATTACTTGTAAGCAAGATAGGTATTTCAACCATGTATCATAAAATTTAAAGACCCAATCAGTTTTAGATATTTTAGAATCTAATGTAAGTAAAATATGGCAATGATCAGAACCTACTGCTACTAAATGTGAAAGGGAAGCATATGGGAATTGAGTGTGCCATTCTGCATTGATCACAGCTCTATCTAGTCTTTCCTGGATATTTTATTCCCTTCCCTATGGTTGTCCCAAGTATAGTCACTACCAATATAGCCTAAGTCATAGAGTCCTGATCTTTCTAGGCTGTTTGCATAGTAATCACTATTAGTTTTGTTGAAACGTACTCCTCCTAGTTTTTCAGATTGGTTGAAAATCATGTTGAAATCTCGTATTACTATCCAAGGCATCATTCTTTGGGAACCTGGCTAATTGGGGCCTATAACACTTAATTTGGGCCTATCAAATTTTCATTCTCACACCACCAAATTACTATGGAAACCCAAACTTCTAAAAAATACTAATTTACCCCCACATTAATTCCTAAAACAATCTCATATAAATACTAATCCTTACCATTTTCAGTAAATCCAAAAACATAAAAACTAAACCTAAAAAAAGTTTATATTTCCATCATAAACTTTCCAAATTCTCAAAACCCTAATCAATTTTTTCTTTTTGATCCTCTCCTCCAAGATCTTCAAGAGCTCACATTGGAGGACATCCTCAGGAAACCACAACGAGTGCCAGAAAGAAGCCTCTATAAGTTTTCCTATGGGCGTGAGACCCATCTTGAACAAGCCCGCGCATTGATTGACAAGCTTACACTGGAGGAGCTTTATGAGGTCATGAGGTTCACTAGGATGAGGAGAAACATGATTTCAGCTGAGATGGAGCTCCATGCAGAAATGGAAGGTATGTGGGAACAAATGGCTCAACCACAAGCTGCTGCTTCTCCGGATGGTGCTGATGCTGGTGATGCTGGTGTTGGTGCTCCTGCTGATGGTGGTGCTGCAAATGTTCCCGGTGGTGATGATGATGTTGATGCTGGTGCTCCTGCATTTTAAGTTTTTACGTTTAAGTTTTAGATATTAAAAGTTTAGGTTTATAAGACTTGTGGATGTTTTAAGTTTTTAACACTCTTTTAAGGTTTGTATTTTGGATGATCTCTGTTCAATTCTTTTAAGTTCTTAACACTCTTTTAAGGTTTGTTCAACTTAATGCACTTGAAGTTTTAATTATAATTATGTGTTGCAACAATCGGTCTACTTGATATGGCAACATAAACCGATTGAGCAAGCTATTTTTCTTGTATGTTTTTCAAGCTAGAATTGGGTCACATATGAATATATATAAACCTATTGTTCAAGCTATTTTTTATGTATGTTTTTCAACCTAGAATCCGGTCACATATGAATATATATAAATCGATTAGTTTCGGCGAAAATTCAATTTTTTTACATGTCTTTAATCGGTTTATGTTGGTCACAAAAAAGATCGATTCCTGGTGGCATTAAAACACAATCGGGTTATATATACCTTCTAGAAGACCGATTATGCCAAATTATTTCACGTTTTTCAAAAAAATAGTCGTTAGAGACTTTCTCTATAAATAGAGACCTCACCCTTGGACCCCATTTGCCCCAAAATTGATCATTTTATTCCCCCTCACTCCATATACTCCACAACTACTCATTTCATACCTCCACATACAAGAAATAGCATCATTTGATTCAAACGAAGATTTGGTAATCACCAAAACATGGTACGCGGAAACTCGAGTTAGACGTCAATCCTCCGTAAGGGTGGATTCCGTAACCTTTTGGGCTAGGGTACACGAAAAATTTAGCCAAGAATTTGGAAATCCTAATGGAAGAAGTGTTCAACAAGTCCATGATAGGCATCTAGTCATCGAAAATGCGATACTTGCTTATTTAGCTATCCAACCTCAGATTTTTAACACTCGTACCTTCAACTTGTCCATTGAACAACTTGTAAGTATTTTTGTGGTTTGTTTTACGTAACCCATGTTGTTTTATCTTCCAATGAAACACCACTAACAAATGTAAGTTTGTTTTTGTGTTTTTGTAGCACGAAGTCGTGAAAGCGCGCTATTTGGAGGAAAAGGGTAAGCATTCGCATTCGATGCAAGCTATCACTTCTTGGTAGAAAAAATCCTGGAGGATCACCCGGACTTCATGGATCGTGTATCGTCTTCGAAGGAAGATTGATGGCTTTACAAGTTTTTGTATAGGTTTTGTGGGTAGACCTCTATGTAAACCCTCACGAGACATAACTCGTCCACTAGGGTCGCCTAGGGGTTTAAAGACTTGATGCATGTACTAAATGCATCCTACAATAATAATGGAATGAATGAAAAAAAATCGTATGAAAGGAAACAATCGGTTTATATATGTAATATGTAAAACCCAATTATGACAATCAGATTATACATATGGAAACATGAACTGATTATAGATGTCCTCTGTTAATTCGGAAACACTATTCCAGAATCGGTTTACATTTTCATGAACGTAAACCGATTCGGAGTACTGTTTACGGAAAGAAATCTAAATGTTTGATGTTTTGAAAAACTCTCTAACATTAGTTAATCTCACATCCAAAACATAATTAACCCCTAAAATGATTAATTAATACTAATTAATCAGGGGTAAAATAGGTATTTGGGTAATTATTTTGATAAGGGGTAATGTGAAGGTTATTTCTAATGACATTTTTTGTCATCTAGCTATAGGCCCAAATTAAGTGCTACATGCCCCAATTTAGCCAGGTTTGGGAAACATGTTTACTGATTTCTTCTAAAAAAATCCCAAGCTATGTTTCTATTAGTTGGATAGGGACTGCAATAGAAACATGTTAGACTCCATTTTTTGTTCTCAAAAGAGGATTTGACAATGATATTTATCATATTAATATTCCATTGAACAATTTCAAAATGGAATCCATCTATCCAAGCAACAACTAATCCTCATGCGGTTCCTATAGGGTCAACAATGTGATAATTGTGATAATTAGGGAAGGAAGATACTAATTTTTTGACAAGGGGTCTTTGATTTTTGGTTTCAAATAAAAATAGAATTTATGGCTTTTCTTTAAGAAGAAGATTAGTTAAGTGATTTTGGGTTTAGGGGTTTCTACAACCTTGCACATTCCATGCAAGAATTTTCATAATGCTAAGAGTAATAGAAAGAGCAGTTATTTCAAGAAACAAACAAGGGGTTCAATACAAAAAAAAATCAGAGAAAATCACACACATAGCAAATAAATGAAGCAAACAGTCTAATTGATTTTACAGCTAAAGGGAACAAAATAAGATGAATTTAAAGGGGATTTAAAGGAATCAGAGATATGGTGAAATTCAAATGAATTTTAAAAGAAAACTACCTGTGTCTCGTCCTGCTGCGTTTGAGGGACCAAATCAGGGAAAGGAATTGGTTGATAAGTGCTTGAGCCTGCCTTATGATCAGCAATGCTTGACCCGTATTGATTAATTATTAAAAAAAAAATCGTCTTGAGAAGGAACGGAACAAAGTTGTTCAGACGATGAGGAAGAAAGGAAATCAGAGACAGAAATTTTGAATGCAGATTTTGGCTGAGTTACAGGAATTTGAAATGATGATGCAATGCAAAATTTATGATCCATACAAGAAGAAGAGCTCACCGGCAAGGAAGGGGAAATTAGGGATCGAACAAACAGGATTTTTCTTCATGTTTAGTTAGAAAGTAATCTTAGATAATGTAATACCCCGACTTCGGCAGTGGTTCGTCGATGAAATTGAATATAAGTAATGATTTGTCCTTTCCTAACACCGAGGCCTGATGGGTACACTTGTTTGAGTTGTGGGAAAAACTTCTCAGTTAAGCGTGCTTGGCTGGGAGTAATCACATGATGGGTGACCTCTCGGGAAGCTGCTGCTGGATAACCGCAGTGGTGCCGTTAAAAATCCCACACTATTGGATAATCGCAGTGGGTAAGTGGAAACTAATATCGCTGTTAGTTGGGATACAACTAAGGATGGTTCGGTTGTGCTCGGGTGTGAGAGTATTCTGGGTTGTTATGCCAGATACTGGTCTCACAAGAGGCAAGGAACGTCTACATTATACCTAGGCCTTTTCAGCACAATTGGTTCCAGAGTTGGCAGAAAACTCTGCAGTTAAGCGTGCTCGGGCGGGAGTAATCCGGGGATGGGTGACCATCCGGGAAATTTCTATTGGATTACCGCAGCAATGCCCGTTGAAAACCCCACACTGCCGGATGACCGCAGTGGCTAAGTGGGGACAGTATCGATGGAGGGACGGGTCATTACATATAATGTTCCTCCTATATGGGCATTATGAAAATTCAAATTATTGAAAGCATGTTGGTGTTTGAACAAACGTAAGTAAAACGCATACCATAAAACACCATTGATAGGGATAGTACGTACTACAATATTACTCCTACTCCTAGTCCTACTCGTGATGATACAAAGTACTAGAGTAGTAGTGGTAGTACTTGGGGCTAGTAAGAAAGTAGGTACTGCTCAGCGAGAGGAGGCATAAGAACCAGCATTGCAGTAAGAGCCTGCAACCACAACAGCAAACCCTGCCTTGTCTATTCCTTCTCATGATAAGTCCCTTTTGAAAGTTTTTAATCTAAGCAAAAACAAATTTTAAATTTTTGTCTGACACGTGTACATTTCTTATTACACCAGCTACTACACAAACTTCGTTTATATGATAAACAACTTATTAAAATTCTTTCCTTCATTCATTAAAGCCAATGCTTATAAATGATCTCTGACCAACTCTAATGAAAACAAATTACAAACACAATCTAAAAACTAACAGATCCTTCCCTATATAGGGTTCATAGACGATGCACGACAATACAGTTGCTAGATATATGTGTCTCATGCAAGTTGGTCCCACAAACCCAACAATAGCCCTAAACCCTAGTCATTGATTCATCTCAATTGTTTTGTTTGTTTTCCAAAGAGTGATAGTGAGCATAGTGGGTGGATCTGAGTTACAATGAGATAGCAGTACGTACTAGTCATTGAGAGGTGCACAAATGATGAGAACACAATTGAATTGCATGCATAAAGATGCCCCCAAACACCCGAAGTGGTTTTGGTTTATTTGTTTTTAATTTTCACTTTTTACAGTTTCATGAGCAGGGAATCAATAAACAAATTAACATGTGTCCATCATTTACAAGGTTTGTCGGACTACAGGAAGAGAGGATCATGGCTTTGTTGTTCATATTTTTGTTTTTGAAATACAGTCGAAAGCGACTAAACCGTGGAGCAGACTCGTTACTTGATAGCACTGACACAACAAAAGCCCCTCTACCTTGGTAGCACATAAAAACACAAGGTGAAAAAAGAACGAAAGACCATGGAATACTTGCATAGGCAAATTACAAAAACTGCCTCGGCAATTTTCACCATTAGCATCAATATTGTAATTCTTCCAAAAGTAAAATAAAATTACTGTACAGTAAAATAAACATTAAAATTTTATCTATCCAACACTGGTTCTCTCTTTTTCTCATTTCACAATTTTCTCCAACTTCCTTCTTTAACAACACTATTATCTACACGAATGTGCCCTTTCTTCAGGGTCCCCCTACCATTTGTTCTCCTAACCCTGGACCTCCTGGGGTCGTTGAATCAACCAAAACCAAATCCTTCATTGGCTTCATGAATAGCCAGCAGCAGTCTCTCCTCTAAATGCTGTTTAGAGGGATACTCAGGTAGGTCCAACTGGTTGAAACTGCATTCAGTAAAAAAACAATAGAATCTGGTTTAGTTTCATCCTTGAAACGAATAAGACAAAATAGGAAAAAGGAAACTAGGGAAGATTGAGAAAAATGAAGATGTAGAAACAAAGTGAGTGAGTACCATGTATGAGCAGAAGGCAGGTGATCAGCGCTGCCATAGGCCTTGTGAATCTGAAACCTCTGCGAGCCTGAAATTCCCTGGAGTGCGCTAAAACCTTCCAAAGGTACCTTCACAAGGTCGTAAATAATGCATATCAGAACCTAAACTACACAAGATGTGTGTGTGTGTGTGTGCTGCTGGTTGCACAGAGCAATAAACCTTTATTTATCATAAGATTTGTGACAAAATTATAACAAAATTCTAGGAAGCATAGAGATTATAAAGCAACCAGTACCTTTGATGTGCCAGTCACAAACTGCAAGAGACGAGCTTTATCCTCCTTGCTAAAACCTTGAGCCACCTCCCAAAACCATTGGATAATGGGTGAAGCAGAGCTGTAGCCAGCATACTCGGTATTCGCTCTCATGTCGTCCACTGATGTTTTTTTGAAGTGGAATCAGTATAACAAGTCTTCAACAAAAACAAATGAAACCGTAAACATGCATAAAGTAGAGAAGATGAACTCACAGTCGATGTCTGGAAGCCCGCTAATCAACAACTCCAGCTCCTTGTCATTGAAAATAGATATCAACTCCCGTGAGATCAACTCATTAAAACCTTCCAAAAATGCATTAATCTGGGGACGAATAGCAGTTGTCAACCGATGCTCAGCAACAAGATCCACATATTCATGCTTGTTCTCCTCAGTAACACGAATATTCCGCCCACCAGGAATCAGTTCATAATCAGTGACCTGCATTTCACCATCGTTGCGTGTTTATAACATCATTATATATTTTGAACAAAATCATTGACCACCAAAACATCTAATGCGCAATTGGTAGTCGGCATTACCTCGGCCCTCTCATATAATATCAGCTTCTCCTCGTCGGCGTCCATGCTGAAAGTTAGGTCTAGCACATCACTAATGTCATTCTACAGAAAAGAAGATGCAGAAAAGAAGAAATAGTTAAGCAATCAAATCAGCATGACATTAAAATTATTAGATAAATTAAGTATTCCGTTAAAAAAATTATTAGAAAAGCTTGCGAGTAGTAAGCATTGTGTACCTCAAGCATCCATTTTAAATTTTTGAAGTAATCAGGATCTATAGCCTCAATGTCATGATAGGTCACTTTCACCCCTAAGATATGCTTATAGAATGATCGAGTGAAGTGAACATCAAGAAGCTGCCCGTCGAACAGAGCTTTCCCAACCTGCACCAGTGAAAGAATATTATAAGCCCATCATCATGAGATAACTTAGCAATTAGCAATCAAATAAATACAAGAGACCCAGTTACGATAGTTGCAACAGCGATAGAAACACACCACTCGGCCAACAAACTTGAAGTATGAAAGATGTTCTGTCTGGTAAACAGAGTTGGGATTCGGCTGAAATGTTGACTCATTACCAACTGTTGTAAAAAGTAGCGCCCCCTTGTCAAAAATAACCCTTGACAACAACTGATACCATTCCCTTGTAAGTCCACCAGCATCAATTCCTTCCTCTCCCTGGAAATGAACAGTCAACCTCCCCTTTAGATCTTGGGTGGAACGCATGCGCAGCTGGTTATATGAATCTTCGAGAATGTAAGCTCTTCTGACTGAAATTCTCAATGGACTATGATGATGGTCATGCTGGTGCTTTATTTTTGATCTGAAGTGAGACCGCTTGTTGTCGAAGTCGATAAAACGCGGCACCTTCAACATCAGAGAGAATGACTTTTCGAGCAGCCCAGGGTTTTGTCTTATAAAAGCATTCAACAGCTTCCTATGCTTTTCTGAGAACTTCACAAATACAGCATTTTTCTCATCACCTTTTGCATTGGAAGCCGAAGTTGTCCTCTGCTGTCCGGAGGAAGTTGTGGCCTCTTCAGTTTCAGAAGTCCCAGCAGCAGAGAGGTCATTACTGGCTCCTGCTTGTAAAGGATCTAACTTCTCACATGTTACAAAGAATGATTCAATATATGGCAACACATTTTGAGTACCCGCAGGAAGTGGGGATACTGCACTTGCTGTCGTGGGTGATAAGCTTCTGGATGCAGGGAATAAATCAGGAACAGCATCCGAGTAGCTCTCTATCTTGCTTATGCATGTGCTTAACTCCAACCATAAGGGATCCAAAACTGAATTTATCCCCCGCACCTGAGTTTGAGTATCAGTCTGATCTTTTCCTTCAGGATCTTTCTCCTTCTCTTGCAAGCATGCAACAAGAGAGCTTAGTGCTTGTAGAACCCTCAGAATTGCAGTACCATCATTGGAAGTTGAGCTAAGCAGTGCCTTTTCTGCTTCTCCAAATACTTGCAATTCACCAATGGCAGATCTAGAAAGGTTTTCCACTGAAGTTGCTAACTCTCTGATAAATAAATGGCAATAAGTTGGAGCAATAGCCACCAACTTCTTTAAAACCTCACTGACAAGAGCATAAGCATTGTCTGATAAACTGCAATACCAAAAAGTATTATAAGTAATGGGAAGATGAGGACAGTAGATGCAGGTACCCATAAAACAAATAGAATCAAGAGTTAGATCATACCCTTCACGTGCAAGCAAAGAGCATAAAAGCCTAAGTTCAGCTTGTGGTAGGCCAAGTAGTACAGAGTGAACGTCACATTCTTTATTTGCATGAGAAGATGTGGAAGGTTTAGAGGTTTCACTTTTGGTTGGCATAGCATCATTAGAAGAGGCACCCACATCAGAATTTAACCCCACATCAGAAGCCGCTATTTCAGGGCCAGACGGTTGCTCAGTAGGGGATACTTCTGTCGTATTAGACGTGTTGGAGCTACTTTCAGCATTATCAATGACAACTTCCAATAAATTTAGCAACTGAAAAACAAATAAAAGAAAGACGACATGGATCATCAGTAATTATATCTCAGGGAATTTCAGTGATATTTGTAAAATGCAGAAGCTTGCTTACTTGTTCTAGATGAGCAATGCTCCTCAAATAAAGTGGAAGATTCAACAAACTCAAAAGCAAGACAATCGACGCATCCCCTTCCTGATGCTGCTTATCATCATCTTCCATAACCATCACAGCTTTGCCACGCCCCTGATCAGATCCATGCAACTCTCTTGCAGGAGAACGAGGCAGCTCGAGCTGGAGCAAAAGCTTTGCCACATTTGGATGATTTCGAGCCAAGTAGGTGAGAGTTTCAAGAATACGTCGGGACACCAAGGGAGGAACTCCTGAAAAGACAATCCAAAAAAGAAATTATAGATTATGAAGTACAAAAGTTTATCCAGATATTAGTTACTAAAGTCTGACAAGAACTCATGCAAATCAACTTTGCCTTTCTCCAAACCATGTATACACGGATGTAAATTGCACACCGTAAACCACATAGATGATGGAAGTGATTCACATAATTATAGTCATTATAGTCAGGAGATAGTGGATATATTTAAGAACACACATAGAAATGCATTGGAGGAGATCCAAACAGTAAACAAGGCGTACCATCTAAAAATTGAGGGCGGGAGTACATAACATAACTCTGGCAAGAATACAGCCTATATGAGGGCTCTGACCCATCACTTAATTGATGGACAGGCTTGCGTGTATCAAGCATCAGCATATCCATCAGAATTTGCACCAAACCAGCTCTAGTCTCATGATGAGCACATAGGTTCAAAAGAAGCTTCTGCAACTGACCTTTATAGATGGGCTGAAAAAGAATTACGTTAACATTTTGAAATAATATGAAAGAGAAACCATGAGGTCAAACTTAATTTCACTAAATGCGCACCTGGACAATACGAAGCAACCGTATCAATGCCTTCAAAGCTTCTGTGTCAACTAAAGGTGCCCCTTCAGCTTCGATTAATTTCCCACCTACGGATCTGCGGGAAGCGAGGTTCCCACCAGCTCTGTCCACACTCGACCCAAGAGCATCACCCCGCCTAGAAGATTCTCCTCTGCGGTTTCTAGGATACATACCAAAAAGGGTACGACTATGGTAACGATGTGCCACTCTTTCTCGTAACATAGTTGCCTCCGCAACAAGGGCAGGGGTTAGATTGGCAAGAACAGCATCAGATGATGTCAATAGCACCTGGAATGACCATATTTAACTACAAAATGAGATCTAAAGAAACATGTATACAGAATGCACAAAAAAACTAAACAATCATTTGGCTGCACCTCTTCTCTTAATTCAGCAGGAAATGTGGCTATAATGGAAACGGTATCCATTTCAACAGGTTGCCCTTCCAGTTCCTGGGATTGGTGCAATCTCTGAGCTTGCTGCTGTGCTAAAACCTCTGCACGGATATCTGGAGGGAGGGCTGCTAGGAATTCAGGATCTATATCATTTGCATTCTCAGGTTGAGCATTCGAAGGTTGTGCCACTTGACCTTGTTGAGCAGACAGTACTTCAGCACGCAACTCCTCTGGTAGTGCATCCAGGAATGCAGGATCAATTGAACTGGAATCAACTGCCCTGTCAATCTGCTGGTCGCTAGCTAGAACACTTTGATCTGCTCCTTGATCAGGATTTTCAGAAACTTCACTAACGCTGTGAAGTGAAGCATCTCTGCTACTAGGTGGCATGGGATTTGTTAATGGATTTGCTCTTCTTGGCCGTGCTGGCTGAAGATCACCCAACGGCAATCTATCTGTAGATCCTTGTCTTTCTCCTCCATCATCATGGCCATCAGCACTTCCAATTTCCACTTCAAGGCTACGGAGACTTTCCCCTAAGGTTGCTCCACTTTCACCGCTCTCTTGGCTTACCGCTTCAACATCCCGCACAACAGTTTCATTGCGTTCATACTGCATGTCAACAGCTTGAGCATGCGCTGATGATGCATCTGCTCCTTGAAGAAATTCATTGGCTTCTGGAGCAACATTACTGTTTTCAGCTTCAACCAACTCAGAACCGGATGCTGGGATAGAAGTTTCTCCATTGCTTTCAACAGGTGGCCCTACCGTTACTCCTGTTTCTGGTTGTTCTAACTGAGCTCCCTCCCCTTCAGCTTGGATATCCATGCCATTTGTATTTTCAGAAGGTTTTTCAGGAGTTGGTCTTCTCAACTGGGAAACAAGCAGCTCCTCAAGACCTTGTGGTATAACAGGTGCACTGGAACCACCTCGTTGTTGGCTATCCTCTACCCACATATTGAAACGATGTCCATGCCGGCCACCACTCCTCAGTGACCGGAAAATAGTATCCAGCCGGGATGAAGCATTCTCCAAATTCCTATCTGATAAGATAATATCACCTGCATTATCTAACAATAAGATTAAAAATGAAAAAATGACAGTTAAGTAACAGGAAAGATATGAAGCACACCCAGTTTAAGAACTTACCCGATTGTCTGAACGGAGATGGATGCAATGAAGAAGAAGGTTCAGTCAGGAGAGGATGTTGAGAAGGTGCTCCATTATCAACACTTCTTCCTAGAAGATTGTAAATCGATGTCGTCCGCCCTTGGCGTCTAGAACCAAAAACTTCAACAGGCATCACATGCAGAGCGTCATTGGGGAAATTATTTTCCCTACCAAAAACCTCGATATGGTCAAAAACATTTATCCCATTTATACCCTCCTCCAATCTGAGAATTACACCATCTTCGTCATCCTCCTCATCCTCATCCTCATCCTCTTCCTCCATCACATCTTCATCAAATTCATCCTCGTCAATTTCTTGATCTTCCTGATCTGTGTCAGGATGCGACATGTGATGAACTTCATCTTCATCAAGGTCATGATGTTCCTCATCATCATCGTCATCTTCATCATCATCTTCGTCAACTTCATCTCCCTCATCATCCTCTGACATCTCATCATCATCATCATCATCTTCTTCTTCATCAGCAAGGTCGTTTTGCCCATTCCGTTGGATGTCAAATCTTATTCCTACAGTTTCCATTCCATTCTCAAGAATGCCAGTTTCTTCAGATTCATGCATGAAGTCATCTTCGGCTCCTGGACCGAAACCTCCATCAAGATCCCCATCATTTTCCATATCATCTGTGACAAATTCTGAGCTGACAGATGTCTGTACTGCATTGAAAGGCCCGACATGATCAGATACAATTTCGTTATGATCAGCAGTCTCTGATGGTTGGAACCTATCAACACCAGCTTCGGTTCGTTCGATTTGGTTCTCATCAGCAGGCTTTTCTGAGTTCTCACCCTTTGTGGAGTCAGAAGCGTGAACATGTTCCTTTGTCACCAACTCAAGAGCCTTAACCATCCCGGTGACAACCTTAGACGAATCAGCATGATCAAGGTCCAAGACACGAAGAGCTTTAGTCATCGATTTCACTAGTCCAACTTCTATGTATGTTGCTGAGGCTTCAGCTGAAATATATGAACCCATAGGAGAGCGAGCAGCTAGGATATCATTGAGTAGATCAGTATATGCTTGAATATAGCAATCAGGAGGCCTGAAACCAATAGATGATTCTACAAACTCAATAAACACGTTATCGACATCCGTGAAAACCCTCTTCCTCCCCTCTGTTGAGCGTATGCAAGAGGCAACCAAAAACTGGCCAGCCCTGGTTGCTAGTTTCTGCCTCCAGTCGCCGTCAACTTTCTTTTCCTTCTTGTGGCTTCCAGCGTAAGGAAGAAACTTGTGAAGAATATGATGAAATATTCCTCCACAGCAAATTTCAGGAGGGCCCATTAGAGGAGGACCTCTGCAGTTACTGATCTCGGCATCTCTTCGAAGAAGAATAGGCACGGAAGAGGAGTATGTCAAAAGTATCTCGGTCAACAACTTCAGAACAAAAACTGTCTTTGCAAGAGATGCAGAAGCTTCTTGGCCACTGGTCTCATTATTTTCAGGTACTGTCTCAATTGCCTTTCCTTTCCCTTTATCCGCGGTGTCATCAATGTCCATTTCTGATAATGTTGGGGCACCAGACAACCCATCACCTGAACTGTCATTTTGCGGAGATGGTACATAGGTGATTACAGAATCCAAAAGAAGTTCAATCACGCTTGTAAAACTCTGAGGAGATTTCCGATGAACTTTGGCACTTTTGATACTTGAATCCAAGCCCTTAGCACTGCCACTGCCAGGAGTCTGAGTGTTAATATCGCATGAAACAGGTTTCCCATCAGCAGATTGACGCTTTTCTTTCTCCTTGGACTTGTCTTTCTCACGATCTTTCAGTAACACAACATATGGTCTATCACCAACCATCTCAATTTGACAAGTGGACTGCGAAGCTTGCATAAACACCACTGGATCCCTAGAGATGACAGAAGCTAAATTTAGCAGAAAATTGCGTGGAGTGAGCCTTCCATTTGAATGCCTATTTGTTGCGGCCACTAAGCTATGGCGTATCTCAGTTTCCATTGCTTGCTGAAGTGTCTGGGGATCTTCAAGAATATGACGGACTATGGTAGCAGCAATGTTATCAAATCCGGAAAAGAGGCTACACGTTGGTAAAGAAAGCAGTGACGGCAAACCCCCCTCGTCGAGAAAGCTCACAGCAACAGCATGAGTTCTGGTAAGTGTAGCACATAGCTGAAGAATCACATGCATGGTTTCAGAAGGAAGTTGCAGCTTAATACATCTACAAGCAATCTCAACAAGTCTTTTCTGCTCGTGAACCCCAATGCCAGGTTGACCTAATCCCAACGTAGATTGCAATTTGTTAGGCTTGTCCTCACCAATAACAAGTGATGATTGATTGGTATCTGGAACATCTTTTTTCAACTGCTCTGGAAGCTCAGAACCCAGTTTCGGATCTACTTGCAACAGCCGATCAATTGCAAGAAAAGATGATGTGACCCACTTCGGTACATGCAATTTCTCCCCTCCTTGTGAACTTGGGTCCCACTGAGAAAGCAAATCAGAAGCAATAGTTACCAGCCCATTTTCCAAGGCAACTTTTCGTGCCACTGCATCCTCATGAAGAACAAGGGCTAGAACATGGAAAAGTGCAGATAGCACATTGCTGGTTCCACTTTCAGAAACAGAACTGCATAGCTTTACATGGTCAATTATGAAGGTAATAACTTTAGCCCTGTATTCACCATCATTTTGGGAGCATATCATTACAAGCAGGTCTCTGATAGGAAAAGCTAGAGATTCTTTCACCTGCAAAAGCCGTGTACACGTTAGTAACAGTTCATCAGCGGGAGCATATCATTATAAGCAGTCCTCTGAAGAGAAGTTAAAGATTCTTTCACCTGCAAAAGCCTTGTACACGTTAATAACAGTTCATCAACGGGTGGAAGCTGGAGTGCTTCTTCCTCCTGATCTGGGATGACCTCTTTTTCATCATCTTCCATGGCCGACTTCCCAGACCCAAGAGACATAGCAAGAGCTCGAGCAAGTTCATCATCTTCTTGGACCTCCTCTGGATGTGAAAACAACCACTCCATTGCCATCTCAACACTATTTGTTCCCACTTGCCTCAGAGCTTCTTCAGCCCTCAACCTGGAAAAGCCCATCTCTTCAATTGTTGATATAGCAGCTTCATTTGGAGGAGGACCAGCTGCACGAGTTCCACTGCTGCTAGTAACATTTTTAACTTCCACTCCAGAATATATATGCCTCATGATGGAAACAATGGTCGTAATGAACTCGTAACTGCAGTCACTAAATTGAGGATGAGTCCATATAGGAAGCACTGCCTTCAGAACCATGGATTGGAGAACCTTTACAAATGCTTCTGCATCTCTTGGAAAAGAAATGTTTCCATTTGTAAGAGGCTGTCCAAGCAAATGCTTTGTGAAAGAAGAAATGATCAGGTTTGAAGTGACTAGGTGATCCATTAGTGTGCCATAACTGGCCAACGGACCATATATCCAAGAATGATCTGTTTCTTCCTTGTCACCCTGATTAGATTTCAGGTCATCTGTCTCCATGGGGGAGGCTGGGGCTCTGTTGACTGCAAAAAGTAATTGACTTGTAGCTTCAAAAGTGGTCAATACTGCCTGAACAACCCCATGGCCATAGAAGCAGTTCACTAAAATAGCATTGCAGGAGTCTGATCTGCCAAGCAGAATGCCATCTGCAAAATCAATAACCTTGCCAAGGAACCTACACTTAGTTGATATGGAAGCCTCTGATTTAGAGGGATCAACATGCCCACCAAAATTCAAGTGTCCCAAGACAATGGAGGCAAAAGTGGAAGCAACGGACTTTGAAGCAGGGGACACATTAAGAGAATCTTCCCGGCGACGTGAAGGAAGCAACATAACTTTTCCCAACTCTGAGAACAGATGGCTGATATGATAAGAAAGTGATCTCATCATGTCACAGCACAATGAATAGTATGATCTCTGCTTATCACCTTCCACTTTACTAGACCCATTAACTTCAGAAGAGCCAGCTACATTAAACTGATGGCCAGATCTAAGAAGTGGATTAGAAGAACCATCCATACCCAGCCTCTGCGGACCACCACTTGCACGACCAAGATCTCGATACATGTTTATAAGGTCAAAAAATTGAGATTCAACACTCCATCCAGATGATCTTCGCCTGAGTAACGGATCAAGTTGCTGCCTAAAAGAGTTGACTCTCTGTTCGTCGCTTTGATCTGCATTTGTTTCTAATTTCTGTGCATCGGTTGTGGAACCAGAACTGTTATCCTCAATGTCAACTGGTGTATCTTCAAGGAGAGCAATCTGCCATAAAACCTCTCGATGGACACGCCCTATATCTTCCAGAACATCCTTGCTACCATTACCAAACTCCATCAGTAAAGCAGCTACCCAACGGTTATCTCTAGATGCAGCAAGAAAGAGAAGGAACTCCACAATAAAAAGGCAAGAAAAAATCGCTTTATCAGGTGTGGACTTTGGAGCCAGCAAAAATGAACCAGAAGCCGAATCAAACCCTCCTAGAGCTTTCTTCAAATTTTCCCTAAGAGAGACACAGAAGGCATGTGCCAACGGAGCAGAGTGATGCTGGGTAAAACCCTTAAAAACCACAGTGCTGTGCAAAGCAATAGACATCCCTTCAGATGATTGAGCAATGCTAGGTCGCAACAAAAGCCTCATCAAAGCATCAATCCCCTTCTTCTCAACAAATAATCTACAAGTTTCTGAGTTTTCCATCGTTCTGTGAACAAGTACCATCACATGAAAGATGCACAGCTGAACAAATCGCTCATCACTGATGCCATCAGAAGTTGAATTGGCTGTGCTAACTAAGCTTCCCGGACCTTCATTTTTTTTGTCTTCAGAGTCTGTTTCCATTGCATTACTGCTTTCCCCTTTTTCAGATGTCCCAGAACACCCATCATCCCCGAAGGCACCAAGTTTATCAATAATTTCGATTATTAGGTCAACACCAGTGCCTCTCAATGAAGACACATGCCGCAAAAGCTCTTCCACTGCATTTGCCAAAGGGACAACACCCTCGTTCATAGCTAACACATATTTCCTGGAAGTAAAGATGTCTACAAGGAATCGCAAAGCCGTGGTGTCATTAACTGCCTCTAAGCCTTTAGCATTAAGACAGATCGCACCTAACCCACTAGGAACACATGTTATAGCTTTTGAGGATGGAAGTATTCCAGCCGCCACTGAAGACAGAAAGGCTGCAGGAAGACCCAATTCATGCAATGCAGAGAAACAGGTCGGGTCCTTGTGGATAAGTTCACTCATAACAGTCACTGCTGAGAAATAAATGTCCCCCCCAAATCGCTCAACATTACGAAAAATGGTTGACAAAGAGATTGGCAATGAGTTATCATGAGAGTTATGTGACCTTGAAGAGTTTGCAGGGGCATAAGTGGCAGAACCGAGTGCCTTTAGTAAAGCCTTGATGAGGCGCTTCTGTGCATACAAATGATCATCGTCAAAATTTGGTATGTCTTCCACGATCATTGAGTTATCATTTGGACCAGACAAACCAATAACTCTATTTACTTCAATATGTAACCTCTGAGCCAAGAGTTCTACTCCACCCAAATCTTTGAACAGAGAAACAGCAGCATTACTATAATCCATGAGTTTCTGCAGAGCTTTTACAGCAAGACAGACCAGATGCATATGTGCAGACTCAACATCTTGAAGTACAGGCAAGAGTGTTGGAACCATTCCTGAACCTCTAATGGCGCTCCCTGAACTTGAAGAGGATATAACATGGAGCATGTAAAATTGTAGAAGTGCTTCAACCAAAGAAAGAGTTGACGGATCATTAGAACTCTTCATTGACGAAACGGCTTTCTGAAGCACATTCAGAAGAACCATGCGGTTCCCCCCAGCAGCGATGATGCTTGATCCACTCAATATGCGGGCCCGATCATGAGAGGACGAATATGCAGCCAACTGTGCAGCTAACACAAGCATAGCAAGGGTCTTTATGGTTCCAGGGATAGTTTCCTCTGATCGAACAATCTTGATCAACTCGTTTGTGTACTCCGGCTCATTCGCAAAGAAAGATACAATCTCATCATGAGCATCATTAGATTGCACAAGCACAATAAATGCAAGAAGGCAGATCCTGCTATAAAGTCTGCAGGCGCTAGGAGAACAGAATGACCGAGCATATCTAATTCTGGACAGCAATGAGAACCTGTGCTCTTGAGGTACATTGTATTGCTCGACACACTGCTTCAGCAATAATAAATCATCTTCCTGTTGTGTATGCAGATCAGAAATGTGTATGACACGCAAGTCAGAAGACTTTGTCATGGCACCGCTTCCCTCAGTGCTCTGAGCATTAACCCCGTGGAATTCAAAATAAAGGGTTGAACCTAACCTATACTGAGATTTGGCACCTTCCTTATCCACATCAGACAGAGAGGAAGAAAGTTCCTCTTCTATTCTCTCATTTGATGTAATACATGTATATAGACCCAGTCCTTCTTCTTTGCTTCCCCATCCTTGTGCCAGACTGAGAAGATAACTATTAATCGAGCCCAACCCTATCAACTTACCACTCACATGTAGCTTCGACGGGTTTATCTTCACCAAAGTACAGAGAGTCTCCAAAGTAGCAATAAGAATCTCAGGGTCTGTCGATGCAAGTAAGAGCTTGAAATGCTGGTGCAATAACATACAGAATAAAATATTAGATGAATACCATGGTCTTGGGATAAATGAAAGTCCACAAGTAATATGAGAAAACTAAGAATGATCCTACAATCTGAAGGATACCTCTACTCCGGCAAATGAACTCTTGTTAGGGCAATTCTCTAGAATTGTTTGCATCACCCTTAAAATCTGCAGGATGGCATGCTTGGGGAAAGCGTCATCATTGTCCAAAATGTTATCAGATAATAGAAGATCTCTCCTATGAGAGATATATGTCTTGAAAAAGGTCTCAAAATGCAAAAAAAGCGGCCTCCAATGGTGAAAATTTCCCTGAAAAATTAGTCCAAATAAGCAACCGAACAGCAAATGGATACAGAAAATAAAAACTCGAACTAGAAATTGTTCATACCTTATTGTACTCCCATCTGAAGCCTGTAAGAGGTATGGCTATATCATGTAATGGAGTCTTGATCACATTATCAATAAAAGTCTTAATTGAAGGAGGCTGTGAATATTAGGGCAATGGTCAGAATTACTCGGTCCAAGTTAAGAGATGAGTGAAAGAAGTTAATTATAAGAGATGAGTGAAAGAAGAAGCAAAAGAGAAACTTTAAAGAGAAATCAATGAAGAATAAGCAAACTTGTAAGCTGTGTCTAGACTATATGAAAGTGATATATTGCTAGAGATAATAATGCACAACTGTGCTTTACAAGTATGATTGTTTCATAACGAAATAATTGATTGAACAAGCTTCTAATATACGTCTTTTTTAATTGTGCAATCAACTAGGCAGAACTGTTCTAGTAAAGGGAATCAATCAACTGACACTAAATACTTATGCTATCAGAAAACCATTCAGAATCTGATTCTCTTTATAGACAATAAACCAATACAATACAGTTAAGTTAGCATTGAGAAGTGTAACAAATAAAATCAATTACAACAACACTACTACATAAACAATAAGAAACAACCTAACTAAAGCCCTAACATAAAACATAATCAAAATCCTTACTAAGGCATGCAAAAAAACAAAACCAAGTAAGAAAAACAAAATACTTACAGGCTCAGACTCAAGCTTTAGAGAAGGGCCAACAGCTCCTCCATCACCAGATAAGAGCTGCCGCAACCTAGCTGGCAAACTCGATCTCAAGGAAGCCATTGATAGATCTTCCCTATTTCTCAGATAACTGTAAAACAACACAAATAAACTTCTCGTTAAGAAAAAACCCAAAAATCGATAACTAGGTCATCAATAGATAAGGAAACTATAATGGAACAAGATAGAAAAACCTGAGTAGGGGGTTCGAGGTGTACACGAAAACGAATAGAACATCCGATTGTGCGACTATTGAGAGAGAATAAAGTGAAGCAGCAGCAAAAGAAGAAGAAGAGAAAAACCCCCAAAGTTGAGAGAGAGAGAGAAGAAGAATAGACTCTTTTGAAAGGGGAAAAATAAGGAGAGAAGAGACGCAATAATATATAACGACGAGGAGGAGGAGCAAAGAAAAAAATTGAAGCTTCACTATTCAGCCTTTTGTTTTATTTTATACACTAGGTTTTTTTCGGTTTTGTAGCTGTGTTGTATATGTGCTGTAGGGTTTACCTTGAGGTCTACGCACTTCGCCTCTTTATATTTGGTTAGTGTGTCAGGTTAACCATCCTTAAACCGACATTAGTAAAAGAAAAAGAATGATTTTTTAGGTACCATGGTTTTTTTGAGGGGACCATGATTTTATTAGGCCACCTTCCCTATAGTGATAAGGGGTGTCCTAAAACGTTGAAATGACTAACCTATCCTTAACCTAATTTAATTTAAAACCAACCTAATAACCACCTATATATATAACCACCACCTCCGCCCACCACCGCCGATTACCACCACCTCCGATTATCACCACCACCAACCACCGATTACCACCACCACCTCCTCCCACCACCACCACCACCGCCTATTTAAGAAATGTAACAACATCAATGCAATCATAATTAAGTTCTGTTACATGATAATTTTATCGAGTATAAAAGACGCCAGCCGCAGCCTGATTCTGCCATGGGACCACTCCAGAGGTATTTTCCAACAAACCCTTCACTTTAATTTGATTTTGATTGCTTCAATCGAATAGAAATCATCAAAATAGGGTTTTAGTAGGAGTTACAGAGCCATGTTCGGTTAGGTCGATTTTCCAAAAAACCCTAGTTTACTAACCGAACTTCTTGAAAATGAAGAACACGAAGAACAGTTCGGTTCTATTGGATTTAAAACTAAGTCATTGAACTCTCTGTTCGGTTGTTTCGCAAAAAAATTTAAAACTACAAAGTAACCGAACTCCACCCTTAGAACCGAAAAAAAAACAAATCCAGTCTAACCGAACTGTGTTGTTGTGGCCACTATCTTGAGTTCCAAAATAACCGAACTTAACAATAGAGTTCGGTTTTTTCGCAAAAAAAATTAAAACTACAAAGTAACCGAACTTAGCCAATAGAGTTCGGTTGATTCGCAAAAAATACTTTTAACCGAACTCGTTGTATTAGAACAACAAAAGTCCATAAGTTCGGTTCCTTCGCAAAATAAGGATATCACCGAACTTTAGTTTACGAAAATAATGAGAAGTCCACAAGTTCGGTTCGTTCGCAAAAATGTTAAGTTTTCTTTGTAACCGAACTCTACCTTTGAAACTTCGTAACCGAACTCTACCTAATTCGCCAAGAAATAAATTTTGTAGTAACCGAACGTTTGCCTAATTGCATATATGCATATATAAGCCCAGTTCGGTTGATTCGCAAAATATGTTGAAGTTTGCGAACCAACCGAACTTCTAACACTAGGTTACTTTTAACCTGCAGTTTGGTTGGGAACTTGGTTGCGTTGAAGTTTGCGAACTAACCGAACACACAAGATGTACCCAAATAAATTATTAAGTTCAAAGTTCGGTTACCTACCATTTTTATCCTAGGTAACTGAACATTACACTGTACGACCAAAACCTCCATTAACGAGCGAGTTCGGTAACCTGCGTGTTTGTAAAACGTAACCGAACTACACTTTCAGGTGTGTTCGGTTACATGTTCTTGACATATGGTAACCGAACTGACCCAAATCTACATAAAAAAATTCATTTTTTTTGAAAGTTTGGAGCAATTCAACCAACATTATCTAAGTTTGAAGCACACCTGGGTACCCAAATACCCTTCCTCCGGTTGTGGTTGGTAAAATCCATCGTTTTTCATGTTTTCCTTCTTCATCTTCTCTAACTTTACTCTCTCAATAATTCTACTTCTTTAAAAAAAAAACATCTGATTTTTTAATCTCACTAATTATCTTTAACTTAATCATCTCACTAATCATTACACTAACTATTATTAACACTAACTAATCATCACCCAAAATTAATCAGGAGGGTAATTTATGTATTAATATAAATATCCAGATAAGGGGTGACCTAGATTTACTTCTAATATCTTTACCCAAAATAAAACCATGGTCCCCCAAAAAAATCATGGTCCCCAAAAAATCGTTCAAGAAATAAGGGCAAGGCCTTGGCCCATATAGATATAACCAGCGTATAAAAGTTTAAGCTGCACAAAATCGATTCAACCCGATAAGCCGATCCCAAACCGGCTCAAAAAAACTGAATCGTGAACTGAACCGTTGATCAAAAGGTTGACAACAGTCTTCAATTTTAAAACCGATAAATTGACGGTGCTTCTCGGTGGTTGCTTCATCACCGACTGCTCAAACTGAAACTGAAACCTCAACCGTTGGATAATAAAGGAGTAGTAATCCTAATTAGTATGTTAGCGTTATTTTAAGATATTGTTCATTTTCATTTGTGCCTCCCCTTTCTTCCTTTCCCTAACTGTCTCTCCCTCTCCACCATTCCCTCTTTCTCTTTCTAATAGATTGAGCACACGTATTCTAATTTATTTTCTTAAAACTTGTGAATCAAATAAGAAGGAGCCTCAAGGTTTTTGTTCCGTCTTATGATATGAAATCAAGGTGAACAGGAACCAATTGATAATCCGGTCTTATATTCTCGAAGAACAGACTAGATTAATCAATCATCTCACAATAGTCTTACTTGTATAAACAAGAGGACGTCGAGGAATCACAAACAGTGAGACGAAGATGTTTGTGACTTCTTTATCTTGCCTATCGGAGAACTCTCACGATCTCAAGCCAATCAATAAAATTTTACTCGTACGATAGAAGATGCAAGATCAGATCACATAACTACGATAAAAGTAGTATCGGTCTGTCTTCACAATCCCAATGAAGTCTTTAAGTCGTTAACCTGGTTATAGAGAAGAAAACCAAAGGTTAGAGGAGAATCGACTCTAGCGAGCGCACTAGTATCACAAATACGTGTGGGGATTAGTTTTTCCCAATGCTAGATGTCTCCTTTATATAGTCTTCAAATCATGGTTTTGCCTTAGGTACAAAGCAATCAATGTTCACCGTTAGAGGAAAACCTGATTTAGATTCAAGCTAATATTTCTCAACCGTTAGATCGAAAAATTAGCTTGTCACACACACTTGAGATATACATTTACTGGATTTGTGAAAACCGTGCCCAAACGTGTACGTGTATGTTGGTTCAACATAGTAACCCAAAAGGTTAACCATATGAGCATTTCATATTAACCTTGTTCTTCTTCACCATAACTAGTTCAATTGACTCAAATGAACTAGTTAGAGAGTTGTTCAATTGCTATGAGATTTTATGTAACTACACGAGACACAATTGAAACAAAGATGATTCGATTCGATTTGAATCGGCTCATGAACTTTATAGCCACGGTTTGCATACTGCATTCCTTAGTAATTTAAATTTCATGTTCAGAGCACATCTTTAGATGATAACCCACTCAAGTACGCAAATAAGTTCGCGGACTTAAGGCTACCGGTAGAATTTTCCAAACTCAGCAGAAAATCTCGGCAAAGAGACTTCCGCCAGTTCACGGACTAGGTTCGCGGACTGAGTTCGCTGACTAAACACGCAAACGAGTTTTTGGAAATCCCAGCAGAAATTCTCGGTAAGAGAACTTCCGTCAGTTCGCGTACTGAGTTTGCAAACTGAGTTCGCGGACTTGGCAAAGCCAATTCCTCCGGTTTCTCTCAATCAACAAAGTTCGCAAACTTCGGATTAAGGAATAGGAATTATGCACATACGTGTTACCACACAATGCTTATATCCATCATTGGTTATATAGACCTAAACTCTCATTCCAACCATTGAAACATTCTTAGAGGACGTTATATAGTTGTTACACTATTTCTCGTCAAAGAGATTTTCAAAGTGATTGAAACATTACGACTTTCGTCACTAGGTGAAGATAAACCTGATCAAAGCGAAATGCTTTACCAACACATGATTTCGAGATATAGATAAGTAGAGTATACTCAGCTCGAAATATCAAATGTGTATGATCCAGTCTATATAGCATACGACTTTTTTCTCATAAGAAGTAGGAGATAGAATAAATAGACTTTTGAGTGATAGATAAGTTCAAGTCTCCACATACCTTTTTTTTGATGAAGTTCCACAGTTCGTTGAGTAGATCTTCGTCGTTGTATGATGAATCTCCATGAAGTCCTTGAGCTCAACTACACTTTTCTATCCTAGTCCGAGACTTAGCTATGTAGACTAGAAATCAAGACTCATAGTTTTGATCACTAACATTGACAAACATGCTTGATAGAGCAACGCATGCGAGGTCGACCGAGCTATGCTCTAACATTGTGCACACCAAAGATTATAAAACTCAAGTCAGATATTCAATATCTTCTTTGTCTTCCAATCTTCTTAAATCTTCAATAAAAACTTGCACACAAATCACTTGAATCTCTTGTGATCAGTCACGCACAGAACGGATTATCACAAGATCGTCTTTAGAACTCACAACAGTCTAAAGATCCCTGTCGAAACTCTGAACTAGTTTAAGTGAATCTTATATCAGAAGAGAAAATTCTCAAGAATAAACAAACTAGGTGCAATCAGATTTCAACCACCGTTAATCAATCAAATCAATCAGTAACAAAAGATAAACCGCAATTATCTAGTTTCCCACTAACGGTACACGCTAGAGCTTCTCAATCCCAAAGAAGACTTTAAACTGGGCGGTCGTACGAGATTTCGCCTAATTAGGTTATTCTCCTCTCTGAATAGGCGGCTACTGATAGACGCATTTATGTGTCTAATTTGTCCTCAATGTTTCGTATTGTTAGTACTCGATTTCGTACTTATTATGGTATTTTGTGTGTTTGTAGGCATTTTTGGGAAATAAACATTTTTGGGAAATAAACATTTTTGGAAAATTCGGCTCGAAAAGTTGCCCGGGGCACCCTTGGAGGACACGTGTTATTCGGACTCTCACCGTTGGTTAAGGGGCACCTCAGTTTATAAGGGGCACCCTAACTGGACAGCTGCTATTTACACTCCACAGACGGATAAGGGGCACTTCTTCTTCACGGGAGACAGAAAATTGGCGGGAATTCTTCAGTTCAAATATTTTGTTACGGCAAATTTCTGGCGGAAGATTTTGAGGCGATTAATTGAGACTCAATGCCCGGTTTTGATTGTTACAACCCTGTTTCGATTAAACAGGGGTGGTAATGTGTTTTATCTCGGCAAATTTGGGTTGTGTGCGTGGGAATGACGTGAAACATGATTGAGAGACTCACGGGATTCTGTTGGATTCGTTTTGGAAAGTTGGAGCGAGTATACAGCGTTGTCATCTCATTATGGAACGTGTATCAATCATTTTGGAGTGTGTAAACAACAGCTAGCTGCGTGAGAAGTTAAAACAGGGAAGAAATTCCTGTATCTTGCATGAAAATAATTTTTATTGATTACCGGGTAATGGAGGATATTTTGGGAGTAATTGCGAGATATTTTGGTCCTGTTGAGTATATATAGGGTGCTGGGAACTCAGAGAAAGAAGATGGAGAGTTAGGGGAAGAAAAGAGAGGAGTTTGATCGAGTTGCAGAGTTGGTTCTGCTGCTGCAGAAACCCTAGAAGACGAAGAACATTGACCCACACAAGCAGTCGTTTATGCTACAGTGAATACGACAGTCGCAAGACAGTCTTATATGCTACAGTAGGTAACGACCCACAACCGAGGGTCGCATTTCTCTGGTTTGTAACAAATATAATTGTTACAAACCCGGTTTTGAATTATTTCTCCCTTTTCATCATTTGTAAACACCCTTTGAGCAATAATAATGATTTTGAGCGTGTTTCCAACAACATGATGAGCTAGACCCCATCACTGGGACAACGGAGGAATCAACTTTTCATGATTGTGGTAAATGAATTAATTCTTTTATTGACTTTTTGCATAGATTTAATTGCTTTATGATTTCTATTAATTATTTGTTATTTTGTTAGATGCCGCATGCTTAGTTCTAAATACTTTAGTTACGTCATGCTTTTAACTTACAAAAAATATTTTACGAAATCTATTTTTGGCAAAGAACTAGAGTCACAACTTCTTTTGTTTGAGCTATATTATCTAGAGTAAATGACTGAACCATAACAATATGAAAAGTAGTGGAATCCCGCGTCTCAGCGTCTCTTCATCTTGTGACATAATTTGTATATTTTTAGTGTTTTCCCTTTATTAATCCTAAAAACAATTTCAACAAGTCTAAGTGAAAGAATCATCTTACTACAACTCAATTGAAAATCCCATCAGCTACACCAGTAACAACAACAAAAGAGGAAGTTTGTTGTTACGAAGGATTAGTTTGCTAGAAAGGCAAACTTCAAGTATTTATAGACAAGGAAGTTTGGACACCAAGGAATTTCCAAAAACGAAAATATTCTGAAGATATTCATTACAGCACAAATTCGGTTTTTATAATTCCTGGAAATGCTCTGTCCAAAAATAATGATCGAAATCACTCGGAAAATCTAATTAGTAAATGCACATTACTAATTCTGGAATTTCCCTACAAAATGAAATTATTAACCTTAATTAAAAGATTCTTAACTTACTTATGTTTCGATCCTGGGATTCTCTTCCCTTAGCCCTTAAGGAATATCTTTGAACAATTAAAGAAATAAACATTCATAGCACGTGTTCAAAGTATGTCGACATCCTTACTTTGTAAGGTCTCTTCACACTTACAACCTTGAAACAGATTTGCTACACTTCCAAACAAGTTTAGAATGGGTTCATCTGACTTTCAAGAACTATATGATTGATCAAACCAACATTCAATCACAATCATGGGTTTAACGGTTCTACCAAAACAAGTTTCGGTTCTACCTCCATGTGAGTATTGTGCACAGTCACACTAGCTTTCCAAAATTCGGTTGACTAGGTACTAGGATTGTTTCCCCACATATATATGGTATCTAACTTATATGTGTTACACATGTCCATAGGATCGGTTCCCCTTTCTGCTATAAACCTTGTTGCACCTCATACAAGGATCGGTTCCCCTTTGTGATGTACTGCATCTCTTACTAGGATCGGTTCCCCTTTCCCATATTTGGTCAGAAAAAACGCAAACCCGATCATACATCTAAGGTGATTACTTAAGATCGGTTTCACTAATAAAAGTCATACAAATACTAAGTCAGGCCTTTATGAATAGTTCTACCAAGAACACAAACAAGTTGTGAGCGGTTATACTCAATCACACATATTAGTTGTTCATAAGATATGCAATGAATAACAAAACCAATAACACCTGACAATTTCCTTTTCGGTTCACAAACAATTTTATGAACTTAGTTCCTCAGAACACATGTAAACATTGTTCCCTATGATGAAATCCTCACCTCATACCCATACATAATCACAATAGCATTCAAATGATTATGGCGATGTCTTATCTACAAAGTTTAATGGTTAAGAAATAAACCTCGTATTGTATTACTTAATACTATGTCTATATAGAGTTCAAATATGCTTCGCAGTTATGTTTTCAATATGCACGACTTGAAAGATACGTTAGGGAATAAAACAGTTTAAGTAAAATATCACTAACCTCAAGTGGAAGGATGACTGTTGTCATTGTAACTCCTTGCTTCTTCACATCTTCAAGACTTCGCAATACTTGTAATGTCTCATATCCCAATACTTTTTAAGATAACCTATACGAAGTTGACTCTAGTACATAATCAAGCGACTCTTAACATGAGTTTTGATTCACTAAAATATGACAACCAAACTTGACAGATCAACGCTTGGTGGGTTCAACCGAGCCATGCTCTAACAATCTCCCCCTTTTTCAATTTTAGTGACAAAACTCTTACATCATATGGATAAACAAATTACATGAATTCATTACACGTCCGCTTGATTTCCGATTCAACGACACAGTAAAACTGCTTGCATTCAATCCTTGAAAATGTCGTTGTTGACATTATAATAACAAAGTTATTACTCCCCCTAAGGAAGATAGGTAGATATTCAATCTCAACGTATTTGTTATACCAATTCATATGATATTGTTTATGGGTGAAAACTATTTCTGTCGGTTTTGGAAATTTGGGGTGTGTGGATGAGAAATGAATCTAAACCCTAAAAAAATGCACTGCACGGGAGTGCTTGTGATTCGAGAAATCAATCTGTACAACTCTGGCCTAAACCAAGAAATGGTCGTTCCAGACTTGCTTCGGTCACAAAGTGAAGGAGATGGGGTTGATCTTAGGGAGGGAAGCGAAGAAGGTGTTGGTTGTGTATGACTTTATCAGAAAGCTGAACTGGCTTACAGAATGTAAGCTATCAGTTCTGGTGTTTGAATACGATTGTATCAACACTTGGTTTATGTTGTCTTGTTTTTTCTGAAAATAGGGAGGAGAACCTATTTATACAAGTCATTGAGCCTAACCCACGTCTCTCATGGGAAGTGGAGAAAGTGTAGTGATGGAGTAGTGGAGTTGAGTGTGTTAGTGTTACATGATCAGTCTTGCCCACTTCTCCCATCATCACTAATCGTCCATGACTTCCTGACACGTTCTTGTGATGGCGCGTTGTGTGCTGCACGCTGTAAACCGCCAGACCAATACCCCAGTATGTATCCCCCAGTTTGTGACATGATTGATGTCTCGAGTATGTGGATCGTGGGACCCACAGAAAGTAGCATGTAATGCTAGATTAAATAACTAAGTTATTTAGGAAGTCGATATTTATGAAATATCGTGTGAATCCTATGCATGTAATGCATCAAATGTATTTAGCATGAGTGAAGCATCGTTGTTTTAAGGCTTAATGGAGTAAGTCACGATAAAGCGTATTAAAATAGATGCATGTCTATCCATCTTCAAGTGATCGTTTGGGGCTGTACAGGTAAGTCCTGACTTGGCCGACCATTTGGTGTGGTAGAGTGACGGCTGGTAATCACCACGACACCTCATTGACCAGTTAACTCCTGACCAGGGTTGTATAACCAAGCAGGTGAAGTTGAACGAATGAGATGATCTTTGAGACACTCATCTACGATCGTTAGTGGAATTAGGGTTTATGAAGAGGTGCGCAAGCATCACTCTTCAGCTTGGTCGAATCCACGATTTTGGCAAGGCCGATTGGGCATACGTGTAGATGGCATGCCGTGTACATGTCCATACCTTATTGTCTCGTGAAAGTGTAATCTAGATCGCTCAATTTTTCCGGCAAAGAGGAACGACTAGGATTGATTTGTGACAGAGATTTTGTGCCTCCAAGGCCGCACATCATGCCAACTTTGGGCGCGCATTTCGAGGCGACCAAGCCTAGTCGGTCTTGGCCGATTAGTCTGGTATGCAGACGACAGGCTGGTGTACATGCCTGTATTTCATTGTCCCATAGAAATGTGATCTAAGCCACTCAATTTGTTCGACAAAGTTGAGTGGTCGAGATTAGTTTACAATTGGGAGGCGTGACCACGCCTATTTTGGGCGTCTGAATCGAGGCAACCAGGCATGATATGCCTTAGCCGATCGGGTGTGGAGATAGATGGGCCCACAGTGATCATGTTGATGTGCACCGGACCTGCCTAGTCTATTCCTGGACCCTTCGTTCGTGCAGGAGAAAATGGACGCTCGTGATGTTCAAACCCTAATTAGGGTTTCACTGGCCGTGCGGCATGCCTTGTTTGGGCGCACGAACTGGAACGATCAACTATAGTTGGTCCTGACCGATCGATCATGTATGTAGGCGGGCCCACTGTGATTGTGTTGACATGCTCTGGGCCCTTTGAATCTACATCTACACCCTCCATCTATGCCTGCGAAGATGGATGGTTAAGACTGCTTTGCGACACATGTAATGTGCCGCAGACCCTAAATTAGGATTTCTCGTCCGCACTGCTTTGGCTGGACGATTTGGCAAGCCATGCTACCCTTTTGGGGAGGCCGACCATGCGGGCCCGCATTGGGTCGGTGGTGAATACTTCAATACCTGCCTGGGGGGTTATGGATCCGATCTAAGCCATCATATCATGTTGGTGAAGTTGGATGGTCGTGATCGTTTCTGAGACTGATGCGGACAGCCCAGATGCTCGATCGGGCTAGTATAACACTCCGAGAGTTATAGCATGTACGGGTATTTCGTACATGCCTCCTTATTTAATGCTTGGATATTCGTGTTGCTCTGCTGAGAGCGATCACTCAGTCGTCATGCCGCACCAATAATGAGAATAGAGTAGTACAGGAAATACAAGGCTGGTCATGCATTAATTGGTAATGCTATAAGTTTATAGTGAAGAAGTATTCTCCACTTTATCAGTGGCTTTATCCTTTGCAGGATGTTAGCACATAGTTTTGGCTTTTACAATTTTAGCCTTAAATGAAAATCCACCATCAATGGACATGTTACTCCCCCTTAGTCCGTGCTTTCACTATTTCGTTAGATAAATGTTCAAGCACTATTGTTCTTTTCCTTAGCGATACCAATCAATATAAAATCAATGCCAGTATCACCTGTTTACTCCATGTTTCTCCCCCTTTTGGTCACAAAAATGACAAAGAAACAAAAAAATAACGGACAAAACGAAAAGAATCTTACAAATCTTAAAATAGACTTGCAAACATGTAGAGTTAGGAACGAGGGTTCCACACATCATCTTCTGATAACCAATATCAAACCCGAAACTACAAGTAGTTTTATTTTGATATGTTACCAAGGAAATAATTTTCCGAAATAGTTTTTCCTATTTAGTTTAGCAAACCAAAAATCAACTAATCACTTTAGTCCCTTTGCTAAACCGATTGTTCAAAAACAACCGCTTAATTCGATCAAACAAAAATAAAGATAAACTTTATTTTTCTCATCAGGTTCTAATTATCCATAACTTGGACCTTTCAATTTTAAACAAGACAAGTACTAGGTTAGTTAACTAGCATTTCTTGTTAAGGCATTCGATTAGACTTGAATAACCGAAACCTCACTTTGATAAGTCTAACTAAGATCAGAATCAACTTAGTTTCTCTTATCCGGGATCGAATTGGACTAAATAACTCATCCCGTACACTTTTTATTTTGTTAATCCATAAATAATTTATACAAACCAAAATAAATCAACTTGCATAATTATTCACCTCAACCGGAAGTAATTGAAACAACATAGACATTAAAAGCACCGCAATTGCACCGAAATTTTGTAAGCCTAAACAATTGATACCATACAAAGGCAGGATAACAATAGTTTTTCTTAACCGGAACCAATTGAATCACACGTAATATCTATTGTACCAAAATTTTGTAAGCCTAAACAATTGATACCACACAATAAAGCAAGATAACAATAGTTTTTCTTAACCGGAACCAATTGAATCACACATCCACACACACATCATGGAATAAACATCAATTGTACCGAAATTTTGTTAAGCAAAATCAACAAATATATATAATATAAACTCAGGATTTTCTTAAACAGGAAAACAATTAACTAACAAGATTGTTACCTCAAATTTTGCATCCATTTCTCCAATATGTTTGCATCTTCGTCCAGGGAGAATTGATATCGAAATATCATCACGTTGTCATCCTTATGTATAAACAAAATAATAACAACAACCCTCAACCTTTACCAGAGAAAGGTTGAAAATCAGTTTTAACAATTGCAAGCAAGAGTTGAAAACCGTCGAAACACATATGTTTTTATGCTAAACCAAAACCGATTCAACATATTGTGACTTTTTCACGTATTGTTTCTACCAGAACCCCTCATGATCCTTTGATAAAGCCTACCAACATAGGCTAGAACTCAATCCTGCTATTCCAAAAAGTTACCCAAACCATAAGGGTTCACAACATATGATATCGAATATTAAGGTAGTAAAACCAAAATCAAACATCCCATAAACATACATAGCAATAAGATAAAAGCATTCAAGCACAGGCTATGTGAACCGAAAACTATCACAAGAAAAATTACCAATCAAATAATTTTATTCATAATAGTTTTATTCATTAATAGGCCAATACAATGAATGAAAGAAATCAAAAATTGATGTCTATTATTCTAGATTAAGTAAAACAGTAAATAACTTAATCTCTAGTGGTGCTCTTGTTGTTCACTGAGGTCTCTTAAGTGTTCAAACTTTTAAAGCATGTCTCAAGAGACTTGTCTGCAGCCACTTCTTGTTTTTCAAGATCTTCAATTAGAACCTTGAGATCAGCAAGAGATCCTTTTTATCCTTCAATCTTCTCTTTTAACCAATCTTGATGTCGAATGGTCATAACAAGATTGGTTTCTAGTTCTTCAAAACCTTTGATATATTGAGACATACTATCCAACCGAACCCACTTGGTTTTGGTTGGATCTTGCTTATTGTAAGCCAATAAACATGACTCATCTTGTGATCCTTCTGAACTATCAAAATCATAATCAGTCATAATTTCTGATTTATTTCTCTTCTTCCTCTCTGTATTGATTCCTTGACAATCTTTGATCTTTTGAGCTTCCTTCTTATCTGCCTTTGATATACTACAAGTTATTGGAGGCATGCTCGAATATATATATGTATATATAAGGATTGATCAGGGTTTTGAATAAAGAAGGCAGGTGATAGTTTTCCCTTTAAAAGAACAACTTTCTGACCGAAAAACCGAGAACCGCAAATATTAAGAAAAATATTTCGTTTCCTTTTGTCCGAACTTTTCAAGACTGAAAGTTTATTAAAATTCGAAAACTCCAAATAAAACCTTATTTCTAAAAATCATGTTAAACATGAACATTTTAATCAACCATGGATTCGCAGCTGTCCATAAAGTGTCACAACTTTTCTGATAATAAACTACACAAACATATGTGCTCCACATTTATTGTGCCTTCCCATCCATGAATATGAGCACGGAAAAAGGATGAGGGTGCACAATTTTGATACAACTAAGTTGCATCAGAATAAGCTTTTTCAAGCTTATAGTGAATATCAGAAACATAGTTCATGCTTCTTTTAGGGAATTTCTGCCCAATATATTTTCTCCCAAGACGATGATCTTTTCTAAATCTAGAGATATGATCATGTGGAGAAAATGTACTAATGTGAGAATTCTTGGAGATAGCTAAATCTCTCTTAATTCTTTCAATGAGATTTTCATAAGATTTTCTCATTCTAAGGACTTCCTTATTATTCACATTAGTGTGATCATCTGAAACAACTATCGGAAATTCCTGATTGTTTCTTTTGGCAGAGATTCGCTCTTTCCCTTCCCTCTGGAGTCGTTCCTCATCAAAACCATAACTGTTTCGATAAGGGTGCGGAGGAACCTTTTTTCAGAAGCGATTATCAACTCTTTCCTCTGACTCCTTTGAGTTGATCTTATCGGGATGTGGTATAGTTTGTCTTTCCACTGAGGAATTATCTTTCAATTTTTTAAGACATGAAACTTCCTTCAAAATTTTTACCACTGTATGTTGAAGAAGTATAAGTTTCTTGTCAAGTGACTGAAAATTGTATTCCTTACAATCACCACGGAATTGGTTAAAAGTTTCCTTTGGACAAGATTTCATTTGATCATCAGTAGATCTAGAAGTTGATTTCTCATCCTCTTCTAACTTGATGTAGTTGGGAAAACTATCATCATCTTGATCTGTTTCAGATGTGATTAAACCGGTTTTTCACAATCAGTAAAAGTCGAGCAAGGACTTTTAGTTTCCTCATCATAAGGAATCACAACAACATCATCAGTCAGAATCATAGGACGTGTCTCTTTATCTGTAAGAGATTTACCAAGAGCTTCTAGTTTTACAGCAAGATCCATTTTCTCTTTGGCTAGACAATTCAGTCGAATGTCTTTTTCTCTGATCTCCTGCTTAAGAATATTTGACTATGTCTTTAAAGTAAGTACTTTAGAAGATGGAGATTGTATAGGCTTTAGGAGTTTTACCAACTCTTTATCAGCATCTTCTCTTTCATCAGAGATAGACATAGATGTTTTCGTAACTCCAGGGTCATGAATCAACGAAGTAGTAACATCTTCAACTTTTGAGTATTCGGACTCTTGCATAACGTTAACTGAATCAGATATTAGATTCAATTCTTATAGGTTGGATTGCACCAAACACGGATTGTTAGATCTTTTCGTGTTTTCCTGCTTTGATACCAATTGAAAAGGTGAGGGTACTCAATTATACCTCAAGCTAAAACTTTTCATACATATAAGTCCTTTCTCCAAAAGTGATTGTCTATGGACTGAGTAGAGACAATACAACTAATCAGTTCACACTTCGTGTGATCGTCTATGGATACGAGATCAAGACAATACAACAACGAAGTATGTTTACTTGATACAAAGGTTCGGACTTAACCAAACACAATAGGATTTCTTATCAAGTAAATATGAATTAATGTTTGTGTAATTTACTTTGATTATAATAAAACAATTATAATGTGGAAATATAAAGTAAATGACAGAGCAAGATCTTGTTAACGAGGAAACACAAATGCAGAAAAACCCCGGGATCTTGTCCAGAATTGAATACTGTCAGGATTAAGCCGCTACACAAAATTACACCAACTTCGTATAGTTGAGACCAAACAACCCTATAGTTCACCTAGGTCTGTCTGTATTCCAACACCTCCAACTTATAAATAAGTCACGTACTTGGAACAATTCCTTTGGTTCGTATTCCAAACAGTAAAGGAACAACAAATCTCTTTGGTATCAACTCTATTCAACCAAGTCATATGTGTCGGACAAAGGCTCTTCCGTTTATCTTAATATAAACTCCTTCGTCAGGTCCTTAGATCTATCTTATGTTCAATTACCGAAGAAATCGTTTAAGATTAAGCCAACAACACTCTTAATCCAAAGAATTGTGTTGATGCCGATCTACTCAATTAATCAATCCAATTTACCACAAGGATAAACTGATTATTAATTGGATCCTCTTTTACCAAAACAAGTATTGTGCACACCAAAGATTATAAAACCCAACTCAGATCTTCAATATCTTCTTTGTCTTCAAATCTTCTTAATCTTCAATAAAAATCTGCACACAATCGCTTGAATCTCTTGTGATCAATCACGCATAGAACGGAGTCTGTTAACAATGGATTATCACAAGATCGTCTTTAGAACTCACAACAGTTTAAAGATCCATGTCGAAACTCTGAACTAGTTTGAGTGAATCTTATATCAGAAGAGAAGATTCTCAAGAATAAACAAATTAGGTGCAATCAGATTTCAACCACCGTTAGTCATTCAAATCAATCGAAAACAAAAGATAAACCGCAATTATCTAGTTTGCCACCAATGGTACACGCTAGAGCTTCTCAATCCCAAATAATACTTTAAACTGAGCGGTCATAAGAGATTTCGCCTAATTAGGTTACTTTCCTCTCCGAATAGGCGGCTACACCAGTAACAACAACAAAAGAGGAAGTTTGTTGTTACGAAGGATTAGTTTGCTAGAAAGGCAAACTTCAAGTATTTATAGACAAGGAAGTTTGGACACCAAGGAATTTCCAAAAACGAAAATATTCTCAAGATATTCATTAAAGCACAAATTCGGTTTTTATAATTCCTGGAAATGCTTTGTCCAAAAATAATGATCGAAATCACTCGGAAAATCTAATTAGTAAATGCACATTACTAATTCTGGAATTTCCTTACAAAATGAAATTAATAACCTTAATTAAAAGATTCTTAACTTACTTATGTTTCGATCCTTGGATTCTATTCCCTTAGTCGTTAAGTAAAATCTTTGAACAATTAAAGAAATAAACATTCATAGTACGTGTTCAAAGTATGTCGACATCCTTACTTTGTAAGTTCTCTTTCACACTTACAACCTTGAAACCGATTTGCCACACTCCCAAACAAGTTTAGAATTGGTTCATCTGACTTTCAAGAACTACGTGATTGATCAAACCAACATTCAATCATAATCATGGGTTTAACGGTTCTACCAAAACAAGTTTCG
This sequence comes from Papaver somniferum, assembly GCF_003573695.1. Lineage (NCBI taxonomy): Eukaryota > Viridiplantae > Streptophyta > Magnoliopsida > Ranunculales > Papaveraceae > Papaver > Papaver somniferum. Next base: position 143,002,102 of record NC_039360.1, on the reverse strand, counting down.
GTTATACCTCCATGTGAGTATTGTGCATACTAACACTAGCTTTCCAAAATTCGGTTGACTAGGTACTAGGATCGGTTCCCCAAATATATATGGTATTTAACTTATATGTGTTTCACATGTCCATAGGATCGGTTCCCATTTTCCTAAAAACGTGTTGCACATGTCCATAGGATCGGTTCCCCTTTCTGCTATAAACCTTGTTGCACCCCATACAAGGATCGGTTCCCCTTTGTGATGTAATGCACCTCTTACTAGGATCGGTTACCCTTTCCCATATTTGGTCAGACAAAATACAAACCCGATCATCCCATCTCATGTGATTACTTAAGATCGGTTTTACTAAGATAAGTCATACCAATACATAAGTCAGGCCTTTGTGAGTAGTTCTACCAAGAACACAAACAAGTTGTGAGCGGTTATACCCAATCACACATATTGGTTGTTCATAAGATATGCAATTAATAACAAAACCAATAACACCTGGCAATTTCCTTTTCGGTTCACAAACAAGTTTATGAACTTACTTCCTTAGAACACATGTAAACATTATTCCCTAGGATGAAACCCTCACCTCATACCCATACATAATCACAATAGCATTCAAATGATTATGGCGATATCTTATCTACGAAGTTTAATGGTTAAGCAATAAACCTCGTATTGTATTCCTTAATACTATGTCTATCTAGAGTTCAAATATGCTTCGCAATTATGTTTTCAATATGCACGATTTGAAAGATATGTTAGGGAATGAAACAGTTGAAGTCAAATATCACTAACCTCAAGTCGAAGGATGATTGTTGTCGTTGTAGCTCCTTGCTTCTTCACATCTTCAAGACTTCACAATACTTGTAATGTCTCATATCCTAATACTTTCAAGCTAACCTATACGAAGTTGACTCCAATACATAATCAAGCGAATCTTAACATGAGTTTTGATTCACTAAAATATGACAACCATACTTGACATACCAACGCTTGGTGGGTTCAACTGAGCCATGCTCTAACAAGAATATTAAGATCCCAGTATGTAACATCTGGAGAAAATAGTTGGTGCACGTACTATATTGCAGCTGAGAGAAACTCCCTTGTATAGGAGTAGGAGGAGAAAGCAGCTCTTTAATCCATCTATGCCTCCATATGAGGATCTTCTTACCATCTCCCAAACACCAGCAGCTGTTCTTAAGAACAAAACTCAGCTCAGAGCTGATACTTCTCCAAGACCAGGTTGTGTTTGACTTCTTCTTCAAGTTAAAAAGATCGCCATCTAAATAGTATTTAGCTTGTAGGGATTTGGTCATCATCGAGTCCGTATCAGAGCACAGTTTCCATGCAGACTTTGCTAACAAGGATCTGTTGAAAATACTTAGATTTCTAAAGCCCAAACCTCCTTGTTCTTTGGGTTTTTGGGTTTTTTTCCAGGTAATAACGTGATTGCCTCTGCAGGACTTTTTATTTCTCCGGTATCTTTGTTGAGAGGATTTCATCTTGCTGATGGTAGACTCAGGAAGTTTAAAGTTTGTCATATGATGGATGGGGATGGCGCTGGAGACATTTTTGACCATGGCAGATCTGCCTGCTTCACTGATATTGGTTCCATTCCATTTAGCGAATCTGTGATCCATTTTATCACAAAGATAAGAAAAAGGTATACGCTTGTTTCTACCCACGAAAAAAGGTAACCCTAAATATTTTTCTTCAGAGATATTTAGGCATCTAACTTGTAATGTGCCACTGGTAATTTGACATGAAATTGGATCCATATTAAAGTTGAAGAAGATAGTTGATTTTTTGAAATTTATTAACTGCCCAGAACATCTAGAGAATTGATCAATGACCTGGAGAAGCTTACTAACTTGGGTATCATTAGTTTTGCAGAACAATAAGCAATTGTCAGCAAATAACATGTGGTTTATTTTTGGTGCTGAACGGGAGATCTTCATTCCAGTTAACTGACCAGAGTGTTTACAATGCGCCAAATACCTTGAGAAGGATTCCATTGCCAAAATAAACAAGTATGGTGATAGTGGATCAGCTTGACGAATACCGCGAGAAGGCTTAACATTTGAAGTAGGTGAACCATTGAGCATGAATTCTATTTGAGTGGTAGAGATACATTGAGCAATGAGCTGTCTGAACTTCTCCGAGAAACCAAATTGCATAAGAATATCCAACAAGAAACTCCACTCAAGCCTGTCAAAGGCTTTTGACATGTCCATCTTAAGCGCAAGATGGCCACTGATACCTTCTTTTCTCTTCATTGCTTGCACAATTTCTTGCACTAAACAGATGTTCTCCGAAATTAGTCCACCTCGCACGTATGCAGATTGCATGGGAGAAATAATTGAGGAGATGTGCTTTTTCATTCTCAATGAAATAATCTTGGATATAATTTTGTAAATTGTATTGCATAATGCTATCGGCCTAAAGTCTTCTGGTTTCTGAGCTATATGAACCTTTGGGATGAGCGAGACTCTTGTGTTGTTTAACTTCTTAAGAAGATACCCTGAGTGAAAGAATGATTTAACCAAATTGCAAACATCATCTTTCACAATCTTCCATTGTGTTTGACAGAAACCAGGAGGAAATCCGTATGGTCCTAGTGATGTCCATGGCGCCATTGTCATCAATGTTGAATGAATTTCATCCTCAGTAGAGATAGCTTTTAATTGTTGGTTGTCCTCAGCTGTAACAGACTGCGATATATATTTTAGAAAACTGCTGCTATCTGCTGGTGAAGAAGATGTCATAATATTTTGAAAATGATTTTAAGGAGAGCAAAAAGAGAATCTCTATCATTACACCATGTACCATCTTGAGCCAACAACGCATCAATCCTGTTGCGAGATTTTCTTCTATTCATTCTAATATGGAAGTATTTAAAATTTAAATCGATTTCATTGTAGAAGTGATCTATAGCCTTCAGTCTGTTAGAACTTGCTTGTATATCATTGAGTTTCCTGATTTCTTGTTCTAATTTAATTACTTCCTCCGTGTTTGAACCATTGATATCAGAAGCTTGGAGATTAGAGATATTCAGTTGCAGCTGAGCAATGGAGTTACTGATATTACTAAAATACTTTTGCTCCATTGAGACGAAGTATGCCTTCTTGCAGAAAATTTATTAGAGAAAACAAAAGCATTAGATCCTAAAAAGCTAGAAGACCAAGCAAATTGAATTTCATCAGTACAACTGTCCTGAGATAATCAATGTTCAAAGAACTTCCAATTTCTACCCAATACACTATTATGTTTACAGAGTTCTAATAAGATGGGAGCATGATCCGAACCATTCTGAGATAAATGGGTAAGGATTGAATCTGGGTAAGAAATGTACCAGTAGCTGTCAACTAGAGCTCTATCCAACCTAGATTTAATGTGACCAGTACCGTGTTTATTGCTAAACCACGTAAATGGATTACCACAAAAACCATATCTGACAGATCTGCGTCATCGATTAAATCAAGAATATCACTATAGGTAGTTCGAGAGGACTGAGTATTTTTATCATTTGGGGAAAGAGTGATATTTAAGTCACCAATAATCACATATTAAGTTAACGATGCTATTGATAACGATGTGTCACTTAAGTTCCATCTATTTATAACGATGTGTCACTTAAAGGTGTAGGCATAGCTTCGACAGTTATAAGGCGACATACTCATCTTAAATTTGGCACTTCTAGTATTATTCAAGGTAACTCTTAGATAATATCGGTTCAAGTTTTGAGTAAATAGGAAAGTTCATGATAAATAATATACAAGATATCTTTTATTTTCGGTCTTTTATGGAAAATATATTTTTATTTTACCCAGTTTAGGTATCAATGAAATATTGATTTATTTTGGTATTTCAAAAACTTGGATTTCAGGTTTATCGGTTGATATAAAATTACTTGAACAAATTTGTTCTTTCATGAAAAGTTTGTTGTTCAATATGGGTGAAGATGCTATTGATATCGATTATCAACTACAAAGTCTTAAAACATATTTCCCAACTAAAATTGAGTGTTATTTCTTAAAAGAACATAAGAGAGATCAATTGTTCCTTGAACTTATGTTCATGCTTATGCGAGACTCAAAAATTGCCCGAGAGCAACTTGAAGCATCTGAAAGAAATGAAGAATGGCTTGAATCTAAATTTTTGAAGATGATTATTGATCTTAACCTTCTGAAGGAACAAATTAATCAATTGAAATAAAGAAAAAATCTCAAGAAAATCATTGAAGGAACTTACATGAACAACCAGAGCACTTCATATAATATTAAGTTAGATGTCGTTTTGCTTAATCATATATCAGACTATCAATTGTTGATTTATTTCAATGACGTCTATTTACAACTTTCAATGATGAGTTTTATTTTATAAATCTTGTGTTAGTATTTTGATACTTTGTGCATCTTGTGATTCTTATGTCTATTTTTTTTCGATTTTATGAGATTTACTTTCGTTTTTTACTAACCCTAATGTTCTGATATCATAATATGTTGTCTCTTATGATTTTGTAATTTTTTTATTTAGCATATTTCAGATCTAACCTATAAGGTTGGTTTATCTGTTAGAGCACTGCTCGGTCGAACTCGCAAACGTTGTTATCTCAAGCTTGTTTGTCAAGTTTAGTTGCCAAAACTATAAGTCTTGATTTCTAGTCTACTTATAGCTAAGTCTCTGATTATGATAGAAAGTGTAGTTGAGCATTAGACTTCACGTCGTTCATCAATTGAAGATGAAGAACTACTAAGGGGAGTTTGTGGAACTTCATCAACAAAAGGTATGTGGAGACTTGAACTCATCTATCACTCAAAAGTATATCTACTCTATGTCCTATTATAGACTTCGATTATGCACATTTGATATCTCGAGCTGAGTTTAACTCGCTTACATAATTCTCGAAATATGTGTTAATAAGCTTTCATTTTAACCAAGTTCATCTTATATTCTTGACGAAAGTCAAAAGATGATCATGTGAAAATCGTCTTGTAACATCTTACATGATTTGTGTGAGACAGTCATTTGATATAGACTCGGAATGTTTCCTACTGATCATTCAATCACTTGAAAATTTATTTGAAGCTAATAGTTTGTGTGAGACAGCTATTGTCGTCTTCCGAGAATATTTCAATGTTTGAAATGAGAGTTTAGAAAATTGGATATAAGCATAGTATGCGTACTTGCATATATGTGATCCAAGTACGGTACCATAATATGCATACGCGTATACGTACTGGTTGGTTTAGTGAAATTCCGGGAACCTTGTACACATACCAGTACGCATACCGGCGTGAGGTTCAGGTCCGGGAATTTCTGCTGAGTTTGGTGGTATGCGTACCCGTTCGCATACTGGAGAACCCAAACTTAGTCCAGGTACCTAGGTATGTGTACCCGTATGCATATCTGAGTAAGTTAAGTTCTAAAATCGGTTTGTTCATGAACTAATACATTTATATATATAATAAGAATGCAATCTTTTGCAAACCGTGGCTATAATATTCATGACTTGATTCGAGTAAATCAAAATCGATTTTGCTTCAATTGTGTCTTGTATACTTATATGAGAATATAAACAATTGAACAACTCTAGAACTAGTTTTATTTGAGTCATTTGAACTAGTTATGGTTAAGATGAATGAGGTTGATATGAAAGTGTTCATATGGCTAACTTCGGTTAACTATTGTTGATCCAACAAAGGTGTACATGTTTAGGTACGACTACTTATATCTAAATGAAGTCACTTTTCATTTCTGTGTAACAATCTAAGTTCGATCTAACGGTTGAAAATATTAGCTTGAGTCTAATCAGGTTTTCATCTAACGGTCAATATTGAACGCTTTGTTACCAAGGTAGCATTGATTGCAAATCCTGATTTGAAGACTATATAAAGGAGAACTCTAGCAAATTGGAAACCTAATCCCCACACCTATTGTATGATACTAGTTGCGACTAGAGTCGATTCTCCTTTAACCTTAGGGTTTTCCAAAACCCTATAGGTTAACGACTTGAAGACTTCATTGGGATTGTGAAGCTGATAGACACATTTTTGTGTCTAATTTGTCCTCAATGTCCTTATTGTTGGAACTCTATTTTTGTACTAATATTGTGTTTTTATGTATTTTTAGGAAATAAACATTTTTGGGAAGATCTGCTCGAAAAATTATGCGGGGCATCCCCGGAGGACATTTGTTATTCGGACTCTCATTTTGGTTAAGGAGCAACCCAATTACTAAGGGGCACCTCAGTTGGGCAATTGTTATTTACACTCCACAGACGATTAGGGGCACTTCATCTCTTTAAATTCAAAAACTTTTTTTTGGCGGGAAATGAAGTTCTCAACTGTTAGAGTTTCAATCAACAAAATGAAGGTGTTTTAGGGAGATTTAATCGCTCAAACTTGGTAGGAAGATATGATATGGCATGAGGAACACATTATGGGCAGTGGGTTCGATCAGAAGTGGCTGGAAAACGCGTGATGATCCTTGAGCCCAAAACAGAGCACGTGCACTGTAACACGAGCAAAAATGGAGTTCTTGTGTGCATGGAAGAGTCCTACTAGCGTCGGAAGAGTGTTGAGGCGTGGAGAAGACATTTGGGAGCGTGCAGGATCAAAGTTAACGCGTGCATGGGATTAAAAATGGAATTTTTCGTTATTATTGGCAGCCGAGAATATTTGGATTAAATGGAGAATATATGCAATCAATGGTCGGCTTTTTGGCTCCAATTCACTATAAATACAAGGCAAAACAGTTTGCGAAAAGCTAGAAAGTTTAGGGAGAGTTTGGAAGAGAATAGAGACGTAAAATCGAAGAACTAGGTGCCGTGAAGAAGAAGTTCCTGCTGCTGCTGGAACTGAAGAACACGAAGAACATTGGACGAGGCAGGGAAGTCGTTAAAAACTGTCGCTTTATTGCGACACTTTTCCACTCTTTTCCGCGACTGAGTCATTGTACCAACAATACTATCTCTGTGTCGTTGATTCTGGACGCGTTCTGTGGGTCGCAGAATCCTGTTTTATACTATTTACTTCTCTTTCTCTTCATTGTAAAACACTTTTTGAGCAATAAATAAATATTTTGAGCGTGTTTTTATCATGATGAGCTAAAACCCAACACTGGGACGACGGAGGAGGCTGAATTTCATCCTTGAGGTAATTTATTTTATTTTTTTTTATGACTTTTGCATTAATCTAAAATAGAAATATGATTTGAATTAGTTGGTTGTTATTTAATTTGATGATGTATGCTTAGCTTAGGTGTTTTGATACATCATGCTTAGGACTTACAATCGATGTTTTGAGAATCTATCTTGGCAAAATCAGAGTTTATGTTAATTTTATTGAGTTTTATTTGTCAAAGAATATATGAATGAACCCTGTGTAGTGAATTCGGCCAAATCCTTAGTCCCAGTACCTCTCGCCCATTGTTAATATTTTTGTATATATATATATTTTTTATTAAATCTAAAAATTCCATTTCCTTCACAAGTCTGAAACGAATCCTATTTACTACAACCCCATCAAAAATATTAATCAGAAGCCAGACCCAACTATTTTCTCTGTAGTTGCGTGTTCTGATCTTGCTGTTTTATATCGCGATTGAGTACTATATTATCTAAGATTTGCTCGAGATTTAATCTCTGATAGGCAAGATAAAAAGAAATCACAAACATCTTTGTCTCATCGTTTGTAATTCCATAATATCTTGTTTCGCTACCATACAATTAAGATTATTGTGAAGTGATTGATATTTCTAAGCTGTTCTTCGGGAATATAAGCCTGGTATATCAATTGGTTCCTGTTCACCTTGATTTATCAAAAGACCGAACAAAACCCATACATTTATCTGTGGGAGACAGATTTATCTATTCAATATACTTTTTTGTGTGAGACGGATTGGTTTATCAAGTCTTCGACTTTGGGTCGTAGCAACTCTTAGTTGTGGGTGAGATCAGCTAAGGGAATTAAGTGCGCAGACGTGGTTCTAGAGGCGTAAGGAAGGCGACTGCACCTTGATCAGTGTGAGATTGGTTAGGGATCAACTACATTCCAGTCTGAAGTTAACTTGGAGTAGGCTAGTGTCTGTAGCGTCTTAATACAGTATGGTGTTCAAATCTGGACTAGGTCCCGGGGTTTTTTCTGTATTTACGGTTTCCTTATTAACTAAACTTCTGGTTTCTGTGTTATTTCTTTTCCGCATTATGTTTGTTTATATAATTGAAATATCACACGTTGTGCGTAAGTTCAATCAATTGTGAATCCAACCTTTGTATATTGATTAAATGGATTGACACATAGATATTGATTTTTGATACAGTCCAAGTTACTTCTGATATTCAATTGGGCTCGCAAATTCCTATTTGTTTGATTGCAGATTGAATTGAGAAATTGAGATATAACTCTTAGGAATTTCCAAAACCGAAAATATTCTCAAGATATTCATTAAAGCACAAATTCGGTTTTCATAATTTCTGGAAATGCTCGGTCCAAAATTAATGATCGAAATCTCTCGGAAAATTTAATTAGTAAATGCACATTTCTAATTCTGGAATTTCCCTATAAAATGAAATTAATAACTTAATTAAAAGATTCTTAACTTACTTATGTTTCGATCTTGGGATTCTCTTCCCTTAGCCGTTAAGGAATATCTTTGAACAATTAAAAAAATAAACATCCACGTCACGTGTTCAAAGTATGTCGACATCCTTACTTTGTAAGTTCTCTTTCACACTTACAACCTTGAAACCGATTTTCCACACTTCCAAACAAGTTTAGAATTGGTTCATCTGACTTTCAAGAACTATGTGATTGATCAAACCAACATTCAATCGCAATCATGGGTTTAACGGTTCTACCAAAACAAGTTTCAGTTCTACCTCCATGTGAATATTGTGCATAGTCACACTAGATTTCCAAAATTCGGTTGACTAGGTACTAGGATCGTTCCCCACATATATATGGTATCTAACTTATATGTGTTGCACATGTCCATAGGATCAGTTCCCCTTTGCCTAAAAACGTGTTGCACATGTCCATAGGATCAGTTCCCCTTTCTGCTATAAACCTTGCTGCACCACATACAAGGATCGGTTCCCCTTTGTGATGTACTGCACCTCTTACAAGGATCGGTTCCCCTTTCCCATATTCGGTCAGACAAAACACAAAACCGATCATACCATCTTAGGTGATTACTTAAGATCGGTTTTACTAATATAAGTCATACCAATACATAAGTCAGGCCTTTGTGAGTAGTTCTACCAAGAACACAAACAAGTTGTGAGCGGTTATTCCCAATCACACATATTGGTTGTTCATAATATATGCAATTAATAACAAAACCAATAACACCTGGCAATTTCCTTTTCGGTTCACAAACAAGTTTATGAACTTACTTCCTTAGAACACATGTAAACATTATTCCCTAGGATGAAACCCTCACCTCATACCCATACATAATCACAATAGCATTCAAATGATTATGGCGATATCTTATCTACGAAGTTTAATAGTTAAGCAATAAACCTCGTATTGTATTCCTTAATAGTATGTCTATCTAGAGTTCAAATATGCTTCGCACTTATGTTTTCAATATGCACGACTTGAAAGATACGTTAGGGAATGAAACATTTCAATTCAATTATCACTAACCTCAAGTGGAAGGATTATTGTTGTCGTTGTAGATCCTTGCTTCTTCACATCTTCAAGACTTCGCAATACTTGTAATGTCTCATATCATAATACTTTGAAACTAACCTATACGAAGTTGACTCTAGTACATAATCAAGCAACTCTTAACATGAGTTTTGATTCACTAAAATATGACAACCAAACTTGATATACCTACGCTTGGTGGGTTCAAACGAGCCATGCTCTAACCAAGTTCTTCATATGATTATCGTTTGTTTATACTATGTGAATATTTATGGTTGATTTATAGATCGTTTAGGTAGCCAACTAAATTGATTTGTTGATTCAATATATAGCTAGTATTAGGTTATGAGATAAGTAATCGTCGAATAACTTGTACACAAGTAAAGAACACAAAACCTTGGAGAGGGATTCTGTGGAGCGATTGTGTGCCTAAACAACACTAAAATGTGGACCTTGATCTAAGAGTATAACTAGTAGGATCAACCTATAAATTCACAAAATATAAAGCATTCGACTAAATTACACCTTGAGTGATCTACTACTAGGTGGTTTAGGTGAATAGAATCTGGTAGGCGAGAACTTTCGTATCCAGTGATATAAGGAATTTAGGGGATAGCACTAATCTAGCCGTTATCCACGGTTGGTGATAATCTATGATTAACGACGAGTAGGCAATTGATTATTAACTAAGAAGGATTCCTCGATCATATCTCTCTTTATTGATTACAATTCAACTTTATTTGCTTTGATTATTTATTTTGTTTAAAATCTAAAACAAAACTCACCTTTGTGACACTTTGACAACTAAAACTCACTGCTCTTCGTGGGAACGATCCTTAATTTCATTATATTACCAGTTAATTATGTGGAAATAAGATTATTAATTTGATTGCACTTACGACAGGCATCAAATTTTGGCGCCGCTGCCAAGGAGCAGTCGGTAGCTTTAGTTGTTATTTCTTTTAGTTTTATTATTGTTTTTTTAGATTATCTTTTTAGTTTTTAATTTTTGTTTTCTAGATTTGTGGTTTCATGTACTTAATCTAAAGACTGGGAATACCAGAGGTGTGGAATTCAAACCCGTAGAGGAACGGTACTACAAGCTCGTCAGAAAATGCAACAAGAATCTTTAGAGGAAATGGTAGACAGTACAAATCCATCTCCTCCTCCGCCTCAGGAGAGGAAGTTTCGTGAGTTGACATCTCCATGCTTAGATTCGCAACTACTGTGTATTACAATCACTAACCCAGTGGAGATGAAGTTGAATCTTCTTCATCATCTACCAAATTTCAAGGGACTTCCAGGTGAAGATCTGAATCGTTATCTTCGAAAATTTCAACAGAAGATGACAAGTCTTAGGCAAAGTACCAAAGACAGTGATACGACAATGTTGCAAGCTTTCCCATTCTATTTAATAGATTTAGCGGAAGAATGGTTGTATTACCTTCCTCCAGGGAGTATTACAACATGGACTGAAATGAAAAAGCTATCTTTAGAGAAGTATTTTCCTGCTTCTAAGGAAGTATCCGTTCTCAAGAGATTAGTGGTATTCTCCAAATTACTGGGGAGTCTCTTTATGAATATTGGGATAGGTACAAAATATTGGTGGCGAATTGCCCTCACCACAACATATCTCCAACACTCATCATTCAATATTTTTATGAAGGATTACTTCCAGAGCAACGAAATTTGATTGATGCAACTGCTAGTGGTTCACTTACTGAAAAGGCAATCTCGCAGGCAACTAGTTTGATTTAGAGTATGGCTTCAAATGCTCAACAATTTTACACCAGAAATAACTCAAATTTCAGAAGAGTTAGCAATATGGAAGAAAATTCACAATCAGAGCAACGAATGAACAACATAGAAAATGTAGTACAAAGGATGGCAGCAGTGATTATTCCATCATACGAAGACGAAGCCGAGGTAAATGATGTATTTCCTAATCAGAGGCAAAGGTATGATCCATACTCCAATACTTACGATCCTGGTTGGAAACATCACCCAAATTTTAGTTATGCTAACAAGCAAGCTGCATCTCCTAATCCATATGTGGTAGGCCAGGGAATGTATAAGAAACAAGAGCAAAGGATAAGAAGAGACAGAAAGGCCTACATGTTATACCTGCAAGTGCACAGGGTCTGTTGTAGTGAGTGTGCAAGGCAGGGTCATTTCCACAGGGACTAGGGTGTGTAAGTTGAAGTTTTATAGGCTATTCTAGCTAAGCTAAGTGATGACAGTGAGTAAGAAGCAAAGGTGGTGACAGTGACAGTGAGTGACAAAGAGTGATAGTGGCAAAGAAACCAAGGCAGTAACACAGGCAGTGATAAAGAAACAAAGGCAGTGAAGTATAGAAGGGACTAGGATCTTGAGTCCACCCTTTTCCTAAGATAAGTCCTCCAACTATGTTCTTGTCCCTTGTTAGTTATCAGTCAGCTTCTAGGCTCTCTGAATAACTAGATGACAGTTGCGGTTCAAAGCCGGCTGTTCATATGAGGGTTGGTCTAGAAATATTACTAAGAACACTAAGATGAATCTAATCCTAGTAGTAGTTGGGGATCTCACACTGCAACTACCCGCAGAGAAGCTTGCTTAGTGTTTTAACAACCTAAAAGGATATTCAATCCTAGACAGTTCAAGCACAACAAGATCAGAGCATGGATGGGACAAATACAATTGAAATTTACAAAATAATTTAAACTAAGAACTAACCCTTGAGGCACTGGCTATTCCAGTCCTCTTGGGTGAAGCACCGGCTAGCCCAGGCATGTCCCATTACAACACCCAAAGACCCCTATTTATACATACAATGGAAATCCCAAAAAATCCCCAATTAACAGCAAAATTAGGGTTTGTAAAAAAATACATTAAACCCAAAATTGGTTCACCTAACCTACTGATAAAAACCCAATCAATCAACCCATGTTTCAATTAGACGTACAATCATGTTCCCCCAATTATCCCTAAATTATGAAATTAGGGTTTATAAGAAATAGAAATTAGGTTTACCTAATCACTACAAACTCTTGATAGCTCTCACCCATGCTTCCTTACGATCTTCTGATGCTTCCCACGCCTCCAATTGATCTATATCATCAACTAATTTCACCAACTCACTCTTAGGGTTCAGTGGTGAGAGAATAGGCGAAATTAGTTGTTTGAGAGAGATTAGAACGTGATATAGGTGATGGGTCGAGTGTGTATGATGATTTGAGAAGAGATGGTGGTGGTTGTGGTGATTGAGAAGGAGTTGGTGGCGGAGCAGGTGGTGATTGAGAAGGAGTTGGTGGCGGAGCAGGTGGTGGTCGTGGAGTTGCAGAGGAGAAGAAAGGGGGAGAAGAAGGAGAAGCCGATAGTTTTAGGGTTAAGGTGTGTTTGGGTTAGGGTATAGGTATTTGGTGCTTAGGTGTTGAGCGGATGCATCAAGTCTCGATGATACGCAAAGCTGAGCCGTGGGATGCGGAAATGATAGATTGATCTAACGGCTACAAGTGAAGAGTCTGGTATCGACCGTCGGATGCCTGATACAACGAAACTGACGGCTCAAGATGGAGTTAGGTGCTGTAGTGTTAGACAGGACCTTCAGACTTTGATGCACTATGATGAAGCGACCGTAGGATGCTGAGATGATCCAATCTGACGGCTGAAGATGAAGGTGGGTATGGATATTGGAAATGGGTTTGGGTGAGGGTTTTGAACCTTGGGTATGCCAAGCCCATATCTTCTTTAAGGACAATTCTTCCTCTTCAAGCCCACTTCCAGTTGATCCGGCTCTTGCAAACATCATTCTTCGCTGCTTTTCTGCGGGAGTCTTTGCCGTTTCTTTGTTCTTTTCGCTCCGTGAGTTAACCAGGCTTTATTTAGTACCTAAAAATGCAAAATTAATTAAGAAAAGTATTTATTCTTGAAAACAATGAAAATACAGAATATGGGATAAAATGTAGAATTAATGCACAAAAGATGAGTTAAATGCCAAGAAAAATATATAGAAATATGCACTTTTTAGCACTCATCAAATACCCCCAAACCTGAATTTTACTTGTCCTCAAGTAAAACAAAACTAAGGAAATCCTACCTATACCACTGTCGCTGGTCTCTCGAATGCATTTAGCGTATGCACTAAGCCTTTTAAACCATTAAGTGTCCCTAGTGGACGAGTGAAGTCTCGTGAAGGTTTTCTTAGAACGTACCTACAAAGTTCTAGGACAAAATATAAGCTCATATTCCATGAAATGTGACATGTGCAAGACAGTAGAAGCTCACAGCAAAATGGAGATGTCAATCTAGCTATCAAAGGCACAATCCTAGCACTGATAACAAATAAAGACATGTGATAAGAGTGTAAAGTGTATCTACACATGTGTAACGAAAGATCGGATGTTATGACTACTAATCACCAAGAGATAGTTTTTAGGCTAAGAACCGAATTCTAAGCCAAGCTAGCTGTCCGGACTTTACGAGAATTGTGAATGAGTTGGAGGTATTTCACAATTACTCGCGTTGTACATCAATGGCATACACCCTTCCTTGCTTATAACCCAAAAACACAAAAGATGACTCTTATTTACATTGACTACTCTCTTTTATTTTTGGAACAAGAGAGGATGGAATTGATAAATACTTGATTATTATTTTTTTTGATTTTTTTTTTTGATTTTTTTTTCTTTCTGAATATATACATCGTTTTTTTTTTTTTTTTTTTTTTTTTTTTTTTTTTTTTAACATGGTAACACTTTTGATACATATACAAAAGGAAACAAAAAATTACATGACTCTTAGCAAGAGGTAGCCCTTTTTGATGCACCCAGTTAAATTCGATGGTTGTCTTTCTTAATGTAACCTCCACCTTCTATCCCAACCAACCAAAGAACAAGCTAGTCAAGTTTCGTTCAGTATTCTAAAGTGATTGGCAACTAAAACTTCCGATAGAACACCTCAAGGATGAGACTATACATGTATTGGTAGATCGTGCGCGTGCAAGTTTCTTATCACTATGTGAATTGTGCTAGAATCAGGGTGCCTAAATATCTAGACTAAGAATCCTTATGTTTACATACATGCACAAGAATCAACATTTCAAGGTAGATGAGCTCCATTTTATGTTTTTTATCATTTTCTATTTTTTTTTTTTTTTTTCATTTTTTTTTCTTTCAATTTTTCAATTTTTTCAAAAAGAAGGAGTTCTATTTTTCGATTATAGCATGTTATCAAAGTATCTACTTTTCACCCCCAAACCTAAACTAAACATTGTCCTCAATGTTTCAACAGATGGACAAAATTATACGACAACATACGAATAGGACCATGCTGAGTAGAGAAAAAGGAAAGAGAATACCCGATTTGACGAAAGAAAGAACCGAACTCCTTTATTCAATGGCTAGGATCCAACAGTAACTTAAGTGAAAGCACATTGGATTAGCACAATATATACAAAAGAAACAAAAGATTTAACTAAGAAACTATCTACTAGATTCTATACAAGAAAATTTGGTTTTTAATGGGATTGGACTTTTTGGGAAAAATTTGGTTTTGTGGGAAGACATTTGGTTTTTTTGGGAATGAAAAACATTTGGTTTTTGATGGGAAAGAGAAAATTTTGGTTTTTAGGGAAAAAGAAAATTTTGGTTTTTAGGGAAAAAGGCCGAGCTGACAACTTATAGTTTGAGTACGAGGCCCAATTGTTCAGTAAACCAAGCCTAGAAGTTAAGTTTCAGTTGGGTTTTGGGCTAGCTGTTTAGCCAAAAGACTAAGCCCAACTGGGCTTTGAAAACGTTTTACAAATTTTTGTTTTGGGTCAAGCCCACAGTTCAGAAATTCAAATTTCAGGGTTGAAACCCACAGTTCAGAAACAAAATAAGCCCACAGTTCAGCTTAAATACAGGCCCACAGTTTAGTTAAACTACAAGCCCAGCATTCAGTCTTAAAATTACAAGCCCAAAATTTGGGTTTACTGATGGGTTTAGGCTTACTAGTTAGCACAGCCCAGCTGCTCAGTAATTGCAGTTGCACAGCCAGTTGGGCTTGGTTCACAGCAACAGCAACTTCAGCAAGAGCACCAGAGGCTCATCAGCAACAACAACAAGAAGAAGAAGCGGCAGCAGTAGGAGGTAGCAACACAGCAGCAGCAGCAACACAGAAAACAGCAGAAGCACCAACTACAACAGCAACACAAACTCAGCTTAGCACCTCAGCATCAACACAGCAGACAGGCAGCAGCAACACCAACTACCTGACACTCATTGTGTGTGATCAGTACACAAAAAAGGCAGGAAAAAATGGAAAACTGCATAAAGCAGTGCAGTTTGCAGCTGTAGTTGGCAAGGCCAAGATGCTTGACAGATAATATGCAGCTACAGATGCAGATGGGGATGCAAATGCAATGAATGATGCAGATGCAGTGAATGGAATGCAGATGCAGTGATGCAATGATGCAATATGCTTACAGCTAAGTTAAAGATGCAGCTAAAGACACTAAGGTTAAGTTAGAGACACTAAGGCTAAGTTAGAGACACTAAGGCCAAGTTAAAGTTGCAGCTAAAAAGCTAAAAACACTAAAAGAGCTAAAACAGTTATACTAAGTTAAGGTTACAGCTAAGTTTGAAAACAGAAAAGCAAGAGCACAATTTTTTTTTCTCAACTACACAGCACCAGTCCCTGGTAGCGGCGCCAAAAACTTGGTAGGCCAGGGAATGTATAAGAAACAAGAGTAAAGGATAATGAGAGACAGAAAAGCCTACATGTTATACCTGCAAGTGCATAGGGTCTGTTGTAGTGAGTGTGCAAGGCAGGGTCATTTCCACAGGGACTAGGGTGTGTAAGTTGAAGTTTTATAGGCTATTCTAGCTAAGCTAAGTGATGACAGTGAGTAAGAAGCAAAGGTGGTGACAGTGACAGTGAGTGACAAAGAGTGATAGTGGCAAAGAAACCAAGGCAGTAACACAGGCAGTGATAAAGAAACAAAGGCAGTGAAGTATAGAAGGGACTAGGATCTTGAGTCCACCCTTTTCCTAAGATAAGTCCTCCAACTATGTTCTTATCCCTTGTTAGTTATCAGTCAGCTTCTAGGCTCTCTGAATAACTAGATGACAGTTGCGGTTCAAAGCCGGCTGTTCATATGAGGGTTGGTCTAGAAATATTACTAAGAACACTAAGATGAATCTAATCCTAGTAGTAGTTGGGGATCTCACACTGCAACTACCCGCAGAGAAGCTTGCTTAGTGTTTTAACAACCTAAAAGGATATTCAATCCTAGACAGTTCAAGCACAACAAGATCAGAGCATGGATGGGACAAATACAATTGAAATTTACAAAATAATTTAAACTAAGAACTAACCCTTGAGGCACTGGCTATTCCAGTCCTCTTGGGTGAAGCACTGGCTAGCCCAGGCATGTCCCATTAAAACACCCAAAGACCCCTATTTATACATACAATGGAAATCCCAAAAAATCCCCAATTAACAGCAAAATTAGGGTTTGTAAAAAAAATACATTAAACCCAAAATTGGTTCACCTAACCTACTGATAAAAACCCAATCAATCAACCCATGCTTCAATTAGACGTACAATCATGTTCCCCCAATTATCCCCAAATTATGAAATTAGGGTTTATAAGAAATAGAAATTAGGTTTACCTAATCACTACAAACTCTTGATAGCTCTCACCCATGCTTCCTTACGATCTTCTGATGCTTCCCACGCCTCCAATTGATCTATATCATCAACTAATTTCACCAACTCACTCTTAGGGTTCAGTGGTGAGAGAATAGGCGAAATTAGTTGTTTGAGAGAGATTAGAACGTGATATAGGTGATGGATCGAGTGTGTATGATGATTTGAGAAGATATGGTGGTGGTTGTGGTGATTGAGAAGGAGTTGGTGGCGGAGCAGGTGGTGATTGAGAAGGAGTTGGTGGCGGAGCAGGTGGTGGTTGTGGAGTTGCAGAGGAGAAGAAAGGGGGAGAAGAAGGAGAAGCCGATAGTTTTAGGGTTAAGGTGTGTTTGGGTTAGGGTATAGGTATTTGGTGCTTAGGTGTTGAGCGGATGCATCAAGTCTCGATGATACGCAAAGCTGAGCCGTGGGATGCGGAAATGATAGATTGATCTAACGGCTACAAGTGAAGAGTCTGGTATCGACCGTCGGATGCCTGATAAAACGAAACTGACGGCTCAAGATGGAGTTAGGTGTTGTAGTGTTAGATAGGACCTTCAGACTTTGATGCACTGTGATGAAGCGACCGTAGGATGCTGAGATGATCCAATCTGACGGCTGAAGATGAAGGTGGGTATGGATATTGGAAATGGGTTTAGGTGAGGGTTTTGGGCCTTGGGTATGCCAAGCCCATATCTTATTTAAGGACAATTCTTCCTCTTCAAGCCCACTTCCAGTTGATCCGGCTCTTGCAAACATCATTCTTCGCTGCCTTTCTGCGGGAGTCTTTGCCGTTTCTTTGTTCTTTTCGCTCCGTGAGTTAACCAGGCTTTATTTAGTACCTAAAAATGCAAAATTAATTAAGAAAAGTATTTATTCTTGAAAACAATGAAAATACAGAATATGGGATAAAATGTAGAATTAATGCACAAAAGATGAGTTAAATGCCAAGAAAAATATATAGAAATATGCACTTTTTAGCACTCATCAATATGCAAGATAGGATGGTCTTCAACAACAATTCCAACCACTACAAAAACCTTAAGTTGAAGAATCTAAGATTGACATGCTCATTTCTATGTTCCAACAAAGCCAACAGAAATCCGATTAAAATCAGTTAAAGAATGATGCGGCTATTAAATAATTGCAAACTTAGATGGGGAAATTGGCTACAACAGTGGGTAAGTTGGAGGCACGAGCATCAACAAAGTTACCATCTCAACCGTTCGTGAATCCAAGAGAGCACATTAATGCGGTTAGGTTAAGGAGCGGAAGGCAAATAGAAGACCCAACTCTGGATACAGGAGCAATACGCGTACCTAGTGACAACATTGAGAAGGAAGTTAAATCGAAAACCGTACTAAAGGAAAAGCCAACTTCAACCGGCCAACCCAAGGACACGGTTCCCAGTTTTACCATACCGCCTCATTTTCCTAGTCGTTTTTCCAAATCCAAGAAGCAAGCTCAAGACAAGGAGATCATGGATATTTTCAGCAAGATACACATCAATATTCTATTTATTGAGGCCATCAGAACCGTACCCAGGTATGCTAAGGTTTTTAAGGATTTGTGTACAAGGAATGATAGGTTGATTGCTAATGAGACTACTCAGGTGGGCGAAAGTGCTACAGCTATGTTACTTAAGAAGATGCATACAAAGTGTGAATACCTGTCGGTTTCAGGGTACCGGTTACCATTGGTAACCGGCAATTTGAGCGTGCTTTGCTTGATTGAGAGCTACCATAAGTGTTATGTCAGCCGATGTTTATGATTCTTTGAATCTCGGACCTTTAAAAGAGGCAAATATCACTATTCAATTGGCTAACTAGTCCAATATATATCCTAAGGGAGTCGTGGAGGACGTGTTAGTTCAAGTGAATCAGTTAATCTTTTTGGTTGATTTCTACATTGTGGATATGCACAATGGAGATAATTGCTCATCTACTTCGTTACTTCTTAGGAGACCGTTCATGAAAACTGCAAAGAAGAAGATTGATGTTGATAGTGGTGCACTCACTATGGAATTTGATAAGGAGATCATACGGTTCAATATTTTTGAAACCATGGAGTTGTGCTACGGAATAACATTGAATTGGATGTTCATGGGAAGCCGAACTTGGACGTTGAGATAGCCAAAGAACTGGTGGAGATATGTGGTGCTTTAACAACATTACAAGAAGCTAAACCGGGTAATATTTCTTATATTTCTTTACTCGTAACTAATGAGGTTCCATTACCTTCCATTTTGCAGGCACCGAAACTAGAATTGAAGCCGCTTCCAGACCACTTAAAGTACGCGTACTTAGGTGATAAAGAAGAACTTCCGGTGATTATTGCAAAGAACCTCACCCCACAAGAAGAACGTCTACTTAGGGTTCTTAAAGAGCACAAAACGACGATTGGTTGGACAATTGCTGATATCAAAGGAATTAGTCCATCCATAGAATCCTAATGGAAGATGATTTTAAGCCTGTACGTGATGCTCAACGTAGGCTTAACCCCCCAATGATGGAGGTCGTAAAGAAAGAGATCCTCAAATTACTAAGTGTAGGGGTGATTTACCCAATTTCTGACAGCAAATGGGTTAGCCCATTTCAAGTGGTACCTAAGAAATCAGGTGTCACTATTGTAAGAAATCAAGATGACGAACTAGTCCCTACAAGAGTTCAAATTGGATGGAGAGTGTGCATAGACTACACAAAGCTTAATGCCGCAACCCGAAAGGATCACTTTCCTTTGCCTTTCATTGATCAGATGTTAGAGAGGTTAGCTGGACACTCGTATTATTGCTTTTTAGATGGTTATACGGGCTACAATCAGTTTGTTATTGCACCGGAGGATCAAGAGCAGACTACTTTTACTTATACTTTTAGTACGTTTGCCTATAGACGGGTGTCGTTTGGTCTTTGCAATGCGCCTGCCACTTTTTGGAGGTGTATGGTTAGTATATTTTCTGACTACGTGGAACGCATAATCGAGGTATTTATGGATGATTTTAGTGTTTATGGTGATTCATTTGATATTTGTTTACAAAATCTTGAACTTGTGCTTAAAAGATGCATAGACACTAACCTTGTTCTAAATTGGGAGAAATGCCATTTTATGGTAAACCATGGTATAATGCTAGGTCACATTGTGTCCTCTCGAGGGCTCAGAGTGGACAAAGCAAAGATAGACTTAATAAGAAACTTATAATATCCTACTTCGGTGAGGAAATTCGCTCGATTCTTGGTCATGCAGGTTTTTACAGACGGCTTATCAAGGATTTCTCAAAAATCTCAATGCCGATGTGCAAATTGTTGCAAAAAGAGGTTATTTTTTACTTCAACAAGGAGTGCAAGGATGCATTTGATAGATTTAAAGAGTTGTTGACAACTGCACCAATTATCAAGTCACCGGATTGGAGCTTACCATTTGCATTAATGTGTGATGCAAGTGACTATGCTGTTGGAGCCATTTTGGGTCAAAGAGTAGACAAGCTGTCTCATGTGATTTATTATGAATCTAGGACCCTAAACGATGCACATATCAATTATTCTACCACCGAGAAAGAATTTTTGGCTATGGTAGTTGCACTAGAAAAATTTATATCCTATTTGGTGCATTCAAAAGTTGTTGTGTATTCTGATTATGCAGCACTTAGGTACCTATTAAAGAAGAAAGAAGCTAAGCCAAGACTTATACGGTGGATACTACTATTGCAATAATTTGATTATGAAATCAAGGATAAAAGATGCGTTTAAAATATTGTTGTGGATCACCTTAGTAAACTTGTTGTTTCCGAAGAAGAACTTCCTTTACAAGATCGTTTTCCAGACGAAAAACTTTTCTCAATTGAAGATTCAACACCTTGGTACGCGGATATAATTAACTACTTGGTTACAAGACAAGTACCTAGTACAATGTCTAATTTTTAAAAGCTTAAGCTTAAAAAAATAGCCAAGCAGTATGTATGGGATGAGCCCTACTTGTGGAAATATGGTTCTGATCAAATCATCTGCAGGTGCGTATCTAATTCTGAATTTCAATCTAGTCTTACTTTTTGTCATACTTATGCATGTGGTGGTCACTTTGGTTCTAAACATACCGCTTTCAAAGTACTTGAAAGTGGCTTTTATTAGCCTACCGTATTTGAAGATGCATATATTTTTTGCAAATCTTGTGATAGATGTCAAAGAAAGGGCAATCTAGGTGCTCGAAATCAAATGCCAGTCACACAAGTTCTTGTTGTTGAAGTATTTGATGTGTGGGCAATTGATTTTATGGGTCCTTTTGTCAATTCTAACGGAAAATTTTATATACTTCTTGCTGTGGATTATGTTTCAAAATGGGTGGAAGCTAAAGCCACCCCTACTAATGATTCTCAAGTTGTTTGTGAGTTTGTGAAGGAATATATCTTCTCTAGACATGGTACACCAAGAGTGGTTATCAGTGACTGAGGCTCACATTTTCAGAAATCCTTCCATGCTCTACTCAAGAAGTACAACATAACACACAAGGTTGGTATGCCGTATCACCCACAAACTAGTGGGCAACCTGAAATCTCGAACCGTGAGATTAAATCCATTCTTGAGAAAATCATAAACACTACACGGAAAGATTGGAGTTATAGGATTAATGATGCATTATGGGCATATAGAATAGCGTACAAAATACCGATTGGTATGTCCCCATATCTGTTGGTCTATGGAAAAGATTATCCTCTTCCGGTTGAACTTGAACACAAGGTATATTGGGCGATAAAGATGTTTAACATGGATTATGACAATGCGGGGAAACAGAGGAAGTTACAACTTAATGAGATAGAGGAGATACGTAATGATATTTATGAGAGTTCTCGTATATACAAGGAGAAGACGAAACTTTTCCATGACAAGATGATTTCTCGAAAGAATTTTGTTGTGGGGCAAAAAGTTCTTTTATTTTATTCTCGTCTTAAACTATTGCATGGTAAGCTAAGGTCCAGATGGATTGGACCGTATGTTGTTACTATTGTTTATTCTCATGGTGCGATTGAAATTTCTAGTCTTAGAGATGGAACAAATTTAAAGGTGAACGGCCATAGATTGAAGCCATATTATGAAAGCATTGCTTATGTGGATATGGATGTGCAAGGATTTCATGATTATCTCCCTCTGGAGGAGTAATTGAAAGGATGCCAAGTCGGGATGAGGACATTAAAATAAGCGCTAAATGGGAGGCAACATGTAATATCCTGTATTTTTATTTACTATTTCGGTTCGGTTTGTCCGAGTTACCTAACATTTCGTTTAGGTTGTTGCTTCTTTTGCCTTAGCATAGTTGGGTGAACTTCGAGAGCTACACGTTAGGGTGGAAATAAAGTCACCTAGTTACTTTTAATAAATAAATAAATTTAGAGAAAATGAAAAGACAAATAAAATAGTTAAGAAAAACAATAAATATATTTATGTGTATTAATATAAGAGAAATAACTTTAGATATGAGAAATCCAAAAAGTTAGAGAGAATGGGGATGAGAAGGAGAAGAAGAGAGAGCTAGAGATTTTGGAGAATAAGGATAAAGAACATTAGGAGGATATTGTACCAATTGAGAGGTAGAATGTGAAACCCTTTCTCTTTTGGTGTTTATCTTTGGTATTTATTTTGTATGCCTTTGTATTGTTAGGTTTCTGAAATTTAATTGAATATATATGTATCTCTTATTGATGATCAGGCTTTTCCTATTGATTTATAATATGATTAGGTATCTCTTGTTAAAATTTTAGAATTTTCCTACGCAAATTCACCGTTGAATGTTCCTTGTAATTTGGATTGTGATTTCTGAAATTCTGGACAGCTTCGTTTTGCTGTGGTTTTGATGTTCTTAAGCAGTCTTAATGATGTTAAAATGATTTTAGGTCTAAACAAAAGTTGTAGATAAATGTATTGTCTTTCATTGTGATTTGAGTTTGCTTAATCTGAGACTAATATGAATTTATGGTGAATATTTTGGCAAAATGATGTTATCTGCCTAGATTTTGTAATGCGTTTGTAAAATCAATATATTTTGATTGAGCCAGATGTGAAATTTGGATATGTTATACATGCTGGTGTCAGGAATGTTCACTAAAGATTTGAAGATGATCGGACCAATTTATCATTATGAAACCTATAAAATATAATTCTGCAGTTAGTGTGTTTGCTTAAATGCTTGAAAGAATTACATTGTTAGTTGGGTTGTGAACTTATAACCTGTTGATAAAATGGTTTCGAATATCAATATGGTTATTGTATGATAAAATTATTTTAAAAATAATTGGATGGATATGTTAGTTCGGATACACGGATAAGTGCGGCACGACCCAAGGATACTCGTGCAAGTGAGGTTGGCGGTCCCTTGTCGAGGATACACGGATAGGCGGGGAACGAACCGAGGATACTCGTGCATTTAAGAGGATTTTATAGATTGTGAGTTTATTTGATGAATATATACATAATTAAATCGTTGAAATTACACCATATACTCATGTTGTGCGTATTGTCTTTGATTGGTTGACATGTTTGCTTATATTTGAGAAAGGGAATGCATTCTATTGAGTTGTCATCTGACCCCAATTGACATTCCTTGCAGATTTATGGAAGTTGGAAGTTAGAAATGAGTAGATTAGTGATTGCATTGTTTTCTTGTATTGTTTGAAGTGTAAATTGAAGTAAAAGAAATGTGTAGCACCCCCAAAGCTAGCAGCTAACTAATCCAAGAGATTAACTAAACAAGGAGGCACTAAGAATCTGAATCATTTACTTAAACAATCAATTAAGAAATCTGCTATAAAACTTAACCCAAAACTAACCCCGCTCAGAAATATATATACAAGAACTTCTCTCAAATGATACATAAACAATAGTCATTTAGTTTGCAAATAGAATAAACAACATAATAAACATAGCAGAAGGTAACTAATTAACAGAGTCAACTCCTCGAAGCTTTCGCTGCGCAACTCTGATCTGTCTCTGAAACTGATAGGGGGAATAATTAACATTTAACCTCTAAGTAACCATAGGCAAGATTTGGAAAACAATAATTTTTTCCCAAGCATTTAAAAGTGACCAAGTACTCAAATAAACAAACATGTATATGGACAAACTCCTTCTTCAAGCAATGTATAATATGGTTGTGAATTCCTAACCGTCAATTCACACCTAATAGCTATTGATATCACCAAGACCATGATGACCCACTCTAAACAATAAAAGCTGAATTCATGTAGGTATAAATGTGAAGGAGCGTACCCTATATACCATACGTGGAAATTCTCATTTCCATAACAATTCATATTGACAACAAAACATTACAGGTCCTTTCCAAATCGTGGAAAGATTCACAGAATCAACAGAATTATCATAATGCAATTTAAACAAAGCATGGAATGCACAGACAGACAGTGCATGAATTTGTTAAGTATAAACTTTTGTAAAAACAACAATAATGGTTACAAAAGAGTCAAATGTATTCCCACCTCTTTTGATGACAAGCCACGCCTACCTCGAGATCCATTGGTTCGTCCTTGAATCGACCGTTGTTAATAACTAACTGTTAATCAAAGAAGCACTCTAAGAGTTTAGCCAAAAGGCTCATACAAGGCTCATATAGTTTATCTAATGGTTCTACGCCCAACTGTGGTTCTACACTTTTCATTATTCATCTTTAGCATATCTAAAGTTTACTAATTCAATTAGGTTGTAACTATAGTCCATTAGCTAAGTCTTATGAGTATCTTCAACTTTGTAGAAGAAGCCCAAGGCTAATTCAGACCACAAGAGGTCCAAAACATCTAATTAAGATTGCTAGTCCAAGCCCATGGGCCTGATTCGGCACGACCCACTGATCCGACCCACTACACAAGGCCTGACCCAACTGGTCAATCTAACGGTCTCTGACGGTGAAATGGGTCTAACAATCCACCTCCAGTCTAGGTCAAGTCCAGGGTCAATGGTCAACGAGTCAAGACTAGTGACTCAGTGAGTCAAACCCGATTCGACTCAGTCAGACTACCAGAGTCAGCTAAACTAACTGGGATGAGTGAGGATAAAGCTAGGCCATATCACATGCCAAAACTCTAATGCAAGACAACCTTAGTTATTCTACCTGCAACCATTTCTCCCTGACATAGTCTCATTTCAACTTTAATTCAATTCTAAATAAACTTCAAAATCAGATTACAAACATAAACTCAGTTTACCTGCAATAGCAATTCCAGGCTTTTCAACAATCTAACATTTCTCCATTTACATTACTCGAAATCTATATCTGCAATTATAACTTCATTAACATCTTCAAAACCATAAACTCCCTAATCCATTACCACTTGCAAATACTAGGAGTAATAATACTTCTCCATTTCAACACAAACATATTCAATTCAGCTGAACTTCATAATTCAACTACAAATATAAGTCGAGCTTACCTACAATGCAGTAGTTGTAATATCCAGAATGGTTCAACTCGAACAACACTCAAACTTCAATTACAACTCCCATTTGATTACAATTCACTTCTAACTGTAATTCAAACTCAACACAACCAAACTAACCATACTCATTTACATTTTTAATTCATTAAGAACTTATAAACTCAATAATGAACTTGAACTGTTTACTAACAAGAACAATTACCTCAACCATGAACTCCATTCATTGTAGACGATAACCATCACCTGCAATCCTCTTCCTCTTTATCCTTCAATACATCTTCTCCATCTCAGTAAACTCCCAATACTAAATGAGACTATCATGTTCATACCACCAACAAATCTGCACACCTATAATATACTATCATTCATTTAAAAACTTCAGTTCATTCAAGACCAGATAATACTACCTCACTTCCTCCTTCAACTGATTCAGATCAATACCAGTTTCAAAAGCTCAACTCCATATTCACCACCCTCATCTCAAATCCCACTAATACTATTATCAATCACACATACATAAGTAATGAAACTGAATAACCATATTGAAATCAACTCAAAGAAGCAGTTACCTCAATTCACTTGTTTCGACACCAACGCCTCCTTGCCAGTTCCAGTCCTAGACCCTATGATAATTCCGTGTTCTCTAATTTCAGGTTCAAGCTCGACATATCAATACAAATCTTTAAATCAATCAAACCCATCTTTAATAATTCCTCAAGAACATCAATTCCATCTCTTAAATCCTCTCTGGATTTTCTTTATATAAAACCCAGGTTCATGAATATCAAACCCTTAACAGATCATTCAAAATCTCAATTAGACCAAACCCATCTAATGAATTCATCTAACTCTTTAGTTCGCAACACAGACAAACCCTAATTCTTTTCAATTAACTCCTTCAATCTCAGACCCTAACGAACCCTAGCTCACCGAGACATAATTCATCACTACGATTTCCAGAATCGAACTCTAGTTTCTCCTCTTTGCTAACAACTGAGAAAACCCATCTCCAATCGATCGATTCCATACTCAATTCCACAAAAACCTTCAATCAACCTTCTCTTCTCAAAACCCTAAGTCTTAATTCATTATCTGATCCGAATTTGAATCAACAATAGATAACCTCATCATCACAAACCACTCCATGATCTTCTCCACCTCCTTCCGATCACCAAGCCTCCATTAGATCTCTCACAACTCGCAGAGGAAGAAGAACAGAGACGAGAAGAAACAGAAGAAGAAAAAGAAGAAAAAAATGAAAGAAGAAGAAAAGAAAAAAACACGGGTTTATCTTCCCAGTTTGATATTGACACGACCACACCAAAATTACACGACACGCGTTGAAGGTAAGGGCAGCCACAAGGTTAAGCGATGAAGTTACTATTTTATCCTTCACACTTATCTGACGATAACTTCTTCGTCCGGTATTCGAATGACACGTTCGTGTAGTCCATTTCGCATAACTTTTCAATATCTACTCAACGGTACTAGTTTCATATCTATATCGTTGTTAAATTAATTTCTATTAATTAACATTCGTCTCTAATTAATCGAGTCATTAGTGCTAATTCGTCTCTTTATTATCTCTAGACGAGTCAAATAGCGTTGACGAGTTTCAGGGTCCTTACAAAATGTTTCGTTGAAAATGATTTGAACGATGTTTAATATATTCATATGCTTCAATTCATGTATAAAAATTTCTATTATGTTTGGTATAAAAGTTAATTAGCGGAAAAATAAATATATGCACAAGTCTCGTTCCGACCCGTAACGCTTCGAGTTCGGACCTCCATACGGGTTTGACCCTAATCCGGAACTCGGGGTGTTATAGGTTGGTATCAGAGCTCTAGGCTTTAGATCTTGAATGGAACCGCGAATAAATTGTTTCATATGTTGTTATGCATGCTTGTCTGATTTGAATGTTGTATTGCTTGCTTCATGTTAGTAGTTGTATTATGGCTTGGTGAAATCCATGTGAATTTTTAATTGTGAGTTGGATTGAATTGTCGTATTGTGTGTACTACACTATTTATACTATGCGAATTTTTAAGTTATACGTATTTTTTTTAATTTCGGAACGAAATTTCTTTAAGGGTGGTAGAATGTAATACCCTGTATTTTTATTTACTATTTCGGTTCGGTTTGCCCGAGTTACCTAACATTTAGTTTAGGTTGTTGCTTCTTTTGCCTTAGCATAGTTGGGTGAACTTCAAGAGCTACACGTTAGGGTGGAAATAAAGTCACCTAGTTAATCTTCATCTTCAAACTAGATCTTCATAGTTCGTGATCTTCTTCGAGACAATCTCCCTGCTATAATTTTTCATGGATTCATCAAGGCTAGTCTTCTCTTTTCTTCCTTATGAGTTTTGCTGAAATTGATATATTTGAAATTAATCTTGTTTATTGCCTTATGTGATGTTGTTTATGTGATTCCCATACTCTTATTATTTCAGCAAAAGCGGATCCAACACTAAATTTACAGTTCAGAACCCTAACAATCCCAAATCACAGCATAAAGTTGTCGCACATAAAAGAAAGTCTGCGAATGAGAAGGTAGTAAGAAACACTATCTTTTTCTAATAACAATATTGTTGCCTCTGTTTCTTATCTAGATTGTAATTCGCAGTGTGATAAAGATCTTCATAATCCTCACAAGAAATCTCGCCACCTCAAGACTGTTCCAATTTCTGTTCCCTTCCACCTACTCATTTCTTCCAAATCTCCTGCGACATCTTCGCAAGATAAACCTTTATCTCCAATTCGTGTAGATGCTGCCTCTGATTTCATTTTTTCCAAATCTCTTGCGACATCTTCGCAAGATAAACCTTTATCTCCAACTCGCGAAAATGCTGCCTCTGATTTCATTTCTCCAGTTGATCTTTCTATGATTGAAATTCCCCTTGTGGATCCTTCTGCGAATGAAACCTCTTCTCTTCCCATTGAGAATGTTTCTCAACCTTCTATCTCTACTAGTTCTCTACCCAAGTCTCTTCCTCTGTCGAAAGAAACCGTGGAAGGGATAGATATTTCTTTCAAGGTTTTATCTGAGATTCTGGATGATGGCAAGAAGTCTTCTACTGATCCCATCAAGTCTAATGTTTGCGAAATTCTGAACAAGCATTTGGGTTCTGACAAAGCTGCTTCGCAGACAGCTTTAGAAAAAGAATGTAATGCTCTTCGTCTTGAAAATCAGAAATTTCAGAATGTTTTGCTGGATCGTGACAACCTTCGCAAGAAGAATGATGAATTAAGAGGTATGATTTCCTCATCTATGTCTTTAATTTGCCTTTTCGATGGTTTTATCCTTCCCATGTTTAATTATCCTTTAAATCCCTCTTTCACATGTTAAGCATTAAATCAGAAACGAGTAATGGAGAGATATCAATTTGAATCTGCTGTTGAAGAAGCCCGTGTTGATAAAGAAGTCTTAATGTATTAATATAACCAATTAGATAACCTCTATTCATATTCTCTTGATCAAATAAATAATCTTACCAATGAAAATACCCAATTAGTTCAAAGACAAGATCTATTAAGTAATGAAGTATCTCGTCTTTCTTATTATTTAACTAAAGCTAATTTAGGGATGAAAACTTTATCAGATGAGAATAAAACCTTATCTCAAGAGAAGCGAGTTTATTTAAACAAGATGGCGATATCTTCGCAACAACTTAATATTCTCCAAAAAGTATGTGCTGACCAAGAGAAATCTCTTCTCTCTTAAAGAAATGAACTTAAAGAAGTAACAGAATCATCTATCGCTGAAAGAGATACACTCATTCAAGGTAGAATAGCTTTAAGTGTGAAGGCAAATCAGCTTAAAGAACAATATTCCAAATTAGAAGAATCTTATTCTTCTTTTGCGAAGAAAAATGCCTTCCTTGTTTCTAAAGAGAAAAATCTTCAGTCTCGACTTAAAGGTTTAGTTGGAGATAAATTTGATGACGCAATGGACCATTGGGAGAATAGTTGTATATCCTTGATTCAACACCTTATTTCGCAAAAGGAAGGTAGTCATAATAATTTGACTGCCTTAATTATCTTTTCTTTGTCATATCTCTCTGAATTCCTTATTTTAACAAAATTTTGTATTCTATTTTTCGCAGAGTCTGAGAAGAATCTTCATTCTCTATTTCTGACTTGGAGGCTAAATATGCTAAAATTCGCAAAGAGAATGCATTGCTCGTCTCTACCCTTACTGGTTCTCGCGACGAGCAGAAAGAAGACTTGATTATCTTGCTTATTTTAAGATATTCAAGATAGGAATCATCAAAGAGCACTTCTTCGCCAAGTTCATCTCCGGAAGTCCTTGTAAATGACATCTTATGTCCAACTCTCTTCCTCCTACATCAATTGATCCTAGAAGTAGATGATGATGAAGTTCCTCGTCCTGCTGATAGTGATTATGATTACGAAAGCGGTGCAGAGGATAATTTCCTGGAAGATGAAGAAGAGGTTCCTTCTAAAGAAGTATCTGCTGGTGTTAATCAGAATGAGAAAGAAATTTCTCCTGAAGAAGTAATTGCTGGCGATAATCAAATGCTAGTCATGGCGAAGATCAAAGCCGAAATGAAGGAGAAGCTTGCGAGAATGTTGGCGAAGAATTTCTGTCATCTCCTGCTACTGATATTAATATTGAAGCTTGAGCTTCTTTCTAGCTTTGTTTTCTTGAACTGTCTTATTTTTATCACTTTTGAGAGTACATTTTTCAATAACTTTGAAGTCAACTTTTCCTTTTAATATTTTGTTGATAAGAAAGATAATGCTTCTTGTATATCGATTCCCATACTTGCCTCTCATTATCTTTCTTGCAAAAATAATCTGTTGTGAATGCTTATATTAATTTGTTTTATCATATGGTCTTATTTTGCCTTCCTAATTAAAGGTCTTATTATGCCATCTCTTGTCATTGCGACAAAATCGCAGGACGTCCTTGCACTTTCATACAAAAACCCATTGATCTTGTCTTAACTTTTCTTTTGTATTATGGCCTCTTCAGGAATGTTGCGACAATATGACAGGCCTAAATATTCTTGCGAAAATAAAGCCCCATGACATTGCCGTCTTGCGACGAAATCGCAGGACGTCTTCGCACTTTCATGCGAAAACCCATTGATCTCGTCTTATCTTTTTCTTTTGTATTATTGCCTCTTCAGGATTGTTGCACAAATATGACAAGCCTTAATATCCTTGCGAATAAAAAGCCTCATGACATTTGCGTCTTAAGACACTTATCAGCTCCCTAATGGAGGGTGCCGCCCTTATCTCCCCCTGGTTGCCCCTTCAAGGAGGCGTACTTCTACCATACAAGGTTAGCTCCTCCCATCCAGTCTTAACAACAACCAGTTGTTTTCGCAGCCTCTTATCCCTTTTGCCTATAGGGCTTATGGTTACGAGACTGCACCCTAAGTGGGGTTTTCTTCAGGCCGAGTGCAGTATAAGCCAAGACTTGTCAAGAATGGCAAGGACGCTTCAAACGCCCCGGCACCTTGACTCAACCGTGTACCTCGGCGCCTTGATCAGATTCTGCACTCCTTGGGAGTCCTTATTACCTTAGTCGCCCAACCTAAGTCATATGCTTAAGTTGAGAATCCAAGGTGCCTCTCCCGGATGGGCTTTATTGACCCCAAATCTCCATGACTCAGGTTCCGGTGGCGGTGTAGCCTTTCCCTGAGCCATGTCAGGTACCCCCTAATATGACGTACTTTAGGTCTTACATTTGCCTCTTGCGAAATTTTATTCGCGAACTAGGGTGTACGCCATAAAGGTTCGCCCCTTTCTTTTATGTCATTGTTCTGTGGTTATCTCTGCGAAATTTCGCACATCATGATCTTCTTTTGATATGAGTAATTCTGCAATTATTTTTCAGAATTCATAACTTCTCAAAGCTTCTTACTGATAATATCTTTTCAAACACAACCTGTTCCATGGTCTGTCTAATCTATGACCAACATCTCTCCTTCTGGATCCATTAATCTATAAGCTCCTGTTCCAACTATCTCCTTAATGATGTAAGGTCCATCCCATTTTTTCGCTAATTTTCCACCATTTTCTCGCTGATATATTGGTGTTTCTCGCAGAACTAAATCTCCTGGTTGAAATTCACGTATTTTGACACGTTTATTATATTCTCGAGCTAATCTTCGCTGATAATTCTCCATATGTTGTAAAGCTTTTTCTCTTTTCTTCTAATTCATCAAGTTTGTTTAAAATTAAACCCGCACTAAGATTTTTCTCCCAAGCTTCTCTTTTTGTTGTCGGAATAACAACTTCTGTTGGTAACACCGCTTCAACTCCGTATGTTAAACAAAAAGGTGACATTCCAGTAGCTTCTCTTCTAGTTGTATTATAAGCCCATACTGCATTATGTACTTGTTCGCACCATGATCTGTGATGTCCTTCCAATTTCTTCTTTAATATATCTGCAATTGTTTTATTTGTTGCTTCTACTTGCCCATTAGCTTGTGGATACAAAGGAGTGGACTTTCCACATTTTATCTTGAATGCATTAAGTAACATTTCTATATTCTGCCCCTCAAACTGTTTCCCATTATCAGATACCAACTGTGCAGGAATTCCAAATCTGCAAATGATATTTTCGAATATGAATGTAAAGATATCTTTGTCGCGAATATGTTGTACTGCCTTCACTTCTGTCCATTTTGTGAAATAATCTGTTGCGACTATTAAGTATCTTCTTTGTCCAGTTCCTGGTAAAAATGGCCCCACAATGTCTAAGCCCCATTTTCCAAAGGGCCATACACTGGTTGAAGATGACAATGGTGCTCCTGGTGCATGTATTTTCTTTCCATGTCGCTGACAATCTTCGCAACGTCTTGATATTTGTTTTGCATCTTCATGCATGTATGGCCATAATAACCTTGCATTTTTGCTCTATGTGCCAAAGATCTTCCTCCACTATGATTGCCAGCATCTCCACTATGTAACATTTTCAGCACCTTTTCTCCTTCCTCTCGTGTCAAACATCTGAGTGATGGTCCACTAAAGGATTTTCGGTATAGCAACCCATCTCTTAATTCATAATTCGTTGCTCGGCTTTTTAACTTGTGTGTTTCCAATCTATTTCTTGGTGTTTCTCCTTTCGCCAAATATGCATGAAGTTCCATTCTCCAGTCTGCGACATTGTTCATTTGTTCTTCTTTTTCATTATCTATCATCATCACATCCACATCTTCCTCTTCTTTATTTATTGATGGTGACAGAAGTGTTTGTATTTTTATGCATCTCGCAGTTGGATCTGTCATCATGCTTGAGATGAAAGCAAAAGCGTCTGCGAGTCTATTATCCTTTCTTGAAATGTGCCTCCATTTTATCTTTGGGATTTTCGCTGATAATTCTTCAACCAGCTTCTTGTATTTCTTCAAGGATGGTTCATTTGTAGTATACTCTCCTTTTATTTGGCGAATAACTAGCTGCGAATCACTAGTGATCCTGGCATTTTCTAGTTTCATTTCTATTGCGAATTTTAAAGCATGTATCACAGCTTCATATTCTGTTTCATTATTAGTGGATGCAAATTCCAATCTGAATGAAAAAGCCATCTTTATTCCTTCTGGCGAAATTAAAACAATTCCAACTCCATTTCCTTCTCCATTTGATGATCCATCTACCAATATTTCCCATCTATTTGGTTCTGTTAATAAATCTTTTGGATCTCCATGTTCTTCTTCTACATCCATCATTTCTTCTACTGCTTCATCTTCTTCTAAAGGAAATTCTGCCAAGAAATCCGCAACAACTTGTGATTTTGGTGAAGACAAAATTTCATATTTAATATCAAAGTGGCCTACTTGTGCATTCCATCTCTCTACCCTTCCTGATCTTTTAGAATTCTTCATCACTGATTCAATTGGTACTTTTGTTAATACCTTTATCTTGTGTGCTTGAAAGTATATGCGGAGCTTAAATGATGCATAACTAATGCTAAGATTAATTTTCAATCTTTGAGTAATTCTTCTCAGCAGTATTAAAAGTTTTGCTAATGTAATAAATGGGTTTCTCCACTCCTGCGTCTACTCGCAATAACACAACACTTA
The DNA here is from genome assembly GCF_003573695.1 of Papaver somniferum. Classification (NCBI taxonomy): domain Eukaryota; kingdom Viridiplantae; phylum Streptophyta; class Magnoliopsida; order Ranunculales; family Papaveraceae; genus Papaver; species Papaver somniferum. The sequence continues at coordinate 142,968,325 of NC_039360.1, read as the reverse complement.
ATGCATGCGACGTTGTCGCAAGGTAAATCAATAATTCTTCTGGTTCTGCCTTTTGTAAAATAGTTGTATTCATAAGATGTTCTTTGATTCCTTGAAAAGCCTTTTCACATTCATCACTCCATTTAAATTTCACCCTTCTTGAGTATATCGAAAAAATATTTGCATTTGTCTGATGATCGCGAAATGAATCTCCCCAGCGAAGCTAGAAGCCCATTCAACTTCTGTACATCTTTTATTGTTGCTGGTGTTGGCATGTCACGAACTGCTTGCACTTTTTCTGGATCAACCTGTATTCCTTCCTTTGATACAATGTAGCCTAAAATTTTCCCGATGCAACTCCAATAGTACACTTCTCAGGATTCAATTTAATGTTATACTGCCGCATTTGTTCAAAAATCTCCCTCAAGTCTTGTACATGGTCTTTAGCTTCTTTACTCTTTACTAACATGTCGTCCACGTATACTTCTAATGTTTTATGTATCCATTTTGCGAACACCTTCTCTACCATTCTTTGATATGTCGCTCCCGCATTTCGCAAACCAAATGGCATTTTCGTGTAACAATATAAACCTCTAGGGGCAAAGAAAGCAGTATGTTCTTGATCTTCTTCAGCGAGAGGATTTGGTTATACCCTTTGTACCCATCTAAAGATGATACCCTATCATTTCCCGCTGCGATTCCACCATTTGAGGAATATCGGTAACGGAAAACTATCTTTGGGGCAAGCTTTGTTCAAATCAGTGAAATCTATGCAAATCCTGATTCCCTTGTTTTTCTTTGGGACAATGACCATATTCGCTATCCATTCTGGGTATTTAGCTTCTCTTATAATTCCTGCCTCAAGCATTTTCTGTAATTCTTCTTCTATTTGGGAATGGTAAGTTGTTGCAATTTTTCTTATTCTCTGTTTAAATGGTCTCACATTTTTGTTAATCTCCAATTTGTGGCAAGCAATTGATGGATCTATTCCTGGTATCTCATCCATGTTTCCTGCGAAAATATCTTTATATTCTCGCAACAAGTTGACAGTTCTTTTTCTTCTTCTATATCCATTTTGGTTCCAATTCTCAACATTAGAGGCTCCTCTACAGTCCCAACATTTATTTCTTTTGTTGGTTCTGCGGCAGTGTAACTGGGTTTAGGTTCTCCCATTGGTGTTGGTTCTTTTATTGCTTTTATGGGTCTTCCCCTTCTTCCGAAATTTCGCTGGGTATTCCTTTGCCTTCTTTTGCCCTTATCATATAACTCTAAATTCTTCTTCCTTCTTTGCTTCCTTTGCCAATTTTCTGCGAAATTGTTTCTTTTTGCTTGTTCTTCATAATGTTTACTTCAATTTGATGACATAATTTCGCATTGTCAACATCTCCTCTATTTCACCTATTCCATTTGGAGTGGGGAATTTAATACATTGATGCAACGTTGATACCACAACTTTTATCGCATGTATCCATGATCTTCCTAATAACATATTATATGGCGATTCCATATCCACCACACACAATGTTACATGTGTTTCGATTTCTCCAAGTGGAATTCGTACCACTATTTCTCTTTAGGTTTTGTTGTGGATTTTCCAAAGCCGTGAACAAAATATGCTGAACTGGACATTTCTTCATCTTTAAATCCCATTCCCCGGAATGCATGATAAAATATTATATCAACTGAACTTCCTGTATCGATTAAAGTTCTGTTCAACATCCATTCTCCTGTGGATTTTATTGTTGTATCCTTCTCTTTTCGTGTAATAGGCACTGTGATGACCAACGGAGATGTATGGTTCAAATTTTCTTTTGGTATTTCTTCCGCCATGAATGCAATTTTTTGCTTTTCCCAATCTTTCAAGGGTGATATTTTTTCTACCGCTAACTTTCTTTCCTTCAAAATTTCGTTTATGTATTCTTCCTTTGATGTTTTCATGAATTCATTGATCAAGCTTTTTGTTATCATATTACACTCCAATCTTTTGCCATTTTCATTAATTCTGCTCATCTTTCTTTTAACTGATTCACTGATTTATTTAATCACTTTCTTGATTTGAATATTCTGAATCAACAATCTTCAACTTTCGATCTTCAATTCCCTGTTTCTAGCGCCATTATGTAGTTGCAGGAAATCCTACACTACACTCCTCATATGATTTCATTATTGATTAGCTCATTTTTAGGTTTACACTATTAATTTTATTGATTAATTTCTGAATGTTCTTACAAGAAAGATAAAGAAGTCAAGAATGATCTCTGCTCTGAACTTTCTCTCTCCTATTTACTTGTTTCTTACTCAAAAAGATCTCCCTTTCCTTTACAACTCGAATGACTATTTATAAGGAAATACATAGTGGATGACAGCTAATCTGTCCTTTATTTTCGGATATGGTTGCGACATTCTCGCAACCTTACAAATGTTAACTTCGCAAGCTCTCTAATTTTCGCAAGACTATCACATCTTTCTCATGATCCTTGCTGACGTCGTTTCTGAAATTGTTTTGAGACGTTATTGTGCAATACCACTGATAATTTCGCTGAGGCATAATTGTTGCGAGATTCTGATCCTACATTTAGTATCTACTATTTGCATATACACATAAAAAAATCACTCTTTGAATTCTTGCATTCTTGAGACTTCATCTTTTGGAGTTAATTATGAGCTACTTAGGATGACACTCTAAACCTTTAAGGTTGAAACAGTTCTTTCAGCTATAGATTAAAGTTCCATTTATTTCAATCCTTAAATATATATGTTCATAATTGAATGTGAATCTCAGCTATAGTAGTCGTTTGAAAGATTCATCCTCGCAATTAATTATTACTGAATCACTTTCTTTTTATTTTTGCAGTTTTATGTTTATCTAAAGTGATTTAGTGGGATCCTGATACTGATGTGGATCTTGTAGCAAGGTAATCATTGGTTGAGTATATAAAAGCCCCATAAGACAATTGTCTTACTCTCATAAAGAGTGAGCCGGAGAGCCGAAATATATATATATATATATATATATATATATATATATATATATATAAGGCTCATCTTCATTTATCTACACTAATAAATGATAGGTCCGGAATTGCGGACTAATCATAGTCGATAAAAACAAAAACCATATCATCATTATATAGCAAGTCAAAAAGACTATTGGTGAGGTTCTCGACACTTGGATAGCAGTATGTGTGAAACGTTATCCCTGTCTCCGTCGCCTAAACAAGCGTGGAATGTAGGAGCCAAGGCAACTATCACATACTTGCTGAAAAGGAACATGTGCTTAGAGTATCTAATCATGTGGTCGAGTTAAATGAGTGCTTCTCTCAACTATTGCGCTATAAATAAGAATCCTTTGACGACATTCATAAAAACATTGTGGGTAACATCTTTCACTTTAGTCAACATTTGCGCAATTCACTTTTCTTTCCATTTTCTTATCTATCCATGTGATTTCAGTATGCGAGTGTTGTGGAAAATGTTGCAACAAGTACGATAACTATCTTAGTAGAGTTTTGCAATCAGGTTGAATGTCACACGTAAGTAACTGCTTGTGTGTGATGATTGGAATGTATGTGGGATGTTTGTAGCTAAAGAAATTATGGAAGCTAATTATTTGGCTATTACTTTGTGTCCATCCTTAGTGACTCTTCCAAGGCGAGAAATTGGAGTAGGTTTCGTGGGTATACCTCTTGTAAACCCTCACGAGACTATAACTCGTCCACTGGGGACACCTAGGGGTTTAAAGGCTTGTTATACATGCTAAGTGTAACCATTTTCTCAACGAGATGGAGTTGTTGTATTTAATATTAGTTTTATTTAGTTTTCTCAAGGACTAGAAAAATCTACGTGTGGGGGAATTTGATAAATGCATAATTCGTATGATTTTAGTGTCCATTCCATACTTGTTTTAGCTATTACTCTTGCATATTTTCGTATTATTATTCTTGTTTTCTATTATTTGACTCTATTAGGTGAAGCATCCAAAAAGGAGCTACAAAGTGCTGAAAATAGTTAGGAAGAGATGTATTCCAAGTATCCAAGTGCCCAAGTCCAAGAGAAGTGGAAGAAGTGCAACGAAAAGGAGCAAAACGCTCAAAATCAAGAGACGGGCCAAAGACCGATCTTAACTCATTCAAATTAAGGATTTATCATCATGTTCTTGAAGAGAATTTAAAGAGGAAAAGCATGCAAAACGAATGAGGTCATTCCAAGTTCGGATGAAGAAGTTGTGGCCAAAACAAGCTTTTTATCAAATACCGAAGACAATAAAGTATGCAAATGGGTATGCATACTTCAATTCCGGAAATTTCTGCTGGATTTTGTATTATGCATACTGGTACGCATATTTAGCAAGTAGGAAAACGTGTATTCATACCTTGGAAGGCCTAAGGTCACGTTTGGAGTCGTTATTTCATATTTTTGGGTCGGGTTCTTGAACCGAACTAAATACGTGAAGGCCAAGCAATGTAAACCTATAAAAGGAGGTATTAGGTCATGAATGAAACAACATCAGAAGATCACTAAATTATAAGTCTTGGAGAGGAGAAACATCACACGGATCGGAAGCTAGGGTTTCAGAGTTGTTCTTCAATCGTAACGATATCTCTAAACTTTTCTCATATGTATATCATGGATGTTTCTACATCCATGAGTAGATAGACACCTATTGATTGAGGATGAATTCTAAGTTGTAAACAAGATTTGAGTCATTATATTAATCTACTTTGAAGTTCTTCATATGATTATCGTTTGTTTATACTATATGAATATTTATGATTGATTGATAGATTGTTTAGGTGGCCAACTCAATTGATTTGTTGATTCAATATATTGCTAGTACTGGATTAGGAGATAAGTAATCGTCGAATAACTTGTACACAAGTAGAGAACATAAAACCTTGCAAAGGGATTCTGTGGAGCGATTGTGTGTATAAACAACACTAAAAAGTGGACCTTGATCTAAGAGTCTAACTAGTAGGATCAACCTACAAGTTCACAAAAGATAAATCATTCGACTAAATTACACCTTGAGTGATATACTACTAGGTGGTTTAGGTGAATAGAATCTGGTAGGCGAGAACTTCTGTATCCAGTGATATAAGGAATTTAGGGGATAACACTGATCTAGTTGTTATTCCACGGTTGGTGATAATCTATGATTAACGACGAGTAGGCAATTATAATAACTCATTGAAGGTTTATTAACGAAGAAGGATTCCCCGATCATATCTCTCTTTATTAATTAAAATTCAACTTTATTTGCTTTGATTATTTATTTTATTTAAAATCTAAAACAAAACCCCCCTTTGTGACACTTTGACAACTAAAACTCACTGCTCTTCGTGGGAACGATCCTTACTTCCATTATATTACCAGTTAATTGTGTGGAAATAAGATTATTAATTTGATTGCACTTACGACAGCCATCAACAGTACGCAAATGGGCATACTGTCACACATCTAAACTTCAGTTGAAATCAGTACGCGTAAGTGTACGCATACCAAAGTTCTCAGACTTCAATTGAGTTTGCCAGTATGCGTACGGGTACGCATACTATAGCACCCAGACTTCACCTGACCTTGTCAGTACGCATACGAGTATGCATACTACACCGGTCTTGGATCAACATCTATGCAAGTACGCATACTATGTCTATAATCCAATTAAGGTTAAGTGTTTTAAACTCCATTTCAATCATTGAAACATTCTTAGAAGTCGACAATAGCTATCTCACACAAACTATTAACTTAAAAGCAATTTTCAAGTGATCGAACGATCAATACGAAACATTCCGAGTCTACATCAAATGACTGTCTCACACAAATCTTATAAGATGTTACCAGGAGAATTTCACATGATTATCTTTTGTATTTCGTCAAGAATATAAGATGAACTTGGTTAAAGCGAAAGTTTACCAACACATATTTCGAGAAATATGTGAGCGACTTAAACTCAGCTCGAAATATCAAATGTGTATAAATCGAATACTATATAGTTATACGACTTTTGTCTCAAATAGGAGATAGAGTAGAAATAGACTTTCAGAGTGATGATGAGTTTCAATCTCCACATACCTTTTCTTGATAAAGTTCCACAAGCTCTCCTTAGTAGTTCTTTGTCTTCAATTGATGAAAGTCGTGAAGTATAAAGCTCAACTACACAATCTATCCTAGTCCGAGACATCGCTATAAGTAGACTAGAAATCAAGACTTATAGTTTTGATCACTAAACTTGACAAACAAGCTTGAGATAGTAACGCTTGCGAGTTTGACCGAGCAGTGCTCTAACAAGTTGTTAATAAGGAAAGTTCAAGATGTCGACATAATTGAGTAATTTGAACACGTGTCAAATGAAAACAAGAGGGTACTAAGTACACCACCAACTTTTTCGCTCGACAATCTGTCTGGACAAAACCTAATACAATTGCAAGTAGACCAACTTAATTATCCTTGACAATATGTGTATAAAGTTTATATCTTTATATCTTCTCAATTAGAACTTATAGACTCCGGAGTCCGTGAACCTGATTGTTAAGGAGAGTGCGCATGATCTCAAAAATCAATATCCAAGATCAATCTAGTCGTATCCAAATATTTCAACCGGAATTCTGCCAAGTACTAAACTTGTTATCTATCTTTCAATATACAAATTCTACAAGAAAGAAGTCTCGTAATCGATCACAATTATATGGACATATCTACTAGGATTGAATACGCACAACTTGTGTACATCGATTTATAAAGATAAATAATATAAGAGTTATTTCGTAAAAGGGTCGTATGTTTTTGATTATATAGGGTCTGGATCATAAAACATGTCGCTGATGTGTTTGGGTCGTAGACTGACTAAAGATTTCCTCGACTGTCTGTATTTGCTACTAAAATGCCCTTGATAAAATGATTAATGACATCATATCTGGAACACCGTTTGAAACCCCAACCAGAAACATCTTCCTCGGTATTAACTACGGCTGTCAACGGTGCCCATTACCCGGAACCAGAACCGGACCCGCTAGATTTGGGTCCGGTTCCGGGTCCTAATGTTGACCCATTAACAACTTATGACTCGATGGGTAATTACCCGATTGGACCCGAATCTTAACGGGTAATACCCGTCGGGCACTTGCGGGTATCGGTTACCCGGTTATTCAGCTTTTAGCAAAATTATAAGCATTTTGCTAGTTTTGGCTTTGATTTTTTTCATTTTTCATTTTTTTTCTTACATTTAATCTTTATTTAGTATATTAATTAAGAAATAATAATAAAATATTACAAAAACAATTTAGATACTATCTCAAAAGAGAAAGAAATTAAGTTCTTAAGATTTTTTTCATAGTTTTCTTAATACCCAACGGGTACCCGGAACCGACGGGTACCAAGTTCTTTAAACGGGTCCGGTTTTGGGTCCACAAATTTAGAAACTGAACCCGGAACCGGACCCGTCTTTTATAAGTAGGGTCCGGTTCTAGTGGTATCCGGGAGGACCCGGACCCATTGACAGCTCTAGTATTAACTCTTCTTCTTCGTTCAATCTTGTATCATCCCCTATTATTGCATATAAGCTTTATCATCACTATATCTCTAATGACAGTAGTGTTAGAGCACTTCTCGGTCAAACTCGCATGCGTTGCTATCTCAAGCATGTTTGTCAATGTTAGTGAGCAAAACTATAAGTCTTGATTCCTAGTCTCTTATGGATAAGTCTCGGACTAGGATAATAAGTGCAGTTGAGCTCAAGGACTTCATGGAGATTCATCATACAAGTAGAAGATCTACTCAAGGAACCGGTGGAACTTCTCGACAAAAAGGTATGTGGAGACTTGAACTTATCTGTCACTCAAAAGTCTATCTATTATATCTCATACTCTTTGAGACAAAATTCGTATGCTATATATATAGACTAGATCATACACATTTGGTATTTCGAGCAGAGTATACCTCGCCTATCTATATCTCGAAATATGTGTTGGTAAGCTTTTCGCTTCGACCAAGTTTATCTTTACCTAGTGACGAAAGTCATGAATGTTTCAATCACTTTGAAAATTGCTTTGACGAAAAATAGTGTAACAACTATATAACGTCCTCTAAGAATGTTTCAATGATTGAAATGAGAGTTTAGATTACATAACCAATGGATTCCTTGAACCGAAGTTTTCGAACTTTGTTGATCAAGAGAACCAGAAGAATGGAAAGTGCCAAGTCCGCGAACTGCCGAAGTTCTCAAACCCGAGAATTTCTGCTGGAGTTGACAAACTATTTGCGTGAGCCAAGTCCGCGAACCTAGTCCGCGAACCGGCGTAGTTCTCGAACCCGAGAATTTCTGCTGGAGTTTGTAAACTCTATCCGGTGTCTTAAGTCCGTGAACCTAGTCTGCGGACTTGAGAAGGTTATATATCTAAAGATGATTTCTGAACTTAATCTTAAAAGACTGAGGAATGCATTTGCAAACCGTGGCTATTAAAGTTCATGAACCGATTCAAGTGAATCAAATCATCTTTGCTTCAATTGTGTCTTGTGTAGTTGCATAAGATTTCCTTGCAATTGAACAACTCTCTTAACTAGTTCATTTGAGTCAATTGAACTAGTTATGGTAAAGAACATGTTTGGTATGATATGCTCATATGATTAACCTCTTTAGGTAGACTATTGTTGAACCAACAATGTACACGTTTGGGTGCGGTTAACAAACCTAGAAACGTACAGTCATTTGTGTATGACAAGCTAAGTTTTCGATCTAACGGTTGAGAAATATTAGCTTGAATCTAAATCAGGTTTTCATATAACGGTGAATATTGATTGCTTTGTAACTAAGGCAAAACCCTGATTTGAAAGGCTATATAAAGGAGACATCTAGTATTGTGCAAAACTAATCCCCACACCTGACGTGTGATACTAGTTTGCGTGCTAGAGTCGTTTATCCTTTAACCTTAGGTTTTATTCTTCTACAACCAGGTTAACGACTTAAAGACTTCATTGGGATTGTGAAGCCAGACCGATACTACTTTTATCGTAGTTGTGTGATCTGATCTTGCATCTTCTATCGTAACAGTACAATCATATTGATTGGCTTGAGATCGTGAGAGTTCTCCGATAGGAAAGATATAAAAAGTAATTACAAACACCTTCGTCTCATTGTTTGTGATTCCACGACATCTTGTTTCGCTACCATACGATTAAGATTGTTGTGAGGTGATTGATTAATCTAGGATGTTCTTCGGGAATATAAAACCGGATTATCAATTGGTTCCTGTTCACCTTGATTATTATCAAAAGACGGAAAGAAAACTTTTAGGGTTTTTTTATGGGAGACAGATTGATCCTTTGATATACTTGTCTGTGTGAGACAGATTTGTTTATTGTTAAAGCCTGCGATTTTGGGTCGTAGCAACTCTTAGTTGTGGGTGAGATCATCTAAGGGAATAAAGTGCGCAGTATCCTGCTGGGATCAGAGGTGTAGGGAATACAACTGTACCTTGGATCAGTGGGAGACTGATTGGGGTTCAACTATAGTCCAGTCCGAAGTTATCTTGGAGTAGGCTAGTGTCTGTAGCGGCTTAATACAACGTGTATTCAATCTGGACTATGTCCCGAGGTTTTTCTGCATTTGCGGTTTCCTCGTTAACAAAATTCTGGTGTCTGTGTTATTTCTATTTCCGCATTATATTTGTTATATAATTGAAATAATACAAGTTGTGCGTTTGAATCAATCAATTGGAAATCCGACCTTTGGTTGTTGATTGATATTGATTGATCCTTGGACATTGGTCTTTGGTACCGTCCAAGTTATTCCTTGTGTTTGATTAGGACTCGCTGATTTCTATTATCTTGAGTAAATCAAAACAAGAGAGAGATATTAACTCGTTGATATACTTTTAATTGATTGAGTCTTGTTGATTCTCTTGAAACTATATTCGAGTTAGTCCATACAGATTGCGAAATATTGGGTGGTGTTGTTAGACCCCCGCTTTTTCAATTGGTATCAGAGCAGGCAAACACGTTCAAGACCTTACAAGTCTGTGTTTATAACGATCTGACTCTATGGACAAAGGTGCTATCTCTATTAACGTACCACCAGTCTTCGATGGCTCCAATTACTTATGGTGGAAATTGTTATGCGAGATTTTCTTCAAGCACGTGATTTTCAATCATGAGTATATGTTGTTAATGGCTACGATGCTCCCGTTGTGGCAGTTGGAGATGTAAACGTTCCCAAGAATATTGGTGAATACAGTCCTGCCGAGATACTTGTTGCAAAGCAAAACTCCGACGGTTGGAACGCCATCATACATTCCATTACCCCAAATATTCAGCACCATGTGTCTAATTGCATTAGGTCTAAAGATGCTTGGGATATCTTAGAAACCGTATTTGAAGGTAACTCCAGTGAAAAGGAATCTAGGCTTCAAAACCTTAATTCCGATTGGGAGAACCTTCGTATGGCAGATGAAGATACATTTGATGAGTTTAATCACAAAGTGTCTGAAATTTTTAATGCATCTTTTGCATTGGGTAAGACTATTCCTGAAAAGGACATTGTGATGAAAATTCTCAGATCGCTGCCATCTAGATACGAGTCTAAGAAGCATGCCATCGTTGAGGAAAATAACCTTGATAATCTTTCCAGAAATACATTGGTTGGAAATCTAAAGATCTTTGATCATGAGCATACATCCAAAATCGGAAAGGATGTTGCCTTTAAAGCACATAAGAACACTAAATTACTTGATAAGAGTAAAAGTATTTATGTCTCTGAGGATGATCAGTCTGAGGGTGATTTTTCAGATGAATATCTTGACAAATCAGTCTCCTTGATCACAAGACAGTTTAGGGATCTTCTATTGAAGAGAAGTAAACGACTTTCAAGAGACAAACCTCGATCGTCAGATAAACCTCACAATCGTGTCCCTCCTAAAAACAGGGATGCTGACGAGGCTGATGACGAGGATATGCCACAGTGATTTAAGTGTAAAGGTTTTGATCATTTTGCAAACGAGTCCCCAAATCGTAGAAAATACACTGGGAACAAAGGTATTGCTGTAACACTTGATGAGATGTCTGATATCTATGATTTTGATGAAGACAGGAAATCAAGTGTCGGTCTTCTACGTGAAAACATTGATTTTGATAACTGCAGCAATACATATATCAATCTTCATGGTTTCGGTGAAGATGAGAAGCCAATCAAGCTGAAAGAATCAATTGAATCATCATTTGGAAACTCTGTTTGTAATGTTTCAGGATTTACCTTGTGTTTAGCTGCAGTTGCACCACAGATGCCTGATTATTATCCAAGATTGACGTGCTCATTTTGTTCTCAGAAGGGTCATGAACTATCAAGATGTTACAAGTACAAACATCAAGTGAGGCACGCCAACAAACTTCAACGAATAGGAAATCAATTAGCAAGGAAGCTTAAACTTGCTCAGAAAACCGCTGAGGTATGTAGAATTTTATCTTCATCTAAGAAGTTAGTTTCCAAAGACAAAACAAGACTATTAGAGAAGAAGACATGGTCAAATCGTTTTGATAGACATAGGTCAGAAGATTCCTCTCAAGAGGACATTGGTGGACAAATTGTTGTTCACCACAATACAAATTAATTGTGTTGTTTGGAAAATCTTGTCTCATGTGCCTGTTCAAAAGAGACAAGGTTGTGAACGCATAGGCTTTAAGAAAAGTTTTCTTAGGTTTATTATTTTTTGTCTATCAAATAAAAGGAAGGGTTATTTTCGACAATTCTACTCTTTGTAGGGTTTGGAGTTGGACGTCCACGAACCTGTTTAAAGGTTGCGAACCCTGTGTTCCTTTTTCCTCTTTGATATTCTTTATATTTCAAGACTGCTTGTTGAGATTGTGAATTCCAATCACAAAAATCAGTTGGTTATAGCTGTTCTCATAAGCATCATGTCTTTAGATGGGAAGGATGTCAACATGATTGTTAACCATCAATCAAGGAAAAAGAAAAATCTCTAGTAATTCCGTCCTTGAAAAGAAAAAGGAGGAATACAAGAAAGCCAAGGGCTGTCCCTTCTAACTCTCAGAAATTTTCCGATGTTCTTGATGAGTTGAAGGAAGTAAGAAAGGAGACTCGTGAAATAAATGCTTGCGTTTTAAGATCTTTGGAAATTCAGAAAGCCCTGGTTCGACATCACCAACCAAGACGGTTTGTTGATATTAAATCCTATCTTCACGGACCTTATATACCCATGGCCGTTGATGACAAGGAGTTCGAGAATGATAAATAATTTCTCAAAGACATTTTTTCCTATGAAGTCTTCTTTTTGGTTTAGTTGGAAGAATAACTAGTGCTTTGAATAGCGATGATTGTGACTACACATAACTATTATCTCCATCTTCTTGTTTTTAGGTTTTTGGTTTAAATTCTAAAACTTTTTGGAGGATGATATTTTTACAATATTTAATCTCTTTGATTTGTTATATTGCAACTCGTTATGGGATATATTGGTGTTTGCATCCGTGGACTATGTTGTCCCATATTTTGTCAAAAGTAAAGTCGTTCATGATCAGTATTCATGTATTGATTTAAGGATGAATAGACTTTTGACATATACAAAAGTTAAGCCTATATTGTCAATCTTTGACGGAAGATAGGTTAAAAGCTTTTGTTTGCAAGGATGATGTCTATTAAATGTTGTTATTCTTATAATGATTTAAGATAGAATGAATCCTTGTGTGGTATCCACGGTATTGATCTTCATTGATCCATCCTTTTGTATTACCGTGAAGGCTCCGTGATGTGTCTTATGTTGAGCACGATACAACTAAGTTGATTATTTTTGATTAGTTTGGTTGGTTGTTCTGTGAGATACGTTATGTTGAGCATTTAGAACTAAATTAATCATCTTCTTGGTTATTTAGTTATTACTCCACAAGTTCTCTTGTGTTGAATATATGAAAGATTAAGCCAATCACTCTCTTGTATGGTTAACTTAGTCGTTGCTCCATAAGTTTACTTATGTTGAGCACAGTGAATTAAATTGATCACTTTTGTGGTTAATTTGATAATGTATTCCGATTAAATTATTCATGGGGTTTCTTGTGATTAATTTGATTGAGTTTTGGATATAAAAATCATTCTCATGGTTTTGGTGTCCAATTAAATCCTTTGTTTCTTTTGAAATTAATGTCGCTCGTTGTTGTTCCCTTGGGAATGACATTGAAAGGGGGAGAGTTCTTTCGAACTTGTGCTTAATGGTCATATCTTGAGGGGTGTGTGGCTGTGGAATTTTAGAGGGGTTATCTTGTATCTTTAAACTCCTTGATGAGTGCTGTTAGCTTCGGCTATATGATTGCACCTAAATAAGATGATGTGTGTTTCTTTCTTTTAGTCATGAAATGTCTCTTACGGAAATTTCATTATGATCTCGTTCTTGTACCTTTGCCAATTTTATTGACAAAAAGGGGGAGAATTAATATGTAGTTCACACTACAAATGCATATGGTTTTCGGATCATTGTGTAAGGGGGAGTGGTTTTCATGTGAGATGGAGTATTGACTAAGGGGGAGTGATACATTTTTCCATAGTATTATTGTTGAAGTTGTGATAAATTGGACTTTGACACTGTGTAATAATACTATGACATTGTATAACAATGACACTATGTAATTGGACTTTTCCTACCTATAAGTCCTTTCTCCGAAAGTGATTGTCTATGAACTGAGTCGAGACAATACAACTAGTCGGTTCACACTTCGTGTGATCGTCTATGGATACGAGATCAAGACAATACAACAATGAAGTATGTTTACTTGATACAAAGATTCGGACTTAACCAAATACAATAGGATTGCTTATCAAGTAATTAGGAATTAACGTTTGTGTAATTTACTTTAATTATAATAAAACAATTATAATGCGGAAATATAAAGTAAATGAAACAACAAGATTTTTGTTAACGACGAAACCGCAAATGCAGAAAAACCCCGAGACCTTGTCCAGAATTGGATACTCTCAGGATTAAACCGCTACACAAAATTACACCAACTTCGTATAGTTGAGACCAAGCAACTAAACCTATAGTTCACCTAGTTCTATCTGTATTCCCACACCTCCAAATTATAAATAAGTCACGTACTTGGAACAATTCCTTTGGTTCGTATTCCAAACAGTAAAGGAACAACAAATCTGTTTGGTATCAACTCTATTCAACCAAGTGATATGAGTCGGACAAATACTCTTTTGTTTATCTTAACATAAACTCCTTCGTCAGGTCCTCAGATCTATCTTATGTTCAATTAACGAAGTAATCATTTAAGATTAAGCCAACAACACTCTTAATCCAAAGAATTGTGTTGATGCCGATCTACTCAATTAATCAATCCAATCTACCACAAGGATAAACCGATTATTAATTGGATCCTCTTTTACCAAAACAAGTATTGTGTGAAAAAAGCGGGGGTCTAACAACACCACCCAATATTTCGCTTAGCAATCTATATGGACAAACTCCAATATACTTTTTATGAGAATCAACTAGACAATTAGACTCAATCAATAAAAAGATATATCAAAGAGTTTATATCCCAATCTCTCGATTTGATATTTACTCAAGCAAATGGAAATCTGCGAGTCTTTATCAAAGAGAGATAACTTGGACGGTACCAAAGACCAATGTCCAAGGATCAATCAATATCAATCAACAACCAAAGGTCGAATTTCCAATTGATGATCTTTAACGCATGACCTGTATTATTTCAATTATATAAAAAATATAATGCGGAAAAAAAATAACACAAACACCAGAAGTTTTGTTAACGAGGAAACCGCAGATGCAGAAAAACCTCAAGACCTAGTCCAGATTGAATACACATTGTATTAAGACGCTACAGACACTAGCCTACTACAAGCTAACTTCGTACTGGACTATAGTTGAACCCCAATCAGTCTCTTACTTTTCCAAGGTACAATTGTACTCCCTACGCCTCTGATCCCAGCAGGATACTGCGCACTTGATTCCCTTAGTTCATCTCACCCACAACTAAGAGTTGCTGCAACCCAAAATCGCAGACTTGATAATAAACAAATCTGTCTCACACAGAAAAGTCTATCAAAGTATAAATATGTCTCCCACAGAAGAACCCTAGGTTTTTGTTCCGTCTTATGATATGAAATCAAGGTGAACAGGAACCAATTGATAATCCGGTCTTATATTCCCGAAGAACAACCTAGATTAATAAATCACCTCACAACAGTCTTACTTGTATAAACAAGAGGACGTCGAGGAATCACAAACAGTGAGACGAAGATGTTTGTGACTTCTTTATCTTTCCTATCAGAGAACTCTCACGATCTCAAGCCAACCAATAAGATTTTACTCGTACGATAGAAGATGCAATATCAGATCACATAACTACGATAAAAGTAGCATCGGTATGGATTCACAATCCCAATGAAGTCTTTAAGTCGTTAACCTGGTTTTAGAGAAGAAAACCAAAGGTTAGAGGAGAATCGACTCTAGCGAGCGCACTAGTATCACACATACGTGTGGGAATTATTTTTGCCCAATGCTAGATGTCTCCTTTATATAGTCTTCAAATCAGGGTTTTTTCACACACACTTGAGATATACGTTTACTGGGTTTGTGAAAACCATGCCCAAACGTGTACGTGTATGTTGGTTCAACATAGTAACCCAAAAGGTTAACCATATGAGCATTTCATATTAACCTTGTTCTTCTTCACCATAACTAGTTCAATTGACTCAAATAAACTAGTTAGAGAGTTGTTCAATTGCTATGAGATCTTATGTGACTACACAAGACACAATTGAAACAAAGATGATTCGATTTGATTTGAATCGGCTCATGAACTTTATAGCCACGGTTTGCATACAACATTCCTTGGTAATTTAAGTTTCATGTTTAGAGCACATCTTTAGATCATAACCCACTCAAGTACGCAAACAAGTTCGTGGACTTAAGGCAACCGGCAGAGTTTTCCAAACTCAGCAGAAAATCTCGGCAAAGAGACTTCCGCCAGTTCGCGGACTGAGTTCGCTGACTAAACACGCAAACGAGTTATTGGAAATCTCAGCAGAAATTTTCAGTAAGAGAACTTCCGTCAGCGGACTTGGAAAATCCAATTCCTCCGGTTTCTCTCAATCAACAAAGTTCGCAAACTTCGGATTAAAGAATATGACTTATGCACATATGTGTTACCACACAATGCTTATATCCATCATTGGTTATATAGACCTAAACTCTCATTCCAACCATTGAAACATTCTTAGAGGATGTTATATAGTTGTTACACTATTTATCGTCAAAGCGATTTTCAAAGTGATTGAAACATTATGACTTTCGTCACTAAGTGAAGATAAACCTGATCAAAGCGAAACGCTTTACCAACACATAATTTCGAGATATAAATAAGTAGAGTATACTCAGCTCGAAATATCAAATGTGTATGATCCAGTCTATATAGCATACGACTTTTGTCTCATAAGAAGTAGGAGATAGAATAGATAGACTTTTGAGTGATAGATAAGTTCAAGTCTCCACATACATTTTTGTTGATGAATTTCCACCGTTCCTTGAGTAAATCTTCGTCGTTGTATGATGAACCTCCATGAGGTCCTTGAGCTCAACTACACTTTTTCTATCCTAGTCCGAGACTTAGCTATGTAGGCTAGAAATCAAGACTCATATTTTTGATCACTAACATTGACAAACATGCTTGATATAGCAACGCATGCGAGGTCGACCGAGCTATGTTTTAACATTGTGCACACCAAATATTATAAAACCCAAGTCAGATCTTCAATATCTTCTTTGTCTTCCAATCTTCTTAAATCTTCAATAAAAACCTGCACACAATCACTTGAATCTCTTGTGATCAGTCACGCACAGAACGGAGTCTGTTAACAATGGATTATCACAAGATCGTCTTTAGAACTCACACCAATCTAAAGATCCCTGTCGAAACTCTGAACTAGTTTAAGTGAATCTTATATCAGAAGAGAAAATTCTTAAGAATAAACAAACTAGGTGCAATCAGATTTCTACCACCGTTAATCAATCAAATCAATCAGTAACAAAAGATAAACCGCAATTATCTAGTTTCCCACTAACGGTACACGCTAGAGCTTCTCAATCCCAAAGAAGATTTTAAACTGAGCGGTCGTAAGAGATTTCGACTAATTAGGTTATTCTCATCTCTGAATAGGCGGCTACACCAGTAACAACAACAAAAGAGGAAGTCTGTTGTTACAAAGGATTAGTTTGCTAGAAAGGCAAACTTCAAGTATTTATAGACAAGGAAGTTTGGACACCAATGAATTTCCAAAAACGAAAATTTTCTCAAGATATTCATTAAAGCACAAATTCGGTTTTCATAATTCCTGGAAATGCTCTATCCAAATTTAATGATTGGAATCACTCGGAAAATCTAATTAGTAAATGCACATTACTAATTCTGGAATTTCCCTACAAAATGAAATTAATAACCTTAATTAAAAGATTCTTAACTTACTTATGTTTCGATCCTGGGATTCTCTTCCCTTAGCCATTAAGGAATATCTTTGAACAATTAAAGAAATAAAAATTCATAGCACGTGTTCAAAGTATGTCGACATCCTTACTTTGTAAGTTTTCTTTCACACTTACAACCTTGAAACCGATTTGCCACACTTCCAAACAAGTTTAGAATTGGTTCATCTGAATTTCAAGAACTACGTGATTGATCAAACCAACATTCAATCACAATCATGGGTTTAACGGTTCTACCAAAACAAGTTTCGGTTCTACCTCCATGTGAGTATTGTGCATAGTCACACTAGCTTTCCAAACTTCGGTTGACTAGGTACTAGGATCGATTCCCCACATATATATGGTATCTAACTTATATGTGTTGCACATGTCCATAGGATTGGTTCCCTTTTCTGCTATAAACCTTGTTGCACCCCATACAAGGATCGGTTCCCCTTTGTGATGTACTGCATCTCTTACTAGGATCGGTTCCCCTTTCCCATATTTGGTCAGACAAAACGCAAACCCGATCGCACCATCTCAGGTGATTACTTAAGATCGGTTTCACTAATAAAAGTCATACAAATACATAAGTCAGGCCTTTGTAAATAGTTTTACCAAGAACACAAACAAGTTGTGAGCGGTTATACTCAATCACACATATTGGTTGTTCATAAGATATGCAATGAATAACAAAACCAATAACATCTGGCAATTTCCTTTTCGGTTCACAAACAAGTTTGTGAACTTACTTCCTCAGAACACATGTAAACATTGTTCCCTAGGATGAAATCCTCACCTCATACCCATACATAATCACAATAGCATTCAAATGATTATGGCGATGTCTTATCTACAAAGTTTAATGGTTAAGCAATAAACCTCGTATTGTATTCCTTAATACTATGTCTATATAGAGTTCAAGTATGCTTCGCAGTTATGTTTTCAATATGCACGACTTGAAAGATACGTTAGGGAATGAAACAGTTTAAGTAAAATATCACTAACCTCAAGTGGAAGGATGATTGTTGTCATTGTAGCTTCTTGCTTCTTCACATCTTCAAGACTTCGCAATACTTGGAATGTCTCATATCCTAATACTTTCAATCTAACTTATACGAAGTTGACTCTGGTACATAATCAAGCGACTCTTAACATGAGTTTTGATTCACTAAAATATGACAACCAAACTTGACATACCAACGCTTGGAGGGTTCAACCGATCCATGCTCTAACAATCTCCCCCTTTGTCAATTTTAGTGACAAAACTCTTACATCATATGGATAAACAAATTACACGAATTCATTACACATCCGCTTGATTTCCGATTCAACAGAACAGTAAAACTGCTTGCATTCAATCCTTGAAAATGTCGTTGTTGACATTATAATAACAAAGCTATAACTCCCCCTAAGGAAGATAGGTAGATATTCAATCTCCACGTCTTTGTTATACTAATTCATATGACATGTTACTCCCCCTTAGTTTGTGCTTTCACTCTTTCGTTAGATAAACGTTTAAGCACTATTGTTCTTTTCCTTAGCGATACCAATCAATATAAAATCAATGACAATATCACCTGTTTACTCCATGTTTCTCCCCCTTTTGGTCACAAAAATGACAAGGAAACAAAAAAATAACGGACAAAACGAAAATAACCGAAGCCTCACTTTGATAAGTCTAACTAAGATCAGAATTAACTTAGTTTCTCTTATCCGGAATCGAATTGGACTAAACAACTCATCCCGTACACTTTTTATTTTGTTAAGCCATAAATAATTCATACAAACCAAAATAAATCAACTTGCATAATTATTCACCTAAACCGGAAGCAATTGAAACAATATAGACATTAAAAGCACCGCAATTGCACCGAAATTTTGTAATCCTAAACAATTGATACCATACTAAAGCAAGATAATAATTGTTTTTCTTAACCGGAACCAATTGAATCACACGCAACATCAATTGTATCGAAATTTTGTAAGCCTAAACAATTGATACCACACAATAAAGCAAGATAACAATAGTTTTTCTTAACCGGAACCAATTGAATCACACATCCACACACACACATCATGGAAGAAACATCAATTGTACCGAAATTTTGTTAATAAAAAGAAACAAATATATAGTATAAACTCAGGATTTTCTTAAACAGGAAAACAATTAACTAACAAGATTGTTACCTCAAATTTCGCATCCATTTCTCCAATATGTTTGCATCTTCGTCCAGGGAGAATTGATATCGAAATATCATCACGTTATCATCCTTATGTATAAACAAAAGAATAACAACAACTCTCAACCTTTACCAGAGAAAGGTTGAAAATCGGTTTTAACAATCGCAAGCAAGAGTTGAAAACCGTCGAAACACATATGTTTTTATGCTAAACCAAAACCAATTCAACATATTGTGACATTTTCACATATTGTTTCTACCAGAACCCCTCATGATCCTTTGATAAAGCCTACCAACATAGGATAGAACATAATCTTGCTAAACCAAAAAGTCACCCAAACCATAAGGGTTCACAACATATGAGATCGAATATTAAGGTAGTAAAACCAAAATCAAACATCCCATAAACATACATAGCAATAAGATAAAAGCATTCAAGCACAGGCTATGTAAACCTAAAACTACCACAAGAAAAATTACCAATCAAATAATTTTATTCATAATAATTTTATTCATTAATAGACCAATACAATGAATGAAAGAAATCAAAAATTGATATCTATTATTCTAGATTAAGTAAAACAGTAAATAACTTAATCTCTAGTGGTGCTCTTGTTGTTCACTGAGGTCTGTTCAGTGTTCAAACTTTTAAAGCATGTCTCAAGAGACTTGTCTGCAACCACTTCTTGTTTTTTCAAGATCTTCAATTAGAACCTTAAGATCAGCAAGAGCTCCTTTTGATCATTCAATCTTCTCTTTTAACCAATCTTGATGTCGAATGGTCATAACAAGATTGGTTTCTAGTTCTTCAAAACCTTTGATATATTGAGGCATACTATCCGACCGAACCCACTTGGTTTTGGTTGGATCTTGCTTATTGTAAGCCAACAGACATGACTCATCTTGTGATCCTTCTGAACTATCAGAATCATAATCAGTCATAATTGCTGATCTATTTGTCTTATTCCTCTTTGTATTGATTCCTTGACAATCTTTGATCTTTTGAGCTTCCTTCTCATCTGCCTTTGAGATACTACGAGTTATTGGAGGCATGCTCGAATATATATATGTATATATAAGGGATTGATCAGGGTTTTGAATAAAGAAGGCAGGTGATAGTTTTCCCTTTAAAAGAGACAACTTTCTGACCGAAAAACCGAGAACCGCAAATATTAAGAAAAATATTTCGTTTCCTTTTGTCCGAACTTTTCAAGACTGAAGGTTTATTAAAATTTGAAAACTCCAAATAAAACCTTATTTCTAAAAATCATGTTAAACATGAACATTTTAATCAACCATGGATTCGCAGCTGTCCATAAAGTGTCACAACTTTTCTGATGATCAACTACACAAACATATGTGCTCCAGATTTATTGTGCCTTCCCATCCATGAATATGAGCACGGAAAAAGGATGAGGGTGCACAATTTTGATACAACTAAGTTGCATCGGAATAAGCTTTTTCAAGCTTACAGTGAATATCAGAAACATAGTTCATGCTTCTTTTAGGAAGTTTTGACATGTTGTAGAGGACTTCCATACGAAGAGAATGGTATATGACCCAACTCTAGACTCCATGCCAATTGATCCCAGTTTGTCATTGAACACATGGCAGTGTAAAATTTCTTCAGCTGAGTTTCTTTGAAAACGTGTTTCATGACTTTGATGCTACTTGTACACGTGTTAGATGCATGATAAGGAACTTAGATGATGTTAGTTCACTTACTTTCTTAATTTTATAATCGTATTGGATTTCCATCCTTGAATCATTCAAATCCCATGTAATCTTCGCATTAGGTGCCGAATAACGAAGTTGGGAATTATGAATCCAGTAATGATGGTTCGGGCAATCCAGGAGTTGTCGGTTACAAGACTTCCATATTTTTGCCTCAAGATGATGAAGCGCTGGTCGTTAATGCCGTGGAGGTAGAAGAAACTCTAATTGTGCCTCAGACGGTGGAACCCGAACCCGAAATAGCGAAAGCTACTTCTTCTGAAATTGTCTCTATGATCACCGATGCTGCTCCAGTAGTTGAGAACCATATGATAGTGAATGATTATCCGACTGCAGGGATTTCCTTTGATCCTCAATTTGGTGAGTTACTCCCGTATCACCAGCTTGTTGGAGGATATAGCGTTCCTATCGGATATGCTGCTATGTACAAGGAACTGTGGGAAATGTATGGACACATTGTTGTCACTGGGGATCCAGAACGCAGTTATTTTCTGACGAAACAAGTGGAGGCTATCTTGCGTGTCATAGATGATATCCGGATTACTGCCAGAAATGTTGTTACTCAAGATGTACTCTTTGATTGGGAATACAACTTGAAGAATGCTAAAGATCTTGGCTTCAATCTGAAGTGGCTCCGTCAAAGACTTGAAGTTATCAGGAAAGCAGTAAAGGGCGATGTTCCCTTCCCTACCAGTGATATCGTGTTGAAGAAGATGAATGAAGTTTCTGATCTAACCAGGAAGCTGGAGGTGGAAAAGGCGTCTCTGAAAGTCTTGGAGGAGGCAGAGGAGCAGAAATCTTTCTTCGATGGTTTTCTTTAGTTTCCTTCCCATAATCCCATGAATTTCTGAACTTCTGAGAGATGTGAGGTTTTCATATTAGCTGGTTTTGGATTGCTAGATGGTTAAGGATTTCTTTTGGATTTGATTGAGATTTTCCTTTAA
Organism: Papaver somniferum; assembly: GCF_003573695.1. Lineage (NCBI taxonomy): Eukaryota > Viridiplantae > Streptophyta > Magnoliopsida > Ranunculales > Papaveraceae > Papaver > Papaver somniferum. The sequence goes on along the minus strand of NC_039360.1, from coordinate 142,946,002 downwards.
GTAAAGTCAACTGAATTTTTGATAAATTGCTGAATTCAAATACTGATTGCAAGTATTGAAAACGTTTTGGAGGAATTGAAAATGAAAGAAAATCCTAAATGCCAAATCCAGACATCATGAGTGCTCAAACGCTCAGTACCTCAAATACCCAATAATTTCAGACAAACGCCTTAAGCCAATTCTCGTGAATTACTGGCAGGGTTCTGCCATCCGTGTTGACCAATTTGTAGTATCCTCCAGATATGGACTTAGCAACCATAAATGGTCCTTCCCAATTGGAGCTCCTTGCGGAGTCGAGATCTCGTTTAGCCGCCTTGAGAACCAAATTCCCTTCCTCGAATTTGTTCGTCTTAGTAGTTCGCGCCTTGAATATCTTTTTCTGATTCCATGGTTGTGGCACGTATGGGAACTCATGTAGAGGAGAGTACCCAACATACTGTCTGTCGTGCTTAGCCAGGTCTTCAGCAATAAACCTCTTGATAGAATGACCGACTTGGAAAAGCTATGAACCCAACCATTGGGTATAATATTTCCTGGTTAAAGTTGTCCATTCATAACTTTTGGTAATTGCTAAATCATTTGTAGGGAGACGTCCTTGAATCAAAGCATCATATTTGAACATTGGTAATATTGGAGCACGAAAAGGAATAAGACTTGCCTGAGCTAGAAACCTTTTGACAAAGGTATGTGGATCTTCCCCAGGTTCTTGCGTAAGTCCCATCAAGGTTTTTAATTCCTCCAGATGCTCGAACGGTGGGGTGTCCTCTGTTTCCTCTTCCAACTTGGAGTCTTTGTCGATGACAGAGCGTGTTGAAAGCTTTGAAATTACCCTTCCAGCATGAATCCAAGTTCTTCCAAGGATCATGTTATATCCAGGATCTTCTCGAATTATGTAAAACTTGGTCTCGGTGCAGACCAAATTCTCTGTGACTTTGAGAATGATGAAGCCGTATGCATCTCTGGAGATTCCTTCGTGGTCCCTGATTGCTATGGGAGCATGAGTAGCCTCTTGTCGAGTAATGCCAGCAGATCTGAGAGTTTTCAAAGGGATGATGTTGACGGCGGTGCCGACATCAACGAATGCTCTTTTGAACTCATTTCCTTTAATATGCACGGTGGTGAGCAGTCCCCAGTCATACATTTCTTTGTCGGTGGTTGAAGGTTCAGGAGGTACTTATGGAATTAATAGGCGTTTCCCAGTCACTATGTGGTTCAAAGCTGTGAACATGTCTCCCCTTTGTGCTTTTGACAGATAGAGCAATTCACAGACATGCTTTATCAATGACTGAACCGCTTCCTTGACTGGTGCTTCAGAAATGGAGAAAGTCCTGACAGGAAGAGGATCTCTGTGTACTCCTTCGGCTCCAAGGTTAAGTTCTCCTGACTCAACTTTTTCTCTGAATATGCGTTTCAAAACTTTGCAGCTACTTGTGGCAGTGATTGAAGAACCTTTGGAATCGGCAGTAACGAGGATTTTCCATGTCTTCCTCAGTTGGGTCTCTCCTAACATATGGCAATTTGATTGCACCATCTTGGATCCAGGTGTCTAATAGTTCGAGCACTTCTCCAATGGGGAGAGGAAAATCAGGTGCATCATCAGGAGCTTCTGTGCGGTGGCCAGGAGCTTGTGTCTCTGTCTTGTTGTTGTGGTTTTGAAAGTGGTAGTAAAGTTCGTTCAACTCGGATTGTGTGGACTCGATTTTAGACTCAAATTAAAATAGAAAACTTAAAAAGAAATTGTTATCAAGATTATAAAAAGCATTGAGACTCAGGATTCCACCAATCTCCAATTTTTATGTGATTTAATCTAGTCAATAATTATGCAACTCTTTACGTTTGAAGTGATTCTAATATTCGCCTAGACAAGTAGATTCTCAAAACAATAGCTTTAAATCGAAAGCATGGACCATCAAAAGACTTAACCTAAGCATGACCCATTAATTGAGAACACAACCACTTAATCAGAATCATAAATTCAATTTCAGTTCAGTGCAAATAATCATAAAAGAATTACAAAAATTAAATTAAATAGAATTTACCACATAATATTTGGAAAAATGGCTTCCTCCGTGGCCTCAACAATGGGGTTTAGCTCCTCATATTATTCACATACTCAAAATAGGTTTTCATAGCTCAAAAGAGTGAAAAACAAGAGAAAACTAGTTTAGAAGACAGTCTGCAACGGTTTATGGGCGTTACAAACTGACTGTTACAGATAACTGTTGCAATAAACTGTTACAGGAAACGACAGAAGGCGTATGTTTTAGAATAAAAGACTGTCCTGAGGAGTCTAATGTTCTTCGTGTTCTTCCTTCTACACCAGCAGAACTCGATTTCCTGCAACTCCTCCTGTTGATCTCTGTGGTATTCTAAACTTCCCCCAAATTGTTCCAATAACTTCATTACCTTCCCTGGGACTTAAACACACCTTTTATACTACTCAGAAACCTAAAAATAGCGATTAATTCTCTCTTTTTATTTTCGTACAAGCCACGACAATAATCTCTTCTGCCGACTTCCTTAATCGTTTCTGAGACTTCCAAACCATCCTAAACTCTTACTTAGATAGAATAATACCTTAGGAAACAATATCACGCGTTTAGTCTCCCTGGAATTCCTAAAATAATTCCACAAAGTTTCTGTGCAAAACTCAAACTCTGTTTCCTTTTTCCGGCTTATCCAGCCCAATTCGATTGATTCCAGCGCACATACCAGGCCTGTTTAGTTGAATCACGTCCAGCCCAGCAAATTTCAGTGATTGAATCTCACTAAAACATCTTCGAAATCCAATCGAAAGTTTGGTTCTTCGCTGGTTATTTCTTCCCGCCTTTTTCTGAATTTAAACGAAGAAGATGACCTCCCCTATCCTGTGCCGGTCTCCCTTTAGCAGCTGCCTGGAATTGGATGCCCCTTAGTAATTTGAGGGGTCCGAATAGCAAGTGTCCTCCGGGGTGCCCCGCGCAACTTTTCGAGCCGATTTTTCCAAAAATGTTTATTTCTCCAAACACACCTACAAAGACACAAAAAGCCATAATAAATACAAATTCGAGCACTAACAATATATACAATTGAGATCATATTAGACACATAAATGTGTCCATCAAATACCCCCAAACTTATTATTTGCTCGTCCTCGAGTAAATTAAATAAAATAAAATCCTAACTCACTGACGCATGCATCGTCGATTGCATTTAGCGTATGCAATAAGCCTTTAAACCCCTAAGTGTCCCTAGTGGCGGAGTGTTGTCTCCGGAGGGATTACAAGAGGTATACCCATAAAACCTTTACTCCAGACCTTAGCTATCTACACAGAACCTTGGAAGGCACTAAAGAATCTCCTTGGTTGGCATACTTATTGAATACATGAGGAAATACCCTGATGCGAAATTCCAATTGTTGTACACGAGTTTGCACTCAAGCATACTAAAATTCATATAAAGTGACAGAGCTCTACTCAGATAGTTTCACTATGGACATCAATATCCGGAGTCAAAACTAATCACATGGATAGATCAAGAAGATGGATATAGAAAAACATAGATGGTTTTGATGTTTACTAAGTGAACGACGTTTACCATATCTGTCTGAAGGCCTCCGCCAAAATGAACCTATCCTAATGGATTGAGATACTGGTCTTACTAATATCAACACACTGGCATATACAAGGGAACCAGTGATCGATAATCCTAATTCTAGTTCGACACATCTGGCATATACAAGGGAACCAGTGGTCGACTTTATTCACTGAATTTTTTTCAGCTTTCTTTCTTTCTTTTTTTTCAACTTTTTCATTTTTTTTTGATCTATTTGGTCTAATTGGTCTGGTCTTTCTTTTTTTTTTCTTTTTTTCTTTCTTAGTAACTCAATCACTCTAATTCACCTTAGCATTGGTAACAACTTGAATCGTGGGCCCCACCTATCACTTAGAGAAACATAGTTTAAAAACAAAATAAAATAAAAATAGAAGTGAAAAGGACTCAACGAGATATGGTGAAACTATCATGTTATTTCTAACACCTGAGCTCTGTGCTTTTATGAATAGACTCTTCTAGATGTTGCCATCTAATCAGATTGGTTCCTCAACTCCTATAATCAAAATGCTTCAATCCACTTAGATTGGTTAGTGCAATCCTTAATAGGCATAAATTTCTAAGCTCTGGAGTTTATTTATTCATACTGCAACTAAAAAGTTTCTCCCATACCCCCAAACTTAAATCTAACATTGTCCTCAATTTTTTAAAGATAAAATTAAAAGCATGAACAAGGAGAAACTGTTACCATTTGAAGCAAAAAAGATAAGGAAAGATATTACCGTGTCGCATGAATATTGGGTTACCTCCCAAGAAGTTCTAAGTTTAAAGTCTTCAGCCAGACATAAGAAAGGATTAATCACTTCGTATCATAAAGTAATAGCCGAAATATTTGTGGGTCATCAAAACCAAATAGAGCTATCACAAGTAAAGGGAATATGCAACATGCCAAGAAAATTGACAAATAAAGCGCACCCTTGTCTAGTTTCCTGTTTAAGACAACTACATCTAGCTGTGGTTCAGGTTGAGGCTCTATGAAAGGGTCTAGATAAAATATTTTCATGCGCTGGAATTCCTCAAAGCTAAGGTCCGGTTCAGGTATTAGAGTCTGGAAAAACTCAAGTAAAAACTTAGAAGTACATAATAATAACCTGAATAATTGTGGATCCTTAAAGTCAATCAGTTTTGACTCACACAGCTGACCACAATGAGAGTGGTGGTCTTCCTTAAACAAATGTGTCGACCCTAATCTCCTAAAGTAATTAGGTTTAGTCTCAAAACTTAATAATTGACACATATGAAACTTATACGTTCCCACAATTGGTCGAAAAATATTTGGTGGGAAAACAAAGTCAATCTGGATATCATAGCCTGGGTAAACCACATCAACCAGAGGATGGGTTTCTAATAACTGAACTTCCTTATGGACATCACTAGGTTCAGGGAAACGTGTATGAAGATAATCTTGTAAAATGGTTGAGGCACATATGTCAAGTCCTAAGTGAGGGACCTTTGTAAGAGTTAAAGCACATGGAGAATGATAATCACCCCCAAACTTAGATTTTTGGGTATCTGTAGATAGACTAGCTACAATTTCCTCAATTTCTAGATCGTTGGAATCCTGAAAATAGTCAATTGCTTCTTCTAGGTTATACTCAAGTGACGCATCCTCACTCATATTTAATAGTTGTACGAGTTCATTTTCTTCGTCTAAAACCATTGTTTCTAAATCGCTAGACTCTAAAACGGTATTCTCAGAATAAACTCGTTCCTCTAAACCATTATCGACTTCGTAATCAAAAGGAAATACTACATCATCTAAAGAAGTGGTATCTCTAATCAAATCCTCGTCCTTTTGAATAGGTGAATAATTATTAAAATTATCGGGATCTGAACCAGAAATAACACTATCATCATAAAGTTCATTTGGAGTAACAAATTCCTGATCACTATGCCTACATATTTCAAATTCTTCATCAACACTATCCACATCACAATCATCATAATAACATGAAAATGGTTGAACCTCATCTAAACAAGTAGTTTTACCAATTTTATCCTCGACATCTTGATTATGCAAATAACTATCCTCATTTTCAAGGGTACTATTGGAATCACTGTATTGGAAATTAAGATTATTTCGAGAAATTCTTTCGTTCGTCTCAGCTATCAGCTTGAAGGATTCCTCTATAGAAAGTTCTCTTTCGTCATAAACTAAGTTATTCATCTCAGCTAACTTACGTGTCGACTCCTCTAATTTCCTGAGGGCTCTTCTAAAGGAAAAATATAAGAATTTTGCTCGTATGACCGGTGCGTGTGTGGATAGTAATTGGGCTCATCAAGGTATGAGCCATAACCTTGAAAAGGCTGATGTTCCCAACCACTATTCACACTATGGTCAAAGTAGTAACGCCCATTTTGAAACTCAGTCGGATATTCGTTGTATTGGCTCTTGTATTACCAGTTCGACATTCTATTGCAGGGGTGTGAGTTGTCACACAAAATAAAACCCACTGACAGGGGATTCGTGGGTGGATAGAGTCTTACCTCCCGTACCAGACGGGCGATGAACTGTTGAAGTCGACTCAGGCCACCGACTTCAATGTCAGTGTACGAACCCGAGGGGCCGAGACAGTATCGTAACTGTCGTCCTTCCATGCAAACAGTTTATATTTAATCTTAACCCTTCCTTAGGGTTTAAAAATAATGTCCAAGAATGTCCAAAAAGTGTCCAAAAATAAAGAAAAATTACACAAATAAAACCTTATTTACAGTTTCTAAAAATAAAACAAAATAATTATAAACAAAATATTCTTCTTCACTCCTTTCGGATTCCTCTTTATTTTCCTTCTTTGGCGATGCTTCCTTTTATAGCACTTTTTCTTTCCTTGTAGCTTCGCTCGAAATCTGAAAAGAATCAAAAAATACCAAAGGCGTAAAAGAGAACAAAAATTCTAAAAGAAATAAAATAAATATAAAACCTAAAACCTAATACAAATCCGCGTCGGCGGCGCCAAAAATTGATGTAGTTTTGAAAGTGGTAGTAAAGTTCGTTCAACTCGGATTGTGTGGACTCGATTTTAGACTCAAATTAAAATAGAAAACTCAAAAAGAAATTGTTATCAAGATTATAAAAAGCACTGAGACTCAGGATTCCACCAATCTCCAATTTTTATGTGATTTAATCTAGTCAATAATTATGCAACTCTTTACGTTTGAAGTGATTCTAATATTCACCTAGACAAGTAGATTCTCAAAACAATAGTTGTAAATCGAAAGCATGGACCATCAAAATACTTAACCTAAGCATGACCCATCAATTGAGAACACAACCACTTAATCAGAATCATAAATTCAATTTCAGTTCAGTGCAAAGAATCATAAAAGAATTACAAAAATTAAATTAAATAGAATTTACCACATAATATTTGGAAAAATGGCTTCCTCCGTGGCCTCAGCAATGGGGTTTAGCTCCTCATATTATTCACATACTCAAAATAGGTTTTCATAGCACAAAAGGGTGAAAAACAAGAGAAAACTAGTTTAGAAGACAGTCTGCAACGGTTTATGGGCGTTACAAACTGACTGTTACAGATAACTGTTGCAATAAACTGTTACAGGAAACGACAGAAGGCGTATGTTGTAGAATAAAAGACTGTCCTGAGGAGTCTAATGTTCTTCGTGTTCTTCCTTCTACACCAGTAGAACTCGATTTCCTGCAACTCCTCCTGTTGATCTCTGTGGTATTCTAAACTTCCCCCAAACTGTTCCAATAACTTCATTACCTTCCCTGGGACTTAAATACACCTTTTATACTACTCAGAAACCTAAAAATAGCGATTAATTCTCTCTTTTTCTTTTCGTACAAGCCACGACAATAATCTCTTCTGCCGACTTCCTTAATCGTTTCTGAGACTTCCAAACCATACTAAACTCTTCCTTAGATAGAATAATACCTTAGGAAACAATATCACGCGTTTAGTCTCCCTGGAATTCCTAAAATAATTCCAAAAAGTTTCCGTGCAAAACTCAAACTCTGTTTCCTTTTTCCGACTTATCCAGCCCAATTCAATTGATTCCAGCGCACATACCAGGCCTGTTTAGTTGAATCACGTCCATCCCAGCAAATTTCAGTGATTGAATCTCACTAAAACATCTTCGAAATCCAATCGAAAGTTTGGTTCTTCGCTGGTTATTTCTTCCTGCCTTTTTCTGAATTTAAACGAAGAAGATGACCTCCCCTATCCTGTGCTGGTCTCCCTTTAGCAGCTGCCTGGAAATGGATGCCCCTTAGTAATTTGAGGGGTCCGAATAGCAAGTGTCCTCCGGGGTGCCCCGCGCAACTTTTCGAGCCGATTTTTCCAAAAATGTTTATTTCTCCAAAAACACCTACAAAGACACAAAAAGCCATAATAAATACAAATTCGAGCACTAACAATATATACAATTGAGATCATATTCGACACATAAATGTGTCCATCACTTGTCCTTCTTTTGCGTCTTTGGAGGAGATGCAGTATGCTTGTTCGGGGATTATGCCTTGCGCTTGCTCCCTTCAGCAGCGTTTGCATAGGGCTGCAGGGGTTACTGCTTGTTGATTAGGCGTCTGCTTCCTCGAGTGTCACGTGATTCCTCAGTCTTTGTGGACTTTGTTCTTTCTAACAGGGCAGGTGCAGTGGTTGCTGATCTCTTCGCGGCTTCGTGAAGCTCTGAGAAAGTCTGGAATCGAAGATTCTCCAATAGAGCTCTGTAAACCGGGAGCATGCCATTGATACACAAATCTACCAGCTGCCGCTCTGTGACATTTGGGTCATGACAGTCCAGGGCCTGGACTCTGAATCTTTTCACGTAATCATTGGGATTTTCACTGACCCTATGGAACATTCTTCCAAGATCAGAGAGAGTGACTTGCTCTGACACGAAAAAATACTTCCTGTAGAAGCCTTTGATCATTTCTCCCCAATTGTTGATAGTCCGCGGTGCGATGTTGTTGTACCAGGTGTATGCTCTTCCTTTCAAGGATTTTGAAAAATCCTTGAGGAGAACAACATGGTTATGTTCATGCTCTCCCAAGGCTTCGAGGAAACGAGAGACATGTTCTCGAGCATTGCCAGTTCCATCATACAGAGTAAAAATTGGACAAATGTAACCTTTTGGAAGGGGAATCCTCTGCGTAGAGGCAGGATAAGGAGGTTGGTGACGATGGACATTTGATGTCTTGTCTTTTCCACGGTTCTCCAGAAGGCGCTCCACGTCTTCCCGAGTAATGAAATTTGATGGTTCCTTTGCTGACGAATCTGCAACTTTGCCAGTTTCATCATCATCCACTGTATGGATTGGGATTACTTCAGGATCAGCAGCATCTGAGGATTTCTCCTTCTCTTTTCCATTTTCTTGAGTCTTCTCTGTCATCTTATCAGTAAGAGTTTTGAGATAATTACACAGCTCCTTCTGTGTAGCAGCCATGTCAGTCTGATTCTTTGCGAGAGTCTCCTGCACTTTGATAAGATCAGCAATGGTAGGTGGTGGATTTCCTCTGACTTCTTCAGGGTGTCGACCGAACAGGGGATGACCTTCAGCGTGAGGAGGAGTAAAGTCACCACCATCAGTGTTGGAGGCCGGAATCGTTTCCGGGATATTCTGATTGTCATTGTTGTTGTTGCTAGTACTAGTGTCGTTTGTGTTGGAACCTGTAACTAACCCATACCTAAGACCAGCCATCTTGTGAAATCGTGAGATTGCAACCGAGAGATTAACCTCCCACTGTGGTCGCCAATCTGTGAATGGGGAAAAACGATTTGCTGGTTTTTACGGAATTGAAGAGTCGACCGTGTGGAGACTCCTTGAACCGAGCGAAATGTTGAACCTCACACAGATACACTGCAAGAAGGGAGTGCTTTAAGTTCGAGAGATCAATCAGTAATACCCCAGCCTAAACCAAGAACAATGGTCGTTCCAGAGTCAATTAGGTCACAAGAGAGGATGGGTTGATCTGTAGGAGGGAAGCTGAGAAATGCGTGAGATCAATGGTGATCTGAGATTGTAGTGTGTTGTGAATTCAGCGTGAAAATGCTCTGAATGATTGAATTTTTCTCAATTGAGAGTAATTTCTGTGAGTCCGTGTAGACGAAAGATTGTCTGTATGAACTTTGATGAAAAATTGCTCGTTTTGGCGAATGTTGTTCGATTGTTCGAAAAACCTTCTTCTTCAATCAGGATTCAGAGACATTAATGTCGGAGTTGGAAACACCATGATCCCATGAAGTGTGACAGTTGCTGGAATCAGAGAGTGAGAAATGGGGAAATCGTGTTAAAACCAATTACTCATTGTGCGGAGACTTGGTTAACTTTCCACCCACTACTTTGCTGACTCTTCCAACTGATTGCACGACTTGCTCACATTCTCATCGTGGGTGAACACACGTGCCGTAGACCGCCAGACCAAAACCCTAGTTAGTATCCCCCCATGTGACACGATTGAAATCTCGTGATTGTGGAGTCAGTTGCTGGCTTTATGGGACGATGAGTCCATGTATTGCTGAGTTGAACATGATTAGCAAATGTTTCGAAACTCATGAATTTAATGTGTCTGCTGAGACGAGGTATCATCATAACCTAAGACGAGCAAAACTGTGTTGCTAAATTGTTAAATATTGATAGTTGAACCAATATTCTTTGATTTGAGCAAATATTGCTAGTCTGAGTGAATATTGCTAATTGAGTAAATATTGCCGTCTCGAGCGAATATTGCTAGTTCGAGCAAATATTGCTAGTTTGAAAAAATATTGTTCTTTTGATGAATTGTTGGTAGCTGGACCAAATAAAATATTAATTTAAGTTACTGACTGCTGAGTCGAGCAAAATACGGGTCGAATCCACAGGGACTAGGGTGTGAGTTGAAGTTTCCTAAGCTAATTCTATGAGCAGTGAACTAATGAAGCAAAGAGTGACAGTGGCAAATGACAGTTACAATGGCAATGAGCCAAAGGCAGTGAAGTATAGAATGAAGGTACTAGGGTCTTTGAATCTACTTCTTGATCCTAAGCTAAGGCAGCATCTAATCGAATCATGTCTTGTTTCATCTCAGGAAATACTATAATGGGTGATTTATCAACTAATTTTACTAGCATACCCCTAGCATCAGCTGTCTTTCTACAGCACAGCTGATCACAGGTTTACTTGCACAACCAATTAATCTATCAACTCTAAGGCATTTGGGCACAATCCTTCTAATGTACTGAATTTTTAACCATTATCACTCACTTACTCCTAGCATCAGCTGTCTTTCTGCAACACAACTGATCACAGGCTTACTTGTTCAAATGGCTACTAGCAGTCCTAACTCATTTTTAGCACTACAAGAACAATGACATGATTACTAACTATCTTAACATACAATCAAGAGTTTCATCTAAACCCTAGCACATGATACTTAAAACATGCTGGAAATGATTAATAGCTGAAATTGAAATAATATTGATTTCAAAACATGAACTGAAAACAACTTGGAAGCACTGGCTATTCCAGGCCCCTTGGGTGAAGCTCTGGCTATCCCAGGCATAACCCCTTTCACACACATCATAACTCTATTTATAATTACACCCAATTCTCAAAATACCTAATTTACAAAATTAGGGTTTATCCCAAAAAAAATCCCAAAACAGTGAATTTAGGGTTTCGAATTCACCTAATTTGATGGGTCAAATATTACCCACAACGTCGACCCAATCTTCCTCTGACTTCACTGCTTCATTCCCACGCCTCAATTTCTTCTTTAGCTTCACCTAATTCATCAATATCTAACCTAGGGTTTCAGAGATAGGAAAGGTGCGAGTTGATGAAGTAGGAGGCTAGAAAGATGGGGGAAATGATGGGTTTCTCTTTTAGGGTGGAGTAGAGTGGTTTGGTGGTGTCAGGGAGTGGTGGCGATGATGGAGAAGGTGGTGACAGTGGAGTAGTTGCAGAGGGAGTGGGAGGAAGAAGATGGGTTCGATGGAAAGAAGAAGGGGAGTGTGGCGATGGGTATAGGTGTAGGTTGTTACAGTGTGAAGCGGGCATAGAAATTTTTGATGTTTCGCAAAACTGAGCCGTGGGATGATAACTTCTGAAACGGATCTATCGGCGAGATGGAGACAGACGTGGATCGACCGTTGGATGCGTGACACAACGAAACTGACGGATCAAGATGGAGTTAGGTGTTATAGTGTTTGACAGGGGATTCAAGATTTGATGCTCGGTGATGAGGCGACCGTTGGATGATGTGATGGATCCAATCTGACGGTTCTCATGGAAATGGGTATGGATATTAGAAATGGATTTGGGTAAGGGTTTTGGGCCTTGGGTATGCCAAGCCCATATCTTCTTTAAGAACAATTCTTCCTCTTCAAGCCCACTTCTAATTGATCCGGCTCTTGCAAACATCATTCTTCGCTTCTTCCTTGTGTGATTCCTCTCGGCTTCCACCACTTTTCTGCTCTTTTCGCTCCGCAATTCCATCCAAGCTTTATTTAGAACCTAAAAATACAAAATTAATTAAGAAAAGTATTTATTCTTGAAAACAATGAAAATACAGAATATGGGATAAAATGGAGAATTAGAGCACAAAAGATGAGTTAATTGCCAAGAAAAAGATATAGAAATATGCACTTTTTAGCACTCATCAGCAATGCAACATGTGAACCATCTTTCCTAGATAAAATCAGGAAGTCATGTGAGTTGATGCAGAAAATTTTGTTAGAGGCCCAGAAAAGAACTGCTCGAAATAATCTTAATTTCCAATATAGTGTTTCCGGTAGTACCCTTGAACATGAAGATAGATATTCACATAATCAAGATGACGAGGTTATAATTGGTAACACTACTTGTTTAGATAAGGTTCAACCATTTTCATGTTATTATAATGATGATTATGATGAGGATAGTGTTGATGAAGAATCGGACACATATAGCATAGTGATCAGGTATTTGTTACTCCAATTGAGCTTTATAACGATAATATTATTTATAGTTCAAATCCAAATAATTTTAATAATTATTCACCTATTAAAAAGGACGAGGATTTGGCTAGAGATACCCCCGTTTTAGACGATGTAGTATTTCCTTTTGATTATGATGCTAATAATGGTTTAGAGGAACGAGTTTCTTTTGAGAATATTGTTTTAGAGTCTAGCGATTTAGAAACATTAGTCTTAGAAAAAGAAAATGAACTCGTAGAGATGAGTGAGAATGAACCATACTTAGAAAAATCAATTGACCATTTTCAGGAATCTAATGACCTTGAAATTAGGGAAGTTGTGACTAGTCTTTCAAGAGACACTGAAAACTCTAAGTTTGGGGGTGATTATCATTCTTCGTATGCTTTAACTCTTAGAAAGGTCCCTCACTTGGGACTTGATATATGTGCCTTAACCATTGTGACAGATTACCTTCATGCTAGCTCTCCCGAACCTAATAATGTCCAGGAAGAAGTTCAGTTGCTAGAAACCCATCCTCTGGTTGATGTGGTTAGACCAGACTATGATACCAAGATCGACTTTGTTTTCCCAACAAAAACTTTTCTTCCAATTGTGGGAACATACGATTTTCAGATGTGTCGGTCATTAAGTTTTGAGACTAAACCTAATTACTTTAGGAGATTAGGGTCGACACATTTGTTTAAGGAAGAACACTACTTTCATCGTGGTCAACTGATTGACTTAAAGGATCCGCAATTATTTAGGTTATTATTATGTGCTTCTAAGTTTTTACTTGATTTTTTACAGACTCTAATACCTGAATCGAACCTTAGCTACGAGGAAATGCAGTCCATGAAAATATTTTATCTAGACCCAGTTATAGAACTTGAACCTGAACCACAGCTAGATGTAGTTGTTTTAAACAGGAAACTAGACAAGGGCGTGCTTTATTCGTTAATTTTCTTGGCATGTTGCAGATTCCTTTTACTTGTGATAGCCCTATTTGGTTTTGGTGATCCGCAGTTATTCCGGCTATTACTTTATGATTCTATAAGGTGACTAATCCTTTCTTAGTCTGGCTGAACACTTTAAACTTAGCACTTCTTGAGAGGTAACCCAATATTCATGCGACACGGTAATATCTTTCCTTATCTCTTTTGCTTCTATTGGTAACAATTTCTCCTTGTTCATGCTTTTAATTTCATCTTTAGAACATTGAGGACAATGTTAGATTTAAGTTTAGGGGTATGGGAAAAACTTTTTAGTCACATTTTTTAAAACTTCTAGCATCACATAGTATCCGGTTAGCTAAGTTTACATACTGTTTCTCACCGAAAAGATAGAAATTGGAATGCCAGAGATAACAATCTTTTGAGAGATTAGAGAAAAAGACATTGAGATCTTTGAAATTCAGGAGAGAACTTGTTCCTTTTAGAGGGTAACCGTGATGTACCTAACCATCCATGATAGAAAGGCAAGTAGGTCAGAAGGAAATGCCAGAAAGACAAAGCAACCTCACAATGTAGTCTTAGTTACTGGATTACGACTCTCTCTCAGTAGAAACTTATCATCATCAACAAGCGGGGCGACATCAAAATCTATGAAGAAAGTTGAAGACGTTTAAGGTTTAGAAGCAACAAAAGAATAATTCAAAAATCAAAGCTGAAGACTTAGTTAAAAAAAGTTATAAGAGAAAATGATATAAGTTGTTGAAGTTCATGATACCAAGACATCAGAAGTTGCGAAGATCCAAGTTCTAAATTCCTTCTCTCATGGCCACTTAAATTTTTGTGTTGAAAAAAAAAATGAATGAAAAAAAAAAATGAAAGAAAAAAAAATTGAAAAATGAAAAAATCATCGTTACGTTTTGTTCAATAAGGCCATAGGGAAGTAGAAATCTACAAGGAAGTTTCAAGCAAGAAATCGAAGAGAAGAGTTAATTGTCAAGGTTCTATGAGGTTCGATAGTTTATCATCAACAGTTGAAGACCGAAGAAGACGTTATTTCTACTGAGCACTATGAGATAGTCGAAGAAAGATACATTTGGTTGCTTTGTTAGTCCGCTTTCAATCTGGCACAAGATCTTTCTAGCACTGGTTTAACTAATCACTCGTAATTAGTCCAGCTGTGTAGCAGATGTCCCTCTCATCTTTATCTCTCTCCTAATCTTATCCAGCTGTAAAGCAGCGGACGCATCTTACAATGTTTATCTAGCTGTGTAGCGGATATCTCTTTATCTAGCAGTGTTGCGGATGTGTCTCCCCTTTTCTTCAGTCATCTTTAGAACTGACACCTTTAATTTCTCTGGCATTCTAGTTACTTGGAGATAGGTTGAGAATTTGTATGTCCTTATAGCTCTTTGGATACTTGTGACCAATTAGAAGTCATGGTTTTGTGGGTACACCTCTGGTAAACCCTCCCGAGATTAACTCGGTTTTATTTTTTAGTTTTGCTGGAGGACTAGCAAATAATAAGTTTGGGGGTATTTGATAGACGCATTTATGTGTCTAATTTGTCCTCAATGTTTCGTACTGTTAGTACTCGCTCTCGTCCTTATTATGGTGTTTTGTGTGTTTGTAGGTATTTTTTGGAAATAAATATTTTTGGAAAATTCGGTCCGAAAAGTTGCTCGGAGCACCCACGGGGGACATTTGCTATACGAACCCCCACGTTTTCTATGTGTCACCCACGGCTATGTGTAGCCCATTTGTCCACAGCACCCATTTGTTATTCGGCACCCAGGACGTTGGTTAGGGGGAACCATCTTCCTTATTTGAATTTTGGTGTTGGCGGGAAAAGAAGTTTATCGCTTGGCAGATTGGCGTTGGAATTTTGGGCATGTTAGAAGGAGACTAAATGGCTGTGATTTGTTGGGATGATGTGAATGTCCTTAACAGACCTGGTATGGCTTATTTTGTCGGCTGAATTTGGCTAGATAGTCTGTGAGAAGAAAACAGGGCAACACGTACGCTGGAAGAAATATTCACGGGATTACAGCAAGTTAGACGTGTGATGCTCGTGTTTGGATAGATCTTGGACTCTGCAAAAGCGTGGGGAAGTTAAATAAGGAAGATACAGCAGCTGCAGATGCGTGCCAGAGACAAAAAAGGAAAGAAAAATATTCCGAGTTAATGCTGAGTAATGGGGTGTTATTCTCGGACCCGTGGAGTATAAAAGAGTTGCTGGGAGGTTATAGAAACGGGGATGGAGAGTTTGGGATAGTTTAGAACACTACAGAGACGCAAACAATCGAGTTGCAGGAAACTTCCATTGCTGCTGCTGAAGAAGGAACGAAGAACATAAGACCCACCTACAACTGTCGTATTTGCTACAGTGGAAACGACATACAGAGAGCAGTCTTATAAGCTACAGTAACAGTGATAGTTATCATTTATCGTACTCTGTAACAGTTCGGTTTGTAACAAATATAATTGTTACAAACCCGGTTTTATTATTTTTCTCCCATTTCATTATTGTGAACACCTTTTTGAGCAATAAAAAATTCATTTGAGCGTGTTTTCATCATGCAGAGATAGAACCCATCACTGGGACAACGGAGGAAGCAACTTTTCATGATTGTGGTAAATGAATTAATTCTTTATGTAATTTTTGCATAGATTTAATTGCTTTATGATTTCTATTAATCAATTGTTATCTTGTTAGATAGTGTATGCTTAGTCTTAGGCGCTTTAGATACACTATGCTTGTAATTTATAATTGAGGTTTTATGAAATCTATTATTGGCAAAGAATTAGAGTCACAACTTATTTTGCTTCAATTGTGTCTTGGGTAGTTACATAAGATTTTCTTGCAATTGAACAACTCTCTTAACTAGTTCATTTGAGTCAAATGAACTTGTTATGGTGAAGAAGAACATGGTTGGCATGAAACGATCATATGATTAACCTCTTTGGGTAGACTATTGTTTAACCAACAATGTATACGTTTGGGTGCGGTTAACAAATCTAGAAGCGTACAGTCATTTGTATATGACAAGCTAAGTTTTCGATCTAACGGTTGAGAAATATTAGCTTGAATCTAAATCAGGTTTTCATTTAACGGTGAATATTGATTGCTTTGTAACTAAGGCAAAACCCTGATTTGAAAGGCTATATAAAGGAGACATCTAGTATTGTGGAAAACTAATCCCCACATGTTACGTGTGATAATAGTTTGCGTGCTAGAGTCGTTTCTCCTTTAACCTTAGGTTTTCTTCTTCTAAAACCATGTTAACGACTTAAAGACTTCATTGGTATTGTGAAGCCAGACCGATACTACTTTTATCGTAGTTGTGTGATTTGATCTTTCATCTTCTATTGTAACAGTACAATCATATTGATTGGCTTGAGATCGTGAGAGTTCTCCGATAGGCAAGATATAAAAAGTAATCACAAACACCTTTGTCTCATTGTTTGTGATTCCGCGACATCTTGTTTCGCTACCATACGATTAAGATTGTTTTGAGGTGATTGATTAATCTAGGATGTTCTCGGAAATATAAGACCAGATTATCAATTGGTTCCTGTTCACCTTGATTATTATCAAAAGAGGGAATAAAAACTTTTAGGATTTTTCTGTGGGAGACAGATTGATCCTTTGATAGATTTGTCTGCGTGAGACATATTTGATAATTGTTAAAGCCTGCGATTTTGGGTTGTAGCAACTCTTAGTTGTGGGTGAGATCAGCTAAGGGAATCAAGTGCGCAGTATCCTGCTGGGATCAGAGGCATAGAGAGTACAACTATACCTTGGATCAGTGGGAGACTGATTGGGGTTCAACTATAGTCCATAACGAAGTTAGCTTGGAGTAGTCTAGTGTCTGTAGCGGCTTAATACAAATGTGTATTCAATCTGGACTATGTCCTTGGGTTTTTCCGCATTTGCGGTTTCCTCGTTAACAAAATTCTGGTGTTTGTGTTATTTCTATTTCCGCATTATATTTGTTATATAATTGAAATAACACAGGTTGTGCGTTCGAATCAATCAATTGGAAATCCGACCTTTGGTTGTTGATTGATATTGATTGATCCTTGGACATTGGTCTTTGGTACCGTCCAAGTTATTCCTTGTGTTTGATTAGGACTCGCTGATTTCTATTAGCTTGGGTAAATTAAAACAAGAGAGAGATATTAACTCGTTGATATACTTTTAATTGATTGAGTCTTGTTGATTCTCTTGAAAGTATATTCGAGTTAGTCCATACAGATTGTGAAATATTGGGTGGTGTTGTTAGACCCCCGCTTTTCAAGTAGCAACCTATAAAATAACTAATTCTGCACCAATACATTGAATTACTTTCTCTCAATCAATCCTTTGCATCTTAATCAAAAAAAAAAAAAAAAAAAAAAACTTACTTGAAATTAGGGGTATGCTACTTGCTTTTTTATATGCAATTGAATCTAAGATTGTTTTTTTCTTCTTAGATACCAACTTCCATTTCACTGTCTGCAGAGAAATAGAAAAACTGCATTTACAGTTGAACTTGAAAACTTTAGATCTTTTCATAAAGATAAGGATTCCCATACAAGTCCTTTGAGGTAAAATTAAATTAGTTACATTTTTGTCCTAAGTAATTCACATAATTCTTCAAAATTTGATGAGCTATTAACTCTTGTTCCTGAAATTCACGGTGTCTAACAATGAATTTATTAATTGGTTCTCTGACTTTCCCCCTTGCTTTCATATTTGACAAATTAGGTTTCCGTAATTCTCTCATTCGATTTATGAAATGAATATATTTTACAATCTCATTTCATATTTTCTTTCATGAGTATTGATTAATTTATTTAAAGGCATAGGTCTTTGCTTCAGTTGTTGCAGCAAGGCATCTATGATTTTAAATGGTAGGGATTTACTAGTAGGTTATCAGTTATGTTTATATGGAATTATGAAATGATTTCACAAATATAATATGTTGAGATTGGGTTTATGAAAAAGTCAAATTCGTTTTCTTTTATTGATGTTATCATGTCTAAATTTTCTCTTGGAACTCCATTATAGCCATTCATGGACAGAAGTAGCAAAGAAGATGAAAAAGGTCGGGAAAATGATACGCTTGATAATATTTAAACGGTCAATGTAGTCAATTGATGGTCAAGGTGTGTGGCAAAATAAAAATAGTCAACTAACAATTTTTTAACGGTCTTAGATTAGTCAACGACCCAAACACGTCGACGATATGTTTTATGACCCAGACCCTAATATAGCCGAAAACATACGACCCTTTTACAAAATATCTCATAATATAATGTGGAAAAGGAAAAACATAAGACACAAGAAGTTTGTTAATGAGGAAACTGCAATATCAGAAAAACCCCAGGACCTCGTCGATTTTTGAACACCAAACTGTATTAAGCCACTACAGACACTAGCTTACTATCATACTTTGAACTGGAATATAGTTGAGCCCGAATCCACCCTCAAAGCGTTTCAGTTATATTCGTGCTCCTTACGTCTCTTGAACCTCGTAAGGCTCTATGTAATTGATTCCCTTAGCTGACGTCCTTTACAACATAAGAGTTGCTTCAACCTCAGTGAAGACGTTTAATACCAATCTACCTCTAACTGATAAGCTTATTTGATTTCCTTTTAGATCAAATATCAAGGCTTGGAAATATGTTTGCAATAGACAAAGCTAGAAAACCTCACAAATCCGAACCACTTACACTCACTTAGATGAGAATCCTGGATACTTTACCACCTCTTAGGAATAATCTTCAACTTATCAAAAGAATAATTTTCAGATATCTATCTTGAGGAATCACAAAGTTTGGGACGAAGAATGCTTTGTGATTACTATCTTTCTGACCTGAAAGAGATTACGAGAACCTCGATAAAAGAAAGATAAAATCAGGATACACGAACAACCAAGATAAAGATAGTCAGACCTGACTTCATGTATCCCCAAAGCGAAGTATTTTAGTCGTATACCTAATTATGTTTCTCGGAGGAAACCTAGGTCAATAGAGGACGACTCTAGGTATCAACTAGGACACAAAGTGTCGTGGATTGGATTTATTTAGTTGAAATAGCATCTCTATATATAGTTTTCAAGACTAAGGGTGGATTAGAATTCAATCTAAGATAACCTGAGAATCAAGCAAACACTTTCCGTGTTTAAATGAAACTCTAATTAGGGTTTCAAGTAAGCATGTGAGAAATTTTTTTGAAATCACATTAGAAGAATATACACATTATTCCGGTTGCAGAACCGTGTATAATGACCGTTCTATGGAAAATATGCCTTATGAATTATAAGCAACTTGATGTTCATTTAAACACTTAAGAATTTAATCATGATACACATACACAAGTGTTTTAGCGGTCAATGATGTCTTAAAGGTGTTTAATAGAGTCATAGAAATGTTAAACATATTTGGAAAATAAGTATTTTTTAGCATCTGCTAAATTATACTGGGACCGTTGGTGAAACGATTCGTGAATCGTAAGGCTAAAACTCACGAGTCATGGTGCTACGGTTCGTGAACCGGGTTCACCAACCCTACTCGGCTTGATAACTCAGATGGCTACGGTTCGTGAACCGGGTTCGCCAACTGCTAGCCTTTTATACCAACTTGAAAATTCAGCTCACCACGGTTCGTGAACCGAGTGCATGAATTATCCCCAACTGAACTTACGATTTGCGAAGTTCGCCAACCTTCCCTGTATTTATGAAACTTAGATATCTATGGTCTGCAAACTAGTTCACTAACCTACCATGAGCAGAAATATCAGAAGTTCTGAATTTCTCTCTTTTGATATTTGAAACATTCCCAAATGATAAAATCGTTTGCATGAGCAATTTTCAATTGATCCACAAATTAATTCTTGAACAATAATATTGTTAAGGAACTTTGAACATTTATGATTGAATCATACTTCGAGATGTTTAGCAAGACAAGCTTGACTCAAAAAAAAAAATTCGTGATAAATTTATTATAAGTCATACGACATAGTCTCAAATGATAGAATGGTAAGATAGTTAGTAAAATAGAATGGTCCTCCAAATGTCTTCGTCGATCTTAGGTCAAAGAGGGTGAGGTCTGATACTCAACTACCAAATTCTAACCTATTCTGAGACTTGACTTAGTATACTAAAAATCAAGATACAGTTTTGATCAACTAACATTAACAACAAGCTTTAGATATCAAAACTTGTGGGTTGAACCGAGCATTGCTCGAATACTAAATTCGTATTCTTTTATTGTTCAAAGATATTCCTTGGTACTAGAGATGAGATACCAAGCCGAAATATTTGAGAATCTTATTTTAGAGTTTTCTAATTTATGTTTTTACTTTCCTAGTAAGTAAAACATATCTGTTAGAGCATAGATCGGTTGAACTCACCAAACGTTGGTATGTCAAGTTTGGTTATCATATTTTAGTATCAAAACTCATCTAGAGTCGCTTGATTAAATACTAGAGTCAACTTCGTTTAGGATAGGCTAGAAAGTCTAGGAATATTGAGACATACAAGTATTACTCCGAAGACCTGAAGAATGTGAAATACGAAGTACAACGCCGACATCATCCTTCTACTTGAGGTTAACAATATTGACTTGAACTATTTCATTCCCAACATATCTTTCAAGTCGTGCTATATTGAAAATATAACTTCGGAGCTGTATATACTGTACATATTATATATTACTCTAGTGAGTGACATGATCATAATAGTATGATCATAGTATTAAGGAATTATACTACGAAGTATAACGCTTATCTTTTGAACTTCGTAGATATGACCTCGGCATAATCTTGTATATATTGTTACTAGAATTTCACCCGTTCCATAAAGACACGGCCTCTGTAATACGTAAAAGAAGAATTATATCAATTTTAACCCTTGTTATTTTTTGTTGGCTATATATATATTGACAATATTTTTCCATAGTTTTGCTAGATTGACCGTAATAGTTCTTTCGAAGAAACCACCGAGTGAAACATGTAGTGGGACCAATTGAAAACTTTTACTATCCCAACAGTAGATCCATTACCCTATAATCGATGAATTTTTCTCGGGTTATTTTTAGGGAAAATTGCGATCAGCCTTTACAATTGTTTCTTTTGTATTATAACCAGCTTATTTTCACATTAAAAAAATTAACCACAACTTCCATAATAATTTACTTGTGTCCTGATGACATATATTAAGAATTTCCCACTACCTGACTACCACACTGACCACCTGCACTACCACCACCAGAATCACCCATCACTATACTTCATCACTATCGTCACCGGCTTCCATGGACCACCACCCACAAATACTACCCGATTGGTATGATTAATAACGAATTTATTATTTATTTCATTTTTGATAAAAATGATTTTGTAAATCTCTTATACTACATTTGCTAGTTTTATACACCAATAAAATATTTTATGATGAAAGTATATTTAGTAATATAGTTGTAAGACATTTATAATGAAAGATTAATTAAATATTTAATGGAAGTTCATTTAGAAAGATAATTATAAGATATTTATGATGTAAGAAGATATTTATCATGAAAGATTAATAAAATATTTAATGTAAGTTTATTTAAGAAGATAATTATAAGACATTTATGATGTAAGATTAATACAAATATTTATTATAAGAAATTAATGATACAATAATGATGTAAACAACCATAATTTGATTATTCATGGATGTTGAAAAGCGAGGGTCTAACAACCACACCCAATATTTCGCTTAACAATTTGTATGGACAAACTCCAATATACTTTTCAGAGAATCAACTAGACAGTCAGACTCAATCTCAAGAAAAATATATCCAAGAGTTGTATCTCAATTTCTCAATTCAATCTGCAATCAACAAATAGGAATTTGCGAGTCCGATTGAATATAAAAGAAATAACTTAAATGGTACCAAAGACCAATGTTCAAGGATTAATCAATTTCAATCAACAACCAAAGGTTGGATTCACCAATTGATCGATTTAACGCACAACCTCTGATATTTCAATTATATAACAAAATATAATACGGAAAAGAAATAACACAGACACCAGAAATTTTGTTAACAAGAAAACCGCAAATGCAGAAAAACCCTGGGACTAGTCCAGATTTGAACACCACATTGTATTAAGCCGCTACAGACACTAGACTACTACCAAGCTAACTTTGGTCTGGAATGTAGTTGAACCCTAACCAATCTCACACTGATCAAGGTACAGTTGCGTTCCTTACGCCTCTTGAACCATGCCGGATTTTGCGCACTTATTCCCTTAGATGATCTCACCCACAACTAAGAGTTTCTACGACCCAAATTCGAAGACTTGATAAACAAATCTGTATCATACAGAAAATTCTATCGAATAGATAAATCTGTCTCCCACAGATATACCTATGAGTTTTGTTCCGTCTTTTGATAAATCAAGGTGAACATGATCAATTGATAATCCGGACTTATATTCCCGAAGAACAGCCTAGTATTATCAATCACCTCACAACAATCTTAATCGATTAACGAAACAAGATATTGTGGAATCACAAACGATGAGACGAAGATGTTTGTGACTACTTTTCAATCTTGCTTATCGGAGAATAAATCTCGAGCAAATCTTAAAGAAGATAGTACTCAACATGATAGAAAACAGCAAGATCAGAACATGCAACTACAGAGAAATAGTTGGGTCTGGCTTCATAATCCCGATGAAGTCTTCAAGTCGTTAACCTACAGGATTTCGTGAAGATCCTAAGGTTAAAGGAGAATCGACTCTAGACGCAACTAGTATCACACAAGAGGTGTGGGAATTGGGTTTCCCAGTTTCTAGAATTCTCCTTTATATAGTCTCCAAATCAGGGTTTGCAATCAGTGCTACCTTGGTAACATAGCATTCAGTATTCACAGTTAGATGACAACCTGATTAGATTCAAGATAATATCTTTCAAACGTTAGATGCGAACTTAGCTTGTTAGACACAAATGAAATGTCCATCATTTACATAAAGGTAACCATACCTAAACATGTACAGTTAGTTGGTTCAACAATAGTTAACCAATGGTTAGTCATATGAGCACTTTCATATCAACCTTATTCATCTTTATCGTAACTAGTTCAAATGACCCAAATGAAACTAGTTAGAGAGTTGTTCAATTGTTTAGATTCTCATAGAAGTATACAAGACACAATTGAATCAAAATCGATTTTGATTCACTCGAACCATTTCATGAATATTACATCCACGGTTTGCAAAAGATTGCATTCCTTATTATGTAAATGTATTAGTTCATGATCAAACCGATTTTAGAACATAACCTACTTAAGTATGCAAACGGGTATGCATACATAAGTATCCGGACTGAGTTTGGTTACGCCAGTACACGTACGGGTACGCATACCGTTTACTCTTCTAAACTCCAGTAGAAATTCACGGACTTGAACTTCCGCCAGTACGCATACGGGTACGCATACCATGGTTCCCGGTTTTGGACATTATACAAATGTGAATACACACTATGTTTATATCCAATCATTGTTACATGTTCTAAACCCTCATTTCAATCATTGAAACATTCTTGGAAGACGACAATAGCCGTCTCACACAAACTATTAGCTTCAAAACAATTTTCAAGTGATCAAATGATCAATACGAAACATTTCAAGTCTACATCAAATGATTATCTCACACGAATCATGTAAGATGTTACAAGGCGATTTATATATGATCATCTTTTGACTTTCGTCAAGATTAAAAGATGAACTTGGTTAAAATAAAAGCTTACCAACACATATTTCGAGAAATAGATAAGCGAGATAAACTCGACTCGAAATACCAAATGTGTATAATTGAAGTCTATATAGCAATAAGACTTTTTGTCTCAAATAGGAGATAAAGTAGATAGACTTTTGAGTGATAGATGAGTTCAAGTCTCCATATACCTTTTGGTGATGAAGTTCCACAAGTTCCCTTGAGTAGTTCTTCGTCTTCATTCGATGAATGCCGTGAAGTCTAAAGTTGAACTACACTTCCTATCCTAATCCGAGACTTAGCTATAAGTAGACTAGAAATCAAGACTTATATTTTTGGAAACTAAACTTGACAAACAAGCTTGAGATAACAACGCTTGCGAGTTCGACCGAGCAGTGCTCTAACAAATGTAGCAGTACTTGCTCTGACCATTAGTGCGCTATGCTAATTGCTTCAGCTAGCAATGAGTCACGGCCAACAAGGTTCAGAACGCCATCGCTGTCAATACTGATTCAACTATCAATATTTAATTGTTCTACAGAGCAATATTCCTCATATTGATTCGGCTATAAATATTTGAGTAGCATTATTTCTCATGATTGATTCAGCTATCAACATTCAAGAATTTTATACTGATCCAGCTATCAGTATTCCATTGGTCAACATTTGGTTTGTTATTCGAAGATTATTTTAATCTCTCATAGTCATTCGACTGATTCATGAACATGGATCTAGGAAGATCTTTTATGATAATTCAGCAATTATGATTTTCATACGTGCTCACTGCATCAACATAATGGTTTATGATCGATTCAACAATCTCACCAAACCATATTCAAGTCATTCAACCATCATTAATGTTTCAACTAGCATAATGATATGTCAAAGTCATCAGTGACCTGATTCAACGTCCATGGTCTGTAGAGCATGTTGTTGTTTCAACATTCCATGCTTCATCCATCATAACCTTGAACTTTGTCTGTTCAGTTCATAGTTAAGACTCTTAGTCTTGTGTGAACGGTTGACCACGTCTATAAAGCAGATTTACACACGAGACATCAATTCCTGCTACATGGGAGGATATCACTAGGGTTTCGGTCTGGCATCCTACAACACTTGCGATGAGATTTATGGTAAGTCATGCTGGCAGTGAAGGGAGAAAATGAAATAGTAGATGGTCGATCAACCAAGTCTCCAATGCAATGTGGAAGTGGTTTCTGTACGATCTTCCACTTCGCCATTCTTCCAATTCCTTCATCTCTCACCGCTTACTAGAGATTGATGCGCTACAATAAATAGATTTCTGAACTTATGATTTGATAAGAACGATTAACCGAACTTAATACGACACATGAGTCAGACTCATCACTGTCAATTACCAAATACTTTCAGAACATTTCTCTTGCCTACACATAGAATCATCTTCAACACAGTTCAACACATCACATCACCAATAGATCAATCTCTATTGATCTCCACACGATCTCAGGTTCCCTCCCTACAAACCGACCATTCTCCTCCTCTTATGACCGAGTTGAACCTGGAACGACCATTTTCTTAGTTTAGGCCAGGGACCTACATATTAGTCTCTTGAACTCAAAGTACTCATATGCAGTACATTTGTTTAAAGGTTCAGGCAATTTGCTACTTCGAGCATTTGCTTTATCGAGCACTTGCCCTCTCCACCACTTTTTACCAGAAAACTAGCAAGTCACTTTTACCCGCAAACACGCGCATATATTTTCTGAATTCATCCGGGTGAAGCTCATAAGTACAACTATACACATACATGAGAGAGGCATATGCACTCATTAGGGTTTAACAGATTGCTCAAATTCTTTGCAGAATAAAGGCACAAAAATAGAGTTTACAGTTTTCTCCCTAAACCAAAACCCAATATCAACATGAAGTCCTCTGCTTAGCACGTAACAATGACATTATTACATGGCAAGCATTAGATGGTGACAGATGAAAATAAAATTCATAAGACGAAGTAGGTAGATATTACCAGGAAGATAATAGTTGGCCTTATTTATCTTGAGTTCCAGGAAGGAGGAGACTAATGAAGCATCAACCGGGAGTAGCTAGAAACCACGACATCATTATAAGCTGGGTCGTATGAAGGGAACACGGGCACAAGGACGTGAGCTTGGTCAAACATCTCCAAGTTTGTTGGTATTAGAACAAGCGCCTTGTAGTTGAACTGCCTTGATACTCTCGGCGTTGTGATGTCAAATAGTCGTCCAAGGAGTAATGATCGATAGAGAGGGATGAGAGAAACATCGTCTGAAGAGAATGAATCAGGATAGCTGTCGGGTAGCAATCGATCCTTATAATAGTATATAAATCAAAAAAAATATTAGACTGTCAAATAGTAATTGCTTGTTACAATATACATTTATGTATTCATCTGTCAAATTCATGACATTATAATCACATCCAACTAAGTGGTACATTCAGTAGGTTCTAGAGAAACTTCGTGGACATAGTTTGCAGCAATGAACAAATACTTGTCAAAACGTGTAACCGAGTTATGTAACATATCAAATTGTGTCCTGCATTACTTTACGTTAGTATGTAAATGTTTATTCACAGAGGTAAATGAAGGAAACAAACAGTAAACAAATGAATACTTAACAAATTCAATTACATTTCGTGATCTTCCTTTCTAGCACATATGTCATCACGTAGTTGTAGCGAATGCTGGTGTTTACATCATTCAAATTCATAAAGAATAATGAGACATTGCGATATAGAGAATGATGAGACATTGTTGATATACACAATAAATTATCTCAATCAAAATAAAATTTGTGTAAATAAGAACTGATTCAGTATTTATAAGGTAAACATCATAAATAAACATAAATTAATTAGACTGAAATTAATAACTAAAACAAAACATACGATGAACGAAGAAGAAACCTATCATGGTTAGGGTTTGTGAAAAAGCGGGGGTCTAACAACCACACCCAATATTTCGTTCGGCAATCTATATGAAAAACTTTACAATTCCAAGAGAATCAACTACACAGTCAGACTCAATCACGGAAAAGTATTCAAGAGTTATATCTCAATTTCTCAATGTAATCAGCAAATCAAACAGATAGAATCCGCGAGCCTGATTATTATGATAAACAACGTGAACGGTACCAAAGACCAATGTTCAAGTGTCAATCAATTTTAGTCAACAACCAAAGTTTGGATTTACCAATTGAATGAACTACGTACAACATGTGATATTTCAATTATATAAACAAATATAACGCGGAAAAGTGTCAATCAATTTTTCAACAATATAGACACTAGAAATTTTGTTAACGAAGAAACCGCAAATGCAGAAAAACCCCGGGACATAGTCCATATTGAACCCCACATTGTATTAAGCCGCTACAGACACTAGCCTACTATAAGATCAACTTCAGACTGGAATGTAGTCGAGCCCTAACCAGTCACACATTGATCAAAGTACAGTCGCGTTCCTTAAACCAATAAATATTAATTTTGCAAAATCATCTTCCAAATAACTTAGAATTTAAACAAATAAATCTAGAAACATTGCAAGGTGAAAAACAATGAGAATAGCTACGTGTAATCACAATAATTGTTATTCCAAACCCTAGTTATCCTTCTTAAAAACACAAGAATAAATTCTCATAAGAAGTTTCCTAGACAATAATAAAAACTAAGAACAAACTGAAAGACTTCGGACATAATCAACAACTAGAGATCGAACACAAGCAAGATCCTCAGTTGCTCTCTTCAGTTTAGTCCTCAGAAACTCAAGATTCGTTGTTGCAACTTCAAGTTGATCACAAACAACCCCAAAATCTCGAAGAAGATTTCCAACCAATTGAGATGACATCTGAAGTGGTTGATCATTTTCATGATCAACTGCATGAAAGCAAATTATGGAAACAGGTTTCTCATAAAATTCAGCAACGTTGCTATCTTCGACTTTGTCTTCCTTTTGCATCCATCCATCATGCGGTTCATG
Organism: Papaver somniferum; assembly: GCF_003573695.1. Lineage (NCBI taxonomy): Eukaryota > Viridiplantae > Streptophyta > Magnoliopsida > Ranunculales > Papaveraceae > Papaver > Papaver somniferum. The sequence goes on along the minus strand of NC_039360.1, from coordinate 142,917,820 downwards.
ATATCTCAAGAAGGTTTTTTGAGGTTATGGAAATATTAAATAGAAGAAGAATCTTCAATGTGTATATATATATGTTTTCATAGGAAACCCTAAACTCATATATTTATCTTTCCAAACACGACAATGTTGGAACCATATGTTCGGTCATGAACCATGTCCACAGACCGTCAGTGGTTATGAATCAGGAAAAATCCAGAACCAAGAAACTGATGGAGCTTATTTTAGAAGTCTGTTTTGACAAAATATCAAAACACATGACATTATATCTTTGCATATGGAGCAAAAGACATTTGTTGACAGACAACAAATCAACTGTCTTAAGGAAGAGAGAAGAAAAAAAAACTTCCAAACAACAAAGAATAATAACTTAAGAATTATTGATCATTTAGATTACCGAGAGTGATAAATAACCGGAGCAATGCTTAATGGTGAAACGATCTTTTTTATTTTTATAAAATTTTCTTAAGTGAAACTACAACAAAGACTACTTTGTAAAGAAGACGATATATTCTCGAACATCATGTGCATCCTCACACGGTCTCAAAGAGGACGCACAACTATAAGTAGTCAAGTTGTAATATGATGAGCATTTTTCTCATCAGGAGCATTAACACACTCACTTTTTATTTCTTGAGAAACAGAAGTGAATTGACAAGAGGGGAACACGGAGTACCTGATGTTGCTGCTATCTTGATCATGCGCTTGAGTCTATTGATACTGGTTTTGAGTTCTGAAACTCGATTACAGATGTGAATGTGTTCAACAACATTAGATGCTTTTGATCCAATAATCTCATCAGCCTTGTGTTGATGGTGGGTTTTAGACAAGGGGTAAAATCGTAAAACCTTACGCATAGCATGACGTCACCGGTAACGCTAAACACATTTATTAGAACATTTAATGCACTTATTTAAAAATTACCAGGGTATCTTTTTTCAAATGCTAAACTAGGGTTTCGACACACAAAACCCTAAGCCGCACAATCGCTGCGCATCATGGCAACTATGCCAAAACCAAGCCGCACAATCGCTGCGCATCATGGCAATTATGCCAAAACCAAAGCCGCACAATCGTTGCGCATCATGGCAACCATGCCAAAAACAAGTCACACGATCGTTGTGCATCATGACAACTATGCCAAAACCAAAACCTCTCAATCATTTCGCTTCACGGAAACCTGCCAAATTCGAGCTGCACAATCATGCGCCACATGCGCCGTTGGCACATGCCAAGCGACGCTTGCGACCTAGCATGCCAAGCCGTGCAAACCTAGGGCCAAGCCGCCACACGCGCCATTGGCACATGCCAAGCTACGCTTGCGACCTAGAATGCCAAGCCGTGCAAACCTAGGGCCAAACCTCTACACGCGCCATTGGAACATGCCAAGTGACGCTTGCGACCTACCATGCCAAGCCGTGAAAACATAGGGCCAAGCCACCACACGCGCCATTGGCACATGCCAAGCGACGCTTACGACCTAGCATGCCAAGCCGTGAAAACCTAGGGCCAAGCCGCCACACGCGCCATTGGCACATGCCAAGCGACGCTTGCAACCTAGCATGCCAAGCCGTGCAAACCTAGGGCCAAGCCGCCACACGCGCCATTGACACATGCCAAGCGACGCTTGCGACCTAGCATGCCAAGCCGTGCAAACCTAGGGCCAAGCCGCCACACGCGCCATTGGCACATGCCAAGCGACGCTTGCGACCTAGCATGCCAATACGTGCAAACCTAAGGCCAAGCCGCCACGCGCGCCATTGGCACATGCCAATCGACGCTTGCGACCTAGCAATCCAGGCCGTGCAAACCTAGGGTCAAGCCGCCACACACGCCATTGACACATGCCAAGCAACGCTTGCGACCTAGCATGCCAAGCCGTGCAAACCTAGGGCCAAGCCGCCACACGCGCCGTTGGCACATGCCAAGCGACGCTTGCGACCTAGCATGCCAAGCCGTGCAAACCTAGGGCCAAGCCTCCACACGCACCATTGGCACATGCCAAGCGACGCTTCCGACCTAGCATGCCAAGCCGTGCAAACCTAGGGCCAAACTGCCACACGCGCCATTAGCACATGCCAAGCGACACTTGCGACCTAGCATGCCAACCCGTGCAAACCTAGGGCCAAGCCGCCACACGCGCCATTGGCACATGCTAAGCGACGCTTGCGACCTAGCATGCTTAGCTGTGCAAACCTAGGGCCAAGCCGCCACACGCGCCATTGGCACATGCCAAGCGACGCTTGCGACCTAGCATGCCTAGCCGTGCAAACCTAGGGCCAAGCCGCCACATGCGCCATTGGCACATGCCAAGCGACGCTTGCAACCTAGCATGCCAAGCCGTGCAAACCTAGTGCCAAGCCGCCACACGCGCCATTGGCACATGCCAAGCGACCCTTGCAACCTAGCATGCCAAGCCGTGAAAACCTAGGGCCAAAGCCTCTACGCGCGCCATTGGCACATGCCATGCAACACTTGCATTTTGGCATTACCACCTGCACTCGTTGCGCAACCTACAACCAAGGCATTACACACAAGCCATTGGCACATGCTATGCAACCCTTGCACTTTGGCATGCCGCGCCTACATCAAAGTCCACGATTCCTCTCAAGATGGAAAATCTCAACCGTCGAAGGTCGCCACTGAGCCGACACATCTCTCAAGCTCAACTTATCAAAGACCAGCGACCTAGCCGTGCAAACCTAGTGCCAAGCCGTCACACGCGCCATTGGCACATGTCAAGCGACGCTTGCGACCTAGCATGCCAAGCCATGTAAACCTAGTGCCAAGCCGCCACACGCGCCATTGGCACATGCCAAGCGACCCTTGCAACCTAGCATGCCAAGCCGTGCAAACCTAGGGCCAAAGCCTCTACGCGCGCCATTGGCACATGCCATGCAACCCTTGCACTTTGGCATGTTTCGCCTACATCAAAGGCCACGATTCTTCTCAAGATGCAAAATCTCGACCGTCGAAGGTCGCCACTGAGCCGACACATATTTCAAGCTCAACTTATCAAACACCAGCGACATGATACACGTTTTCCACGAAAACACTCGAGACATCAATACATGTCACAAACTGGGGGATGCTCTTTAGGGTTTTGGTTTGGCGGTTTACAACGTGCGGCATACACAAATGCCCGTTTCAAGACAGTGTATTAAGAATAAAACGGTTAGTAAATGCAGGAAGTAATGGTGAAACGCTCTTTCATTATGGAACATCAATTCCATCAAATTCCATCAATACCAGGCGTTACCACCTCTTCCCATTTAACTCATCCGTTTCTTTTTCTTACGAGGCCAGAGTACGTTTCACTTAGACTTGTATAAATAGGTCTTACCTATTTCCACCAAGACAACAAGTTTTTGGTCAGGAGAAATACAATACTCAGAAAGGAAATTTTGCTAGATTTCCCAAAAGCTTTCACCTTCTGATACAAGTCAAGTACTACTCTTCCAGAACTGTTCTGGTCTCAACACTCTCTTTGCTTCCCTCCCCAAACCGGCCCTTCTTCTCCTCTTTGTGACCGAAGCAAATCAGGAACGATAGTTTCTTGGTTTAGGCCGGAGTTGTACAGATTGATCTCTCGAATCTAAAGTACTCCCGTGCAGTACATTTGTTTAGGGTTTAGATTTGTTTCTCACTCACCTACCGAAATTACCAAAATCAGCAGAAACGATTTTCACCCATAATCAATTGGCGACTACAGTGGGAGATTGATCTTTCGGTTACAATTTCAGTTTTCAATCCTTGATCTCATACTTCGATCCAGACATCAGGACGGCGGAAGCGAGCGGTCTGTTCAGGGATCCACAACTTGACTACCAGACAACCTGGTTACCAGTCGCAAACCGCAAGAGACGGCTGTGGACTTCACAGAAACCGAAAGAAAACGATCCAATCATCAAGTGACTCAAAACGACTGGGGACTTTCCACAATCGCGGCGGTGCTTCCCACAAAACTCGATCTTACACACGGAGGTTCCCTTTTTCATCATGAGATCCGAGAAACCGAATAAGTCTTTCCTAGATAGAGTATATGGTTTACAATTTCAAGTTTTCACGGGAATGATAAAACCAATAGCCATCTTATGTTTCATCCCATGTCATCTACCAACACGTAACGTTCAAGATTCCATGTCTTCCGTGGGATGTTCGTACCGCTTACAATCATAACCAAAAAATGACATCATCCTAAAACGTTCATCCTGAATAATAACCCAAAACCCTCATAGGCAAGACTTGTCTATCAACCCATAAATCCAGAAAATCAAAACCATAAGCCAGGTTTTTCATTTGCCTTTCAAAAAAAAAAAAACAGAAGAATTTCAGAAAACAAAAGTGCATCCAAAGGAAGCCATTCAACAGTGGTTTGCTCTTCTCGAAGAAGAAGTCCTTCGTCATTTGGAAGACCGCCTGTTTCAGCTCCAACTCTTTGGACAACCTTCCAACCTCCGCCTCTTGTTGTTTGAGAACATCCGCAGAAGGACCTTTTGTCACCTTGGCCTGCAACCTTGGGTCTCGGAGAAACCCTAACACCTAGTCTTCGTAGAATCAGTTGCATGCCCGTGTGTACCTGATTTTCATAATAACGATTACCAGTCACTATTCATGAGGTAGCTGACGCTACTACGATAATATTCGAAGAGAAGAACAATATTTCTACAGATTTATGGGAGGCATACCTATGGCTAGGGTTTGCACCAACACAAGAAACGCTGGAGTACATACCTGGAATATGCTGGCCCACTTTATTGCTACCGCGCCACGCCAAGGCAGCGCCCACGCCGGAACCAGCAGCCACACCAAGCCAGCGTTGTGCCAAGCCAGCGCCTTGCCAAGCCAGCGTCCATGCCGAGCTAACGCTCGTTCCAACAAGATCCAACGCTAACAACTTGCATCTTTCTAGGGCCAGAAGCTTGCATCTATTCCAGCGCGCTGACAACTTGCGTCCTTCCAGCACCGACAACTTACATCTTCCAGCGCTGACAACTTGCGGCACTCCAGCGTCACGCTTGCACTTCCAACTTGCATCTTTACAACAGCTTGGATCTTTACAGCAGCTTGCATCTTCCCGGCGCTAGCAGCTTACATCCTTCTAGCGTTGCACTTGAACGCCCCGTAGGGAATCAGCAATCCGATTTCATCACACGTAAAGATCAGGTACGAGTTCTCCAAAATCGAAGCAAGGAAAATCAGCAAACCCCCTGGGTTCACGAAGGCTCTCTTCCTGTCAAGAGACGCATGATCTCTGGGGACTTCGACCACAAAACTGTGCGGTCCATGATGAAACATTTATGTGAGATTCTATGTTTCCCCAAGGCACAACGTCAAGACTTATCTGCAGCCCTCAACTGCACTGCATCAGGGAAGCAGCTATTTCCAACCAGAGAAGCCGCTCCCAAACCAAAGCACGATTGATAGAAGGAACCGGGGATTCCTAACTATTGTTCGCTTGAAGGGTGTCCAGTTTGACAACACACTGATTAACGCAGCCGCTCCGCTTCAACATTCACCCCGACAGCTGCTTCGCTTCAACGCTATCTCCAGCAACCGCTCCGCTTCAGCGTTCTCTCCATAAGCTGCTCCAGGATCCGAAGCCGAAACTTTAGCATTTGGATTCTTAAGTTTCAACATCCTCTCCAAGAGCCGAAGCTGCTTCAACGCCGCTTCTTCCTGCAAAGGGTCGTACCACCACGCTCCCCATGTCAAGGATCATGATCACAGCCAGCCAATCCTTTTACTTCCACGGAATCCCATACAATTCCAGCCAACCTACTTTGTTACCACGACAATGTAGTCTCTTCTGATTATATCTCATACCAAGAATTGTTGTCGCTCATTCATTGATACCAGCTAGAGCTTCACCACAGCAGCAATTACTACAAAGATGGAAACATGTAAACCATACTTGAGGACTGAGGATATACACGGAGTCCCTTCACTGCAAAGCTCAGAAGACACAGTCAACGAAAAAGCAGTACTTACAACAAGGTCATCTACTCTTCAAGGGTGCAGCGCAAGAATATCATCACCTCTCTGTCTAGAAGACGCCTTCAACACTTTACGAGGCCGCGGAGGATCCCAAGCCTGCACTATCCAGAATATTTCATCATGTAATTTCTGAGCATCCAAGTGTCACATCGATGAGAGTACGATAGGCTCATATCAAATCCCGTGGACGGGGATTCAAGGCGATGTAATGAAAGTAGGTTACGCATGGGCACTGCCAGCATGAGACGCTTTCACTCCCCTCAACCAGGTTATTACTGATTTCAACATCATCGCTATCGAGGTCTTACGGGACGCGGGAATTTCTCAACATGAAGCCGTACATGTGCAACAAAGACTCCGAAAGCACGCCAAAAAGTTACATTCACATATTCATCCATGCCGTCATATCAAACCGAAGTATAACTGGGGACTTCTCACCGCATCCCATTCCGTATGATAGTCCAAGGTTCAGAAGATGGTTCGAAGGATGTAGCTTGAAACAAAGTCCCGGAAGACTTGATAACAACAAATCGGCAATAGAACGTCTCCCTATTTCATCCAGGGGCGACAGAAGTTTTCGACCATGCAAGCATTCACGACATATCATCATCACTATCAGAAGGTCCACTGAACAACCTAAGGTCGAGGATGGACCGACGACGCAACCACAATCTCCAAGATTATCCCTGACGTGATCGTTTCCGAACATATATTTCATCCATCCGTTCCAAGAATACAGCGGATTTTTGGTAAATTTTGGAATCCACTGGAGAGACACTACAGACGAAAACACGGATCCAGACGAACAACAGAAAAACAGAAGAGGGTCGATACCTCTTTTCATGCAGACAGAGTTTTTTAGATCTTGAACAGAATGAAGATTCTTTCTTGCTCCATGAACGGGAATAGGTGACTGGCGCGCGACTATGCCACCCCGGGCCCGCAACATCCCTCATGACTTCTTCCTGATTTTCACTGTCGGGACGTTTTCACCTCCTAAGTGAGATCGGAACCTAAATATTCCCATTTAGGGAGATAGAGAATTCTGTTTTATGTCCGATAAAGGGGAGGACCGTCAAAATCCGAGTTCGTATGCGGATTCTACAACAATTCTAGTAAAGGGCGCTAATTAGGGTTTCGGCGTGTCAAACCCTAAATCGCAAGCGCTTCTCTTGCAAGCGCTTCCCTTACCAGCGCCATGCCTTGCCAAGTGCTTTATAGAGCGGCCCAAACCTGTTCCATGCTCGTCAGTGCTAATGGGTCCCCTTCATGCCAAGTCCATGCTAGCTGCTCCGCCTCGCGTTCCAAAGCCTAGCCCTGAAGACACCCAATCATACCGGGATTTGCGCAAAGCTACCAGATAAAAGGATTGTGGATGCTACCTACCGCTCGAAAAATATTTTTGAATAAGGATAGAATTCCCTGTTAAAGCCGTGCGTGAAGGAAGGCTATCAGGCCCACAAGGAAAAATCTCGCCACTCCCAAAGCATACGCACGCACCCTCCTTGCTAGCACCGGTCCCACCAAGCATTCAATCCGCCCCAGCTTCCCAATCCACCAGCTACCAATCCGCGCCAACTGCAAATCCGCGCCACACCATGCTTTCCAACGCCATGCTCTGCCAAACGGCCCACGCCTATTCCAGGCTCATTAATACTGACAAGTCCCTTTCACAACCAGTCTATGCTAGCAGCTCCGCCTCGCGCTCCAAAGCCTGACCACAAAGACATATAAACGACTGGGATTTATACAAAGCTACCAGATGCAAGGATTGTGAATTCTACTTACATCTCGAAAAAAGGTCAGACAAGTCTCCTTAGCCCTTTTTCACGACTTACTGTCTCAGTTCTATCCTCGTCTTTCACCATCTTATGCTTACCTTGCAACAAGGCCCATGTTCCAAGCTAAGCAGGGGACTTAATGTTGATAGTGGTTTTTAGACAAGGGGTAAAATCGTAAAACCTTACGCATAGCATGACATCACCGGTGACGCTAAACACATTTATTAGAACATTTAATGCACTTATGTGAAAATTACCAGGGTATCTTTTTTCAAATGCTAAACTAGGGTTTCGACACACAAAACCCTAAGCCGCACAATCGCTGCGCATCATGACAACTATGCCAAAACCAAGCCGCACGATCGCTGCGCATCATGGCAACTATGCCAAAACCAAAGCCGCACAATCTCTGCGCATCATGGAAACTATGCTAAAACCAAAGCCGCACAATCGATGCGTATCATGGCAACCATGCCAAAACCAAGCCGCACGATCGCCGCGCAACATGGAAACTATGCCAAAACCAAAGCCGCACAATCATTGCGCTTCACGGCAACCGTGCCAAATTCAAGTTGCACAATCATTGCGCCACAGGCGCCGTTGGCACATGCCAAGCGACGCTTGCGACCTAGCATGCCAAGCCGTGCAAACCTAGGGCCAAGCCGCCACACGCGCCATTGGCACATGCCAAGCGACGCTTGCGACCTAGCATGCCAAGCTGTGCAAACCTAGGGCCAAGCCGACACACGCGCCATTGGCACATGCCAAGCGACGCTTGCGACCTAACATGCCAAGCCGTGCAAACCTAGGGCCAAGCCGCCATACGCGCCATTGGCACATGCCAAGCGACGCTTGCGACCTAGCATGCCAAGCCGTGCAAACCTAGGGCCAAGCCGCCACACGCGCCATTGGCACATGCCAAGGGACACTTCCGACCTTGCATGCCAAGCCGTGCAAACCTAGGGCCAAGCCGCGACACGCGTCAATGGCACATGCCAAGCGACGCTTGCGACCTAGCATGCCAATCCGTGCAAACCTAGGTCCGAGTCGCCACACATGCCAAACGACGCTTGCGACCTAGCATGCCAAGTCGTGCAAACCTAGGGTCAAACCGCCACACGCGCCATTGGCACATTCCAAGCGACGCTTGCGACCTAGCATGCCTAGCCGTGCAAACCTAGGTACAAGCCGCCACACGCGCCATTGGCACATGCCAAGCGACGCTTGCGACCTAGCATGCCTAGCCGTGCAAACCTAGGGCCAAGCCGCCACACACGCCATTGAAACATGCCAAGCGACGCTTGCGACCTAGCATGCCAAGCCGTGCAACCTAGGGCCAAGCCCCACACGCGCCATTGGCACATGCCAAGCGACGCTTGCAACCTAGCATACCAAGCCGTGCAAACCTAGGGCCAAGCCGCCACACGCGCCATTGGCACATGCCAAGCAACGCTTGCGACCTAGCATGCCAAGCTGTGCAAACCTAGGGCCAAGCCGCCACACGTGCCATTGGCACATGCCAAGCGACGCTTGCGACCTAACATGCCAAGCCGTGCAAACCTAGGGCCAAGCCGCCATACGCACCATTGGCACATGCCAAGCGACGCTTGCGACCTAGCATGCCAAGCCGTGCAAACCTAGGGCCAAGCCGCCACACGCGCCATTGGCACATGCCAAGCGACACTTGCGACCTTGCATGCCAAGCCGTGCAAACCTAGGGCCAAGCCGCCACACGCGTCATTGGCACATGCCAAGCGACGCTTGCGACCTAGCATGCCAAGCCGTGCAAACCTAGGTCTGAGTCGCCACATATGCCAAACGACTCTTGCGACCTAGCATGCCAAGTCGTGCAAACCTAGGGTCAAACCGCCACACGCGCCATTGGCACATTCCAAGCGACGCTTGCGACCTAGCATGCCTAGCCGTGCAAACCTAGGTACAAGCCGCCACACGCGCCATTGGCACATGCCAAGCGACGCTTGCGACCTAGCATGCCTAGCCCTGCAAACCTAGGGCCAAGCCGCCACACACGCCATTGAAACATGCCAAGCGACGCTTGCGACCTTGCATGCCAAGCCGTGCAAACCTAGGGCCAAGCCGCCACACGCGCCATTGGCACATGCCAAGCGACGCTTGCAACCTAGCATACCAAGCCGTGCAAACCTACGGCCAAGATGCCACACGCGCCATTGGCACATGACAAGCTACGCTTGCGACCTAGCATGCCTAGCCATGCAAACCTAGGTCCAAGCTGCCACATGCGCCATTGGCACATGCCAAGCGACGCTTGCAACCTAGGATGCCAAGCCGTGTAAACCTAGGGCCAAGACGCCACATGCGCCATTGACACATGCCAAGCGATGCTTGCGACCTATCCGTGCAAACCTAGTGCCAAGCCGTCACACGCGCCATTGGCACATGCCAAGCGACGCTTGCGATCTAGCATGCCAAGCCATGTAAACCTAGTGCCAAGCCGCCACACGCGCCATTGGCACATGCCAAGAGACCCTTGCAACCTAGCATGCCAAGCCGTGCAAACCTAGGGCCAAAGCCTCTACGCGCGCCATTGGCACATGCCATGCAACCCTTGCAATTTGGCATGTTGCGCCTACATCAAAGGCCACGATTCTTCTCAAGATGCAAAATCTCGACCGTCGAAGGTCGCCACTGAGCCGGCACATATTTCAAGCTCAACTTATCAAACACCAGCGACATGATACACGTTTTCCACGAAAACACTTGAGACATCAATACATGTCACAAACTGGGGGATGCTCTTTTGGGTTTTGGTTTGGCGGTTTACAACATGCGGCATACACAAATGCCCATTTCAAGTCAGTGTATTAAGAAAAAACGGTTAATAAATGCAGGAAGTAATGGTGAGACGCTCTTTCATTATGGAACATCAATTCCATCAAATCATAAATACCAAGCGTTACCATCTCTTCCCATTTAACTCATCTGTTTATTTTTCTTACGAGTCCAGAGTACGTTTCACTTAGACTTGTATAAATAGGTCTTACCTATTTCCACCAAGACAACAAGTTTTTGGTCAGGAGAAATACAATACTCATAAAGGAAATTTTGCTAGCTTTCCCAAAGGCTTTCACCTTCTGATACAAGTCAAGTACTACTCTTCCAGAACTGTTCTGGTCTCAACACTCTCTTCGCTTCCCTCCCTAAACCAGCCCTTCTCCTCCTCTTTGTGACCGAAGCAAATCCGGAACGACCATTTCTTGGTTTAAGCCGGAGTTGTACAGATTGATCTCTCGAAACTAAAGTACTCCCGTGCAGTAAATTTGTTTAGGGTTTATATTTGTTTCTCACTCACCTACCGAAATTACCAAAATCGGCAGAAACGATTTTCACCCATAAACACCTTGAAAGAAGAGTTTAATATTTTTTTCTTTCGTAATTGCATCTTTGGAGCATCTACATAGTCATTTTCCTTATAACATTATTTCTTTTACAATTATAAAAGGATTTAGTGTTATTTTTACAAACAAGAATTGATTCATCATACAAGAATGTTATGAAGTTGGACAGTTAACCCCAAAAATATGAGAAGTAGTCCTGATGACTTCCTTAGACATCCATACAAGAATGTTATGAAGTTTTTCATTCCTCAGACGGAAACGAAATCTCCTTTCAAGGTGACCTTGGTTTCCACAGTAATAACATCTGAGAGGAACGTTATTAACTGATCTCATATGAGCTTTTTTCGGAGGTTGGTGATCATGGTTCCTTGGAACGTCTTATGCTGAAAAAGGTTTTTTACTTATGCTATTACCGCGAACAAAACTAATCACATTAGTACTTGGAGCGTATATACCTTTATAGCCCAGGCCTCGCGTATCACGAGGACTTTTACATGCTCCCAGCAAAGAAGATAATTTTGTTGAGCCAACGTTAAACTTTTTCAAGTTTTCTTCAGTGAATTGACCTTGTTGTGGGTAGCAGCTAGATCGTCCTCTAATTGTTTTTCTCGAGAGATGAAAACACTTTCTCTGTCATTGAAATAATTTTGTTGCGATCTAGACACACCTTGCTTCAGATTCTGCAAGTTTTTCTTTCAACACAAAGAGATTTCGACGAAGATTTTCGCAATCACAACTTTTCGAACACACATCTTCCTCACGTTCTTTAACAAGGGATTGTAACAGACTATATCCAGTATCATACCCTTTAAAGAGTTTTCTCAATTTCTTGTTTTCTTGACAGAGAGGAGTCAGAAACTCAGCCAAACATGATGTTGACTTCTTTTTCTTTATGATATAGTCAAAGAGCATGATATATTGCGATACTTCCTCATCAACATCAGATGAATCACTTCCATATGAAAGTTTATTCAACTATTCGTCCAGACGAGACTCCCAGTTGAACATGGTTTCAGATGGGGAAGAAGATGTGAGAGGTTCCTTTGAAGAAACAAAGCTTTGAACCACGTCAGAAGGTTTCTGAATTGGTGATGCATCGTTTGAGACAACACTGTCCATAGATTCAGATTTCTACAAACACAGACTTATGAGGTCTTTTCATGTTTGCGTGCTCTGATACCAATTGAAAAAGCGGGGGTCTAACAACCACACCCAATATTTCGTTCGACAATCTGTATGGACAACTCCAATACAATTCCAAGAGAATCAACTAGACAGTCATACTCAATCACGGAAATATCCAAGAGTTATAACTCAATTTCTCAATGTAATCAGCAAATCAAACAGATAGAATCCGCGAGCCTGATTATTATGAGAAACAAATTGAACGGTGCCAAAGACCAATGTTCAAGTGTCAATCAATTTCAATCAACAACCAAAGGTTGGAATTACCAATTGATTGATCTACACATAACCTGTGATATTTCAATTATATAAGCAAATATAATGCGGCAAAGAAATAACACAAACACCAGAAATTTTGTTAACGAGGAAACCGAAAATGCATAAAAACCCCGGGACCTAGTCCAGATTGAACACCACACTGGAATTAAGCTGGTACAGACACTAACTTACTACAAGATTAACTTCAGACTGGAATGCAGTTGAGCCCTAACCAATATCACACTGATCAAGGTACAGTCGCGTTCCTGACGCCTCTGAATCCTAACAGGACTCTACGCACTTGATTCGCTTAGATGATATCACCCACAACCAAGAGTTGCTACGACCCTAAGTCTAAGACTTATAAACCAATTTGTCTCCGACAGAAAATTCTATTTAGATAGATAAATCTGTCTCCCGCAGAAATACCTATGAAGTTTTGTTCCGTCTTATGATAAATCAAGGTGCACGGGAACCAATTAAAAATCCGGTCTTTTATTCCCGAAGAACATCCTAGAAATATCAATCACCTCACAATTACTTAGCTTATGGTAGTAGAATAATTTATTGTGGAATCACAAAGAATGAGACAAAGAGCTTCGTGATTACTTTTTATATCTTACCTATCGAAGATAAATCTCGAGCCAATCTTAGAGAAGATAGTACACAATACGGTTGAACAAGTAAGACCAAAATACGCAACTACATAAAAAAGAGTTGGATCTGGCTTCAGAATCCCAATGAAGTTTTCAAGTCGTTAACCTAAATGGTTTTAGGAAAAACCTAGGTTAATGGAGAACCGACTCTAGTACGCAACTAGTATCACACAAGAGGTGTGGGGATTAGGTTTCCCAGTTGCTTGAGTTCTCCTTTATATAGATTTCAAATTAGGGTTTGCTTAGTTAGCTTAGAAACAAAGCATTCACTATTCACTGTTAGATGAAATCCTGATTTAAGATACAAACTAAGTTTTGCTTGAAACCAAAGAAATCTCTCTCCATCGTCAGATGAACTTAGCTTGTCGCACACAAATGAAATATACTTCATTTAGATATGGGTAACCATACCTAAACGTGTACATAAGGTTGGTTCAAAAGTAGTTAACTAAAGTTATCCATATGAACACTTTTGTCTAATCCACATTCATCTAACACATCTAGATCAACTATGATGATCAATCAATCATGAATGATAACCAAAGAATCTAATTGTGTTCTTCATAGAGTTGGATCATATATACTTCTATGCTAACAATCACATAGAAGTATATATGATCCAATTGAAACAAAATCGGAATGATTCAAAAGAATCAATTCATGAACATTTAAGCCACGGTTTGCAAAGATTGCATTCCTTATTATATAAATGTATTTGTTCATGAGTATGAAATCATACTTTTCCGATTTTAGAACTTGAACCACTTAAGTTTGCAAACGGGTACGCAAACTTAAGTTCCGGAAATTGGTCATGAACCAACAGTTTGCAAACGGGTACGCAAACTTTAGTTACGGACCAAACTCAGGTGAATAAGTTCACAAACGGGTATAAAAACTTAGTTCCCAGACTTCAACAGTTAAATCAGTTTGCGAACGTGTATGCAGACTTAAGTACTCTGACTTAACAATTGAAACAGTTTGTGAACGGGTATGCAAACTTAGTTTCCGGTCCTGAATTATATCAAAACAGTTCGCACACTTATTAGACAAACCGTAATGTATCTAGACATGGGTTTTAGCTCTTAAATCCCATTTCAATCATTGAAACATTCTTAGAGGAAGAAAATGGATGTCTCACACACACCATTATCTAATAAGCAATTTTTCAAGTGATCGGATGATCAATACGAAACTTTCCAAGTCGACATCAAATGATTGTCTCACACAAATCATATAAGATGTTTCAAGGAAATTTCCACATGATCATCTTTTGACATAAAGTCAAGAATAATGATGAATGTAGCTAAGATAGAAAGCTACCAACACGTATTTCGAGAAATAGATGAGCGAGTTATACTCAACTCGAAATATCAAATGTGTATGATACGAAAGACTATATCGTATACGACTTTTGTGTCAATAGGAGATCAGTAAGAATAAGATAGATAAGTTTTAGTCTCCACATACCTTTTGTTGATGAAGTTCCTCCAAGTTCTTCAGTAGATCTTCGTCTTCAGTTGTTAACTCTGTGAAGTCTAAAGCTCAACTATACAATTTATCCTAGTCCAAAACTCCTATAGGTAGACTAGAAATCAATATTATAGTTTTGATCAACTAAACTTGATAAACAAGCTTGAATAGCAACACTTGCGAGTTCGACCGAGTAATGCTCTAACAATTTACCAAAAAGGAATATGATTTATTTCTCATCATTTTTATTAAAAACGCGTCTGTAAATTTAACAAATAAACAACAATTTTTTAAAAAAAAATCATCAATCAACGTAAAATAATGGAACAATGAAGAAGAAATCGTAGGAAGAAGATATAGAAAAAACATACGAAAAATAGGTATGGGTAGTGAATTTTTTCCTTTTATGGTCTATCAAGTGATGGACAATTATCACCTTAATTTTTCGGTGTGTAGCAAAAATAACCAAATAGATTATAAGCTCTCATTCCTATTGGTCGGGATCAGGAGCGTTTAAATTCAAGATTTTGGCTCAACTTTCAACCATAGTCCGGGAAATCAATCTCAAATTATATATACAATTTTGAGGGTGATGAGGTGAAGTGGGCGTATCTCAAGGAAAAAGTGTACCAAGTTTTACGTGATAAATCTGCCCGTACGAAAGGTAGCATGTTCAATACCATGGATGATCTTCGAATTATGAATTATTTCAGGGTGCATCATCATGTAGTTAAGAACTCCTCTTGTTGAGAAACTTTAGTCTCCTCTTGACGAGGAGAAATCACGAATTGATGTGATGTTGTTGCTAGGAGTAATCCAGGTCAAACTGGAGCTGGTGTTTTTGCGAGGTACGCTTATTGGGAAACTCTGGCTACATAGGATGACAAACTAATTATGTTGCTGAAATGTGTGTTGTTAACTTTGGTCTTCAATGGGCTAACATATGGATTTCGTTGTCAAATCATACTCTGCAGTGAGACTCAGGCTTTGCAAGAACGTGTTATGCCGTGGCATTTTATGCAAAAATGGAAGGCTACTTGTGCTTATCTGGGTATATTCGCTATGAAATTACATACCGAGAAGTAAACTTTGCAGCAGATCACTTGGCCAAACAAACTTGTTTGCCGACTGAAGGTGTTTTTGAAAACTATGATAGTAGGATGGTTTTAATTTTGTCAGTGGAATGGCCGTGCCACCATATAGAGTTTATTATCGTTTTAAATAGTCTTTGTGAGTTTTTGTAAGCCTTGGGCTTTCCTTTTGGTTTTACCTATTTCCTATCCCCACTTTCCATAAATCCCAGTTATGCAAATCAGATTTTGTTGAACTCTTTCTAAGTTGGGTAAACAGTTACTATATGTAAAAATCTCATCTCCCCAACTACTTTCCTCTTCGTTACTCATTTATCTCAAACATAATCCTAAACTGGTAATCTACCACTACTAGCCTTGATGCAAGACATCCATTATATTTAGGATTAATATTTTTCTTATTATTTCTAGAGTTTAATTAATTTAAAGTAGATATTTCTTATTACTAGAATTACTTATTTTTAGAAGTTATTTAATTCTTGAACATTATTTATTTTAGGGATTTCTTATTTTTCAAGTTTTTTAAATAGGAGAAAAGTCCTATGTATTAAAACAATATTATTATCAATCAATAATATTATTTGGATTTCTCAACTATTCTCCTACGTTACTATCAAATTCTTTATTCACGCTTCCGTCCTGCATCAAGTGGCATCTAGAGCGTCGGCTTCCGATCCTCTTATTCTTTTCATCTAATTTTTATTTACCCTTTCGCCACCTTCACTTATCGAGATCTCTGCATCTCTTCATCTAAAAACATCTATCAACTATCCTTTTATTTTTGGGAAAAATATCGTTTGGTCCTTTTTTAGGTGGTCCCAAGTTTGTTTAGTCCTTTCAGAATTCACATTTTCCATTTGGTCCATAATTATTTAAAAATATTAAATGGACCAAAGTACCCTTCCGTGTTAATTCCTACTTATTTTGTGTAGCAATTCATTCTGTCTGATGAACTCCGGAGTTCGTTCCTTCAAATGAACACCTAATAAAAACCTAAAAAAATTATGTTTACTTATTTTTTGTAGCAGTTCATTCTGTTTGATGAACTCCTGAGTTCATTCTTTCAAATGAAACCAAACTAAATCACATACGAAAACAGAGTTCATTTTGTAAAATGAACACAACACAAAACTTTATTATCATTAGTAAAAAACAAAGCTAGGCTAAGTTTGCATGTGTTAGTGGTGGTCAGGATTTGTCCAGACAAAGATAAATCAAGGGTTGTGGTTCTCCTGACCACCCCCTACAACTCGTACATGTGTCATTAATTCCAATATTATGAATGAAAAATGAATAATCAAGTCAAGATATGGATTTTCAAAAATTATAACGGAGAGGTTCGAACTCATGACCTATTGTGTCATAAGAGTGGCCTCTAACCAGTGTTCCACCTTGGTTGAAATTAATAGAAAAGATAAATCAACGGTGGTGGTTTGTTCAACTTATATATCATAATTGCTTTATTAATTAGTGTTTCACTAATTGCACATAATAAATAATCTATTCATTATAACTTTAATTAGTGTTTCACTAATTGCTCATAATAAATGACTAATCATTTTTTAATTATAAATGTTTTCTTAATTAATTAAAATATTTATTTTTATTAATAAGTAATTTTGATAAATAATATCAATAGATATTTTTGGCGACAATAAGCAGTAGAAGAGGTGGAGGCCGAAAGATTAGTGGTGGTTAAGGGCGGAGCCAAGCACAATTATGTTAGAGCACTGCTCGGTCAAACTCGCATGCGTTGCTATCTCAAGCATGTGTGTCAATGTTAGTGATCAAAACTATAAGTCTTGATTTCTAGTCTACTATAGCTAAGTCTCGGACTAGGATAGTAAGTGTAGTTGAGATCAAGGACTCCATGACGATTCATCATACAAGACGAAGATCTACTCAAGGAACCGGTGGAACTTCTCGACAAAAAGGTATGTGGAGACTTGAACTTATCTGTCACTCAAAAGTCTATCTATTCTATCTCCTACTCTTTGAGACAAAAGTCGTATACTATATATATATATACTATGATTATACACATTTGGTATTTCGAGCCGAGTATTCCTCGTCTATCTATATCTCGAAATATGTGTTGGTAAGCTTTTCGCTTCGACCAAGTTTATCTTTACCTAGTGACGAAAGTCATGATATGTTTCAATCACTTTGAAAATTGCTTTGACGAGAAATGGTGTAACAACTGTATAACGTCCTATAAGAATGTTTCAAATTGGAATAAGAGTTTAGATTACATAACCAATGGATTCCTTGAACCTAAGTTTTCGAACTTTGTTGATCAAGAATACCGGAAGGATGACAAGTGTCAAGTCCGCGAACTGCCGAAGTTCTCAAACCCGATAATTTCTGCTGGAGTTGTCAAACTACTTGCGTGAGCTAAGTCCACGAACCTAGTCCGCGAACCGGCGAAGTTCTCATCCCGAGATTTTCTGTTGGAGTTTGTAAACTCTATCCGGTGTCTTAAGCCCGCGAACCTAGTCTGCGAACTTGAGAAGGTTATATATCTAAAGATGATTTCTGAACTTAATCTTAAAAGACTAAGGAATGCATTTGCAAACCGTGGCTATTAAAGTTCATGAACTGATTCGAGTGAATCAAATCATCTTTGCTTCAATTATGTCTTGTGTAGTTACATATGATTTCCTTGCAATTGAACAACTCTCTAACTAGTTCATTTGAGTCATTAGAACTAGTTATGGTGAAGAAGAACATGGTTGGTATGAAATGTTCATATGGTTAACCTTTCGGTCAAACTATTGTTGAACCAACAATGCACACACTTGAGTACGGTTAACAAACCTAGAAGCGTGCAGTTCATTTGTGTATAACAAGCTAAGCTCATCTTATTTATGCACCAAACTACACATATTTAACGTCGTATATTCTAGAAATAGATTTTCCGTCGTATACTCTTTTAAATGCATTCTGTATCGCAACTTACAAGCATGGAAATGTTTGAAGATTTGGCCATTGTCAAAGCATGGTATCACGAAACAAGACGTGAAGATGTCATAGCCAGAAGGATCGCACCCAAAATCTTTTGGGGAGGGTGTATAGCCAATTCGTGCGAGACTATGCAAATCCAAAGCAAAGATCACTCCAACAAGTTCAAAATTGGTACCAACTTATCCAAAAAGGAGTAAATAAACATAATGATACAAAAGCGGATCTTTAACACTAGCCACTTAAGCTGGTCGATCCAACAATTTGTAAGTATTTGCGTACACATAAGACCGGGTGCTAATCTTTCTTACTAAAATGAACTTGGCATTCTTTTTTATTTGTTGGTTTATGTAGGAAACACTCACAAAAAGATACTTATTGGAAAAGGGCGAAGAATTCATATATGATGGAAGTTATGAATTCCTGAAGTCCGTGGTCATAGTATAAAGAATGATTGTTACAATCGGAAGTTGTTATCTTATGTTATGTTCCGATTCTGGGAAATTTTTGCAATTTTTCTTGTCAGAGTTTGGCTACATTCGGGAATTAGCATTTTAAATTATCTACCGATTCTGGGAATATTTTGCAACATTTTTGTCGGAGTTTGGTAACAATCGGAAGTTATTGTATTATTCTGTCTACCGATTCTGGGAACATCTCCAAAAAATTGTCAGAAGATTTATTAATCGGAATTCAAAGTTGCAAAATTAATAACCGATTATAAGATTGTTTGAATTTCTTTACAAAAGCTTGTATAATCGGTTTATATCATATATCTTCACAGGATTTTCCAAAAACATGTAAAAAAGTGTGGTTCGAAATGCATCTTGCAAACATAATAACCAAACATCATCATCATCATCCGAGGGGGATCAATTCGAGTAACCCATCAGAAAAGTTGTTCATGACGCGATCTCGACCAACCCTGTTGGACTCATATTGATTCAACCAATCCTTGCAATGGTTCGTTGGAAAATAGTCCGACCACTTACTCAACGGAGGTAACAAACAATCTTTCTTTACCCTTAAACCGATAAAATGCATGTCATTCACAAATACCATAATGATTCTTCTATCTTTAACCGACTCGTCGCAAACCGACCTTGTGGGTGAAATTTCCACTATGAGATATCCATATCTAGGCATAGACAACCAATACTTGGCTCCGATCGTCTTCAATCCCTTTCGGCACTTTACACACGCAACTAATTCTTTGAACTCTTGTTCTTTGTCGTATCTATCTCCTCGCCTCATCATCTCGATATAGAAACCCTTGTCCTTCATTAGTTGTACCGCCGTCTTATTTCTTAAATATTGGCATTTGGTGACATCTTCGATAACCGACTCTCTAAAGTGAACCATTTGTTCCGAAGCGACGTGAAACCCAGAATTGTCATCCCCATCGACCTCGTCAGTGGATAAAACAAATGGAGCAATGAGTGGAGGGAGTTGTTCCAAATACTTTTCTCATATTGTATATGTGGTTCCATTTGGTCTTCCATGAAGATACCTAGGGAAATGAAGAGTACCATACTTCTCTTTTATAGTAACAATTTCCATTGGTTGGGTTTGTAGCGAGGCGCCCATTTTCTCAACAACTTCTAAGCTAAATTGGGTCTCCACCAACACAACTTCTTCGACTACCTCGGCTTGACTTACTTCAGAAGGTTCCGTAGAGACGTTTGGTCTCACTTGTCGTGCGGTTGGTCCACTTTGATCCTTTCTTGGACGACCTCTTTTCTTAGGTTCCGGCTCATCTTGAAATTCGGCTTCCGTATGCTAGTGCCTAGATTTGTCTCTTTTATGAGACAAATACTCCTTCAACTCTTTTCTTTGGATGGTCTTTGACACTTTGGTTTTCGGCCTACCGGCTCCCTTTTTCTTAATAGGTTCATCAACCTCCCTTAGAAAAGGGTGAAGGGTTTCCTCCAAATGGTACATCAATATTTGCTTTTTGGCGCCATTTGATGTAGAGTAATTCTCGGCTATTCGTGCACACAATTCCGACTCCAAGAACGACGGACCATCAACTACTGAGGTGTTTGGAGTGAAAGTTAATTGCTTCGAAAATGGATGAATATCATTGATGTCAATCACTTCAACATACCTACCCAACTTATGACGACACGGGAGTCCAATACCTATCATATTCTTGCAAACACAAACTGTATTCTCGTCATCGTAATCTCTATAAAACTTCAATTGTTCTATCATGTGATTTATTGCCCATCTTGAAACTTTATGAACAATTCCCCTTAGAAGAATTCTTTCTTTATCATGTTCCATAGGGAATCTATGTGTACTAAATTACATACAACCCCTAATCTTTATGAGATCATGATTGGTGTATTCATGGATTGCTTCTTGGATCGACACAACTCCATTTTGACTACCGAGTAGTATTTTCTTTAATCGTCCATGAAACCCCTCTACAATTCTTGTCGCCTCGTTCTCGAAGTTACGATATTCATGTCCATGCAAACACAAACCTCTCCTTATTCGTTGCCAAGCATTGTGTTTTACAATACTCAACGGGTTTTGGGTAGTTCTTGACATATTCATCCTCAAATTTCTTCAAGTTATCTTCATAAATTTCCTCGGTCATCGACCAAACGATCTTGTCCCATGCTTTCATGAACATTTTCCAAATTATTCCATCCTCCTTCCACTTTTCTTCAAATAACCTTTTTTCTTCCTCTCGTTCTTCCACGTTTAATTTACTAGTGCGCCCATCCTCTTCCTTCGACCTCTTGGTACCCTTCCTTGGTTTTTTAGCTTGGAAATGACGATGTCAATTGGATTTGAGATTGCGTTGAATGTTCCACGTACATTGCAAATTTTGGGCTTCCAGAAACACTACCTATATTGTATTCATTAAGGATTGATCGTTATTCGTTACAATAATCTTTGGAAAATTATCGTCGTTATACATGGACCTTAATGTGTGATACCCTGCATTTTCCGCCACCTGTTTTATATGCGTTTTGAGTCGGGTATCAACCGTATTCGATACTATGTGTTTTGATTGTTTAATTTTGACCAAAAGTTTGGTCTTGTCATATGTTTTAAGTTGTTCTGTATTTAATGTTAGGCTAGCATCATACCTTTTAGCACTAATTATTTCCGTATGCGACACTGTCCTAGTAAAATTTTCTATATAGGCTAAATTATAAATGTAAATAGTTGTTCCACCCCTCTAGAAGTAGGTTTAGGCTTCAGTTCCCGCCCGTGACACTTAGAATTTGGGTTAATCCGTGATCCGAATTTTAGGGTGTTACAGTTAGTATCAGAGCATTAGATCTTACATGGGACCTAAGAAATGTCTTTTATCTTATAAAAAACTCTTTGAATGATTGTTTGTTAAGTTGTTTGAATTGTTTGACTTGATCGTTGCTTTTGTGATTTTAGCCGAACTCATTTAATTTGGTAGTTGTAAACCTAGGTACCTTGTTGGGTTGTTTGTGGGTGCTACATATTATTTTGTTCATGTTGTTTATTAAATTTTCATAACCATTAGAGAAAATGTTCATTTGTTAACTCCAGTTGCAAGTGTTAGTTTATGCCGTATTTATCGTGTTAGTAACTAAGAACTATCTGGAGAACTTATTAACTTAAGAAAAAATGTCGTTGGATGTTATTTTAGACAGGGATTGGCTTCTCAAGTATCCAACAATAGTGGATTGTTATAAGAAACGATTACCCTGCTTTCCAAGGATAGTGTATCTTGTTGTTTTGATGACGTAAGAAGTCCTTCTCATATCTCTAGTATTAATTAAGGAATTTTTCTTTCCTTATGGGAAGTTTTTAAATTGTGCTTATCGGTTTCGTTATCGGGTGTTTAGTAAACTTCAAATATGATAATTCGTGTTTCTACCAATAAAAGAAAAATATATGAGTATTTGGAACTTCATCTGGTCTCATGTTTAATTAAATTTCAATTGGATTTCTTAACAAGAAAAATCCTTAAAAATTTTCTACTTGTTTGGTCGTAGTTGCCGAGAGGGATTTTGATGGCTCTTCCATAACTATGTTTATCCTTTTACAAAATTGTGGATCCTATTACGATATATAAGTTGTGGTTTAATCCCATTGGTTGAATTTTATGACCCCACTCTATTAATGATGTTTATTTTTATGAATGATTTCGTGGTGTCTCTACTAATTTTATTCATACAAATACCTCCTCCTTACACTCTCTACAGTTAGTATTATACATTTCGGCTTTTACTGATCTTATGCCAAATGAGTAAACGATGGTTTTAGATTTTTGTAGCCTTAAATTCAACATTTATGGATCTTAGAGTTTGTTTGGATTTCAGTATGTGTTTGATGACCTTGCGCGGACGTTTAACTTTATTGGTTTGAAATCCCATCCTTTTTCTGTGTTAACCCAAACTTACTGGTTTGTGTACTGTTTGAGTGGTTTAAAGTGGTATTTTTCTATGGAGAAATCAGAAATGATTTTTAGCCATGCAAATACTAGTTTTTCTTCAGAAGTCAAGCCATGTACTGAATTCTTAAAATTTCCATGTTTTTATTTGTAAAAATGACTCTATGAATGTCATATTTTAAACTCCACCAGTAGGCGAGAATATAAAAGTCATTTATTAGATTTGTTTCGTATTTTTTTTATTTAAACCTCATTTCCACCCTGCAGCTTCAAGATAACTACCAATTTATTTTTCTTGTATCACCAGCTTGAGCTGTTAGAATCCATGTTGTTCTACCCAACTCAAAAGAAATGTATGAACTTATAAAGTAACCCCATTGCTTTACCATTTGGTTCTCTCTACTATGATTTTTACTTAATTTTGGTTTCTTGTTTTAAAACTTGAATTTGGTTTTTGGTTGGTGGAAATGATTTATAATCAAAAGTCGTTTTCAGTTTTAGCCTTCCTCTTTGTCACCCATTTTTGGACACTGCTAACACTAAATTGTATTTTTATAACTTCTTTGTATCAGAAAAGAAAAGGAATTTATCTCTGATTTGTGGCAAAAATGAATGAAGTTCTGCTTTGGTTTATACCAGACCACTTCAATGGATTTAAGTAGCCAGTCATACTACAGTCCCTCCACTATGGCCCTTACTTCACATTTGTGATAAAAATCCTACCTTTTTCCACTGTTTTAATTGGTGCCTCTTTCGTATTCATTATAAAATTATCGTTAGTAGAAATGGTAGTTTTACTCCCCTTGTACTTGGTTTGTTTATTTGTTTGTTGCTGGATTTTTCTTGCATGGAAAACGTAAAGAACGGGCACTGAAATTGCTCTTTGATTCACTTGTACCGGCTAGAGTGAAATAACTTTTGATTCAATTCAAATTTGTGTTAATATGGTAGGTTTGGATTTCTAGTGCAGCTTTGGTTCTTGATAGCGTGGACAATTTGTTTGGAAAACTTGATATGCATCTTCGTGATTATGGTTTAACATGATATTTTTCTTAAGTTCAGGAACAACTCCTTGGTTTCACGTGTGGTGGTTGTGAAAACTTGTCTCTTTATGTCATGTACTTCATAAATCCTATGCATCTTCATATTTTCTTTCTTTTCTAAACTGAAATTTCCTGGAAAGTGATTTTGTCCAGTTTTTAAAGACTTCTCGATATATCTCTGAAATTTGTTACAAATTTCCTATCATTTTCATGTTATAAATGGATTTCTCAGCTTTCCAACGAGACCCAAACTTGCTGAACTCCATTGTTTAATGAATTTTATATCAATTTTATTCACGGACTACCGAAACTACAAATTTCTGAGGAAAAAAAATGTGACTCATGTATTGTTTTGAGGAGTGTTTTCAACATAGTTGTAAACCCTACTGTATTTTCTTATAATTTTTTTATTTATGAAATAGGGACTTCTCAGCTTTCAAACAAACCATAGTTTGTTGAATTTCATCTCCTAATAAAATCTTGACAAATTTTTGATTCGTAGATCAGCTGTGAAAATGCAATTCCAGAGTATATATTTTTGCATCCATATGATGCTCTTGTTTCAACCCCTTCGCCAGCATTTTATGGGATCTATTTTTCTTTATTATCTTGAATTATAACATAATTTGTCAAGCCTTATTACTGAAATGATTCCCACGATCACTTTTTTAATTGAACCTCGGCCTATTTTGTGTTAATCTTGTTTAGGAATATCATTATCACTTGCACATATGATTTTCAGGCGAAAAGAAAGAATTGGTTGTATTACTACTTTATTTTGAATTGTTTTCTCTTCTTATCCCTCTCAGCAGTCAAGGGTCTGTTAGTTTCTGTACGAGAATTTTTCACAATTTGTGCATCTTGCGAATGAATGCTTTACTGAGCTTACTCCTTGTTTTTCATATTTTTTGGTTTTCCACTTCCTGTAAGTGATCTTCCCTCTCGTATTGAGTTACCATGATTCAGTAAGAACTTATTAACTAATTACGTGAATACTGCCAATGCTTAGTTATGAATTTATGATCTTAAGAACTTGGTTTGTGATGTTTCATTTGTGACGACTATATTTGGGAACCCGAGTACGAGATGAGTGAGAAGTATCTGAATCTTTTAAAGGTACGACCAATTTTAATTTCGTGACGAAATTCCTATAAGGGTAGGAGGATGTGATACCCTGCATTTTCCACCACCTGTTTTATATGCGTTTTGAGTCGGGTATCAACCGTATTCGATAATTTGTGTTTTGATTGTTTAATTTTGACCAAAAGTTTGGTCTTGTCATATGTTTTAAGTTGTTCTGTATTTAATGTTAGGCTAGTATTATACCTTTTAGCACTAATTATTTCTGTATGCGACACTGTCCCAGTAAAATTTCTATATAGGCTAAATTAGAAATATAAATAGTTGTTCCACCCCTCTAGAAGTAGGTTTAGGCTTCGGTCCCGCCCGTAACACCTAGAATTTGGGTTAATCCGTGATCCGAATTTTGGGGTGTTACATAATGTCTCCAACATCCAAATGAAACTCACATTGTTCTCATGATCCATTAAACCCCATGCAACCGTAAACGTGTTTTTGTCTGAAGTGTGGCAAGCTATGTTCAACAACAACATGTTATATTTGTTTGTCTTATAAGTAGCATATATCAACAAAATTTGATAAAAAACATTGAACTAATTGGATCATTTCGGGATGTGCCAAGAAAATACGAACCACTTTACCATCTTATTCTTCTGTTCTCAACGTGTAGTCGTGTAACTCCGCTAACCACTCTGATTGTTGCATGACCGTTTTACCATCCCATTCCGTCCTTTTGATCGTAACTAGGGACGACTTAATTGTAGACAAAAAATACAAGTTGTTGGGGTCTTCCGCCTTAATTTTACTTAAGATCGCACTCGCTTTACAAATCTGCATAGACCTCACCGTCTCCATCACATTTGGTTTTAAATTCGCAACTATTACATGTCCAATAAGAATATCTGGATCATCGTGGTTGTGACAACCATTAGCAACTTTAAACATTTTCCACTCTTTACCTTCACTAACGTTGGGCTTATATAAGACAACCTTAAATGGGCATCCAATCTTGTTTGTATGGCTTCGGTATTTCCTTTTTGTCTTCCTTACGTACTTATGATTCTTTCCCTCGTGACTCTTTTTCTTCCCACCTCGCTCACATATTATTTCAATTCGAATGGGCTTCACACAACGGTTCTGAACTACCACGCACATCTTCTCTTTTGCCTTGTTAATAAGTCATTCCTTTGCCTCCGCCTTACTTCCAAATGACTAAATGCGGATATAACAAAACAAACCTCATAAGCATAAGTATTTGACATACATTATTTTAAGAAAAAAAAAAGAATAGTCACGAGTATACCAAATCGTTTGCATAGTATAGGGAAGTATCAGGCCACAAATAATAATCGTCATCAACCGCTACAATAGCCTACGTATGATAACAACAAGTTAGGCAACAATAATCGGAAACACGATATAGAACATTTACTACCGATTGTAAAACAATATACGACCCAAGGCAACTGATTATCAGGTAATAGATTACCGGATTTATACAGAAAAGTTAACGACTACTGTACAAAAAACTTGAATAATCGGAGGTATTATTCGTTCCCCAATAGCTGATTACGAACAAATCGGTAAATAAATGTGAATACAGTATAACCGATTATAGGTTGTCAAATTCGAAAATTTTAAGTTAAATTTTTTCGGGGGCGACAACCACAATCGGAGGATAAATGAATTTATAAACTACCGATTATGAAATATGAAGAATTACAAATTTTCCATTTTTGGAGAAATTTATTTTTGGGGCGACTACCAAAATCGGAGGTTAATGTTTTTTTTTGATAATCTACCGATTGTAACAGATGAAACAAAACCAAGTATTATAAGTTTGGAGAAATTCGTATTTGGGGAGACTTTTACAATCGGTAGTAAAATAAATTTATAAAACTACCGATTATGATAAATTAAAACTTTCAATTTGGGGGTTTTTCAAAATCAGTAGTTTCGATTGTAGATATTTTGGATGCAGTATCTTGTAATCGGTAGATATGGTACTCCATTATCTACCTATTATGTCCAGTTTATGACATCCAATGCATTCAGAAATCGAATTTCTCGTTTAAAAATGCACACAACATGGGTATTAGAGTTTGTATGTTTGATCCATTATTAACTTCGACTTCGTGTGATTCTTCGTTTTCTTCCATGAAATCGTCGTCTAGGGTTTCCTCTCCACAAAACTTTGGATCATTCAACATATACCCCAAATCGTCTTCTCTAAACGGTAGTGAACCTTCAACGTTAACTTCTTCACCTTGTTCGTCATACCCATCCATGCTTGTTGTTGATTTAAGAAAATTGGTTTTTCCCACATCTTATTTTTCTCTCTCCCAATAAAAACTAAAACTAAATAACCAAAACTTTTCCTAAAACTAAATATAGAAAACTTAACTACTGATTATAACATTAGTTACCGATTACTTTGTACATTACTAACCAATTATATAATTAACCTCCGATTATGGATTTCGTAACAAAAAAAAATGCTGATCAAATTAAACTACCGATTGTAGTACTATCCACCGATCATTGAGGGTATATTTGCCATTTCGAAAAATCAGAAATAAGGGATGGCTTCATTTTAGGTATGGGTGACCCTATTCTGTCTTATTAGTCGCCCCTAATTATTTCGGGGTCGCCCCTAAAAATGCTAGGTTAAATAACTCTAAGACTCAAATTTGGAAAATAATAAATCCCTAAAAAAAATAATGTTCTAGAATTAAATAACTTCTAAAAATAAGTAATTCTATTAATAAGAAATACCTACTCTAAATTAATTAAACTCTAGAAAAAGAAAAATACCAATCCTAAATCTAACGGGTGTCTTACATCAGGCCCGCCATTTTGAAAAGAATTCGTCTCAAATTGAGAAAGTACTGCAAAACATGTCCTACATCATGC
This sequence comes from Papaver somniferum, assembly GCF_003573695.1. Lineage (NCBI taxonomy): Eukaryota > Viridiplantae > Streptophyta > Magnoliopsida > Ranunculales > Papaveraceae > Papaver > Papaver somniferum. The sequence goes on along the minus strand of NC_039360.1, from coordinate 142,889,621 downwards.
CCGTCATCTTGAAAATAAATCGTCTTCGAATTTAGCAAATATTGCAAACGACCTGTCCATCCAATAATATACTCTGAATAAGTTGTTGATCGTCTAATATGCCTCACAATAGATAGTTGAAGACAAAATTTGATGTCGATGTCGTAGGGAGTAATCTTAGTAACAAACCTTTCAAGGTACCTTTGACCGACAAAAATACTTGTCACTAGCTTTTGATCTTCAACAACGGGAGCACAAAACGATTCCACTTGGGTATTATGCGACTCACGTGAAGTTAATACTGTGTCGTATATTGATGTTGGTGAAACCTCTTCATTAGTTTCTGGTTGAACAACTTGTTTTTGTTCATAAACGACATGAGAATTTGAATTTGCTTCACTGTTAGGAATACAACATCACTGTAAATAGGTATGAACAGTGATTTTATAATTGGGGAAGAAGTTATTGATGCAGAGACCTGTATCATTAGAGGAGTAACCACATGAAGACTGTCGACTTGTGACCAATCAAATTGATCTAAAGTAATCTTTAGTTTTGCAAGGCACCGCTGATTTTCCTCTTGTAACTCCGTGATTTTACGTTGGGATTCTTGAAGTTGACGTTGAGCCTCGGCCTGACTTTCCGTAAGTTTACGATGGGACTATGCAATAGCACGTAAAATATCATCAAGGCTAGGACGATTGTCTTTCCCACCGTCTTTCTCCTTGCCCGTCATGATGGAAAGTGAATTGATGCGGCTAGTAGCCGAAAGTGGATAATGGAGCTGGATAGGTACTGTATAAGCGAGAACAAAACTTATAAAAGTAGAATCAAAGACTTGGGCCTAGCTATATATGTTGGGCTCGGTATAAGAATGGAGCATTGAGCTTATAGCCGTGGGGGAAATTATCTACTCGTGAACACTAAAACTAAACAGAACTAGAATGATGAATAGAAAACGGTGAAGAGTAATAAGGACAAAAAGATAATGGAGGACAAAAGTTGGTTATTTGACGTGATGAGAGGTGAAGACGGATCTTGGTATAAAAAACAGTAATGACGAGAGAAAAATAAAGGGATAAAGTAGGAAATATTATTTAGTCCTAGGAATAATATATTTGAGAGAGTCTAATCTAGTTGACTCAGTCAACTGTCTGATTGGTCCTTTTTAAAAAAGTATATTATAGTTTAGTCATAAAAATTATAATTTGGTCTTAGGGTGACATCATGGATGATGTAATTGTCATTTTATAGGGACATAAATATCCTTATGGGTCCATATATATACAAAAAAAAGAGTAGAAAATATCTTATTTTCAGAACTTTCTCTCTCTTCTTTAGTTTCAGATCTAGTATTTTTTTCTTTTCTCCAGCTTTTTTTCTCTGCTAATGATTAAGATGATGATGAATGACGACGTTTTTTTTTCTCTACTACTATTGTTGTTGTTGATGATGATGATGAAGACGATAAAGAAAATGATGATGATGAAGTTTTTGCGTTTCTTTTTCGTTATTTTTTTTATCAATGTTGTTGTTGCAGCTGTTGTTTGAAGAAGATGAAGATGATGAAGACGACGATGATTTTAGGGATATTTCTTTTATGTTTGTTGTTGCTGCTTTTGAATATGATGATGAAGACGATGATGTTGTTCGTAGCTTGAAATTCATTGATTTCTTTATCGTTTTCTTCCTCTTCTCCATCATCGTTTCTTGTTTTTGTTGTTGAAGATGATGAATACGATGATTTTTGATGAAGTTCATTGATTAGAATGAACTCTGTTGAAGAATGACGAAGATGACGAAGTTCATCAAACAAAATGACTCTGATTTTTTTATGGTTTTTTTGTGTGTTCATGTCAAAGAATGAACTTTGTTTTAGGTCTTGAATTATTAGGAGTTCATTTGAAAGAATGAACTCGGTTTTCATATAAGTTTTATTAGGAGTTCATTTGAAATAATGAACTCGGTTTTCATATAGGTTTTATTAGGAGTTCATTTGAAAGAATGAACTCGGTTTTCATATAGGTTTTATTAGGAGTTCATTTAAAAGAATGAACTCTGTTTTTTTTGTCATAACTAGCCCTTAACCCGTGTCGTAACGGCGCGGGCCATGATGTTGGTTCATTTTTAATATATTGTATAATTTGTGTCCCGAATACTTATCAAATCCTTATGATTTAATATGGGTTTGTCATAAAAATAGTCGGGATTTTCCTCTCTTTTTTTCTTTTGTTTTTACTTTAATATTTTACCGCCGGATATTTGCTCAAACGAAAGAAATATAATCTTAACTTCCAGACACTTTTTTATTTAGGTTCATTGCTTATAATGAGATAATGCTCTACATGAACATGGAAGTTTAAATATTTTTTGGAAATATGTCGTCAGCAGCGCTCATCTCAGTGAAATCAACAAATTAATATCGTCCATAAAAGTCTCCACATGCTCCTATTTCGCTCCAGCTGACTCATCTATCATGGTCATGTTGTCGATCCTCCAAATAGGCAAAGAATAGTATTTTTTTTTGCATCGAACGGATGATACAAACTCTCCAATGTGGCATGATTTTTCCTGTAAATTTTCAACATCCATTAGATGACAATGTTTAAAATGTGTACCCATTACCTTTTCGAAGGGATTGTATATATTCGAACCACTGTCATTAAATCTTCGACAAAGTATTATGCCCAGCAGTTCGTCTTAACGAAGGCTTTGGTAACTTCAAAAGTCTTGGACATTTTGTCACTTCTATATGTTCCTACCTTCACTTGGAATACAATCTGGCGACACATTACCTCATAAAGAACCTTGAACACATATTGTACTCCCTGATCCTATTTCAAATTAATAGGTTGTGAATAGATCCTTTACCAAAAGTTGACATCTTCTACGTTGAATATTTATATAAAAAAAAAAAATCTTCAACTCCCACGGCTTTCTAAGTTTATATATGTTTGTTACTAACTTTAAACTTGATGTCATCTTCTACTGTGAACTTTATGTAATTTCTGAATTGAAATAGTTATACCTCTTTCATTCGTATTAAGTAATCCGTTGTACATCCCAACAATTATTCTACAACAATTCCATTCTTTTGCCGTTTCCGGACCATCAGTAGCCATTATTGTCAAACGCAATTTGTGCAATTTTTGTTGATGTTATGTATTTGCAATGTTCATTTTTCTTAAATAAATAGGTTGTAGAAAAACTAAAAAAAAAGAAAGAACATAAGTCTTACATCGCGTCTAAGTTACTATATCCAAATACTCCGGACACTGCTTCTGGCCTTAAGGGTGATTTCTACGCTTGCAGAATTCCTGGACATATGGCGGTTCACTGAAGAAACCGTAAGGACCTTCAAAAGAAAAATAATGTTAATTTGGTTAAAAACAACAAAGATGAATTTTCTGGCACGGTGTCTAAAGTAAATTTGGTAACAAATGTGAGAGACTGGTGGGTAGACTCTGGTGCTACCAAACATGTTTGTGGAAACAGAGATATGTTCACCTCTCATAATAAGGTAGGGGAAGGCGAAAAACTCTATATGGGTAACTCATCTGCAGCTTCGGGTAGGAAAAAGCAAAGTTGGGCTCAAGCTCACTTCTTGCAAGACTCTCACTTTGAATGAAGTTCTTCATGTTCCGGACATCTGCAAAAATCTTGACAGTACATGATAAGGGTTTTAAAATTGTAATATAATATGAGAAATGTGTTGTAACTAAGGAAACTATATTTATTTCCTTAATTAATTTGACAGTACATGCAACACCAATCATTTGCGAAGTGAGTTATTTGCACAAGTGTGGTCAATGTATCCCTTAACTGTAATCATAATAACAACACGTCAGTTTTTTTTTCAAGGCGCTAATAGATTTGAATTGTACCTCAATCTTAGATATCACCTTCTTCTCACATAACATACCAATTGAGGAAGGAAAAATCTTGACCACTCTTTACATAGGCAGAGTTAGCCAAACTATATTTTGCAATTGTCTTACGTGGAAATTATTATTAATCCATATTTTAATCGGCTCCTATCGAAGCCGATCTAATTAGTCCTATAGAAAGTTAATCTTAAATTTTTGACTTTGTCTCTTGACCAAATTATTGAACTATTCTCAGTCATGTTCTGCTTTGTGTGATCTACCCATATGTATCTACTATACCTTCTAACCAGTGAATGAAACCTATACATATTGATCCGTAATTTTGTTGATTTGTAATCAAGAGGTCGCATGATTTGAGAATGTAAAATATAAAAAAAAAAATATTTTATAAACATCGGAGGCAAAATTTAGATTTATGATTTAAAGTTTTTTATGATGATTTTGATGAACAAACATAATTTTCAAACAAATATTTTAGAATGTAAATACATTTTCCCGGTCAATAAGGTTGTATATTGGGAACTGAGTGAAAGTACGTTGTTGTCTTTGTAGGTAGTTGTCGCGAAACAACTCGGCATTATGGTCTTTCAGGAAAAAGAATGTAATAGTACTTGAGAGAGCGATAATGTTCTCTTACGCGGGTACACCAATTGCCTTTATATAATACGGATACCGTTTCGGTGATCCAATAATCATGATCATATTGTCTTATACGTTCTAGTATCATCCTCGAAATATTTGGTTTTTGTCCTTATCAATCGTGCTAAAAACAACCAATTAGATCTTTCACAATACAATGTTGCATGTTTTGTGAAGATTTTTTTTTTACTCGGTCAATAAAACTCACTAAAAAGCAAAAACTATTATTATCCACTACTATTACCAACACCCACCACCATAAAAACCATCCGCCGCCACTATTTCTTCCACCAATAGTAATGTTACCGCCTCCACCATTCACAAACACCCGCCATCGTTAGAATTAATATAGTTTTTAGTAAAATTATTTATTAATAAAATTATATATTTATGTTAGATTATTATAATAGCAATTTAATTAATAATTATGAACAATCAATGAGACACTAATTAATAAAACATTTAAAAATAGTTAAGTTGAACAAACCCCAACGATAAATTTATCTTTGCCAAGAACAAATTCTGACCACTCTTTACATAGACAAATCGATAATAAATAATTTCATGTATTCTGATCTTGATTCGTGTCGTTCGTTTAGTTATTACATAACATGGCAATCGATTGCACCAATTTTTTAAAATGGACATGTGTTTTTATCAAGTTTTTTAACATTAGAATGATCAACCACGTGTTATACTTTATAATATAACGTTACATATTGGCATTACGAAATTAGCATAATATGTTTTTGTTCACCAATACCCGCCACCACCATAAAACCATATGAATCCATTTTTTTTACCCACCACCACCTAGTGGCAGAGCCAAGGGTTGACTAACCTGGCTCTAACCCCTTAAATTTTTAATAACTACATAAATTTTTTAGTTTATTTTATAAATAGTACTTTTTCCATATATATTTATGATTTAGTCCACCAAAGTAATTTACATGTTTTTTTTTTAAAAAGTAGGCCTCCTCAATGTCAATTTTTGACTCCGCCACTGCCGCCCACCCCATGTAGGTTGTTGGACGCAATTTTAATTTTCAATCACAAATGCCATGTACGAGGTTTAGATTGAACAAAATGTCGTCAACTGATTAGTTTCATTATTATTTTTTCGTGTATATATTCTTTTTTTTATTACAATCAATTTTATTTTAACATTAAAAAATCATGATTTATACGATACAGTACCAAAGATAACAGGGGTACCATTTGGGTGATCCAACTACGATCATGAAATATTGTCTTGTATGATATCATCCCTGAAATATATGGTACCTTCATTTATCAAAAGTGTTAAAAACAACCAACCACATCTTCCACACTACGATGTTATCGATGTTGTAACGACAATATAAAATTAATATTGTCCATCACTACTCACCAACACTCACCGTCACTACTTCTTCCACCACAAATCAGGGGCGGAGCCAGGATTTTGAGGAAAGAGGGAGAAAAAATTCTTGGCAAGTTGGATACATGTGAAAAATGAGCTTTGTATCCCATTTAACGATAAAAGAACAAAAATAAATATAATTTGAAAAAGCGGGGGTCTAACAATACCACCCAATATTTCTCTTAGCAATCTGTATGGACTAACTCCGAAACACTTTCTAGAGAATCAACTAGACAGTGAGACTCAATCTAGGTAAAAGTATCTCAAGGAGTTAATATCTCTCTCTTGTTTTGATTTACTCAAACTAATAGAAATCAGCGAGTCATAATCAAACACAGGGAATAACTTGGATGGTACCAAAGACCAATGTCCAAGGATCAATCAATGATAATCAACAACAAAAGGTTGGATTAATCTAATTGATGATCTAAACGCACAACATGTATTATTTCAATTATAAAGATAAACAATATGATGCGGAAATTGAAATAACACAGACACCAGAAATTTTGTTAACGAGGAAATCGCAGATGCATAAAAACCCCGGGACCTAGTCCAGATTAAATACACACTGTATTAAGCCGCTACAGACACTAGCCTACTCCAAGATAACTTCGGACTGGACTATAGTTGAACCCCAATCAGTCTCCCACTGATCCAAGGTACAGTTGTACTCCTACGCCTCTGATCCCAGCAGGATACTGCGCACTTGATTCCCTTAGCTGATCTCACCCACAACTAATAGTTGCTACGACCCAAAATCGCAGGCTTTAACAATAAACAAATTTGTCTCACACAGACAAGTCTATCAAAGGATCAATCTGTCTCCCACAGAAAAACCCTAAAGTTTTTGTTCCGTCTTTTGATAATAAGCAAGGCGAACAGGAACCAATTGATAATCCGGTCTTATATTCCCGAAGAACAACCTAGATTAATCAATCACCTCACAACAATCTTAATCGTATGGTAGCGAAACAAGATGATGTGGAATCACAAACAATGAGACGAAGATATTTGTGATTACTTTTTATATCTTCCCTATCGGAGAAATCAAACAATCTCAAGCCAATCAATATGATTTTACTGTTACGATAGAAGATGCAAGGGCAGATCACACAACTACGATAAAAGTAGTATCGGCCTGGCTTCACAATCCCAATGAAGTCTTTAAGTCGTTAACCTGGTTTTAGAAGAAGAAACCAAAGGTTAAAGGAGAACCGACTCTAGCACGCAAACTAGTATCACATGTAAGGTGCGGGGATTAGTTTTGCAGAGTTGCTAGATGTCCCCTTATATAGTCTTTCAAATCAGGGTTTTGCCTTGGTAACAAAGCAATCAATATTCACCGTTAGATGAAAACCTGATTTAGATTCAAGCTAATATTTCTCAACCGTTAGATCTAAAACTTAGCTTGTTATACACAAATGAACTGCACGCTTCTAGGTTTGTTAAACGTACCCAAACGTGTGCATTGTTGGTTCAACAATAGTTTAACCGAAAGGTTAACCATATGAGCATTTCATACCAACCATGTTCTTCTTCACCATAACTAGTTCAAATGACTCAAATGAACTAGTTAGAGAGTTGTTCAATTGCAAGGAAATCATATGTAACTACACAAGACACAATTGAGGAAAATATGATTTTATTCACTCGAATTGGTTCATGAACTTTAACAACCATGGTTTGCAAATGCATTCCTTAGTCTTTTAAGATTAAGTTCATAAATCATCTTTAGATATATAACCTTCTCAAGTTCGCAGACTAGGTTCGCAGACTTAAGACACCGGTTAGAGTTTAAAAACTCCGGCGGAAATTCTCGGGATGAGAACTTTACCGGTTCGCGGACTTAGCTCACGCAAGTAGTTTGTCAACTCCAGCAGAAATTCTCAGGTTTGAGAACTTCGGCAGTTTGGACTTGGCAGTTGCCATCCTTCTGGTTCTCTTGATCAACAAAGTTCAAAAACTTCGGTTCAAGGAATCCATTGGTTATGTAATCTAAACTCTTATTCCAATCATTGAAACATTCTTAGAGGAGGTTATATAGTTTTTACACCATCTCTCGTCAAAGCAATTTTCAAGGTGATTGAAACATATCATGACTTTCTTCACTAGGTAAAGATAAACTTGGTCGAAGCGAAAAACTTACCAACACATATTTCGAGATATAGATAAGCGAGGTATACTCGACTCGAAATACCAAATGTGTATAATCATAGTCTATATATATATCATACGACTTTTGTCTCAAAGTGGCAGATAAGTTCAAGTCTTCACATACCTTTTTGTCGAGAAGTTCCACCGGTTCCTTGAGTAGATCTTCGTCTTGTATGATGAATCGCCATGGAGTCCTTGAGCTAAACTACACTTACTATACTAGTCCGAGATTTAGCTATAGTAGACTAGAAATCAAGACTTATAGTTTTGATCACTAACATTGACAAACATGCTTGAGATAGCAACGCATGCGAGTTTGACCGAGCAGTGCTCTAACAATTTCCCCCTTCGTCAATTTTAGTGACAAAACTATCAATACATATGGAATACAAAAAGATAATGAAACTTTAGTAGCTCCTATCCCACATGTATAATCTTCAACATTCGTCGAAATCTTCGTCACTTCCAAGTACTCCAATGATCCCAAAGGTTGTAAGTTTAGCATCACCGTTGTTGAAGATCCGTAACTATAACAATGAGAAAGCATCGGTCTCGATCATTGTTATAAAGTGTCATAATATTATTACACAGTGTCAAAGTTCAATTGTATCACAACTTCAACAATAATACTATGGTGATATGTATCACTTCCCATTAGTCAATACTCCATCTCACATGAAAACCACTCCCCTTACACAATGATCCGAAAACCATATGTATTTGTAGTGTGAACTACATATTAATTCTCCCCGTTTTTGTCAATAAAATTGGCAAAGGTACAAGAACGGGGTCATAGTGAAATTTCCGTAAGAGACATTTCATGACTGAGAGAAGGAAACACACATCATCTTGTTTAGATGCAATCATATAGCCGAAGCTAACAGCATTCATCGAGGAGTTTAAAGATACAAGATAACCCCTCTAAAATTCCACAGCCGCACACCCCTCAAGATATGACCATTAAGCACAAGTTCAAAAGAACTCTCCCCCATTTGATGTCATTCCCGAAAGAACAACAACGAGCGACCTTAATTTCAAGAGAAAAGAAGGATTTTTATTGGACACCAAAACCATGAGAATGATTTTTATATCCAAGCCTCAATCAAATTAATCATAAGTAAACCCATGATTAATTTAATCGGAATACATAATCAAATTAACCACAAAAGTGACCAATTTAATTGATTGTGCTCAACATAAGTAAACTTACAGAGCAACGACTAAGATAACCATACAAGAGAGTGATTGGCTTAATCGTTCATATACTCAACACAAGAGAACTTATGGAGTAGTAACTAAATAATCAAGAAGATGATTAATTTAGTTCTAAATGCTCAACATAAAATACCTCACGGAACAACCAACAAACCCAATCAAAAATAATCAACTTGGTTGTATCGTGCTCAACATAAGATACATTACGGTGCCTCACAGTAATACATAAAATATGGATCAATAAAGATCAATACTGTGGAATACACAAGGATTCATTCTTTTGCACAAGCATATACAATAGTAAAAATCCTTGGATACACAAGATTTTAACCTACCTTCCATTAAATATTGACAATATAGGATTAACGTTTGTATATGTCAAAAGTCCATTCATTCCTTAATCAATAAACAAATACCGATCATGAATGACTTTACTTTTGACAAAATATGGGACAACATAGTTCACGGACGTAAACACCAATATCCCATAACAAGTTGCAATATAACAAATCATAAAGATTAAATACTGCAAAACATCATCCTCCAAATAGTTTTAGAATTTAAACCAAAAACCTAAAAACAAGAAGATGAAAATAATAGCTATGTGTAGTCACAATCATCGCTATTCAAAGCACTAGTTTTTCTTCCTACTAAGCCAAAAAGAAGACATACTAGGCAACGATATCTTTGAGAAATTCTTTATCATTCCTGAACTCCTTGTCATCAAACGCCATTGGTACATAAGGTTCGTGGAGAAAGGAGTTAATATCAACAAGCCGTCTTAGCTGGTGATGTCGAACCAGGGCTTTCTGAATTTCCAAAGATCTTAAAATGCAAGCCTTTATTTCACGAATATCCTTTCTTACTTCCTTCAACTCATCAAGAACGTCGGAAAATTTCTGAGAGTTAGAAGGAACAACCCTTGGCTTTCTTGTATTCCTCCTTTTTCTTTTTAAGGATGGAATTACTGGAGATTTTTCTTTTTCCTTGATTGATGGCTTAACAATCATGTTGACATCCTTCCCATCCAAATACATGATGCTTATGAGAACATATATAACCAACTGATTTTCGTGATTGGAATTCACAATCTCAACAAGCAGTCTTGAGATATAAAGAATATCAAAGAGGAAAAAGGAATGTAGGGTTCGAAACCTTTAAACAGGTTCGTGAACGTTCAACTCTAAACCCTATAAAGAGTATAATTGTCGAAAATAACCCTTCCTTTTATTTGATAGACAGAAAAGAATAAACCTAAGAAAAACTTTTCTTAAAGCATGTGCGTTCACAACCTTGTCTCTTTTGATCAGGCACATGAGACAAGATTTCCCAAACAACACAATTAATTTTTGTTGTGGTGAACAACAATTTGTCCACCAATTTCCTATTGAGAGGAATCTTCTGACCTCTGTCCATCAAAACGATTTGACCATGTTTTCTTATCAAATGGTCTTGTCTTGTCTTTGGAAACTAACTTCTTAGACGAAGATAAAATCGTACATACCTCAGCGGTCTTCTGAGCAAGTTTTAATCTTGTTAATTGATTTTCTCTTCGTTGAAGTTTGTTGGTATGCCTCACTTGATGTTTGTACTTGTAATATCTTGAAAGTTCATGACCCTTCTGAGAACAAAACGAGCACGTCAATCTTGAATAATAATCAGGCATCTGCGGTGTGATAGCAGCTAGACACAAGGTAGATCCTGAAATATTACAAACAGAGTTTCCAAAAGATGGGTCAATTGATTCTTCCAGCTTGATTGTGCTCTCTCTTTACCGAAACCATCAAGGTTGATATATGTATTGCTACAATTATCAAAATCAATGTTTTCACATAGAAGACCGACACTTGATTTCCTATCTTCATCAGAATCATAGATTTCAGACATCTCATCAAGTGTTACAAGCAAGACCTTTGTTCCCAGAGTATTTTCTAAGATTTGGGCACTCGTTTGCAAAATGACCAAAACCTTTACACTTAAAGCATTGTGGCATATCCTCGTCATCAGCCTCATCAGCATCCCTGTTTTTAGGAGGAACACGATTGTGAGGTTTATCTGATGACCTAGGTTTGCCTTTTTAAAACCGTTTACTTCTCTTAAATAGAAGATCCCTAAACTATCTTGTGATCAAGGAGACTGATTTGTTAAGATCTTCATCTGAAAAATCACCCTCAGACTGATCATCCTCAGAGACATAAACACGTTTACTCTTATTAAGTAATTTAGTTTTCTTTTGTGCTTTAAAGGCAACATCCTTTCCAATTATGGATGTATGCTCATGATCAAAGATCTTTAGCTTCCAACCAATGTATTTCTGGAAAGATTATCAAGGTTATTTCCCTCAACGATGGCATGCTTCTTAGACTCGTATCTGGATGGCAGCGATCTGAGAATTTTCATCACAATGTCCTTTTCAGGAATAGTCTTACCCAATGCAAAAGATGCATTAACAATTCAGACACTCTGTGATTAAACTCATCAAATGTATCTTCATCTGCCGTACGAAGGTTCTCCTAATCGGAATTAAGGTTTTGAAGCCTAGCTTCCTTTTCACTGGAGTTTCCTTCGAATACGGTTTCTAAGATATCCCAAGCATCTTTAGACCGAGTGCAATTAGATACATGGTGCTGAAGATTTGGGGTAATGGCATGGATGATGGCATTCAAACCGTCGGAATTTTGCTTTGCAACATTTATCTCAGCAGGGGTGTATTCACCAATAGGTTTGGGAACGTTTACATCTCCAACTGCCAAAACGGGAGCATCATAGCCATTAACAACATATACCCATGATTGAAAATCACGTGTTTGACGAATGAAATGGTCGTTGGAGAATAATCCATAGTTAGATAATAACATAAGCTTCTGATTGTTATAAATAATTTGAATATCATAACGGTATCACCTACAATGAGAGAGGCTAAACATATGGATATATCATAATATTTACTATTGATTATACTTCCACAATTCTATTACAATGGCTTACGATTAGCGCCATGGACGTCTTGGACGAGCCCAAAACGGATTAAATCTGTCCACCGCCTTAGGTATTCTGAAATGACCTTAGTAACAGAAGTTTGATCTTTTCCATCTCCGCCATTCCCCGAGAGATTGTGCTATAATCTCATCATTGGTTTCACCCCTTAGTCGATTTTGATTCACAAGATAAGTTAAATGGATGAATTCTTCGGCGAGTCCGTTTATTGAACCAACTCGGTAGAAAAGGTCTCCCTACGTGGCGGTTATTTGGTTTACCGGTTTCGACGCAAAATTGTTCGTGAATTCTCCCCAAATAACTCGTACTCATTACATCTCGTTGCCTACGTTCTTCTCCTCGTCTCGGATAGAATTGAACATAGCGCCTATATAAAGATAAATCTTCTTCTATCATAAAACTTTGTAGGATTAATGAATAGTTGAGTCATTTTCTTGAAGATGATTTGTTTGACGTTGAAGAGAGCTAAAATGTATTTGTGTTGCATATAGAGGAAGAGGGTATAAATTAAAGTTCCAACGGCTCTTTTTTTTTTTTTTTTTTGAAAATATCATATAATCGAAGTAGACGAAGTTACTTAATATTCCGATTATAACAATCAGAAGTATCCAAAGTTACTACATGTTCCGATTATAACAATCATAAATATATGGAGTCCACCATTAACTTTCGACTAATAGTGGCCCAAAAATGAGATTTACCTAAAATCTTACATATGTTAAATTATGAAATTACCATAATCGGATGATAATATAACTTGTATATCTTCTGATTACTAGTTGCCCCAGATTCAATCTTTGCCAAAGTCCATAGATTTTGAGCGCATAGAGACTACCAAAACGAAATAGCTGTTGGAATTTGGGAACTCATATGATTGGAAGTATCCAAAGTTACAAAATGTTCTAATTATAACAATCGGAAGTATATAAAGTCCACCATTAAATTCCGATTAATAGTGGCCCCAAAATGAGATTTCCTAAAATCTTACATTGAATATTGAAATTATCATAATCGGATGATAATATAACTTGTATAACTTCCGATTACAAGTTGCCCCAGATTCAATCTTTGCCAAAATCCATAGTTTTGAGCACACAAAGACTACCATAATCCTTAGGTTTAGAATTTTGGAACTCATATAAGGAAGTATACTTAATAAAACAAGCTTCCGATTTTCAAAAATCGGAAGTTACTGGAATTAACTTATCTTCCATTTACATACAAGCCCCAAAATGAGATTTTGACAAAAAAAAAATTTTTTTTTGAATTTTGAAATTAAAATAATCGGAATATAAGATAACTATTATTATTGTTATATTATGACGTTTATTTTACACAGAAAGAGTGTGTTCTGAATCCGATATAATCAGATAGAACATATATATATATATACATATATGTATGTGTGTGTGTGCGCGCGCGTGTGTGACATCTACCGATTATTGTTGGTCTGACAATAAATTGAAAAAAGATCCAAGAATCAGTAGATAAATAATATAATTATCTTCCGAATCTGACAAAAATTGGACAACTTCTCCAGAATCGGGAGGCATTGTTCAAACTTTATACCGGATTGTAATCTGGTTCTGAATTTTTTTTGCAATCCCCAAAAGCGGGAGATACATACATAAACTTAACTTCCTATTGTGCATCAAAATTCAACAGTTTCATGCATAAAGATAACTCGAAAACCATTCATAATCCATAAAACTAACCATTCACAAACCATAAACATAATGTAATAACTTATAATCTGACTCAAACCTTATAAATGACATAATCCGACAAGAACTTTGAAATCCATAAAGTTAACAAAACATTGAGAATTTATTTGTTCTTCATGGATTTGACTTTACGACCTACACGACCTGCACGACCACCATGACTTGGATTACCATCATTATCACCTTCTTGTTCATCATCTAGGACTTCAACTTGAGTGCTCGATGAGGCCCGAGATCTTTTATTCACCTTTGTTATTGTTTTCTTTCCTTTTTCCCCGATCCGATATGCATACTCTTCATTGTCAACATTATCAATCAACTCTTGGTGCTCTTTTATCTTCTCAATTGGCACAGCTCTCCATACTTTATGCAACTAGTGCACCATTTTGATAAAACCTTGAACCTGATGTTAACATAATATGAAACGGTTATTACTAAGATATTGAGCCATAATATTAAACGAAAATAACACAACAATATGCACCAATATATCATAACCTGAAGGTTTCTCCTTAAGGATAGACTTATAAGCGGCTGCGGTCGATGTAGTCTTTGCTTTAAGATCACGGATTACACGAAGATGAGAAACATTCTGGTACGAATCCATATAGTTTGGAGAATTTTCATAACCTCAGTTGACGGGTCTTCCAGGGTTGATCAAGAAATTCATCCTTTTATCCCAATGAAAAATATCGGATGGTGTACCCGAGTAAACCACCGTGATAGAATCTTTACTAAACTCGCAATGTTCCAGATCCAATGTGAAATTTCCATTCATTTCCCCCCTTGGTAAACCTTGTACATAACCGTGTTATCGGATCACCCATGAGGCATTGTACATCACATATCCTATGGGGTGCCACAATGTTCAAAAATAAAGGGCGAACTCGGACCGACCCGCTATATGTCCACTAGCCCGGTCTTCCTTGTATGGATCAAAGCATACGTCTGAGGCCTTCGGTGAGTCCAAAACCTCCCTCAAACGAATCAAATGTTGCTCCTTTGTCCTAGAACGGTTGTCATCCAAGATGTACTTTGTTCCTCTAGGATCACCTTTCACCCACGCCGGGTTGACTAAGGCCAATTCCAGGATAGGGAAGTGGTCATAGATCCATATCTATATAGATATGATACCAAGTATTAGAAAATTGTTTCTTCAATTAGAGAAAAAAAAAACTAAGTATTGATTAATAGAGTTAATAAAAATACTTGTAGTAGACTCACGTTCTCAACTCTTCCATCAACCACGCATGGCATGTCGTTCCCCAAGAATACTCTTTCACTTTATTGAGAGGATGCAGTAGTTGTAAAAGGTTGGCGTCGACCCGGTTGCCACTATCATTGGGGAAAATGACACATCCCAATGCACATAGGATATATGTGGTAGCCGCGTAGTTCACTTGGTAATCAGTTAAAGTTTCTTCCTTTTATTTCTTCAAGGTGCCCATGAACATATCCATTAGATGACCCATGTTGAACTGTCTAGTTCTATAAGCAATGCACATTCTGAACTCAATTTTGGATGTTGCTTCTTATTAGTTAGCTCATAAAGTTTTTCCCACCTTAACTGCTTTGTGTACTCATACTTAACAGTTGTGCCATGGTCAGCGAGTCTAAGAATCTGCACAACATCCTCTTGGATAATCGTCATCTCCCCAAATGACATATGGAAGGTGTCGATCTCAAGATACAATCTCTCCACAAACACCGATATAGCCACCCGGTCATGTTCCAACATTGAATTCTCGGCAGCAGTAGCTAACCCCGAGTTGGTTATAATTGTCTTGAACCTTTCACATTCACCATCTAAAGGCAAATCCACCATTTTTGTTGCTGCAACTGTGGATTTGAGTAGACGAACCGTATCGGAAAAATACTATTAAACAAACGACAAATTAAAAAATATTTAGAATAACCTAAACCTATAACCCTTAATACTATTACGAAGAAAAAGACAATACGTTAATAAAAGGGATACGATTATTACCTCGATTTCATAAATTTCTTTGGCCCAGAAGTCTTTGTATCCAAATAACAATTCTCCTCCATCCAGCGGTAGCCCCAGGATTTCACCATGTGGGATATTCTTCACCTTCAAATGTTGTGGGACAAGGTGTTTTACTTTCTTAGCGATTGTCTTCTTTGCAGCTTCTTCTTCTCCTTGCGTACCGCTAGGTTGTCCTTCTTCTTGTACTTTAGATTCAGGTTGAACACTTGGTTCAATTTCATCTTGTACTTGTGGAGCACTTGGTTCAATACCTTCTTGAACTTGTGGATCTCTTGGTTCTACACCTTCTTGAGTGCCTTGTTGAGTTCCATCTTGAGCACTTGAATTTTCTTTAGCACTCCTTTCTCTCCTTGCAGTAGCTGTCACTTTCTTACGCCTTTCTCTCCTTGCAATAGCTGAGACAACTGTATCTTGGGCTTTCTTACCTCGCCTATCCCTAAACAACAAAATAAAATACAATATGTTCGTAAGAATATGTTAACAAACTATACAATATATATAATCGGAAGTTAATCCAAAAACAAATTTCCGAATATACATAATAGGAAGTTTTAGTTCAACATTAGCACCTGAATATAAATAACCGGAAGTTAATCCAAAAACAATTTTCCGAAGATACATAATCGGAAGTTTGAGTTCAACATTAGCGCCCGAATACAAATAATCGGAAACCAAAGGAAAGCTTTTCCTACCGAAAAATAACATTCGGAAGTTATACAAAAGTATTTTATGCCGAATATGCATCATTTTGAGTTCAGAAATTTCTTAAGTTGTAATTAATTGGAAGCAAATAATCAAACATATCTACCGAATATTGAGTCTACACAATCAGAAGAAAATAATCTGCACAATATCTACTGAATACTGAGTCTCTACAACTTCTAATCCTCTAGTATGATTATGCCAAATTAGGGTTCAGTAAGAAACAAGGTTCTTTAATGGGTAGGAAATGTATAAATTTTGCACCCGAATATGGCCAATGTTTTTGAGGAACGAAGAACAAGACCATATTCGGGAGCTAAAAATAATAATCTAAATTGACGATTCTAGGTAATAATCGAAAATCCTAAAAAGAAAATTCATGGATTCGTCGAATTGAAGCAATAGAAACCAAAAAAATAGTAGAATCTTACCTAATCGGGGACATTTGAAGTTGCTTGAGAGTTTGGCTGTCAGAATCACCTACATCAGGGACTTCATCTTTTTCATGTTCTTCGCGTTCTTCGCATTCTTCGTCATTTTCAGTTACAATCTCTTTATTATGGGAATATTGTCCAATTTTTGGATCGTCACATGGTATTCGTTTTTCACTCGATCTCTCGTGGGTTCCTTAGTTTTCATCTTTATAGAGAATAATCGACGATGATTTGATTCAACGATTAACGATAACGATGTATTGAAGTGAAGTTGAACGAGGGAAATTTTTTTCCTCTCTGCAATCGGAGGAGAAGAAGAGTTGAAAAGAAAAGAAATGAAATTAGGTTACATTGGTTTTGTCAGTCAAATAGTATAATCGGTAGTTGACTCACCATTATCTACCGAATTTTACAGTAGCCCCAAATTTCAATTTAGCAAAAATCTTAAAATTTCGAATTTTTCGACTTTCACAATCGCTAGTTTCGTCATGTTCTTTTTCTTCCGATTTTACAGTAGCCCCAAATTTCAGTTTAGCAAAATTCTAAAATTTTCGAATTTCTCGACTTTCACAATCGGTAGTTTCGTCATGTTCTTTTTCTTCTGATTTTTACAGTAGCCCCAAATTTCAATGTAGCAAAATTCTTAAGATTTTGAATTTCTCTACTTTAACAATCGGTAGTCTCGTGATGTTCATTTTTTCTACCACCTATGATAGTAGCCCCAAATACGCATTTAGCACAAATTCATATCAATCAATAGTCTTTTTGCGTTTTTTTTGCCACCGATTATACTTCCAAGAATCGGTTTCTAAAAACAATTATTTAACTTCCAATTTATTAAAGGGCATTAAGGTATTCTACTAACCTTTAGGACATCCCATAACCTTGTCTATGGGTTGAGAATAAAAAAATCGCCCCTCATTCTTTCAGGGTCACCCCTAAAAATACTAGGTTATTTAAATAGGAGACAAGTCTATGTCTTAAAAAAATATTATTATCAATCAATATTGAGATTTATCAACTGTTCTCCTAATTTATTATCAACTTATTTATTCATGTTTTCGTTCTGCATTAAGCATGAACTCTCACAGCCACCACACGCGTGTTGTTCATGGACAAGATCTAATAATTGATTATATGCAAAATAAGAAAAACTGGATTGTAGTTAACAGGAGTTTAGGTAATTAATTTTTTCTTCCTTTGGTTTGATGCGTTTAAATAAACTAAAATTGATAAACAAAAAATAACATATAATGGTAGTCACCATTAGGTTTTCCTTGTATTCAATATCCCCAATTTTAAGAATTTTATTGTTTCGTTAGATGTCTACCCTGTCATATGACGCATGGATATGATTCATATGAAAATAAGTTTTGTTATTTGATCTTAAACCTGATTAAGAGGGTGATCTAATAATAAAAGTAGGAATTACTATTTAGTCCAATTTTTCATGACCCAGTTAATGGCTAGTCCACCCACGAAAAACATTTACTCGTTAGTCCAAAAACATGTTTTTGGACTAAATTATTTACTCGCTAGTCCAAAAACTTTGTGGAGATTATAAAGTGTATTTTCTAAATGCCTAAAACACCCTTACAGATCTAATTAGTATCAACACATTTAATATTACTAGTAATATGTTACTACATACTAATAGTATCAATATGGTCATACTACATATCAATATGTACTATATTAATAGTAAAAAGAATATATTACTCGTAAATTAAGTAACTACTCTACTATACTAGTAGTAACATGTGTACTAGTAGACTAGTTTACTAGTAGTAACTAGTACTATACTAGTATACTAGTAGTACTAATAGTAACTAGTATTATACTAGTAAACTAGTATACTAGTAACATATTAATATGTAATATCAATATATAACATACTACATACTAATATGACACTACATATTAATATGTAGTGTCAATATATAACATACTACATATTAATATGTAGTATCAATATTAATATGTAATATCAATATATAACATACCACATATTAATAATGTTACTACATATTAATATGTAATGCCAATGTATAACATACTACATATTAATATGTAGTATCAGTGTATAACATATTGATACTAGTAACATATGTTACTACATACTACATTTGTTCTATATATGTTACTACATATTTTACTACATACTACATATTAATACTAGTATACTAGTAGTTACTAGTATACTACTAGTTATTATTTACTACATATTACATATGTTACTAGTTACTACATATTACTAGTTACATATGTTACTACATATTACATATGTATACTAGTTACATATGTTACTACATATTACATATGTATACTAGTATACTCGTAAACTAGTATTAATACTAGTATATATGTTACTACATATTACATATGTTACTAACATACATAGTATATTATATGTTAGGGTTAGTAGAGTAATTTTATTCTTTTCAAATCTTTTTTGGACTATGGAGTAAATGATGTTTCCCGCTGGACTAGCCACTAATCCGGATCGGGTTTAGTGGACTAAACAGGAAATCTCTCATAATAAAATTCCAAACCCGATCACTTTGGAGGATCAATTTGGGGGAGTGGTGGTGAGAGTTCAGGCTAATTATGGAAAATAATAGTGGGTTTTGTTTACTCGATCTTAACATAGTTTAAAAAATACTGATTTTTATAGCTGGGATGGGATTTACGGAAAGTGGGGATGGGAAATAGGTAAAATCCTTCTTTTTCTTGGATTGAGCTTTTGTAATCTCTTTAGCTTTGTACAAATTCATTGATAGTGGGTTCGGATTCAGAATTTTAAAGGTGGAATTTATGGGTTTATGGGATTTGGTGGAATTACGTTTCCTTCGGTATGTTGGTTGCCCAAATCCTGGAATCACGTTTCGCATGAAAATCATTTTTCCAGGAAACCCTCCATATGGAGTCCGACCCCTCCCCCTAAGATTTGTTGGGAAATTTATCAAGGGATTTTTTTTTTTTTGTAAGTTAAATGCATTCAAAGAACTAACTTATGGAGTTAGTAACCCTTACATTATAGGAAGTAGAGCCATCAAATGTAGGAATGGAGGTTACCACCCTAACATTAGATTTATCTACTTCAAGAGCATCCTTAATACAAAAAGGGGGTAAAGCCTCCCAATTCAATATATGGCTAAAATATTTGGCTTCCTTTGCCAAAGTATCTGCTACAATGTTTACAGTTCTTGGGACATAAAAGAAACCTAATTTTTTTTGACAAAGATGTAATTCACTCTTAACTTCATCGATAATGGCTTGATTCTGCCATTCGATTTCAGAATGTTTCCCATTCAGATAATCGAAAAGGTTTTTACAGTCACCTTCCACCAAAAAGTTGGACAATCCTCTTTCAACTTCCCATTTTGCTCCTTGCAGCAATCCTAATGCTTCCGCTTCTTCGGCGGTAGAGGCTGTGAACGGTCCTGCTCGTCCTTGTTCAAAACCACCTGCATCATTCCTGAGAATTAAAGAAAAACTTGCACGCAAAGATTTGGAAATCCATGCTACATCTATATTGATTTTCAATTGAGATTTCCTTGGAAAGGACCAAGTAGGAGACCTCAAATGGCCAATACTCCCCTGAGGAATAGAATGATTACCTTTAGACCAGAAATCTAAGAATCCTTGTATTTTTATACCCAATTGTGCACCTGATTTTTGTGTCTTTTCAAACACTCTGTCACATCTCTCTTTCCAGATAAACCAAGCTTTAGTTAAGATTAATTCTATAGAGATAATTGGATTCTGTTTCTCTAGCCAATCCTTACAGATATCTAAGAAGATTGTATTACTATTAAAACAGGGTTCTACAGGATTTGGTTTTGCAGCTCAAACCGATTTGGCATAAGGGAAAAAAATCAAAAGGTGTCTACAGATTCGGCAGCATTACATCCAAAATAACAGTTTGGATGCACATCCTCCATGAATTTAGAAAGTTTCAAATTGGTAGATATTGCACTTTGTAAGCATTTCCAGGCAAATATTTTTATTATGTCAGATATCTCTAAACTCCATAGTTTTTTCCAAAAGAAGTCTGGTTGTCCTAAGTTATAATGGTTCTCAGTTTTCTCATTCAGCTTGTTGTACATGGACTTGACAGTATAAACACCAGACCTAGTTAGAAGCCATCTTAGAGTATCAGATTTTCCTTTAGATAATCTAATATTGGTAATTCTATCAGCAATATGATTAGGAAACAATTCTGAAATTAAAGTAAAGTTCTACTTCTTTGTGATTGGATCAATAAGATCTTGCAGAAGTGTTAAATGGTTGTTGGTAGCTGTTTTCCAGCTACTAAGGTTGTTCTCCAAGTTTGGGATCCATCTATCATCCCAAATATTGATCTGATGGCCATCTTATATTTCCCAAATGCTAAATTGTTCTACTAATTGAATACCTTTACTTATGCATCTCCAAATCCAAGAGCTAGTAGTTGGAGTTTTAGACTTGAAAGGTGAGACCTTCCTAAAATATCTAGGTTTAAGTTGGGATACCCATAGGGCATTTGGTTCTGTCAATAACCTCCAGGCTAGTTTTGTTATCATAACCAGATTAAATTTATGAGCATTTCTTAGACCTAACCCTCCCTTGTGTTTAGATTTACAAAGACAGGAATAAGATCTAGGGTAATATCCTTTATAATCAGTGTCTTTCCACCACCAGAAATCTCTCTGCAAAGCATCAATTTTATTTGTAATTTTCTTAGGAAGTATGAAACAGCTCATTTGATAGCTAGCCATACTTTCTAAAGTTGCCTTGTTAAGAATGAGTTTACTTGTTTGAGCAAGCAGTTTTCCCATCCAAATTTTTATTTTGTTCTGCATCTTAGAGACTAAACTATCAAAAAGTTGAATTTTAGCCTTAGTAATAAAGAACGGAGTTCCTAAATAAGAATATAAGGGATTAATTATTTTTTTATTTTTAAGAGTTCACTTATCATTCTTTGATGTTTCAGTTGGACTTTTTTACTAAAGAAAATCCCTGATTTATCAAAATTAATGAGTTTCCCTGATGCATTGCCAAAAGATTCAATAAGAGTGTGAGTGGGGAACAACGATTTGCTGGTTTTTACGGAATTGAAGAGTCGACCGTGTGGAAATTCCTTGAACCGAGCGAAATGTTGAACATCACACAGATGCACTGCAAGAAGGGAGTGCTTTAAGTTCGAGAGATCAATATGTAAGACCCCGGCCTAAACCAAGAACAATGGTCGTTCCAGAGTCAATTCCGTCACAAGAGAGGATGGGTTGATCTGTAGGAGGGAAGCTGAGAAATGCGTGAGATCAATGGTGATCTGAGATTGTAGGTGTGTTTTGAATTCAGCGTGAAAATGCTCTGAATGATTGAATTTTTCTCAATTGAGAGTAATTTCTGTGAGCTCGTGTAGACGAAAGATTGTTTGTATGAACTTTGATGAGAAATTGCTCGTTTTGGCGAATGTTGTTCGATTGTTCGAAAAACCTTCTTCTTCAATCAGGATTCAGAGACATTTTATAATGCCGGAGTTGAAAACACCATGATCCCATGAAGTGTGACAGTTGCTGGAATCAGAAAGTGGGAAATGGGGAAATCGTGTTAAAACCAATTACTCATCGTGTGGAGACTTCTTTAACTTTCCACCCACTACTTTGATGACTCTTCCAACTGATTGCACGGCTTGCTCACATTCTCATCGTGGGTGAACACACGTGTCGTAGACCTCCAGACCAAAACCCTAGTTAGTATCCCCCCATGTGACACGATTGAAATCTCGTGATTGTGGAGTCAGTTGCTGACTTTATGGGACAATGAGTCCATGTAGCGGTGAGTTGAACATGATTAGAAAATGTTTCGAAACTCATGAATTTAATGTGTCTGCTGAGCAAATATTGCTAGTCTGAGCGAATATTGCTAATTGAATAAATATTGCCGGTTCGAGCGAATATTGCTAGTTCGAGCAAATATTTTTCTTTTGATGAATTGTTGGTAGCTAGACCAAATAAAATATTAATTTAAGTTACTGACTGCTGGGTCGAGCAAAATAAATATGAATATCAATCATGGAATCAACATAAATTGTCAGAGTGTTCGAATCTGCACAGAATCACGTTTCTGCAGAGCTCTGGATTCAAAACCCTAATTTTACCGAAATGATGATTTATTGCAAATCAACACGGGACCGGCTACATGGTATGACGAGTTCACCATATAACGCCCAGATGCTCGAATGAGCAAAAAATACCAAAGTCTCTTGAGGACCAGTTGGTGAAAGAATGATTAAATGTTGGTTTAATCATTTACTGAAATAATGCTCGTGTGAGCAACAAATCATAAAACCTGATGTAGAAAATATGAGGGGCCGACCAAGAGGTCATGAGATCGGATCTTAATGGTCGTGGGACCAGTAGATAGTTATTTGAGCGAACTTCCAATTGTTTGGAAAGAGTTCGAACCTAATATGAGCAACTGAGCAAATTAGGTTAAAATCATTAAAACATGCGGGACCAGCTGTTTGCAAGCCTCAGGGTCACCCTTGGTCGGTCAAGGGGATGTGCCCGTGTCACCATTGTGTCCGTGCTTCAGTCCTGAGAATTTTGATATTTTCTGATGCACGTTTGAGCAACATTTGGAGAAAATATGCAAAATCCATGGTTTTGCTGAAACCGGCAAAAATACATGAGATGATGAAAATAATAAATAAACAAGGAATCACAAGGTGTGGTACCGGCCATGGCTAGGGCATGGCCGGCCGGCCGACACGCGGTCCCACATGCTTTTCCCAGTTTTATGTGATTTTATGTATTTTTATCTGATTTAAGGGAAATTCTATGAAACTGAAGAGTTTGGCGAAATTAGGGAACTTCCATGAGATGAGAGACATAAATTAAAATATAAAATAGGGAATGGGAGTGTGGGACCGGCAATGGCCGGCCGGCCAATGGGTGCGAGCCCCAAGGCACTCTTCCCAATTTTATGTAATTTTGATGATTTTAGATAATTTTTCATAAAATCAAAGGGATTTGTTGAAAACCAAGATATTTTGTTGAAATCAGGGAGTTTTCATGAAATCAGGAAACCAAACACCAAATAATAATAAAATAATGAGTGTGTGGGACCGGCTAGGGCATGGCCGGCCGGCTAGAGCCCGGTCCCACAAGTTTTCCTAATTTCTTTAGTATTTTCCATGATTTTAGAGAAAATACATGAAATTAGGTAATTTTAGGGAAAATTCATAAAATCAAGGAATTTTCATAATTTGAGAAGGAATAATAAAATAATGGGACGTGAGGTGTGGGACCGGCCACGGCCAAGGCATGACCAACCGGCCGGCGGTCCCGCGACACCTTTCCCTAATTTTATTATTTTTTGATAAAATCGTGTGATTTAGATAAAAATACATGAAATTAGGTAATTTTCATGATTTTAGGGAAAATTCATAAAATCAAGGAACTTTCATAATTTGAGAGAAATAATAAAATAATGGAGACGTGAGGTGTGGGACCGGCCACGGCGAAGACATGGCTGGCTGGTGCTCGGTCCCGCGACACCTTTCCCTAATTTTATTATTTTTTGATAAAATCATGTGATTTAGATAATTTCTTTGAAATAAAGGAAATTTGCTCGAACGAGAGGATTTTCATGAGATCGTGAAAATAGTAAAAATATGGTAAAATATAAAATTGGGCGCGGGACTAGTCACGGCATGACTGGCCGGCTGGTGAGCCTAGTCCCCTGACGCTTTTGTTTAATATTTTATTATTATTATTTTCCCTTCCTATTTTGCATAGGTTCCTCGTTCGTTCGTATTTTTCAAATGCTCGTTCGTGCATTAAAAATGCTGGTCTGTGTATTATCTGCTAATTACACTTGCACCATTTTGTCAGGGCTTATTCGATCCCAGATGCCTGTTTCGTTGAATATTTATTACTAACCTGTGGAATTCTGTTGGGAAGAACCACAGATTGAAGTAACGAAATATAACGAGGAATCGTAGAATATTGCTGAATACTCAGGCGATTAATTGACGACTCGTAGAATATTGCTGGATATTCAGATGATTTAAGATAATTAATTGTTGGCTCTGTATTAGAAGAGCTTCCTGTCTAGGAGCATTAATTATCTGAGGGTTGAGCAACATGAACTTGCTGGAGTGTCATATTCCTCTTGCATAGCCGGGGAAAATCTGGTTACATCCAGAAGACGTCGCCGCTCTATACTAGCAGACATGTTGTCTAGGAGCCGCCCAATCTTTCGGTTCTATACAGTATGAGATGTGTCGTGGCCTCAACTGAGAGACTGCACATCTTCATCTCCTCTGAGAGACTTTCTCCATCATAGGTGGCATGAGCTTTCATGCACAGAGACATAAGTCTCGATACTCATCTGATTGCCGGGTCCAGAGTAATTACTGAAATTACTCAGTATTCATGAGATGTGTCGTGGCCTCAGCTGAGAGACTACACATCTACACGTACTCTGAGAGACAGCCTTCTCACTCAGAGATTTATGACACGAGCTTTCATGCTTTAATGAGAGACGTGAGTCTCAATACTCATCCGGTTGCCGAATCTGGAGTATATTTTTTATAATTCTACCCTTTGTCGAAAATCCACCATCTACAAAGAGCTAGAATGTTATGGCATTCTCTTAAATCTGCTCTAATGAACAGCAGGCAGTCGTCAGCAAAGAAGAGATGGGAAATGGGACTATTCTTAGGAGTAATTTTATACCATTTACTAACTTCTCAGTCTCTCCTGCAATAAGCATTCTGGAGAAGATCTCCATACAAATGATAAATAAGTAAGGAGATAGGGGATCTCCTTGCCTGAGTCCCCTAGAGGGTTTAAAGTATTCTCCTGGGCTTCCATTTAGTAGCACAACAATGGAAGTAGTAGAAACACATTGATAAATGAGGTTGCAAAAATCATTATCAAAACCAAAAGCTTTCATGGAAGAGATCAGGAAATTCCAATCAACTCTGTCGAAAGCCTTTGACATGTCGATCTTTATACCCATTCCAGCATGCTTAACCTTCTTTTTCTTAAAGGAATGAATTATCTCTTGAGCAATAATGATATTGTCAGAGATTTGACTTTTATAGAGGAAGACATCTTGGAAAGGAGAGATCAAGACATTGAGAAGAGGTTTCATCCTATTTGATAATATCTTAGCAATAATTTTATATATAGTATTGCATAGGCCAATTGGTCTAAAACCACTTGGGTTTTTAGGTTGTCTACTTTTAGAAATTAGGAATAGAAATGTTTTGTTGAATTCAGGGTGAAGTACACCTGTTTCAAAAAAATCTTTAATGGCAGGGACAACTTGATCACCTACAGTTTCCCAATTCAGTTTAAAGAAACGGATAGGAAACCCATCTGGGCCCGGAGATTTGTTAGGTTTTAATTTTTTTTATTACCTGCCAGATTTCCTCCGAAGAAGGGACGAAGTTTAGGGTTACATTTTCCTCAGGGGAGATACAAGGAGCAATATTCTGAAAGATGAGAGGATTACTAGCAGGGAGAGAAGGAGCAGAGAAAAGATGGGAGAAATAATCATTCAGTGTTTCCTGAATTTCAATTATTTTGAATATTAGTTCATTATCTTTTCCGATAAGAGACACTATATTGTTCCACTTTCTTCTCTTCATAGTTTTTGTGTGAAAGTATTTGGTGTTCTTTTCTCCTAATTGAACCAGGTTGTCCCTAGATTGTTGTTTGGCTATGGATTCTTGGGTAGCATAGAGGTTTTCTAATTGACTTAGTTTCTCCTTAACCTTAACTTTCTTTTGAAAAACAAAGTTTTAATTGTTCATTTTGTCTATTTGGAAAAGTAATTGTTTGATCTGTTTAGCTGGTAGGCCGAAGATATGTTTTCTCCAGTAATCTAAGTTTGTTTGAACAGTCGCAAGGTTCAAAATCAGTGAATTAGTAGGGTTCTCAATTATAGCATGGTTCCAAGAGTCCTTGATAGTTTGGACACCGGAGCTCTCTTTTTTCCAAGTGTCATAAAACTTGAAGGTATGAGATGTTCTAGTGTGAGTAGTGTCTAAAGTTAAAGCTATTTAGAAATGGTCAGAACCTACAGGTACTAGATGGGACAATTCAGCATTCTGAAATTTGGAAGACCATTATGTATTGGCTACATCTCTATCCAGCCTTCTTGTATGTTAGCATTCTTTTCTCTATGATTATTCCAGGTATATTCATACCCTTTAAATCCTAAGTCGGTGAGACCTGCTCTATCTAGGAATTTTTGATAATATTCGCTATCAGACTGTTTGAAAGGAACGACCCCTAGTTTATCTTCCTGAGAATCCTGACTAAATATCATGTAGAAATCCCCTAATAAGACCCAAGGCAAAGAGTTTTTATCTACCTGATTGGCTATGTCAGAGAGAAAGTCCCAAGCCGCATTTCTGTTGTTTGGGTATGGACTACCGTAAAAGCAGGTTAGCATCCAAGGTTTTGAATCAGTATTGGTTTGTACTAGAATATTAATCATATTAAGATTCCAATGAATAATTTCAAATGAGAATCCATCCACCCATCCTAATGTTAATCCCCCAGCTGAACCCACAAGATCCACTATATGAGTATTAGGATAATCTTTAAGAATAGTTTTAACTAAGTGTCTCTTAGATTTTGTTTCAGACAGAAAAAAGATTTCAGGTTTATCATTGCTAATTAGTTGATTCAGGTGATTTTGTGTAAATGGATTCCCACCCCCTTGCACATTCCATGATATAATTTTCATAATTCAGACGAGACGAATTTTAGGATTCTAAAAATGCGCCAATTTAGACAAGATGGTTCTAGACCTAATTCCCAGTTCAAATAAGAATAATGAAGAGCTCTAAATGGATTTGAGCATAAAACAGGGTTACGAACAATTATCAGTTCTAACAGGTATCAATCAATTAGTCAAGAAATAAAATTTAAACGAAATGGCAACAGAGTGAAACCGAAACAAAATAGAATTGGGGTTATTTAGGGTTACCTGGTTTTCGAACTTAGGCACAGATTGAGAATCCAGATTGAAGGGAATTGGTAAATATTCATCTGTTGCTTGATTTTGTTCTTTGAGATTGGAACCGTATTGGTCGAATGAATGCAAATGATCAGATTGAGAAACTAAAATTTGAAGTTCCTTAGAAGATGAATATGAACAGAAATCCGGAACCGATAAAGAAAATGCAGATTTTGGTAGAGTTAATGGCGATGAACCGAATGGATGCAATGCAATGATATGTGACTCAAATAACTTATTATGCAAAACAGCTGAAGAAGATTCCACTGAATCAACCGAGATAGAGGGAGAAAGACTTTCCTTGGCATCAACAAAGGGAGGAGAAGAGAAAGACAATCTGCGGTTAACCTGAACTTGTTCCAGTTCTAAAACTGGTTCCGAGTCCGAATTAGATAACTTCGGAATAACTATATCCATTTTAAAACAACATCAAGATATATACTCAGTTGTACCGGTTCCATGGCATTAATGACTCTACGGGTCTCTGAGTTACCCGATTCAACCGAAACAGAAGAAGAACCGTGCAAAGGAATGAAGTTTTCTGGCAAGTTAAAAAGGTAGGTTCTCTTTCCTAAGATAGAGTCCGAGGCTAAAGGCACCTCTTCATCATACATTACTGGCCCTAAAACTTCATATTCACGATTTGATGCAGCAAGATTCAAGAGGGAAGATTCCACAGCCGGCTCGAACACATGGTATTTTTCTCTATAAAATTCAAACAAAGTTTCTATGGTTCCTGGTAAAGCTAAAAACTCCTCTACTGAACCCATATTTCCATGTGCATCAACAAAATATCGTCAGCTGGCCCGGGAGAAGGCATTGAAATGTCATATATGTCTTCTAAGGGACGATGTTGAAGGATGGCACACTGGTTAATCTTATGCCCAAAACGATTGCAGTGGGCGCAAAACTTAGAAGGTAGGTTAAGGTAAGAGAAGTACAGTTCTCTGACAGGGTAATTATCTACCCTAACAAAGAGTTTCTTAACTAGAGGTTTTTCAATGTTGACCCAAATTAGAACTCTTGGTTCACAATCAAAACTGCCTCTCTCTACTTGGCTAACTACACCAATTCTACTCGCTATCAAGCCAATTCGTTCTCCAGCTCTATGTTCATGCTTAGTATTTGAAATGCAATCCCAAAGGGGAATCTCCTTAACTACATCAATTGATATTTGCATACCTGGAAAAGCATATCTTGTTGACATTACATTACCATAAGGGTACCATGGGCCGTTCAAGGCAATCCATTTCAGGTCACTAGGAGAATGAAAGGTAATGATGAAGACATTTGGATCCACCTCCCTGATTTGAAATCCTATATTCAGCCCCCAGAAATGACGAAGGACACCTCTAATATCCTCAGTTTTATAGTTGTCGGTTGAGAAAATTCTAGCAAGGATGTTATTGTCTTTAATGCCGTAATCTCTCATTAATGCAGGTGTAGTGGGTAATATACCAACATTTGTATAGTTGGCATTTCTCTGAGTCATAGAGAGCCCACTCAGATGTTTGTGTAAGTTGTAGTTAAGGTTGCTCATAAAGAAAGAGGAAGAGAAATGACTAAGCCAGAAGCGATAGAATAGAATGAGAAGTAACACATAGAAGGGAAGTAAATGAAGATATCGTAAAACACAGACCCCTAATATAACAGCACAAATGAAATAAATGCTTGAGAAATAAAGTTTCAAGAGAAGGACTCACGAGTTTGAATTCTCGAGAATAGCGATAAAGTAGAAGTTGGGGAGATTAAGGAAGAAACCTCGTCCAATCAAAAAACGACAGCAAAACTCTAAATGAAAAAGCAATCTGTCTCAGAATGCAATAATTTCTGATTTAAGTGTCCCCGAGTTGTCAAAAACTCAAAGACAAAAACTTCAGCCTAGGTCCGAGCCAGCATAAAAATTTAATGTTAAGTAGATACTAGGGATAAATCTGCACGTAAGGATAAATCAAGATATAAAAGGGTTTAGTCAAGTTTATAAAAAGACAAGACCAGTTGGAGAGCCTATAGAGTAGGATAGATACTATGAAAAGCAATATCAAAGACTAAAACCAATAAAGAAGCACTAGAGAAGAAGAGAGAGAGTATCTACTAGATACAAGTTTAAATCGATGTTTGTTATAGCCTGTAATTCATTAATGCACCGTTCCGTCCTCCAAATAAACGAAGAATACGAAGAATACAAGAACATAAGGGGTTCAATCCAAATTAAGAAACGTAAAAGAAAGAAATTAAATTTAATGCTTAGCGGATCCCAAGAGGTAATCAACTGTATAAAAACCCAAACTATCACCGGAGAAGCAGAGCAACAATATAGAGTTTTAGAGAAATGAAAAGAAGAGATGGCATGCAATCATTTCAGAATTCCTTTAGGTGCTCCCATATCATCAACCAAAGTTGTACGATGCCAAGAAGGGCAATTGCATAGGATGCAATACTATCGCTGCACCATTTGCCAACGGGAAGCATTCTTATATCCCGCTCAGGCACAAAGGCTAGCCTTGTGCAATTTGAGAAAAGCAGAGAAGGAACGGCTCGGAAAACAGGCTATCAAAGATTTACAGGTTCGATTGCCTACCGGAGTGCCGGTAACCTCTACCTATTTTCTCACGGAGTATCCACCAGGCATGGATTACGCATACGTCCATGAAAAGTCAGCAGTCTACCAACAAGAAAGAGATGAAGGATTAATAGAAGTAAGCGATTCCGAAGAAGAGAATTAGGGTACCTATTATCTAAGACTCAACTGAAGAAAATGGGGAAGAAGAAGTTTGTTTGCTTAAATAATGATTAAGGGTTTACCATGAATAGAATGTCTCTGTATTTCTCTTGTTTTATCCCAGTGCAGTTGTTATGTTTCCGTATTAAGTCTATAAGAAATCTAAAGTTTTCGTGGTACGTCTGTAAGGGTATTTTCAGTTTATAAAAAATCAAGGTGGATCACTCAAACTAATTAAGCGAAAACTAGCAAGATAATTAGGATTGCCAACCAGAGAAAAACATTGTCGAAAATCCCAAAAGAATTTATGAAGTTCAATGCAAATTATAACAATCCGACCCAGGCTAAGAGCTCCCCTGAAACCTTTTGAAATATGCTTTAGAAAAATGGTGAATGTCAGTTAAGAAATGAAGTGAATGAATGCTATTAACTCATGCAGGTTAAGAAAACATGTGAATGAAAGATGATAACTCATGCTATTAACCCAATGCCAGATGCAATGCTAAATAATGCCGAACATTCATTCCAATCTCAGATCACCCTTGGGAGAAAGTTGGGAAAATTACTCAGAGTTCATTAGAAGGGAAAGAAAAACAGAGAAGAGGAGAAAGTTGAAGGAAAGTAGCCGTTGGGAGAAAGAGGAGAGAGGGCAGAGCAAAAATCCTAGATGATATCGAGGGATTCATGAACCCACTTTTTTTTTTTAACTTTTTAAATCTCATATACAATTTTAAGATTCCGAGAGTAATACACAGTAGGGAATTACATAAATCCAAGAATTTATAATTCCATGAGATTATAAATCCTAGAACTTGTGAATTCTGCAAACAAAAAAAAAAAAAAGGTGAGTGAATAATAGCTCTACCATCGGGATCATTCAACATAGAACTGGGTCCGTTCTTGTACGACTATAGGCATATAAAGGTGGCTTCCGTCTCTCCGATTCTCCTACTCCCATTTGGTGGCCCTGGAATTCATTCAAATCATTTGTGGTCCTTCCTACAATTATCAGTCACATTCAGATAAAGGTTGGAGAAGAACCCATCTATCGTTTAGGGTTTCATTTGCATTTATTCATCTCAAAAGGTTCTCAAAATAACAATAAGTGAAGAGTTTTTATGACCAAATCTCAGAGAAGAAGAAACAAATTTCAATCTCCTACAACAGTTTTCTCTGCTCCACCCTTCCATAAAAAGAATAAACCACTGGAGAAACAGTTCAAAATCAACAAACATTTGAAGAAAAACTGATGAGATGCAAGTACTCCTTGATTATATGTTGGCATAAAACAGCCTTCCTGATGTCGATTCCCTATCATCTCTACCATCATAGTTCTGGTCGTCAAATTCTTCACCGAAGGAAAAAAAGTGAAGTATTAGGAATAGCAGTCTCAGATTCTTCACTTGTGAGTTAAACTGGCACCACCAGCTTCTAACAAACTCTTCGCGAGGTCTAACGTTGGGTAGCCTCATCTTTGCTCTGTGATAAAGAATTAAGGATATAAACAATTGCCTACTAATACAACAAGGAAAGACGAGCCACGCCCATCTCCCTCTTTCTCTCTCTCCCTACTAACGAATCAACCGCGTCTGCTATATCGTCTCTGCTTCAAGGCTGCAAGACATATAAAAAGATAATACATATGCTGAAACTTGAAATGCCAGTTGTTAAAAACAACCCAAGCTGAGAAGAGACAACAGTCTGGATCATCTCCGGTAGAAGTTAGAGAACCTTTGTGTGTTTCAAAAATGTACCCACTTCATCACTCAGCTTCCACAAAGATTAAAAGCTAGTATGAATGCTGCTCCCCACGGTTGCCAAATGAAACGACCAACATGTCAGTATCTTCTTCCTCCATGACAAAATTTTAGGTCTACAAGATTGACACAAAGTTTGGTGCATCATTCCTCTGCCCATCAAGAGATCGATACATGTATAGCTTCTCAACAAGATCACCATGATCTTCTTTAAACGAAGAAACAGAGGACTCACCTATCTCCTCTTCATCTATGTCCTTAATCACTTCTACAACCAGATGGGGCATTCTTTGTGCAACTTGCCTGCATCCAGAAAAAGAGAGTCTACATGCAGACATCCAGAGAAACCTCATGTTATAATAATGGTGCAGACCAGAGAACAATGCTGCGTCACCAAACGGACTATCCCTGATCTCAAGCTTCTGCAATTTAGGGCAGCCTTCCAGAACATAAGTTAGGGCATCGTCAGTATCCCCCGCAAAAGCAACAGAAAGGGTCCTAACCAGTTTCCCGTACATACCAATCAAACGGAATGCCTCATCTGTCAGCAAACCAGAAACTGCAAGTCTTGTGAGCTTTTTACAGTTCATAACTATGGCTCCAAAGCCTTCATCCATGGGTTTCCTGGTTATGTGGTCAGGCAGGTGACGCCCCATTATACAGAGTCGGAACACAACAAGTTCAGGACAGTTCTTAGACATGGCCACAACTGCCGCATTAGTCATTCGCTGGCAAAAATATAAAATTGATCGAAGTTTCCTACACCCCTCAGAAATCGCAAGAAGGCCCACTTCTGAAACAGGGCACTCGCTATCCTCCCGAGCATCCATAGGGAAAACTCGAACCTCGCGGAGGTCCTTGCAAGATGCAGCCACGGCTTGGAGTCCCTCATCACATACCGAATCAAGGACCTGCAAAAGAAACCAGCGAAAGAAGAGAATGTTCAGAATAATATTATAATGTAAGCCAATGTAATTATTGTGTAGAAATCCTGAGTCGTTCTAATCCAATTAATTTCACAAATTGATAACTGTCTATATGTCAGAATAATAGAAGTTCTTTTAAACGAGAGCAAATAAGGAAGGATGGCATACCCAGAAAACCTGGAGCTTATGACAGTGGCGAATGACTGATTTCAATTGCTCAGCATCGATATTGGCATAACTGAAGTTCAACGAGATTAGGTTAGCACAAACAGGATAGATAGAAGGTAGATAATCTGGTAAAATGTCTCTAAATCCTGATAAACAGATCAGAGATCTGCAGGAAGTGAAAGCCGAAAAAAGATCCAATTCTTGTTCTTCTTGATGAATGGCATCCGAAGGGCTAAAAGATCCTGATCCTAAATGAGTTAGCTGTGGAGCTCGGATCATTAACCGGTGTAGCTGTCCAGTTGAGACATTGCGGTTCACCCTGAGCTTTCTCAATGAAGGAGACCGTGCCACTAATCTCTCCAGAGCTTCGAAGATTATTGCACATTCCACACAATCAAAACTAAGAGATTCAAGACAAGTTCCATTCTCTGGAAAGCATGATATCCAATCTATTTCTTCATCTATCACGTCGCATTCAATCAGCTCAAGCACTCTAAGTTGCCTGAGATATCAAAAAATTTTACACAATTCATAAGTTTGATACTGCCTAAAAGAGTCTGCGTTCAATAAATTCATATCATTCGAGGCAAATTTTATTAGAAGAAAAAAAAACAACCTTGATTTGAATGGATCCTCTAATAAATGTTCACATTCCACACATCTCGTACAATTCTAGATCTAATATAGTAAGTGCTTCAATCAATCCAAACTTAACTACCTATAAATTATTATTATTATTGTCATTATCAACATAAATAGAGGAAAAAAAACCCAAATTAAGACATGAAAACCCTAAAATAAAAATAGTAACTTACCTGCACTTACTAGCGACAATAGCAAGTCCACTAGTACCAAATCCTTCGCAGCAAACAAGAACAAGTTCCTTGAATCCAGTAAAAGAATTAGCAATCAGACTCAAATCATCATCAGAAATCGACATTCTTTTCAAACAAATCTTCTCCAGCCATGGATAAGCTAAAGACATTTCCGTAACCCATGGAGTAAAATGAGCCCCCCAATTCTGAGGAACTAATTGAAAATCAGCGAATCTGGGTTTCCCTTTTAATACCAAAGATCTAACTCTCTGAAATCTCCGAATCGCCCGGATCGGTGAAACAGCATAACAATTCCCTATAAATAATTCTAACCTATTAAATGCTTCAGCTCTGTACCATGATTTACAAACGAGAGAGACCGAGTTACGATCATGGCGTGATGTTAAGAAGAGAAGTACGTTTTCTAAAACATTTTCAAGAACCTGGTCAGGAAAAGTTGCTGAAGATGACGATGTAGAAGAAGAAGAAGAAGAAGAAGAATCATTTCCAACACTTACACCACCACCACCACCAGCAATACCACCACCACAGATTCGACTTTTGTTGGAAGAATCAATCCCATCAACACCAGCAAGATCTGATTTCTCTTCGACCTGTAACATTTTAGTTTGATTTTCTTCTTCTTCTACTCTCATGTGTTTCTCTGATCTATATCCCAAACTTTAAAAAAGAGACCCATAATTTTCTCTTCATTTTTATTACTAGTTCAGATCATCTTTTTAGAATCTCTCAGTTAGAGAGAGAGAGAGAGTGAAGAGATTTGGAGTTGGGACCCAAACTGATAAATAAGCTTAATATTCAAGATTTGATGAGAGAGAGAGGGAGGGAGGGAAGGGAGCATACAAGTATGGAAGTGGAACAAATTTTTAATGAATTCAGAGTTAAGTGAGTTTTGTTGGAGAAAATGGGTTATTTAATAAATAATTTTTTGGTTTTGGTGTGGTTTGATTTCATGACCTAAGGATTTAAATATACTCACTCATTATTGAGTGAATGAAATGAAACTTTTAGTCCCACATTGTAGAAAACTAAAGAGGTGCTCCACTATATTACCATGTTCCCATGGATATGTTGTAAAACAATGTGGGTGGAGCGTGTGGAGCGAAAAATACATGTTTTGACCCATGCCCATGCACGTGTACCAAGCACCAAGTCCGTGTCTACTTGAAATTATTTTTTGCAAGTTTTTAACTTGATAAATAATTTATTTAAGAGTTTTATTTTATTAAAAAAGTTCTTTTTTTGTGTTTAATTGTTTTATAAGAAACAAAACTCGTTTTACAAGTCTCCTATGAATACAACTCGAAAATCTCTTTTCAAAACACACAAGCAACGACCATCTCTAGGTCTACTTTTCTTCATCTTCTTGCTTTTAGTTTCGTGCGGCGTTTTACTTCAATCCCCGTTGCTAAGTTTAAGAGTGGGTAACTTGTATTGTGCTAATACAAGTTATATCGGGCAGTCTTATCCTGGACACATCTTCGCACGTTGGGGTTTAGCATTACTTTAGAGTATACCCGCGAACTAATGTGTTAAGGACAGCTTGTTGAACCTGTGATTCTGCCCTCATCAATTTGTTCGTGGTAGAGTTGTTTGATACGGTTTTTTATATTTATTGTTTAATACATCTGACGTTTCTTCTATTGTTGCAAGACTCCAACAATCTTAACACATTATTATTCCTTGTAACAATGGGAAAGAACGACATTGAAAGACCACGGAAGTTTAATGGAAAGGATTTCAAGAGTTGGCAATCCAAGATGTTGTTTTATCTAAGTCATCATGAACTGGATTATGTACTTGTTCCACATGATGAATTGATGAATGCTGAAGCTTTAACTGAGGAGGTGATCGAGTATAAAAAGCGGTGTAATTTTCTGGCGAAAAATCATATCATGAATGGTTTGGAAGATACGATGTATGATTTTTACAATGCTAAAGAAAATTTTAGTGCTTATGATTTGTGGACTGCGTTAGAAGCAAATTATCAAGCGGAGACTGTAGGGAGCAAGAAATTTCTGGTGGCGAAGTTTATGGAATTCAAGATGACGAATGATAAGCATGTTGTTGATCAATTCCTCGAATTTCAACAAATTATTAATGAGATTCTTGTTGAAGGTATGGTCATTGATGAGACGTTTCAAGTATCTGCGGTAATTGAGAAGTTATCAACTTCCTGGTCTGAGTACAAGAAAAAGCTAAGACATGAAACTGGCGAGATCAACAGGGTTGAATTAGGGAAGAAGATTCAAGTGGAAGAGTTGTTGTGCTCCAAATATAAGAACGTGTCTTCTGCAAGGGACATGAGTAATAAAGCTCATATGACTGAACATTGTGGGTGGGGCGGGTGGGGCGAAAAATACATGTTTCGACCCATGCCCATGCGCGTGTACCAAGCACCAAGTCCGTGTCTACTTGAAATCATTTTTTGCAAGTTTTTAACTTGATAAATAATTTATTTAAGAGTTTTATTTATGGAAAAAATTCCTTTTTTTGTGTTTAATTGTTTTACAAGAAACAAAACTCGTTTTACAAGTTAATTTTCCTATGAATACAACTCGAAAATCTCTTTTCAAAACACACAAGCAGCGACCATCTCTAGGTCTACTTTTCTTCATCTTCTTGCTTTTATTTTCGTGCGGCGTTTTACTTCAATCCCCGTTGCTGAGTTTAAGAGTGGGTAACTTGTATTGTGATAATACAAGTTATATCGGGTAGTCTTATCCTGGACACATCTTCGCACGTTGGAGTTTAGCATTACTTTAGATTATACCCGCAAACTAATGTGTTAAAGACAGCTTGTTGAACCTGTGATTCTGCCCTCATCAATTTGTTCGTGGTAGAGTTGTTTGATACGGTTCTTTATATTTATTGTTTGATACATCTGACGTTTCTTCTATTGTTGCAAGACTCCAACAATCTTAACACATTATTATTCCTTGTAACAATGGGAAAGAACGACATTCAAAGACCACGGAAGTTTAATGGAAAGGATTTCAAGAGTTGGCAATCCAAGATGTTGTTTTATCTAAGTCATCATGAACTGGATTATGTACTTGTTCCACATGATGAATTGATGAATGCTGAAGCTTTAACTGAGGAGGTGATCGAGTATAACAAGCGGTGTAATTTTCTGGAGAAAAATCATATCATGAATGGTATGGAAGATACGATGTATGATTTTTACAATGCTAAAGAAAATTTCAGTGCTTATGATTTGTTGACTGCGTTAGAAGCAAAGTATCAAGCGGAGACTGCAAGGAGCAAGAAATTTCTGGTGGCGAAGTTTATGGACTTCAAGATGACGAATGATAAGCCTGTTGTTGATCAATTCCTCGAATTTCAACAGATTATTAATGAGATTCTTGTTGAAGGTATGGTCATTGATGAGACGTTTCAAGTATCTGCGGTAATTGAAAAGTTATCAACTTCCTGGTCTGAGTACAAGAAAAAGCTAAGACATGAAACTGGCGATATCAACATGGTTGAGTTAGGGAAGAAGATTCAAGTGGAAGAGTTGTTGTGCTCCAAAGATAAGAACGTGTCTTCTGCAAGGGACATGAGTAATAAAGCTCATATAACTGGACAATGTGGGTGGGGCGAAAAATACATGTTTCGACCCATGCCCATGCGCGTGTACCAAGCACCAATTCCGTGTCTACTTGAAATTATTTTTTGCAAGTTTTTAACTTGATAAATAATTTATTTAAGAGTTTTATTTATGGAAAAAATTCCTTTTTTTGTGTTTAATTGTTTTACAAGAAACAAAACTCGTTTTACAAGTTAATTTTCCTATGAATACAACTCGAAAATCTCTTTTCAAAACACACAAGCAGCGACCATCTCTAGGTCTACTTTTCTTCATCTTCTTGCTTTTATTTTCGTGCGGCGTTTTACTTCAATCCCCGTTGTTGAGTTTAAGAGTGGGTAACTTGTATTGTGCTAATACAAGTTATATCGGGAAGTCTTATCCTGGACACATCTTCGCACGTTGGGGTTTAGCATTACTTTAGAGTATACTCGCGAACTAATGTGTTAAGGACAGCTTGTTGAACCTGTGATTCTGCCATCATCAATTTGTTTGTGGTAGAGTTGTTTGATACGGTTCTTTATATTTATTGTTTGATACATCTGACGTTTCTTCTATTGTTGCAAGACTCCAACAATCTTAACACATTATTATTCCTTGTAACAATGGGAAAGAACGACATTGAAAGACCACGGAAGTTTAATCGAAAGGATTTCAAGAATTGGCAATCCAAGATGTTGTTTTATCTAAGTCATCATGAACTTGATTATGTACTTGTTCCACATGATGAATTGATGAATGATGAAGCTTTAACTGAGGAGGTGATCGAGTATAACAAGCGGTGTAATTTTCTGGCGAAAAATCATATCATGAATGGTTTGGAAGATACGATGTATGATTTTTACAATGCTAAAGAAAATTTCAGTGCTTATGATTTGTGGACTGCGTTAGAAGCAAAGTACCAAGCGGAGACTGCAGGGAGCAAGAAATTTCTGGTGGCGCAGTTTATGGACTTCAAGATGACGAATGATAAGCCTGTTGTCGATCAATTCCTCGAATTTCAACAGATTATTAATGAGATTCTTGCTGAAGGTATGGTGATTGATGAGACGTTTCAAGTATCTGCGGTAATTGAGAAGTTA
The DNA here is from genome assembly GCF_003573695.1 of Papaver somniferum. Taxonomy (NCBI): domain Eukaryota; kingdom Viridiplantae; phylum Streptophyta; class Magnoliopsida; order Ranunculales; family Papaveraceae; genus Papaver; species Papaver somniferum. The sequence goes on along the minus strand of NC_039360.1, from coordinate 142,850,369 downwards.
TCAACTTCCTGCTCTGAGTACAAGAAAAAGCTAAGACATGAAACTGGCGAAATCAACATGGTTGAATTAGGGAAGAAGATTCAAGTGGAAGAGTTGTTGTGCTCCAAATATAAGAACGTGTCTTCTGCAAGGGACATGAGTAATAAAGCTCATATGACTGAACAATGTGGGTGTGGCGAAAAATACATGTTTCGACCCATGCCCATGCGCGTGTACCAAGCACCAAGTCCGTGTCTACTTGAAATTATTTTTTGCAAGTTTTTAACTTGATAAATAATTTATTTAAGAGTTTTATTTATGGAAAAAATTCCTTTTTTGTGTTTAATTGTTTTACAAGAAAAAAAACTCGTTTTACAAGTTAATTTTCCTATGAATACAACTAGAAAATCACTTTTCAAAACACACAAGCAGCGACCATCTCTAGGTCTACTTTTCTTCATCTTCTTGCTTTTATTTTCGTGCGGCGTTTTACTTCAATCCCCGTTGCTGAGTTTAAGAGTGGGTAACTTGTATTGTGCTAATACAAGTTATATCGGGCAGTCTTATCCTGGACACATCTTCACACGTTGGGGTTTAGCATTACTTTAGAGTATACCCACGAACTAATGTGTTAAGGACAACTTGTTGAACTTGTGATTCTGCCCTCATCAATTTGTTCGTGGTAGAGTTGTTTGATACGGTTCTTTATATTTATTGTTTGATACATCTAACGTTTCTTCTATTGTTGCAAGACTCCAACAATCATGACACATTATTATTTCTTGTAACAATGGGAAAGAACGACGTTGAAAGACCACGGAAGTTCAATGGAAAGGATTTCAAGAGTTGGCAATCCAAGATGTTGTTTTATCTAAGCCTTCATGAACTGGATTATGTACTTGTTCCACATGTTGAACTGATGAATGCTGAAGCTTTAACTGAGGAGGTGATCGAGTATAACAAGCGGTGTAATTTTCTGGCGAAAAATCATATCATGAATGGTTTGGAAGATACGATGTATGATTTTTACAATGCTAAAGAAAATTTCAGTGCTTATGATTTGTGGACTGCGTTAGAAGCAAAGTATCAAGCGGAGACTGCAGGGAGCAAGAAATTTCTGGTGGCGAAGTTTATGGACTTCAAGATGACGAATGATAAGCCTGTTGTCGATCAATTCCTCGAATTTCAACAGATTATTAATGAGATTCTTGCTGAAGGTATGGTCATTGATGAGACGTTTCAAGTATCTGCGGTAATTGAGAAGTTATCAACTTCCTGGTCTGAGTACAAGAAAAAGCTAAGACATGAAACTGGCGAGATCAACATGGTTGAATTAGGGAAGAATATTCAAGTGGAAGAGTTGTTGTGCTCCAAATATAAGAACGTGTCTTCTGCAAGGGACATGAGTAATAAATCTCATATGACTGAACAATGTGGGTGGGACGAAAAATACATGTTTCGACCCATGCCCATGCGCGTGTACCAAGCACCAAGTCCGTGTCTACTTGAAATTAATTTTTGCAAGTTTTTAACTTGATAAATAATTTATTTAAGAGTTTTATTTATGGAAAAAATTCCTTTTTTTGTATTTAATTGTTTTACAAGAAACAAAACTCGTTTTACAAGTTAATTTTCCTATGAATACAACTCGAAAATCTCTTTTCAAAACACACAAGCAGCGACCATCTCTAGGTCTACTTTTCTTCATCTTCTTGCTTTTATTTTCGTGCGGCATTTTACTTCAATCCCCGTTGTTGAGTTTAATAGTGGGTAACTTGTATTGTGCGAATACAAGTTATATCGGGCAGTCTTATCCTGGACACATCTTCGCACGTTGGGGTTTAGCATTACTTTAGAGTATACCCGCGAACTGATGTGTTAAGGACAGCTTGTTAAACCTGTAATTCTGCCCTCATCAATTTGTTCGTGGTAGAGTTGTTTGATACGGTTCTTTATATTTATTGTTTGATACATCTGACGTTTCTTCTATTGTTGCAAGACTCCAAGAATCTTAACACTTTATTATTCCTTGTAACAATGGGAAAGAACGACGTTGAAAGACCACGGAAGTTTAATGGAAAGGATTTCAAGAGTTGGAAATCCAAGATGTTGTTTTATCTAAGCCATCATGAACTGGATTATGTACTTGTTCCACATGATGAATTGATGAATGCTGAAGCTTTAACTTAGGAGGTGATCGAGTATAAAAAGCGGTGTAATTTTCTGGCGAAAAATCATATCATGTATGGTTTGGAAGATACGATGTATGATTTTTACAATGCTAAAGAAAATAATCAGTGCTTATTATTTGTGGACTGCGTTAGAAGCAAAGTATCAAGCGGAGACTGCAGGGAGCAAGAAATTTCTGGTGGCGAAGTTTATGGACTTAAAGATGACGAATGATAAGCATGTTGTTGATCAATTCCTCGAATTTCAACAGATTTTTAATGAGATTCTTGCTGAAGGTATGGTCATTGATGTGACGTTTCAAGTATCTGCGGTAATTGAAAAGTTATCAACTTCCTGGTCTGAGTACAAGAAAAAGCTAAGACATGAAACTGGCGATATCAACATGGTTGAGTTAGGGAAGAAGATTCAAGTGGAAGAGTTGTTGTGCTCCAAAGATAAGAACGTGTCTTCTGCAAGGGACATGAGTAATAAAGCTCATATAACTGGACAATGTGGGTGGGGCGAAAAATACATGTTTCGACCCATGCCCATGCGCGTGTACCAAGCACCAAGTCCGTGTCTACTTGAAATTATTTTTTGCAAGTTTTTAACTTGATAAATAATTTATTTAAGAGTTTTATTTATGGAAAAAATTCCTTTTTTGTGTTTAATTGTTTTACAAGAAACAAAACTCGTTTTACAAGTTAATTTTCCTATGAATACAACTCGAAAATCTCTTTTCAAAACACACAAGCAGCGACCATCTCTAGGTCTACTTTTCTTCATCTTCTTGCTTTTATTTTCGTGCGGCGTTTTACTTCAATCCCCGTTGCTGAGTTTAAGAGTGGGTAACTTGTATTGTGCTAATACAAGTTATATCGGGCAGTCTTATCCTGGACACATCTTCGCACGTTGGGGTTTAGCATTACTTTAGAGTATACCCGCGAACTAATGTGTTAAGGACAGCTTGTTGAACTTGTGATTCTGCCCTCATCAATTTGTTTGTGGTAGAGTTGTTTGATACGGTTCTTTATATTTATTGTTTGATACATCTAACGTTTCTTCTATTGTTGCAAGACTCCAACAATCTTAACAAATTATTATTCCTTGTAACAATGGGAAAGAACGACGTTGAAAGACTACGGAAGTTCAATGGAAAGGATTTCAAGAGTTTGCAATCCAAGATGTTGTTTTATCTAAGCCTTCATGAACTGGATTATGTACTTGTTCCACATGTTGAACTGATGAATGTTGAAGCTTTAACTGAGGAGGTGATCGAGTATAACAAGCGGTGTAATTTTCTGGCGAAAAATCATATCATGAATGGTTTGGAAGATACGATGTATGATTTTTACAATGCTAAAGAAAATTTCAGTGCTTATGATTTGTGGACTGCGTTAGAAGCAAAGTATCAAGCGCAGACTGCAGGGAGCAGAAATTTCTGGTGGCGAAGTTTATGGACTTCAAGATGACGAATGATAAGCCTGTTGTTGATCAATTCCTCGAATTTCAACAGATTATTAATGAGATTCTTGTTGAAGGTATGGTCATTGATGAGACGTTTCAAGTATCTGCGGTAATTGAGAATTTATCAACTTCCTGGTCTGAGTACAAGAAAAAGCTAAGACATGAAACTGGCGAGATCAACAGGGTTGAATTAGGGAAGAATATTCAAGTGGAAGAGTTGTTGTGCTCCAAATATAAGAACGTGTCTTCTGCAAGGGACATGAGTAATAAATCTCATATGACTGAACAATGTGGGTGGGACGAAAAATACATGTTTCGACCCATGCCCATGCGCGTGTACCAAGCACCAAGTCCGTGTCTACTTGAAATTATTTATTGCAAGTTTTTAACTTGATAAATAATTTATTTGAGAGTTTTATTTATGGAAATAATTCCTTTTTTTGTGTTTAATTGTTTTACAAGAAACAAAACTCGTTTTACAAGTTAATTTTCCTATGAATACAACTCGAAAATATCTTTTCAAAACACACAAGCAGCGACCATCTCTAGGTCTACTTTTCTTCATCTTCTTGCTTTTATTTTCGTGCGGCGTTTTACTTCAATCCCCGTTGCTGAGTTTAATAGTGGGTAACTTGTATTGTGCTAATACAAGTTATATCGGGAAGTCTTATCCTGGACACATCTTCGCACGTTGGGGTTTAGCATTACTTTAGAGTATACCCGCGAACTAATGTGTTAATGACAACTTGTTAAACCTGTGATTCTGCCCTCATCAATTTGTTCGTGGTAGAGTTGTTTGATACGGTTCTTTATATTTATTGTTTGATACATCTGACGTTTCTTCTATTGTTGCAAGACTCCAAGAATCTTAACACATTATTATTCCTTGTAACAATGGGAAAGAACGACGTTGAAAGACCACGGAAGTTTAATGGAAAGGATTTCAAGAGTTGGCAATCCAAGATGTTGTTTTATCTAAGCCATCATGAACTGGATTATGTACTTGTTCCACATGATGAATTGATGAATGCTGAAGCTTTAACTTAGGAGGTGATCGAGTATAACAAGCGGTGTAATTTTCTGGCGAAAAATCATATCATGAATGCTTTGGAAGATACGATGTATGATTTTTACAATGCTAAAGAAAATTTCAGTGCTTATTATTTGTGGACTGCGTTAGAAGCAAAGTATCAAGCGGAGACTGCAGGGAGCAAGAAATTTTTGGTGGCGAAGTTTATGGACTTAAAGATGACGAATGATAAGCCTGTTATTGATCAATTCCTAGAATTTCAACAGATTATTAATGAGATTCTTGATGAAGGTATGGTTATTGAGGAGACGTTTCAAGTATCTGCGGTAATTGAGAAGTTACCAACTTCCTGGTCTGAGTACAAGAAAAAGCTAAGACATTAAACTGGCGAGATCAACATGGTTGAATTAGGGAATAAGATTCAAGTGGAAGAGTTGTTGTGCTCCAAAGATAAGAACGTGTCTTCTGCAAGGGACATGAGTAATAAATCTCATATGATTGAACAATGTGGGTGGAGCGGGTGGGGCGAAAAATACATGTTTCGACCCATGCGCGTGTACCAAGCACCAAGTCCGTGTCTACTTGAAATTAATTTTTGCAAGTTTTTAACTTGATAAATAATTTATTTAAGAGTTTTATTTATGGAAAAAATTCCTTTGTTGTGTTTAATTGTTTTACAAGAAACAAAACTCGTTTTACAAGTTAATTTTCCTATGAATACAACTCGAAAATCACTTTTCAAAACACACAAGCAGCGACCATCTTTAGGTCTACTTTTCTTCATCTTCTTGCTTTTATTTTCGTGCGGCGTTTTACTTCAATCCCCGCTGCTGAGTTTAAGAGTGTGTAACTTGTATTGTGCTAATACAAGTTATATCGGGCAGTCTTATCCTGGACACATCTTCGCACGTTGGGGTTTAGCATTACTTTTGAGTATACCCGCGAACTAATGTGTTAAGGACAGCTTGTTGAACCTGTGATTCTGCCCTCATCAATTTGTTCGTGGTAGAGTTGTTTGATACGGTTCTTTATATTTATTGTTTGATAATCTAACGTTTCTTCTATTGTTGCAAGACTCCAACAATCTTAACACATTATTATTCCTTGTAATAATGGGAAAGAACGACGTTGAAAGACCACGGAAGTTCAATGGAAAGGATTTCAAGAGTTGGCAATCCAAGATGTTGTTTTATCTAAGCCTTCATGAACTGGATTATGTACTTGTTCCACATGTTGAACTGATGAATGCTGAAACTTTAACTAAGGAGGTGATCGAGTATAACAAGCGGTGTAATTTTCTGGCGAAAAATCATATCATGAATGGTTTGGAAGATACGATGTATGATTTTTACAATGCTAAAGAAAATTTCAGTGCTTATGATTTGTGGACTGCATTAGAAGCAAAGTATCAAGCGGAGACTGCAGGGTGCAAGAAATTTCTGGTGGCGATGTTTATGGACTTCAAGATGACGAATGATAAGCCTGTTGTTGATCAATTCCTCGAATTTCAACAGATTATTAATGAGATTCTTGCTGAAGGTATGGTCATTGATGAGACGTTTCAAGTATCTGCGGTAATTGAGAAGTTATCAACTTCCTGGTCTGAGTACAAGAAAAAGCTAAGACATGAAACTGGCGAGATCAACATGGTTGAATTAGGGAAGAATATTCAAGTGGAAGAGTTGTTGTGCTCCAAATATAAGAACGTGTCTTCTGCAAGGGACATGAATAACAAATCTCATATGACTGAACAATGTGGGTGGGACGAAAAATACATGTTTCGACCCATGCCCATGCGCGTGTACCAAGCACCAAGTCTGTGTCTACTTGAAATTATTTTTTGCAAGTTTTTAACTTGATAAATAATTTATTTAAGAGTTTTATTTATGGAAAAAATTCCTTTTTTGTGTTTAATTGTTTTACAAGAAACAAAACTCGTTTTACAAGTTAATTTTCCTATGAATACAACTCGAAAATCTCTTTTCAAAACACACAAGCAGCGACCATCTCTAGGTCTACTTTTCTTCATCTTCTTGCTTTTATTTTCGTGCGGCGTTTTACTTCAATCCCCGTTGCTGAGTTTAATAGTGGGTAACTTGTATTGTGCTAATACAAGTTATATCGGGCAGTCTTATCCTGGACACATCTTCGCACGTTAGGGTTTAGCATTACTTTAGAGTATACCCGCGAACTAATGTGTTAATGACAACTTGTTAAACCTGTGATTCTGCCCTCATCAATTTGTTCGTGGTAGAGTTGTTTGATACGGTTCTTTATATTTATTGTTTGATACATCTGACGTTTCTTCTATTGTTGCAAGACTCCAAGAATCTTAACACATTATTATTCCTTGTAACAATGGGAAAGAACGACGTTGAAAGACCACGGAAGTTTAATGGAAAGGATTTCAAGAGTTGGCAATCCAAGATGTTGTTTTATCTAAGCCATCATGAACTGGATTATGTACTTGTTCCACATGATGAATTGATGAATGTTGAAGCTTTAACTGAGGAGGTGATCGAGTATAACAAGCGGTGTAATTTTCTGGCTAAAAATCATATTATAAATGGTTTGGAAGATGTATGATTTTTACAATGCTAAAGAAAATTTCAGTGCTTATGATTTGTGGACTGCGTTAGAAACAAAGTATCAAGCGGAGACTGCAGGGAGCAAGAAATTTCTGGTGGCGAAGTTTATGGACTTCAAGATGACGAATGATAAGCCTGTTGTTGATCAATTCCTCGAATTTCAACAAATTATTAATGAGATTCTTGTTGAAGGTATGGTCATTGATGAGACGTTTCAAGTATCTGGGGTAATTGAGAAGTTACCAACTTCCTGGTCTGAGTACAAGAAAAAGCTAAGACATGAAACTGGCGAGATCAACATGGTTGAATTAAGGAAGAATATTCAAGTCGAAGAGTTGTTGTGCTCCAAAGATAAGAACTTTTCTTCTGCAAGGGACATGAGTAATAAAGCGCATATGACTGAATAATGTGGGTGGAGCGGGTGGGGCGAAAAATACATGTTTCGACCCATGCCCATGCGCGTGTACCAAGCACCAAGTCCGTGTCTACTTGAAATTATTTTTTGCAAGTTTTTAACTTGATAAATAATTTATTTAAGAGTTTTATTTATGGAAAAAATTCTTTTTTTGTGTTTAATTGCTTTACAAGAAACAAAACTCGTTTTACAAGTTAATTTTCCTATGAATACAACTCGAAAATCTCTTTTCAAAACACACAAGCAGCGACCATCTCTAGGTCTACTTTTCTTCATCTTCTTGCTTTTATTTTCGTGCGGCGTTTTATTTCAATCCCCGTTGCTGAGTTTAAGAGTGGGTAACTTGTTTGTGCTAATACAAGTTATATCGGTCAGTCTTATCCTGGACACATCTTCGCACGTTGGGGTTTAGCATTACTTTAGAGTATACCCGCGAACCAATGTGTTAAGGACAACTTGTTGAACCTGTGATTCTGCCCTCATCAATTTGTTCGTGGTAGCGTTGTTTGATACAGTTCTTTATATTTATTGTTTGATACATCTGACGTTTCTTCTATTGTTGCAAGACTCCAACAATCTTAACACATTATTATTCCTTGTAACAATGGGAAAGAACGACGTTGAATGACCACGGAAGTTTAATGGAAAGGATTTCAAGAGTTGGCAATCCAAGATGTTGTTTTATCTAAGCCATCATGAACTGGATTATGTACTTGTTCCACATGATGAATTGATGAATGTTGAAGCTTTAACTGAGGAGGTGATCGAGTTTAACAAGCGGTGTAATTTTCTGGCGAAAAATCATATCATGAATGGTTTGGAAGATACGATGTATGATTTTTACAATGCTAAAGAAAATTTCAGTGCTTATGATTTGTGGACTGCGTTAGAACCAAAGTATCAATCGGAGACTGCAGGGAGCAAGAAATTTCTGGTGGCGAAGTTTATGGACTTCAATATGACGAATGATAAGCCTGTTGTTGATCAATTCCTCGAATTTCATCAGATTATTAATGAGATTCTTGCTGAAGGTATGGTCATTGATGAGACGTTTCAAGTATCTGCGGTAATTGAGAAGTTACCAACTTCCTGGTCTGAGTACAAGAAAAAGCTAAGACATGAAACTGGCGAGATCAACATGGTTGAATTAGGGAAGAAGATTCAAGTGGAAGAGTTGTTGTGCTCCAAAGATAAGAACGTGTCTTCTGCAAGGGACATGAGTAATAAAGCTCATATGACTGAACAATGTGGGTGGAGCGGGTGGGGCGAAAAATACATGTTTCGACCCATGCGCGTGTACCAAGCACCAAGTCCGTGTCTACTTGAAATTATTTTTTTCAAGTTTTTAACTTGATAAATAATTTATTTAAGAGTTTTATTTATGGAAAAAATTCCTTTTTTGTGTTTAATTGTTTTACAAGAAACAAAACTCGTTTTACAAGTTAATTTTCCTACGAATACAACTCAAAAATATCTTTTCAAAACACACAAGCAACGACCATCTATAGGTCTACTTTTCTTCATCTTCTTGCTTTTATTTTCGTGCGGCGTTTTACTTCAATCCCTGTTGCTGAGTTTAAGAGTGGGTAACTTGTATTGTGCTAATACAAGTTATATCGGGCAGTCTTATCCTGGACACATCTTCGCACGTTAGGGTTTAGCATTACTTTAGAGTATACCCGCGAACTAATGTGTTAAGGACGGCTTGTTGAATCTGTGATTCCACCCTCATCAATTTGTTCGTGGTAGAGTTGTTTGATACGGTTCTTTATATTTATTGTTTGATACATCCGACGTTTCTTCTATTGTTGCAAGACTCCAACAATCTTAACACATTATTATTGCTTGTAACAATGGGAAAGAACGACGTTGAAAGACCACGGAAGTTTAATGGAAAGTATTTCAAGAGTTGGCAATCCAAGATGTGTTTTATCTAAGCCATCATGAACTGGATTATGTACTTGTTCCACATGATGAATTGATGAATGCTGAATCTTTAACTGAGGTGGTGATCGAGTATAACAAGCGGTGTAATTTTCTGGCGAAAAATCATATCATGAATGGTTTGGAAGATACGATGTATGATTTTTACAATGCTAAAGAAAATTTCAGTGCTTATGATTTGTGGACTGCGTTAGAGGAAAAGTATCAAGCGGAGACTGCAGGGAGCAAGAAATTTCTGGTGGCGAAGTTTATGGACTTCAGGATGACGAATGATAAGCATGTTGTTGATCAATTCCTCGAATTTCAACAGATTATTAATGAGATTCTTGCTGAAGGTATGGTCATTGATGAGAGGTTTCAAGTATCTGCGGTAATTGAGAAGTTACCAACTTCCTGGTCTGAGTACAAGAAAAAGCTAAGACATGAAACTGGCGAGATCAACATGGTTGAATTAGGGAAGAAGATTCAAGTGGAAGAGTTGTTGTGCTCCATATATAAGAACGTGTCTTCTGCAAGGGAAATGAGTAATAAAGCTCATATGACTGAACATAGATCTTCCAAAGATGGAAAAGGTGAGAGTAACAATCGTAACTCTAAGCGTGGTCCTCCCAAGTAAGGTATGTTTCGAAAACCAGAGTCTAGCATTACTAAAATTAAGGGTGCTTGTTATGCGTGTGGAGTTACTGGCCATATGGCAGTTCAATGTAGACATCGTAAGGACAAGAAGGATAATGCTAACTTGGTTGAAAAGAACAAGGATGAGTTTTCTGCTGTAGTGTATGAAGTTAATTTGGTGACCAATGTGATGGACTGGTGGGTAGACTCTGGAGCTACCAAGCATGTTTGTGGGAACAGAGACATGTTCACCTCCTACCAGAGGGTAGGGGAAGGCCAGAAACTCTATATGGGTAACTCATCTGCATCAGAGGTTGCAGGAAAAGGAAAGGCCGGTCTGAAGCTCACATCTGGCAAGACTCTCACATTGAATGAAGTTCTTCATGTTCCAGACATCTGCAAAAATCTTGTTTCTTGTTCTGTTTTAGATGATAAGGGTTTTAAAGTTTCATTGAGTTTGGAAAACTTATAGTAACTAAGGGCAATGATTATGTGGGTAAGGGTTATAAGACTGGGGGTCTTTACAAACTTAATGTAACCTAACCTGAAGTGAAATTGAATGATTCTTCTGCTTACATGTGTGTGTCATCGAATGTTTGGCATGGTAGACTTGGTCATGTAAATTAAAAATCAATGCATAAACTGGCTTGCGTAGGCTGCATACCCAAATTCACTTTAGATAAAAATCATAAGTGTGAGATTTTCGTAGAATCTAAGCATGCTAAGAAATCATTCAGGAAGAATGTCCAGAGAAACACTAAACCCTTAGAATTGATTCATTCAGACGTAGTTGACATGAAGTCAGTTCAAACTAGAGGTGGTAAGAAATGGTTTGTCACTTTTATAGATGATTGTACGAGGTACTGCCAGGTTTATTTGCTTAGAGGGAAGGAAGATGCCTTAGAAGCCTTTAAGATATATAAACGTGAAGTTGAAAACCAATTGAATGCTACCATTAAAACTTTTAGGTATGACCGTGGTGGTGAGTATCTAATTCCTATTGGAGATTTCTGTGAAGAACATGGCATAATACATGAAACTACAACCCCTTATTCACCTCAATCCAATGGTGTAGCTGAACATAAGAACCGTACCCTTAAGGATATGATGAATGCCATGTTGATTAGTTCAGGATTACCTTCGAATTTGTGGGGGGAGGCTATCCTCTCAGCCAATTACATCCTGAACAGAGTACCCTTTAAAGGATCAGATAAAACTCCATATGAGTTATGGAAAGGTAAACAACCATCTTATGATTACTTCAAAGTGTGGGGGTGCTTGGCAAAGGTGGCCATCCCTCCTCCTAAGACAAATAAGATAGGACCCAAAACCGTTGATTGTGTTTTTATAGGGTATCCTGAGCATTCTAGTGCTCATAGGTTTATGGTTGTGAGTTCTGAAATTTCTGACATAGGGTTGAATACTATCATGGAGTCTAGGGATGCTGAGTTCTTTGAGAATGTTTTTCCTATGAAACGTGATTCTCGAAAGAGATGTTTAGATGATCCCCTAGAATTTCCATCATCCAGTCAGTCATTACCTTTAGAGGAAGATGAACCAGAAATAGAACCTAGAAGAGGTAAAAGGGTTAAAACTAAGAAAACCTATCCTGGTTGCATTACATACCTAGCCGAGTCTGATCCTCAGACTTATAAAGAAGCCATGACTTGTCCTGAAGCTCCGTGGTGGAAAGAAGCTTCAATTAGTGAAATGGATTCCATTCGAGAAAACGGTACTTTTGAACTTGTAGATTTACCTCCAGGGTCTAAGGCCATAGGTTGTAAATGGATTTTCAAGAGAAAACGTAATATAAATGGAACTATTGAAAAATACAAGGCTAGGTTGGTAGCGAAAGGCTATAAACAGATAGAAGGTATAGACTTCTTTGATACATATTCACCAGTAAGTAGAATTAGCTCCATTAGGATGTTAATTGCTATAGCTTTGTCCATAACCTACAGATACATCAAATGGATGTAAAGACAGCGTTTTTGAATGGTGAATTAGATGAAGAAATTTATATGGAACAACCCGAAGGCTTTGTAGTTAAAGGTTGTGAGAAGAAGGTTTGTAAACTGAAGAAATCTTTGTATGGATTGAAACAAGCACCTAAACAGTGGCATGAGAAGTTTGATCATGTGATGATTTCTAGTGGTTTTAGAATTAATGAATCTGATAAGTGTGTTTATACTAAACTTGTCAAGGATGCCTGTGTGATTGTATGCTTGTATGTTGATGATATGCTTATACTAGGTACAAACATGGATGTTATTAATACCACTAAGAAAATGTTGAATGAGAACTTTGACATGAAAGACTTAGGCCCCGCTGATGTCATATTAGGGATGAAGATTAGAAAAACTTCTAATGGCTATAGTCTGAGTCAGTCTCATTATGTTGAATCCATACTTAAGAAATATAATCAGTTTGACTGTAAACCTGTTTGCACTCCATATGATTCTTCTTGCAAACTCATGAAGAATAAGGGTGTAGGTGTTAACCAACTTGAATACTCGAGAGTCATAGGAAGTCTGATGTATTTGATGAATTGTACGAGACCAGACATTGCTTATGTGTGAGTAGGTTAAGCAGGTATACTTGTAATCCAGGGCAGAAACATTGGGATGCACTTAATAGAGTGCTAAAGTACTTGAAGTACACAATGACCTTTTGTTTGAATTACGAAGGGTATCCGGCCGTCCTTGAGGGATTTTGCGATGCGAACTGGATAGCAGACTCAGAGGAGTCTAAGTCTACGAGTGGATATGTATTCACTCTAGCAGGTGCGTCTGTATCTTGGAAGAGTTCCAAACAGACATGTATAGCTCGCTCAACTATGGAGTCGGAGTTTATTGCGTTAGATAAAGCAGGAGAGGAGGCCGAATGGCTAAGAAACTTTTTAGAAGATATTCCTCTCTGGCATAGGCCTGTGCCAGCTATATCTATACATTGTGACAGCAAATCTGCAATAGGTAGAGCTAAAAAGCTTCTACAATGGAAAGTCTATACATATGCGTAGAAGACATGATTCTTTGAAATTACTAATCTCCACAGGCGTTATTTCCATAGATTGGACAAGGTCCAAGGAGAATATCGCGGACCCTTTGACGAAAGGTTTCCCAAGGAGATAGTTAGTAAAGCATCGAAGGGGATGGGGCTTAGGCTCAAATAATTAAACTTGCCATGAAGGATACTCAACCTTGCTGACTGGAGATTCCAATAACAAGGTTTCGAATGAGACAACTAATTTATGGTGGGTAAAGGTAAACACTATCAGAATTTCATTCTCTGTCCCTTCCCTATGGTGTTGATGTGATAGTGTGACTGCATGTGGAGGATGACTTTTAATTAAGTCTTAATGAGTTCTATAGTTTCAATTTAAGATTGAAGTGGGGTGTAGCAGTAAACACTCTTGATGGAACTCACCTATCTGAATGAGGAAGTGGGTCGCTTCCAATGAGAATGGAGCCGATTTCTAAAGCATTTGAGAAACAGGATATGTCCAGGGCCAAAATGGACAAAACGGCACAAACTTAGCAACACTTGGAAGATATCATGCATGGATGTTATTAGAATTACACCAAACGCTAGCAGTTCAAGATATAGTTCACTGTCTAGCTAGTAGTTCCGGTAACTTCTCTCTAAGCAAGGTTCAAGACCTCATGGACACCTTTGCCTAAATGGTATTTTCCGTACTCTGATTTTTCGTTTTTTACCGAGATTTCATTCATGTGGGGATTGTTGGAGAAAATGAGTTATTTAATAAATGATTTTTTGGTCTTGGTGTGGTTTGATCTCATGACCTAAGGGTCTAAGGATACTCACTCATTTTTGAGTGAATGAAATGGAATCTTTAGTCCCACATCGTGGAAAACTAAAGAGGTGCTCCACTATATTACCATGTTCTCATGGATATGTTGTAAAACAATGTGGGTGGAGCGGGTGGGGCGAAAAATACATGTTTCGACCCATGCCCATGCGCGTGTACCAAGCACCAAGTCCGTGTCTACTTGAAATTATTTTTTGCAAGTTTTTAACTTGATAAATAATTTATTTAAGAGTTTTATTTATGGAAAAAATTCCTTTTTTTGTGTTTAATTGTTTTACAAGAAACAAAACTCGTTTTACAAGTTAATTTTCCTATAAATACAACTCGAAAATCTCTTTTCAAAACACACAAGCAGCGACCATCTCTAGGTCTACTTTTCTTCATCTTCTTGCTTTTATTTTCGTGCGGCGTTTTACTTCAATCTCCGTTGCTGAGTTTAAGAGTGGGTAACTTGTATTGTGCTAATACAAGTTATATCGGGCAGTCTTATCCTGGACACATCTTCGCATGTTGGGGTTTAGCATTACTTTAGAGTATACCCGCGAACGAATGTGTTAAGGACAGTTTGTTGAACCTGTGATTCTGCCCTCATCAATTTGTTCGTGGTAGAGTTGTTTGATACAGTTCTTTATATTTATTGTTTGATACATCTGACGTTTCTTCTATTGCTGCAAGACTCCAACAAATTTATAAAGAGAGAGAAAAAAATAAATTTTTATAGTATTCGTTGCTCTCTCTTACACCACCACAGCACACCTCATATCTATTTTTAGTCTCCATTCCACTGTCATGTCTCCACTCTCTGTACATCGGGATTCTACATGTCTTTCTCTTTCTTCCTCACCTCTACTTCTTCTTCTCCATTGTTCACCCCTTTTTTATCTCCTCCTTCCTTCTTCTCTCTCAAGTAAATCTACTACAAAAATCTACTAATTCTTATTATTTTCCAAAACCAAAAAGCCTCCACTTTTTCTTTTTTCCTTTGTGAATGGATCTAACGAAAATGAGACGGCCTCTCTAATATTTTCCCACTGCTTATCTCACCCACTCTCTCCGTATACTACTGTCCAAGACAATCAACCCATCATCCTAGCATTGTTTGGGTTTTTTTTTTTCTTTTTTCTTTTTCTATATGTCAATTTATTACTTTCTCTCTCTATCAAACATGTAGTATTTGTTGGCTAGTGAAGAAAATTTGGGTAAAGGAGTGGAGGTTGTAAATGGGAAAACCTTATTGGGTATTGCTGAGTTAGCATCTTTGTCATTTCTTTACGCTCATTCACTATCGTATCTTTCTATTTTTGACCTTCGTTTTATCTACTTTCTTTTTTCTATCTTTCTAGACTTGTAGTCTTGTTGCGTAAACGTTTCCAATTTCATTTTGGATTTACATTTCTCTTACGGTAACATTTCTTTATATCCCAATACTTCTTTTGTTGAATCATACAGTCTTCAATACTGACCATTGACTAAAATAGTACTGGTAAGATTATTTTCAACTTGTTATCTAATTTACGTACAGTTACCATATATGATAGCCACAGATACATGGATATTTTTGAAATGTTAGCCAAAGTGAACAAACAATCATGAACAATTATTACATAGTCATAGTTTACCTAATTAAACATGATTAGCTATGAAAACACCAATGATCCGAAAGCTACAGAAATATATATGTGTGCGGCTATCCTTTTCCAACCTTTCCCTGAAGCTAAACGTTTCCTTCCTGTACTACCCCTGCAAAATGACTCCCATGGTGTGCTCCAAAGTACTTGCTACTCCGGAGAAATTTGGGTTAAACTTCTGCATACGTTGAGCCTCGTTTGGTGATTGGTCTTTCATCACACTGATAGGACAACCAAACATGGGTGCCATAGCCATTTTTCTAGCTATACAACTATTTGGATGTAGACCGTAAATCAATACAAGATATAAAACATGATATAAAACTAATACAAGATATCATAAACATAACATTTGAAAATAAATGAACTCAAGGATTACAGTGGTTCGGTATTATATCTACGTCAACTTTGAATCTAAAACTTATTAATAATAGAAGATACAATTGTTAGAGCACTGTTCGGTCGAACTCGCAAGCGTTGCTATCTCAAGCTTGTTTGTCAAGTTTAGTTGCCAAACTATAAATCTTGATTTCTAGTCTATGTTGAAGAATAAACCAAGATACTATGAAGAAGACAGAAGGGATCAACAAGTGTTGTTGATACAAGTAGTATGTATCAACTATGAGAGTTGACAGAATGAGGTTGGATCAACTGGTACAGTTGACACGATGTGAATGGATCAGTACTTGATACGGTGGTACGGTATTTAGAAGTTTACTTGGGTTGCAAGTATTACTGGTTTTTAAGAGTTTGTTTCCGTGAGAATTGTCTAGAAGTTTCTTTGTTAGAGTTTGATTATGTTAGGAAAGTCTTTTTACTTGAGAGTCAAGTTTGTTAGTCATATAAATAGGTTGTTGAGCCATGAGTCGAAATACATCAATTAAGAGAAGTTTGTTTGAGTTCAGTTTTGTGTTCTTTCATTAAGTCTTTGATATCAGATTTTCTACATCTGGTATCAGAGCACTGGTACCGGGTTTTAAGGCTGTGGGTATGAGAGTTTGAGTTAAAGAAGATGACGAGTTTAAGTTCGATTAAGGTACCAGTGTTTGAAGGTAAAAACTTTGAACATTGGAGGTTGCAGATGGAGAATATTTTCACATATCAAGAAGTATGGGATATTATGAAAGATGGTTATGTTGAACCAGCAGAATGAGTAGTACTTGAAGGAGTTGCGCTAACTCTATTAATTGATAACAAAAAGAAGAATTTTAAACCTACATATATTCTTCATCAGGGCATTCATGAATCTCTCATGGACAGAGTTATCTATATTAAGCAAGTTAAAGCAGCATGGGATGGTTTGGTTAGCTACTACACAGGGTCTGACAAGGTCAAGAAGGTTAGATTGCAAACCCTGAAGAGAAAGTATGAATTATTGTAGATGGAAAGTACTGACACAATATCAGATTTTTTTCTCAAAGATTTTGAATCTTGTCAATGAGATGAAGGCTAATGGTGATATTATAGAAGATTCAACAGTTGTTAAAAAGATATTAAGAAGTTTGCCTGAGAAATTTGAATCAAAGGTGACTGTTATAGAAGAATGCAACACGGTTACAACTATGACTCTTAATGAGTTATTGGGTTCATTACAAGTCAATGAACAAGATTGTTAGAGAAGACAGTTGCTGCAAAACAAGTTGAAGAAGCACTTCAAAGTCAAGTTAGCTGGAGAAGCAACCAAGGAAAACCTAATGCTGGAAGGTTTCAAGGAAGATATAACAATGGTGGAAGATCTAATACTGGAAGTTATCAAAGAAAACCAGTTGATAGATCAAAAGTTCAGTGTTACAACTGTGGAGATTTTGGTCACTTTGCTCCAGAGTGCCCAAAACCTAGAAACACTACTGAAAATAACTATAAAGCAAATTTCAAAGCCAATATCGCTGAAATTCAAGAAGAAGAAGAAACAAAAGAGTAGAAGACTGAAAACATGTTACTAGCATGTCATACACCAGAAGAACAACCTCAACTTAAATGGTACTTGGATACAGGTTGCAATAATCATATGTGTGGCAGAAAAGACTTGTTTGAAAGCTTGGATGAGTCTGTAAGATCCATAGTGAAGTTTGGAAATAGTTCAACTATTCCAGTTATGGGAAAAGGAAGAATAAGAATTATTCTCAAGAATGGTTCTAAAGCATATATCATGGATGTATTTTATGTTCCAGGTTTACATCAAAACTTGCTATGTATGGGTCAAATGTCTGAAAGAGGATATTCTATGAATATTTACAATGGTTTTTATGTTTCATCAGAGATAAAAGAAGAAGATTGATAGCAAGGGTGGAGATGACTAAAAACAGATTATTTCCTTTGAACATTCAACGTCAAAAGGAAAGATGTTACAGTAGCAGTGTTCATAAGGATACTTGGTTATGGCACAAGAGAATGGGACATGTGAACTTTAACAGTTTGCAAACTTCAACAAAGAAGGAGATGGTGTCAGGATTACCTTTCATTCAAATTCCATAATCAAGATGTGAGAATTATATCTTTGGCAAACAACATAGAGATCCATTTCCAGTTAACAAAGCAAGAAGAGTTGAACAACAGTTGGAGATGATTCATAGTGATTTTTGTGGTCTTATAGAAGTTACATCTCATGGAGGTACTAACTATTTTTCATAACTTTCATTGATGAGTTTAGCAGGAAAGCATGGGTATATTTGCTTAAACAAAAGAGTGATGCTTTTCATGATTTTCGAAGTTTCAAAGCATATGTGGAGAAACAAATTGGTAAAAACATCAAGATATTAAGAACTGATAGAGGGACATAATATACTTTTGTTGATAGTTTCATGGAAGAACATGGTATTCTACATCAGCTAACATCAAGATATACACCTCAACAGAATGGTGTAGCAGAAAGAAAGAACAGAACCATAATGGAGATGGCAAGAACTATAAGAAGAACAAAAGATTTACCAAAAAATTTCTGGGGTTATGCAGTTGATACAACAATGTATCTACTTAACAGATGTCCTACAAATGGTTTGAATAACAAGACACCAGAAGAAGTATGGAGAGGAGTAATACCAAGTGTAAGAATCTAAGAATTTTTGGGTGCATTGCATATGCACATGTGCCAAAAGAATTGAGAAAGAAGCTGGATGATAAGAGTGAAAAATATATTCTTGTTGGTTATGGTTCAGTGACTAAAGGATACATGTTATATAACCCAAAAACTATAAAGATAGTTATAAGTAGAGATGTGATATTTGATGAAGATTCACAATGGAATTGGAATAATGTATCAAAAATCAATGTTGATCCTCATAACAATGGATCAACAATGGATGTTGATCCACATAATATTGGATCAACAAGCTAGGAATGTTAATCCACCTGCTGCTGTCAGAACAGTTCCAATTGTAGTTGAGGAAGAAGTGCAAGCTCAATACAATGTTGAAGAACAACATGAAGAAGCAAGAACTGAAGCAATAACACAACAAGAAATTACAAGACCAAGAAGAAAATATATCATACCTGCTAGGTTGAATGATTATATTGTATCAAGAGATGATGAAGATATTGATGATGAAGTAGTGAATTTTGCACTATTTGGAGATTGTGATCTTGTAGCTTATGAAGAAGCTTCTAAAAAACAAGGTTGGATTCAAGTCATTAATGAAGAATTAGAGTCAATTGAGAAGAATAATACTTGGGAACTAACAACACTTCCACCAGGTAAGAAACCTATTGGTGTTAAATGGGTTTACAAAACAAAATACAAGTCAAATGGTGAAATAGAAAGACTGAAAGCAAGGTTAGTATCTAAGGGTTATAGACAAAGGAAAGGAGTTGATTATTCAGAAGTATTTGCACCAGTTGCAAGACTTGATACAGTAAGGATGATCATTGCTTTAGCTGCACAAAAGCATTGGAAGATATTTCAGATGGATGTGAAGTCAGCATTCTTGAATGGAGTATTGGAAGAAGAAGTTTATGTAGAGCAACCAGCTGGCTATATTATGGAAGGGAAGGAGAATGAAGTATACAAGCTAAACAAAGCTTTGTATGGTTTAAAACAAGCACCAAGAGCTTGGCATACAAGAATAGATTCTTATTTTCTTAAAAAAGGATTTACAACATGTCCACATGAGCATACTCTATATTTGAAAGTTGATACTCTTGGCAATCATATTATAGTATGTTTGTATGTGGATGATCTCATATTTACTGGAAATAGTTCTGAGATGATTAATGAATTCAGGGAGGATATGGTGAAGGAGTTTGAAATGACAGATCTTGGTTTGATGTCATATTTTCTTGGTATTGAAGTACAACAAACTGAAAGAGGAATTTTTATTAATCAACAAAGGTTTGTTGAAGGAATTTTGAAGCTTTTAAAGATGGATAATTGTAATCCAATTTTAACACTAGTAGAAGAGAGATTGAAGTTAACAAAAGATGGATCAGGAGAGCTTGTGAATTCAACAGAATTTAAAGGTCTTGTTGGATGTTTGAGATATTTGACTGCTACAAGACCTGATATCATGTATGCAGTTGGGTTGGTTAGTAGGTTCATGGAATCTCCTAGACAATCAAATTTACAAGATGCAAAACGTATTCTGAAGTATGTAAAAGGAACAACAAGCATGGGAATCTTCTATACTGTTTCAGAAGATCCAAAGTTGGTTGGATTTACTGATAGTGATTGGTCTAGAGATACAGAAGGAAGAAGAAGTACATCAGGTTATGGATTTCAGTTGGGAACTGGTTTTCTCTCTTGGTCATCTAAGAAGCAACAAGTTGTTGCATTATCTACAGCAGAAGCTGAGTATATAGTTGTTAGCAACTGTGCTACACAGGCCGCATGATTAAAAATGATGCTGAAATCATTATTTCAAGAACAAACAACACCAACAACAATAGTTTGTGATAATAAGTCGACGATATCACTAACTAAGAATCATGTGCTTCATGGGAGAAGTAAACACATTGATATTAAGTATCATTACATCAGAGAGCTTGTCAGTAACAAGGAGATAGCTGTGGAGTTTGTTGAAAGTGAAGAACAAGTGGCTGATATTTTCACCAAGTCTTTGAAGTCTAACACTTTCATTTACTTGCGTGGAAATCTAGGAATGATTAGCAAAGAGTATCTTGGTTTAAGGGAGGATATTGAAGAATAAACCAAGATACTATGAAGAAGACAGAAGGGATCAACAAGTGTTGTTGATACAAGTAGTATGGATCAACTATGAGAGTTGACAGAATGAGGTTGGATCAACTGGTACAGTTGACACGATGTGAATGGATCAACAAGTACTGTTGGTACGGTGGTACGGTATTTAGAAGTTTACTTGGGTTGCAAGTATTATTGTTTTTAAGAGTTTGTTTCCGTGAGAATTGTCTAGAAGTTTCTTTGTTAGATTTTGATTATGATAGGAAAGTCTTTTTACTTGAGAGTCAAGTTTGTTAGTCATATAAATAGGATGTTGAGCCATGAGTCGAAATACATCAATTAAGAGAAGTTTGTTTGAGTTTAGTTTTGTCTTCTTTCATTAATTCTTTGATACCATATTTTCTACACTCTACTTATAGCTAAGTATCGGACTAGGATAGTAAGTGTAGTTGAGCTCTAGACCAGGGGCGGAGCCAGGATTTTGGGTGAGGGGGTGCAAGAAGAAAAGGACCTTAAAACAAAAAAAAAACAAAAAAAGAGAGAGAAAGAAATCCATTGCAAATGAAAGAAATTACTCAAGTACTTAAACAAATGTTGTAACTAGGGAAAAAATAAGTGCAAATACTAGAATTAGAATTTGAGGGAAAAAATAAGTGCAAATACTAGAATTAGAATTTGAGTGAGAGATCTTGAGGTTGGTGAGGGGCTAAAGCAACAATGAGGGTTATATGTTCATACTATAACGAGAATTAATTTTAAAGCAAAGGGGGTTTGACCTCAGATAAGAAAAGAAGATTCAAAGCAAATGAAATTGAGGTAATATGAACCAGAAATAGAAAGAGTAAAATTGAGATATTTGGATAAAGAATGAAGGTTATGACTTGAGAACAGTGCGTGCCAAAGCTAATACTTAGTACCAATGTCCATTTTCTTGCCAAAGCAAAAAGATTTGTCTCCACATTTCAACTGTACCCAAGACCAGTATCAAGTTGTATGTTCTCCAAGATTTGGTAGTTGACATAGGCCTGAACTTTGGAGAAATGACTTTGAGCAAAAGGCTTGCGTTTGAGAACCTGTAAAAATGAAAGTGAGAAGACAAACAAAAACTGTAGGAATAGAGACAGAGAAAGTGGTGTTAATAAGACATGTACATCCAAAAAAAACTAATTGGAGACAAAATGAGATAGAGCAACGTAAAATTAAGAAAATAAAATGTCTCGTGAATTTATTAGGAAAAATTGGGAAAATGCCCCAATATAGAGTGCAATGTTGGAAAACTGATCCAACGTTAAAAGTAGTTGGAAAAATGCCCCAACGTTAGAAAACTTAGTTAAGTCCACATGTGCGAGCTCACACACGTGAAAAAAAGACAAAGAATGACGAAAAAACCTAAACCCCATGACCCTAAACCTTAAACCCTGATCCCTGAATTTACACCCAGAATCCTGAATTCTAAAGGGTGTATTTGTCTTTTTTTTTTTCGCGTGTGTGAGCTCACACATGTGGACTTACTTGATTTTTCTAATTTTGGGGCATTTTTCCAACTATATTTAACGTTGGGGCAGTTTTCCACAATTGCATCATGTATTGGGGCATTTTCCCAATTTTCCCAATTTAGAATACGTATATGGGATAATCGGAGAAACGAAGAAGGGGAAGTTAACATTAACAAGTTGGTTGCTTTTCCGTTGGGCTTTTATGGGGGTGCAAATAATGGTATTTCTTTCTTTTTTGGGCTTCAAAATTTAACACTCAGTAGAAATTTTGAGAATCAAGGGGGTGCAATTGCCAACCCTTGCATGGGGCTGCCTCTGCCCCTGCTCTGGACTCCACGACATTCATCACGCAAAGACGAAGAACTACTCAAGGAACTGGTGGATCTTCATCGACAAAAAGGTATGTGGAGACTTGAACTTATCTATCACTCAAAAGTCTATCTATTTTATCTCCTATCTTGAGACAAAAGTCGTATTGCTATATAGACTTCGATTATACACATTTGCTATTTCGAGCCGAGTTTATCTCGCTTATCTATTTCTCGAAATATGTGTCGGTAAGATTTCGCTTTGGCCAAGTTCGTCTTTACTCGTGACGGAAGTCATGTTGATTGTTTCAATCTCTTGAAAATCGCTTTGATGAAAAATAGTGTGTGAATAACCACTATATAACATCCTCTAAGAATGTTTCAATGATTGAAATGAGAGTTTAGAATATATAACCTTGAATGGATATAAACATTGTATGTCAACTCATACTTGTGTAAGTTCAAAATCCTTGAACCAAAGTATGCGTACTTTACTGGTTTAGGATGTCCGGAGCTAAGTCCGCGTACCGGTACGCCTTTTGACGGAAGTTCACATCCCGTGAATTTATGCTGGAGTTTGTGAACTAAAAACAAGCTCAATCCGGGTACTTAAGTATGCGTACCGTTATGCGTACTTAAGTGGGTTATTTTCTAAAAACGGTTTATTCGTGAACTAATACATATATAAACTAAGGAATGTAATCTTTGCAAACCGTGGTTGTAATGTTCATGAATCGATTCGAGTGAATCAAAATCGTTTTTGCTTCAATTGTGTCTAATATACTTCTATGGGATCTAAGCAATTGAATAACTCTCTAACTAGTTCTTTTGAGTCATTTGAACTAGTTATGGTGAAGATGAATAAGGATGATATGAAAGTGCTCATATGGCTAACCATTGGTTAACTATTGTTGAACCAACTAAGTGTACACGTTAAGAACGGTTCCTCAAACCTAATTGAAGTTACATTTCATTTGTGTATAACAAGCTAAGTTCGATGTAACGGTTGAAAGATAATAGCTTGAATCTAATCAGGTTTTCATCTAACGGTGAATATTGAATGCTTTGTTACCAAGGTAACTTAGATTGCAAACCCTGATTTGGAGACTATATAAAGGAGAACTCTAGCAACTGGGAAACCTAATCCCCACACCTCTTGTGTGATACTAGTTGTATAAGCTAGAGTTGATTCTCCTTTAACCTTAGGTTTCTATCGAGACCCTGTAAGTTAACGACTTAAAGACTTCATTGGGATTGTGAAGCCAGACCCAACCATTTTCTCTGTAGTTGCGTGATCTGATCTTGTTGTTTCTATCGTACATGAGTACAATCGTAAGATTGGCTTGAGATTAATTTCTCCGATAGTTAAGATATAAAAGTAGTCACAAACACCTTCGTCTCATCGTATGTGATTCCATAATATCTTGTTTCGCTAGTCGATTAATATTAGTGTGAGGTGATTGATATTTCTAGGCTGTTCTTCGGGAATATAAGTCCGGTATATCAATTGGTTCCTGTTCACCTTGATCTATCAAAAGACGGAACAAAACTCGTAGGTATTATGTAGGAGACAGATTTATTTATTCATGTAGACTTTTCTGTGCGATACATATTTGTTTATTAAAGTCTTTGACTTTGGGTCGTAGCAACTCTTAGTTGTGGGTGAGATCAGCTAAGGGAATCAAGTGCATAGTATCCTGCTGGGATCAGAGACGTAAGGAGCGCAACTGTACCTTGAATCAGTGTGAGATTGATTAGGGTTCAACTACAGTCCATACCGAAGTTAGTGTGTAGTAGGCTAGTATCTATAGCGGCTTAATACATTGTGTGTTCAATCTGGACTAGGTACGGGGTTTTTCTGCATTTGCGGTTTCCTCGTTAACAAAACTTTTGGTGTCCGTGTTATTTCTTTTCCGCATTATATTTTAATATCACAGGTTATGCGTTGTATCGGTCAATTCGTAAATTCAACCTTTGGTTGTAGATTGAAATTGATTGATCCTTGAACATTGGTCTTTGGTACCGTCCAAGTTATTTCTCTTGTA
The DNA here is from genome assembly GCF_003573695.1 of Papaver somniferum. NCBI lineage: Eukaryota > Viridiplantae > Streptophyta > Magnoliopsida > Ranunculales > Papaveraceae > Papaver > Papaver somniferum. The sequence goes on along the minus strand of NC_039360.1, from coordinate 142,825,725 downwards.
TTCAATCAGACTCACAGATTTCTATTTGTTTGAGTTGGGATTGAATCGAGAAATTGATATATAACTCTTTGATATGATTTTTATTAAGATTGAGTCTGACTGTCTAGTTGATTCTCTTAAAAGTTTATTGGAGTTAGTCCATACAGATTGCTAAGCGAAATATTGGGTGAGGTTGTTAGACCCCCGCTTTTCCAATTGGTATCAGAGCAGGCAAACACTATAAACCTGATAAGTTTGTGTTTGACTGATCCCTAAAGTCTATCCTCATGGGAAATTTCATTGGGAAACTTGCTCTTGGGATCTGTAGCGCATGCCAAGATTCCTTAAAGATTGTTCAGAGATTATTATGGTCTAGTGGTTTGGCTTCTCATGATAATATCATTCCATCTAAGATCTTGGAAAACTTAGATGATGAGAAACAATCTAGAGGAAAATTTAAAAGACCCACTAAGAAAGGAAGATTGAGAAAACTTTCTTTATGCTCAAAGATATGGAATCTTACTAGATTAATTCTTAATCTTTTTGAAGAATACTGTCGTGATGGATCAATTGACAAAGATCTGTTTAGAGCATTTGAAAACGTTTTTAGATTCTTAGAAAAGATTATTTCAGCTAAGAATAAGAATCACTATGATAAAAGTTCGGTACATGTGTACGAACTAAACATGTTGTCAACTCAAGTGAGTTCAATAAAACAGGATCTCATGTTGTTGATACATGTTTAAGATATCAAAAAAATCTTCTTTCTGGTCATATGAAAAGAAAGTTAAAAAGCCCTATTAACCCTGATTATCATCATTACTATGATTATACCACTGGTACAGTTCACAAATATTAACCGGAAATGGTGCATGAGGGTCTCTCTGCACATCTTGCCACTTGGTAACTTGTCTGGCACTACCCCATTTGTATATATCTTGAGATGGGGCAAGAAACGGTTTGATTTGTTTGAACTTGGGTTAATGTTTTATTTTTTCCTCCTTAGGATGATTGTAGAATAGCTTTCTACTGCATCGTCTTTTCACACGATTGTGTGCTTTCGCGAGTTGCATAACCTTGGTATTCGAACACCTAAGAAATCCTACATTCCTTTTGTAGGTCGCGGTTCATGAATGGGTCCAAGCCCATTCTTGGGTATATAAAATAAGCGGTACGCGTACCTTCTTCTTCCTTCCACCTTGTGCGCGTTCGTGAACGTTTTTAGGGTTTTTTGTGGTTTCTCCATTAATCATCCTTGAAGGTCAAAAGGTGTAAAGGGTTTTCAAGAAACATATCAAGTAAGTCATATCTTCCACTAATCTCTTGATTTTTAAGGTCTCATTAAGGATTTCAAGGTTTCAAAAGAGGGTTCAAAAAACTTGGGTTCTTCATCTTCTTCTAGCATGAAATTACCAATCGATCAAAATTCCATTAGAATTAGATTTGTCAATGATTTTTGTGGGAAGGTTTTTGAAAGAATTTCTTCTAATGGGTTTATTCTAGAAAAAAGTTGGATGTTACTAGTGGGCGTAAAGAGGATTTGATTTGTTTTGAAAAATTCAATCTTGGTAACATCTTTAATGGTCATGGTGAAGGTTTTGATACTCACACAAGAATCTCCTATGCTAACATCCATGATGTTAATATTGATGACATGGAATTGAAAAACATGATAAATAGAAAAAGGATTCTTGTTAATAGAGAGTTAATTTCAAGGATTACCAAAATTCCTTTGGGTAATTTTCGCCTTCCTAGACCATCATATGAAACCATCTCACATGGTCTTTGTGGCAAGAGTGTTGACTGGAATATGGGAAAATTTCCTACCAATAGTCTTTGTCTTCCTTTGATGTCCTTTGGAAAACTTGGTATATCTAACCTTTGTCCCTCCACGATCGAAAATTCTCGTTGGAGTCGTGAGTTTGCGGAGTTGGTCTATTTCCTTGGGTTGGGAACTCAAAGTCTTGACATTTGTGGGTTTATCGTTTTTCAAATGTTGTCAATGACATCTTCCAATAAGAAGTTAGGCTTTCAATGCTTGATTGAGCAAATTTGTCGCACCTTCTCCATTGCTCCGACTGGAAACTCCATTGAAACTCCCAAGTTTGTTTGTCCATGTACCTTCAAACGTATGAAGGAGAATGCTTGCAAGAGACAAAGATGTGACGACCTTGATGACCCATGTGATACTTCCTCCATGAATCTTCTTCATCAAATTCTTAAAGGTGTTAATAAGATTAGTGCCAAGGTAAGGTGTGTGCAAGAACAATTACTTGTGCTTGCTACTAAGTTCCCAGAAATCAAGGACGACATGGATAAGATTCAATCCACTCTTATGGTCTTCGATGATGAAGATGATGATTAGTTTTTCATATTTTATCGGTTTTATTTGGGCTTTAGATTCTCTTTTTTATTATGTCTAGGAAACTTCTTATGAGAATTTATTCTTGTATTGTAAGAAGGATTACTAGGGTTTGGAATACCATTATTGTGATTACACATAGCTATGTCCAAACGTTTTCATCTTCATTGTTTTTAGATTTATTTATTTAGATTCTAAAGTTTGTTTGGAAGATGATTTTTGCAGTATTAATCTTTATGATTTCATATATTGCTACTTGTTATGGGATATGTGTTTTTGTGTCCGTGAACTATGAATGTCCCATACGTGGTCAAAAGTTAAGTCCTCCATATGTCGATATGCAAGTATTGATAAAACAATGAATAAACTGTTGACAAACAAAATATAAGCCTATTATGTCATTATGCAAATATTGATGGAATATAGGATGAGCTTTTGTTAACAAAGATTAAGTCTATTATATGTCGTTATGCAAATAGTGATGAAGAATAGAATGAATCTTTGTTTATTCCGCAATAGTGATCTTCCCTGATCCACATTTTTATGTATATACCGTGCGGCTCCGTAAGTTTTCTTATGTGATCATTTCTGATTAAATTAATCATGGGTTCTCTTGTGGTTAATTTAATTGAGATTTTTTGGATACAAATTCATATTCTTATGTGATTTGCTAATGTCCAAATAAATCCTTCTTTTCTTGTGAAAGTAATGTCGCTCTTGTTGTTCTTTCGGGAATGACATTTTATGGGGGAGAGTTATTAATTGAACTTGTGCTTAATTGCCAAATCTTTGTGGGGAGTGCGGCTGTGGAATATTATATGGGTTATCTTGTATCTTCATAAACTCTTTGATGAATGCATTTAGTTTCGGCTATATGATTGCATCTAAAAATTTGATATGTACTTTCATTTGGTCATGAAGTGTCTCTATGCAAATTTCATTAGGATCCCACTAGTTTTCGTACCTTTGCCAATTTTATTGACAAAAAGGGGGAGAATTAATGTATAGTTCACACTACAAATACATATGGTTTCGAATCATTATGTAAGGGGGAGTGGTTTTCATGTGGGATGAAGTATTGACCAGGGGGGTGATACATATCACCATAGTATTATTGTCGAAGTTGTGATACAATTGAACTTTCATGTTGTAATGATGCTATGATACTGCGTAACAATGATTGAGAGTTTTTGTTTTCTCATTGTTATGGATACGGATCTTCAACAACGGTGATGCTGATTTGAAATTGTTATCGTAGCCGCCCGTGGTAATCCTTACTCTTGTGGCCGTTTCCACGTGATGGCCTGGCTATGGTTCCTTTGGCGTGGTTATGGCACCATTTGCACAAAACGTCGATACTCCACTGCCACATGCCGCATGCACTAATTAGGGATTTGGCACGCCAAACCCTAATTTAGGCAAAGTTGCTATGCCAACCAAGCCAAGTAATGTTTCCCAGAGCATTGGGATTGATGTGGCAACATGGCCAATGTTGCCGGAGCCATATTTGGGTCTAACACCAATATGCCAAAACAGTTGCCACGGCTACGCCACTGGCATGTTGCTATGCCATGGCTACGCCAGGCGCCACTTTGCTATACAACAAGATATGGCCATAATCAATGGCCATCCTTCCTCATGAGATGCAATCTCAGCCATCAAAGTTCTCCACAGAACTGACAGACTTGTGGCAAGTTTCAGGCGACCAACCGCTTAAATCTCATGGCCATGGCTACGCCAGGTGCCACTTATACCACCGTGCCACTTGCATACACCAAAAACGCCATTGTTCCATTACCAAGCCCCAACAGAAGGTAGCCATGATCAACGTCTACCCTTCCTCACGAGATGTAATCTCAGCTATCCAAGTTCGCCACCGAACTGAAAAACTTGTGACAAGTTTTAGGCGACCATCCAAGACGTGCCTAATAGCATCACATGTTATTTTCCTGTGGCAAGACTTTTGACTTGCCGCACATAGCAACCTGCTACACGTTTTCCACGAAAACACTCGAGACATCAAACATGTCACAAACTGGGGGATACTCATCAGGGTATTGGTCTGGCGGTTTACAGCGTGCGGCGTGCAATATGCCCGTTATAAGAAAATACCATGAAGCGGGACAATTAATGGCGGCAACAAGTAACGGATGTAAACGGATCCACTTCCTTCATCATGGAAGCATGTGTTTCTGACGGTTATGCGTTACTCCACTCTTCCATCATCCAATCGTTCCCACTTCCTACGAGACCAGTGTACGCTTCAATATGACTTGTATAAATAAGCTTCACCTATTTCCACCAAACAACAAGTTTTTGGTCGGTAACAACATAATATCCAGAAATCACCAAGAACTGATAGCTTTTCACTCTGCAAGCCAGTTCCACTTTCTGATACAAGTCATAAAACAAGCCACATCTTCAGAATTAACCATTATGGTCTTAACACTCTCTTCTCTTCCCTCCCTAAGACCAACCCTTCTCCTTCACTTTGTGACCGAAGCAAGCCTGGAACGGCCATTTCTTGGTTTAGGCCAGGATTGTACAAATTGATCTCTCGAATCAAAAGTACTCCCGTGCAGTGCATTGTTTAGGGCCTAGACTCGTTTCTTATCCACACACACGAAATTACCAAAACCGGCTGAAAAGTATTCACCCACAAACAACAAGTATCGTAAAAAAAATCAAGAATATGCAGGAGAAAATTATATTGATGTTAGCTTATTGCCGAGGATTCGGGAGATTCCTGACCATTATACAGTTGGCGACAAATTTGTGGCCAACTCTGGAAGTGGTCTGATAGGGTGTAGAATACACCATATTTAATATCTATTGGTTATGCTTTCTTTGTTACTTTTCGTGTGAATTATGTATTTTACGAGTGTTTTTGAGTTATTAGGTACTACGGAGTCGCACGGAGGAAAAGAAGAAGAAACCATTCAATTTGGGCCAAAAAGGGTAAAAAGCCATTTCATACGCCAATAATATTGAAAGCTGAGTCAAGGTTAAGTGGCAACTCTGAGTATTAGAAATATCATGTTGATGTTAAGGGGTGGCCACATGTTATAGGGTATCCAACTGGGTGTCCCCTAGCCTATGTAGTGGGTGCAATTTAGCCATCCCAATTTTAAAAGGGGAACTTAGGCGCAAGCCCAAAAAAAAAAAAATCTTACCGCCAGGCCCAAAATTAATTTCTGATACAGTCGCACCCATAATTATTTAAAAATATTTAAAACGTACTGAAAGACTCTATTACCCTTCATCGTTTTTGGGCATAATTTTTTTCTTCTACGTCGGTTTCTTTCCCTATTCCTCCATTAATCTCTGTAACGGATCTGCAAAGACTTTTTCTCCATCATTTAAAGAAATAAATCATTTAAAATCGATGATTCAAAGAAGTAAATCATTTTTGACTAAACCCTAGAATACATTTCAACAAAAATGGATGAAACAGACGAAGAAGAAAAAATCAAGTAGAAGAAACAGAAAAAAAGTTATGCAGCTAAATTTTCCCTTATATTGTCTTATGCACTAAACAAAATGATGCAGAAGACATTATGCACGTGCATAAAAATCCATAAATCAGAAAAGTGAAAAAAGTAATGCATAAGACAATATGCAGCTAAAAAAAAATAATGCATAATGTCTTATGCATCTAAAAAAACTGATGCATAACCAGAAAAAGTGAGAAAAGTAATGCATAAGACATTATGCAGCTAAAACAAAATAATGCATAATGTCTTATGCATCTAAAAAAAACTGATGCATAACCAGAAAAGTGAAAAAAAGTAATGCATAAGACATTATGCAGCTAAAACGAAATAATGCATAATGTCTTATGCATCTAAACAAAACTGATGCATAACCAGAAAAATGAAAAAAGTAATGCATAAGACATTATGCAGCTAAAACAAAATAATGCATAATGTATTATGCATCTAAAAAAAACTGATGCATAACCAGAAAAGTGAAAAAAAGTAATGCATAAGACATTATGCAGCTAAAACGAAATAATGCATAATGTCTTATGCATCTAAACAAAACTGATGCATAACCAGAAAAATGAAAAAAGTAATGCATAAGACATTATGCAGCTAAAACAAAAATAATGCATAATTTTTTTTGCAGAAATAATAATGGCATAATGTCTTATGCACTAAACAAAATGATGCAGAAGACATTATGCACGTGCATAAAAATCCATAAATCAGAAAAGTGAAAAAAGTAATGCATAAGACAATATACATCTAAAACAAAATAATGCATAATGTCTTATGCATCTAAAAAAAAACTGATGCATAACCAGAAAAGTGAGAAAAGTAATGCATAAGACATTATGCAGCTAAAACAAAATAATGCATAATGTCTTATGCATCTAAAAAAAAACTGATGCATAACCAGAAAAGTGAAAAAAAGTAATGCATAAGACATTATGCAGCTAAAACAAAAAAAATAATGCATAATGTATTATGCATCTAAAAAAAACTGATGCATAACCAGAAAAGTGAAAAAGTAATGCATAAGACATTATGCAGCTAAAACAAAATAATGCATAATGTCTTATGCATCTAAACAAAACTGACGCATAACCAGAAAAGTGAAAAAGTAATGCATAAGACATTATGCAGCTAAAACAAAATAATGCATAATGTCTTATGCATCTAAACAAAACTGATGTTATGCATAAGACATTATGCATAACATCTTTAATTCAAATTTAATCATAAATTTCCGATTGAGATCAAAAACATGGAGACAAATAAGGTATGAAAATTTCCAATTCAGTTGATATCGAAATACTGCAACACACTTCTTACCCTTTTCAACTTCAATTTTAATTTCTTTTTACTTCTCGAATAATCAAAGACAACAGAAACCCAAAATCTCCATATAAACAGAAACCCTAGTTTTATTGAGAAGATTATTCAGAAAAGGATTTGGGAAAAGATTTGGCAAAGGGAAAAATCCAAATGTTAAAAACGAAGAATCGGAGTTCACCATTGTTTTCTTCTCGCTTCTCTCTGTTCGTCGCTCGAAGAAAAGGGTAGTTTGGCCTTTTAAAAACTGAGAAGCAGAATTTCATAAATTATGGGTATGCTACGAATTTTTGACGGGAAAATGGGTGCGCGCCTGAACTTTTTTGTCCGTGGGTTTGACAGTGGAAAAATCTGGGAGAATGGGTCTCCCTATAGTTTTCACTTATTAAAACCCTAAACTCGAGAGACCCTCTCAATCATTCATTACAACTGAAATTGGGAAAAGAAATGCAGCAGCTGCTGCTATTATTACCGAAACCAGATCGAGAATTGATGAGACGGGAAGGGTTTTGATCAAGAACAATAGAGAAGAAATTGATGCTTCTGATTTCGGAAAAAAGGAGATGAAGGTTAGGGTTTAATCGACGAAATGTTGTTGTTGCTAGTTAAATCGATGCTGCTGATGAAAATTAAGAATGGGTGTTGTCTGCTGTGAATTCATATGAAGAACAAGGAAGAACTGGTGATGATTGTTACCGTCGAAGTACAAGAAGAACTGATGGGTTTCTTGAACTGGATTTTGAGATCAACAGAGAGATAGGTTTTTGTAATTGAAAGCAATGATGCTGTTGGTTCGAGAGATGAACTCAGATGGGGATTGGAGTTTACAGTATTGAGAGAGCTACTGGGAAATTGAAGTTGTTGTTGATTAAATCAAGATATGGCCGTGAATTGAGAGCTGAATTAGGATTATACGATCTCATGAAAGAAATTAGGGTTTGTATGGAACTGGATATGTTGGGAATGAATCTGGTGGTTGCAGAAATGGGGTTGAGAGTGATTTTGAGATTGTACTCTAATGGGTTGTGATGATTCTGTATTTCAGGTGGAGATGATATGTTCTTGGTGATAGATGGAAGAGATGGAGATGTTGCTTCAAGGAACTGGAATGGGCTGAGATTGCAGTACGTGAACTGAAAATAGGAGATGGAATTGGCTTGGTTTGAATGCTAGCCAGGGAAGAGCTACAATTGATAGAATTGCAGTCAGCTGAGAAATGGTGGTTATAAACATTGCAGGTGCATTGGCAGTCAAGAAGTTACAACTGCAGGTGATGTCGCAAGAACTGTAGAAGAAATTCATGGGTTGCAGGTGAAAGAGAATGGGAGTTGCAGTGGGTTGTGGCAGTGAAGAATGAATGACATATGAACTGTGCTGCCAGGATTGAATCGACGAGAGATTGCAGGTTTTGCAAGAAGCTGTACAACTACATATGGTTGCAGAAGGGGAAGAGGAGATGCTGAGAAACTGAAGCTGCAATTCAGGAAATTGTGCTGCTACTGAGGCTAGAGAAAATGAGGTATGCAGGGAAGAGTATGGCAGATGGTTGGTATTGCAGGTGATGTAGTATTGTCTGAACAAGAAATGCTAAGTAAGGTTGTTACTGATGAAAGTTGCAGCTGAATGATTGAGCATTGTTAGATGTATGCTAGGAATTGCAGGAATGAAGTGTAAATGGCCTGGAATCGGCCGGAGAATGTTCAGAAAACAGTTAGAGCTCGTCCAGAATCGGAGTCCGGCGAGTTAACTCAGCGATCCAAGTGAGCTGACCAGGTAACAACGCCGTTAGGAAGACTGTTAAAGATGACGGCGACTTCAGAAGACCGTTAGCTCGACCCAGTTAGCCAGCGGCAGACTTCAGGTAGCCGGTGATGATATATTCCGGCAAGCGACACCAGTTTACCGGCGAACCACTTTTCACACCGAATTTTTACATGGGTTTTAACGCACTATGGGCTTGGTGGACCAGTTGGAGATGGGTTTTGAGAAGACTTAATATTGGAAAGAGTATCCTTTTGGGGAAAAAGCTATAAAAAGGGAAACCCTAGTCTATCTACGGATATCTCTTATATCTTCTACTACTTTGGTTTCTAGGGTTTACAACATGAAAACTTTTCTTTATATTCTCGTGATGAACTCCTTGAACATGAGTAGTTAATATTATTATTGGTTATGGAATAGTTGGATTTCACATAACATGATTTTGGGTTTAATGAATTAGTTTTGTCTCATATTTATCGTTCATGATTCTCTGGAAATATAATTATATGATTGACGTATTATAACATTATTTGATTGTTTGTTTTGTCAAGTTGCAAATTGGTAGAACTTGTAATCACATCTATTGCTAGTTTAGGGTTTATCATCGAGCGATATCCTTGAACACAAGTAGCATAAATATGGTTATAACTTATAGTGATATATACTTGTAATCATATGAGAACCGTGACCTTTGTTCGAATTGTTTGCGCAATGTATTTCAAATGCATTGATTAGCCTAATTTCATGAATCTCAATGCTCCATGGGAATTAAACTTGATTAGCGCAAGGCGTTAGGTTATTATTTTGGTAGAATTCATACTTGCATCGTTTTACATGTATGTGTGATGATAAGAGCAAATTGCGGGATATTCTTTCGACTAGGTATCTTAGGGATTTTGATAATGAGAGATTAAATATCAGTTCTAGTTATTAAGACAAGAACATGTTAGTGAATGAAAACGAAATCCTTGACCAATACTTTCATATATCCGTGAGTTGATTTGTTTGCTTTTATTGTAGTTTACTTTATAAAAATCAGAAAACCCCCTAAGTGTTACTATAAGAAACCATAACATATTGACAACCCAAGACCTCTCTGTGGGAACGATCCTTTCTTACCCTTGCTATATTATATATTTTGAGTAGTGAGAAAGTAATTTATTTTTGACGCATACGACAGAGATCAAATTTGGCGCCGCTGCCGGGGAGGCAGCGGTTGTCATTTGTTTTTGGTTTCTCATTTTTGTCTTTAGTCTTGTTTTTTATTTTATTTTTGTTTTTATTTTCTGGTTTTTAACCTTGTTTTGAGAACTCTTGTTTCAGGTCCAATTACTATGGACGGAGCATATTGGAACAATGGGTACGGTTATCAACCTCAACAACATTATGATAACTATCACCCATGCGGGAATACAATCAAAATCAATCCTTTGGTTATGGTCAATATTCCACGTACCCTTTGAGTTATTCTCATACACATCAACCTTCTTATGGTAGGTATGTAAGTGAGCAACCACAAGGAGGGGAGACTAGTTGTACTCCTATTCATATTTCTTCGAGTTTGGTAGCTGAGATGCAACAATTTATGGTCATCATGGAGTCAGTTCGTAGACAACCAAGCGTGGAACCAATTTCGTCGACCGAATATGCTCATAGTATGTTTCGCCCAATTTCTGATCGTAGTTTTGCTCATTCACCCATTCAAATGGAAGATAATTGGCCTAACAATACTAAAGTAAGTAATTCTACTTTTTCCTTGTCGAACGAGCTTTTCCAACAAATGGAACACTATTTTCAAACTTTGGATGGATCACTCCAAGAGCTTCAAAAAGGTGTTTCCATTTTAAGACAAGGCATTGAAGAATACAAAGAGGACATGCAAAATTCTTCGAAAGACCAATCTTTGGGAAGTGGTAGCCAATCTTATGTTAACTATGATAGTGACGATGATTATGAAAGTACATCGCTTGAACCAATTTATGGTGACATCCCCGAGGAGTGTACAATGGAGTCTTTTTGCGATCAAGGTGAAGATGGAAAGGAATATGATGACACTAGTGTAGCTTACTCGAGCATTGATATTTATAACGATCAAGAACCTATTCAAAAGGTAGAGCTTGAGGATGATGCAATGAGTGTTCTAAAAAAGTTCCTTATGGTAAGACTTGAATCCGCAGTGGAGTATGTACCTTACAACAAAGAGGAGTATGTTGAGAATGAGACCGTTATGACCAATATTGTGGAAGACCCAATTGAGCTTGCAAAGAATTGTAATGAAGATGTTGATGCCGAGATTTTAGTTAAGGCAGAAACGGACGAAGAATGGTTGCTAGGTTTGATAGAGGACCATGATATACAAGAGGTGAATAGTTCACTTGAATTTTTCAAGGATGAAGAGGATTTCGTGCTACAAGAGATTGTGTGAGGTTTGTCTAACCCTTTGCATATTGATTCTTCTCCTTTACCTATTATTGGTTTGAATGTATGTGCTTCGAGAATATTGTTGAATGACTTTATTTCACAATATCCTCCATTAGAGAAACTTGATTCTCATACTATGCAGGTTTTGGAACAAGAAACCGTGGTAGTCCCTGACTTCTATATTCTTTATACACTTCCAAGTGTGAACAAGAATAAGTGTGGAGGAAGCTTTTATCGGTTAATAGCTTCATTTCTATTTTATATTACTAATATTTGTGTGAAGCTAGTGTTTCCAAAACAGGTTCTATGGAAGGATCCCCAACTTTTCAGATTGTTGGTGTATGGGGAATTCGTCTTGCAAGTCGGGCTGACGACTTTAAACCAAGCGCTAAATGGGAGGCAACCCACTGGTTTTGTGTATCTATCTCAATTTTTTTTTTATTTCTCAAGTCTTTTATCTTTATTTTCTTATTTTGGATATTTGCATATCAAAACTCTAATTTTTAGAGATTTTTGAACAATTTAGAATAAACACTAGCCTTTCTAAGTAAATGGAATTTTTTTCTTGACGATGAGGTATATTATTGGCTGAGTTGGGATTAGATGCCAACTAAATAGCTTGTTTAGTGTTTATCCTCTATTGTTCAGAAATAGCTGTGAGTTGGAGTATCCGTTTTTATTATGCATTTAATTTTCTTATTGTGTATATATATCATGTTATGAATTTCCCATCTTGAACTTTACTTTGGATGACTAAATTTTACATTGAGGACAATGTAAAGTTTAAGTGTGGGGGAGTGTTCTTATATAGAGGTTTTAGCCTTGTTAGTTTTCCCTTGTGTTTATAAGAAAAAAAGAAAAGATGATAAACTCCTAAGTCTAGAAACTTGTGCCTTTCACTAATGGAAACATCGTGGTTGTAGGAGTTGAGGAACCCATTAGTAGAGTCTATTCATATGAAAACGAACAAAATATAAAAATAAATAACATGTTAGTTGTCACCATATCTCGGAGTCGTCACCATATCACGTTCTATTTTTATTTTTAAATATTTATCTATTGTTTCTCTAAGTGATTTGGTGAGGCACCAACATCGAATTGTTACCACTGTTAGGATGAAATAGAGTGATTGAGTTACCACAAAAAAAAAAGGAGAGACCAGACCAATTTGACCAAACGATGTAAAAAAATAAAAATAATAATTGACACTTGGATAGCAATATGTGTGTGTTCTCCCTGTCTCCGTCGCCTAAGCAAGCGTGGAATGCAGGATCCATGGGAATTACCATGTAATCTGCTGACAAGAATCATGCGCTTGGATTTAAAAAGATCCAATCATGTTGTCCATTTGAAGAAAAAAAATTGAAAAAGAGAAGAAAAAGAAAAAAAATATTATTATTGTGTTGAATAAAATCGATCACTGGTTCCCTTGTATATGCCATTGAATTGATCTAAAATTAAGTTTGTCGACCGATGGTTCCCTTGTATATGCCAGTTGTGTTGATATTAGAATTCAGACCAGTAGCTCAATCCAATAGGATTTTTAGGTTTGTTTTGGCAGTGACCTTCAGACAGATATGGGAAACACCTTCACCTTAGTCAACAGTCCGCCACCATCTACTTTCTATATCCATCTTCTTAATTTTTTCACGTGATTGTGGTTGATTAGATTCCGAGTATTGTGGTTGTGTTCAACTTTCTGATAAAGCTGTATTACTAATTTATTAATTGGATTTGAAAGTGGGTACTTCCTCTTGTAATCATTGATAGTATGCCAATTAATAAAAAATATTTAGTGCTATTCTTAAATTTTCACAGGTGGCTGGAGTTAGAAATATAGGTTTTGTAGGTATACCTCTTGTAAACCTTCACGAGACTAAAACTCGTCCACTAGGGACACCTAGAGGTTTAAAGGCCTGTTATTCATGCTAGGAGTAACCGTATCCTCGACGAGACGAAGTTGTATGTATGATTTAGAATTACTTTTGTTTGATTTGTTCGAGGACTAGCAAAGTCTAAGTGTGGGGGAATTTGATAGGGTGTAAAATACACCATATTTAACATCTATTGGTTATGTTTTCTTTGTTACTTTTCGTGTGAATTATGTATTTTACGAGTGTTTTTGAGTTATTAGGTACTACAGAGTCGCACGGAGGAGAAGAAGAAGAAACCATTCAATTTGGGCCAAAAAGGGTAAAAAAGCCATTTCATACGCCAATAATATTGGAAGCTGAGTCAAGGTTAAGTGGCAACTCTGAGTATTAGAAACATCCTGCTGATGTTAAGGGGTGGCCACATGTTATAAGGTATCCACTGGGTATGCCCTAGCCTATGTAGTGGGTGCAATTTAGCCATTCCATTATTAAAACCCTAAACTCGAGATACCCTCTCAATCATTCATTACAACTGAAATTGGGAAAAGAAATGCAGCAGCTGCTGCTATTATTACCGAAACCAGATCGAGAATTGATGAGACGGGAAGGGATTTGATCAAGAACAATAGAGAAGAAATTGATGCTGCTGATTTCGGAAAAAAAAAAGATGAAGGTAAGGGTTTAATCGACGAAATGTTGTTGATGCTAGTTCAATCGATTCTGCCGATGAAAATTAAGAATGGGTGTTGTCTGCTGTGAACTCATATGAAGAACAAGGAAGAACTGGTGATGATTGTTACCTTCGAAGTACAAGAAGAATTGATGGGTTTCCTGAACTGGATTTTGAGTTCAACAGAGAGATGGGTTTGTGGAATTGAAAGCAATGATGCTGTTGGTTCGAGAGATGAACTCAGATGGGGATTGGAGTTTACAGTATCGAGAGAGCTACTGGGAAATTGAAGTTGTTGTTGATTAAATCAAGATATGGCCGTGAATTGAGAGCAGAATTAGGATTATACGATCTCTTGGAAGAAATTAGGGTTTGTATGGAACTGGATATGTTGGGAATGAATCTGGTGGTTGCAAAAATGGGGTTGAGAGTGATTTTGAGATTGTACTCAGGAATGGGTTGTGATGATTCTGTATTTCAGGTGGAGATGATATGTTCTTGGTGATAGATGGAAGAGATGGCGACGCTGCTTCAAGGAACTGGAATGGGCTGAGATTGCATTGCGTGAACTGAAAATAGGAGATGGAATTGGCTTGGGAAGGGAAGAGCTACAATTGATGGAATTGCAGTCTGCTGAGAAATGGTGGTTAAGAACATTGCAGGTGCATTGGCAGTCAAGAAGTTACAACTGCAGGTGATGTCGCAAGAACTGTAGAAGAAATTCATGGGTTGCAGGTGAAAGAGAATGGGAGTTGCAGTGGGTTGTGGCAGTGAAGAATGAATGACATATGAGCTGTGCTGCCAGGATTGAATCGTCGAGAGATTGCAGGTTTTGCAAGAAGCTGTACAACTACAGATGGTTGCAGAAGGGGAAGAGGAGATGCTGAGAAACCGAAGCTGCAATTCAGGAAATTTTGCTGCTACTGAGGCTAGAGAAAATGAGGTATGCAGGGAAGAGTACGGCAGATGGTTGGTATTGCAGGTGATGAAGAATTGTCTGAACAAGAAATGCTAAGTAAGGTTGTTACTGATGAAAGTTGCAGCTGAATGATTGAGCATTGTTAGATGTATGCTAGGAATTGCAGGAATGAAGTGTAAATGGCCTGGAATCGGCCGGAGAATGTTCAGAAAACAGTTAGAGCTCGGCCAGAATCGGAGTCCGGCGATCTAACTCAGCGATCCAAGTGAGCTGACCAGGTAACAACGCCGTTAAAAAGACTGTTAAAGATGACGACGACTTCAGAAGACCGTTAGCTTGACCCTGTTAGCCAGCGGCATACTTCAGGTAGCCGGTGATGATGTACTCCGGCCGGCGACACCAGTTTTCCGGCGAACCACTTTTCACACTGAATTTTTACATGGGTTTTAACGCACTATGGGCTTGGTGGACCAATTGGAAATGGGTTTTGAGAAGACCTAATATTGGAAAGAGTATCATTTTGGGGGAAAAGCTATAAAAAGGGAAACCCTAGTCTATCTACGGATATCTCTTATATATTCTACTACTTTGGTTTCTAGGGTTTACAACATGAAAACTTTTTTCTATATTCTTGTGATGAACTCCTTGAACATGATTAGTTAATATTATTATTGGTTATGGAATAGTTGGATTTCACATAACATGATTTTGGGTTTAATGAATTAGTTTTGTCTCATATTTATCGTTCATGATTCTCTTGAAATATAGTTATATGATTGACGTATTATAACATGATTTGATTGTTTTTTGTCAAGTTGCAAATTGGTAGACTTGTATCACATCTATTGCTAGTTTAGGATTTATCATCGAGCGATATCTTTGAACACAAGTAGCAAATATGGTTATATTATAGTGATATATCCTTGTATCATATGAGAACCGTGACCTTTGTTCGAATTGTTTGCGCAATGTATTTCAATGCATTGATTAGCCTAATTTCATGAATCTCAATGCTCCATGGGAATTAACTTGATTAGCGCAAGGCGTTAGGTTACTATTTTGGTAGAATTCATACTTGCATCGTTTTACATGTGTGTGATAGAGCAAATTGCGGGATATTCTTTCGACTAGGTATCTTAGGGATTTTGATAATGAGAGATTAATATCAGTTCTAGTTATTAAGACAAGAACGTTAGTGAATGAAAACGAAATCCTTGACCATACTTTCATATCCGTGATGGATTTGTTTTACTTTTATTTTCTTTTATTATAGTTTACTTTATAAAAATCAGAAAACCCCCCATGTTACTATAAGAAACCAAACATATTGACAACCCAAGACCTCTCTGTGGGAACGATCCTTTCTTACCCTTGCTATTTATATATTTTGAGTAGTGAAAAGTAATTTATTTTGACGCATACGACAACGATCAAATTTGGCGCCGTGCCGGGAGGCAGCGGTTGTCATTTGTTTTTGGTTCTCATTTTTTGTTTTTAGTCTTGTTTTTATTTTATTTTTGTTTTTATTTCTGGTTTAACCTTGTTTTGAGAACTCTTGTTTCAGGTACCAATTACTATGGACGGAGCATATTGGAACAATGGGTACGGTTATCAACCTCAACAACATTATGACAACTATCACCCTTGCGGGGAATACAATCAAAATCAATCCTTTGGTTATGGTCAATATTCCACGTACCCTTTGAGTTATTCTCATACATACAACCTTCTTATGGTAGGTATGTAAGTGAGCAACACAAGGAGGGGAGACTAGTTGTACTCCTATTCATATTTCTTCGAGTTTGGTAGATGAGATGCAACAATTTATGGTCAGCATGGAGTCAGTTTGTAGACAACCAAGCGTGGAACCAATTTCGTCGACCGAATGCTCATAGTATGTTTGGCCCAATTTCTGATCGTAGTTTGATCATTCACCCATTCAAAGGGAAGATAATTGGCCTAACATACTGAAAGTAAGTGATTCTACTTTTTCCTTGTCGAACGAGCTTTTCCAACAAATGGAACACTATTTTCAAAATTGGATGGATCACTCCAAGAGCTTCAAAAAGGGTTTCCATTTTAAGACAAGGCATTGAAGAATACAAAGAGGACATGCAAAATTCTTCGAAAGACCAATCTTTGGGAAGTGGTAGCCAATCTTATGTTAACTATGATAGTGACGATGACTATGAAAGTACATCGCTTGAACCAATTTATGGTGATACATCCCCGAGGAGTGTACAATGGAGTCTTTTTGCGATCAAGGTGAAGATGAAAAGGAATATGATGACACTAGTGTAGCTTACTCGAGCATTGATCTTTATAACGATCAAGAACCTATTCAAAAGGTAGAGCTTGAGGATGATGCAATGAGTGTTCTAAAAAAGTTCCTTATGGTAGACTTGAATCCGCAGTGGAGTATGTACCTTACAACAAAGGAGTATGTTGAGAATGAGACCGTTGACCAATATTGTGGAAGACCCAATTGAGCTTGCAAAGATTGTAATGAAGATGTTGATGCCGAGATTTTAGTTAAGGCAGAAACGGACGAAGCAATGGTTGCGGTTGATAGAGACCATGATATACAAGAGGTGAATAGTTCACTTGAATTTTTCAAGGATGACAGAGGATTTCGTGCTACAAGAGATTGTGTGAGGTTTGTCTAACCCTTTGCATATTGATTCTTCTCCTTTACCTCTTATTGGTTTGAATGTATGTGCTCGAGAATATTGTTGAATGACTTTATTTCACATATCCTCCATTAGAGAAACTTGATTCTCATACTATGCAGGTTTTGGAACAAGAAACCGTGGTAGTCCCTGATTCTATATTCTTTATACACTTCCAAGTGTGAACAAGAATAAGTGTGGAGGAAGCTTTTATCGGTTAATAGCTTCATTTCTATTTTATATTACTAATATTTGTGTGAAGCTAGTGTTTCCAAAACAGGTTCTATGGAAGGATCCCCAACTTTTCAGATTGTTGGTGTATGGGGAATTCGTCTTGCAAGTCGGGCTGACGACTTTAAACCAAGCGCTAAATGGGAGGCAACCCACTGGTTTTGTGTATCTATCTCAATTTTTTTTTTTATTTCTCAAGTCTTTTATCTTTATTTTCTTATTTTGGATATTTGCATATCAAAACTCTAATTTTTAGAGATTTTTGAACAATTTAGAATAAACACTAGCCTTTCTAAGTAGATGGAATTTTTTTCTTGACGATGAGGTATATTATTGGCTGAGTTGGGATTAGATGCCAACTAAATAGCTTGTTTAGTGTTTATCCTCTATTGTTCAGAAATAGCTGTGAGTTGGAGTATCCGTTTTTATTATGCATTTTATTTTCTTATTGTGTATATATATCATGTTATGAATTTCCCATCTTGAACTTTACTTTGGATGACTAAATTTTACATTGAGGACAATGTAAAGTTTAAGTGTGGGGGAGTGTTCTTATATAGAGTTTTTAGCCTTGTTAGTTTTCCCTTGTGTTTATAAGAAAAAAAAAGATGATAAACTCCTAAGTCTAGAAACTTGTGCCTTTCACTAATGGAAACATCGTGGTTGTAGGAGTTGAGGAACCCATTAGTAGAGTCTATTCATATGAAAACGAACAAAATATAAAAATAAATAACATGTTAGTTGTCACCATATCTCGGAGTCGTCACCATATCACGTTCTATTTTTATTTTTTCATATTTATCTATTGTTTCTCTAAGTGATTTGGTGAGGCACCAACATCGAATTGTTATCACTGTTAGGATGAAATAGAGTGATTGAGTTACCACAAAAAAAAAAAAAAGAGAGACCATACCAATTTGACCAAACGATGTAAAAAAATAAAAATAATAATTGACACTTGGATAGCAATATGTGTGTGTTCTCCCTGTCTCCGTCGCCTAAGCAAGCGTGGAATGCAGGATCCATGGGAATTACCATGTAATCTGCTGACAAGAATCATGCGCTTGGATTTAAAAAGATCCAATCATGTTGTCCATTTGAAAAAAAAATTGAAAAAGAAAAAAAAAAGAAAAAAAATATTATTATTGTGTTGAATAAAATCGATCACTGGTTCCCTTGTATATGCCAGTGAATTGATCTAAAATTAAGTTTGTCGACCGACGGTTCCGTTGTATATGCCAGTTGTGTTGATATTAGAATTCAGACCAGTAGCTCAATCCAATAGGATTTTTTAGGTTTGTTTTGGCAGTGACCTTCAGACAGATATGGGAAACACCTTCACCTTAGTCAATAGTCCACCACCATCTACTTTCTATATCCATCTTCTTAATTTTTTCACGTGATTGTGGTTGATTAGATTCCGAGTATTGTGGTTGTGTTCAACTTTCTGATAAAGCTGTATTACTAATTTATGAATTGGATTTGAAAGTGGGTACTTCCTCTTGTAATCATTGATAGTATGCCAATTAATAAAAAATATGTAGTGCTATTCTTAAATTTTCACAGGTGGCTGGAGTTAGAAATATAGGTTTTGTAGGTATACCTCTTGTAAACCTTCACGAGACTAAAACTCGTCCACTAGGGACACCTAGAGGTTTAAAGGCCTGTTATTCATGCTAGGAGTAACCGTATCCTCGACGAGACGAAGTTGTATGTATGATTTAGAATTACTTTTGTTTGATTTGCTCGAGGACTAGCAAAGTCTAAGTGTGGGGGAATTTGATAGGGTGTAAAATACACCATATTTAACATTTATTGGTTATGCTTTCTTTGTTACTTTTCGTGTGAATTATGTATTTTACGAGTGTTTTTGAGTTATTAGGTGCTACGGAGTCGCCCGGAGGAGAAGAAGAAGAAACCATTCAATTTGGGCCAAAAAGGGTAAAAAAGCCATTTCATACGCCAATAATATTGGAAGCTGAGTCAAGGTTAAGTGGCAACTCTGAGTATTAGAAACATCCTGCTGATATTAAGTGGTGGCCACATGTTATAGGGTATCCACTGGGTATCCCCTAGCCTATGTAGTGGGTGAAATTTAGCCATTCCATTATTAAAACCCTAAACTCGAGATACCCTCTCAATCATTCATTACAACTGAAATTGGGAAAAGAATGCAGCAGCTGCTGCTATTATTACCGAAACCAGATCGAGAATTGATGAGACGGGAAGGGATTTGATCAAGAACAATAGAGAAGAAATTGATGCTGCTGATTTCGGAAAAAAAAAGATGAAGGTAAGGGTTTAATCGACGAAATGTTGTTGATGCTTGTTCAATCGATTCTGCCGATGAAAATTAAGAATGGGTGTTGTCTGCTGTGAATTCATATGAAGAACAAGGAAGAACTGGTGATGATTGTTACCGTCGAAGTACAAGAAGAATTGATGGGTTTCTTGAACTGGATTTTGAGTTCAACAGAGAGATGGGTTTGAGGAATTGAAAGCAATGATGTTGTTGGTTCGAGAGATGAACTCAGATGGGGATTGGAGTTTACAGTATCGAGAGAGCTACTGGGAAATTGAAGTTGTTGTTGATTAAATCAAGAGATGGTCGTGAATTGAGAGCAGAATTAGGATTATACGATCTCATGGAAGAAATTAGGGTTTATATGGAACTGAATATGTTGGGAATGAATCTGGTGGTTGCAAAAATGGGGTTGAGAGTGATTTTGAGATTGTACTCAGGAATGGGTTGTGATGATTCTGTATTTCAGGTGGAGATGATATGTTCTTGGTGATAGATGGAAGAGATGGCGACGCTGCTTCAAGGAACTGGAATGGGCTGAGATTGCAGTGCGTGAACTGAAAATAGGAGATGGAATTGGCTTGGAAAGGGAAGATCTACAATTGATGGAATTGCAGTCTGCTGAGAAATGGTGGTTAAGAAAATTGCAGGTGCATTGGCAGTCAAGAAGTTACAACTTCAGGTGATGTCTTAGGAACTGTAGAAGAAATTCATGGGTTGTAGGTGAAAGAGAATGAGAGTTGCAGTGGGCTGTGGCAGTGAAGAATGAATGACATATGAGCTGTGCTTCCAGGATTGAATCGACGAGAGATTGCAGGTTTTGCAAGAAGCTGTAGAACTACAGATGGTTGCAGAAGGGGAAGAGGAGATGCTGATAAACTGAAGCTGCAATTCAGGAAATTGTGCTGCTACTAAGGCTAGATAAAATGAGGTATGCAGGGAAGAGTATGGCAGATGGTTGGTATTGCAGGTGATGAAGTGTTGTCTGAACAGGAAATGCTAAGAAAGGTTGTTACTGATGAAAGTTGCAGCTGAATGATTGAGCATTGTTAGATGTATGCTAGGAATTGCAGGAATGAAGTGTAAATGGCCTGGTATCGGCCGAAGAATGTTCAGAAAACAGTCAGAGCTCGTCCAGAATCGGAGTCCGGGGAGTTAACTCAGCGATCCAAGTGAGCTGACCAGGTAATAACGCCGTTAAGAAGACTGTTAAAGATGACGGAGACTTCAGAAGACCGTTAGCTTGACCCAGTTAGCCAGCGACAGACTTCAGGTAGCCGCTGATGATGTATTCCGACCGGCGACACCAGTTTTCCGGCGAACCACTTTTCACACTGAATTTTCACATGGGTTTTAACGCACTATGGGATTGGTGGACCAATTGGAGATGGGTTTTAAGAAGACCTAATATTAAAAAGAGTATCCTTTTGGGGGAAAAGCTATAAAAAGAGAAACCCCAGTCTATCTACGCATATCTCTTATCTCTTCTACTACTTTGGTTTCTAGGGTTTACAACATGAAAACTTTTCTCTATATTCTTGTGATGAACTCCTTAAACATGAGTAGTTAATATTATTATTGGTTATGGAATAGTTGGATTTCACATAACATGATTTTGGGTTTAATGAATTATTTTTGTCTCATATGTATCGTTCATGATTCTCTGGAAATGTAGTTATATGATTGACGTATTATTAGATGATTTGATTGTTTGTTTTGTCAAGTTACAAATTGGTAGAACTTGTAATCACATCTATTGCTAGTTTAGGGTTTATCATCGAGCAATATCCTTGAACACAAGTAACATAAATATGGTTATAACTTATAGTGATATATCCTTGTAATCATATGAGAACTGTGACCTTTGTTCGAATTGTTTGCGCAATGTATTTCAATTGCATTGATTAGCCTAATTTCATGAATCTTAATGCTCCATGCGAATTGAATTTGATTAGCGCAAGGCGTTAGGTCATTCTTTTGGTAGAATTCATACTTGCATCGTTTTACATGTATGCGTGATGATAAGAGGAAATTGCGGGATATTCTTTCGACTAGGTATCTTAGGGATTTTGTTAATGAGAGATTAAATATCAATTCTAGTTATTAAGACAAGAAAATGTTAGTGAATGAAAACGAAATCCTTGACCAATACTTTCACATATCCGTGAGTTGATTTGTTTACTTTTATTTATTTGCTTTTATTGTAGTTTACTTTATAAAAATTAGAAAACCCCCCAAGTGTTATTATAAGAAACCATAACATTTTGACAACCCAAGACCTCATTGTGAGGACGATCCTTTCTTACCCTTACTATATTATATATTTTGAGTAGTGAGAAAGTAATTTATTTTTGACACATACGACAACGATCATTGTCTGGTTGGTTATATTATGGTTGATATAACTTCGGAGAATATGGATATCAAATTTTATATTCCTGGCGATAGTTATAATGAAGAATTGGCTGGGCAGAAACAAGCAAATGTGCCACTTCAACTAGAACCCTTAATGTGGTTGAGTCTCCTATCGAGCTTGTCAGTAGGACTGTGGGTGATGTTGGTAGCTCGTCTGCTAACGTTGGGGAGGTACCTTCTGCTGCTGGAACCAGCAAAGTGCCCCAATCTGCTTTTGTCACTCGTGCTTCTGATACTGTCACTGAAGTGAGTGCTGGGATTCGTCTTGCCAATTTTGGCACCCTTTTTGTTGTGTTGGCGAATTCTAATTTTGAAAATTTATCTCGGGAAGAGTTTCTTAGGAGAGTCTATCCAACAAATGAAGTGATTTTCGAGAACATGCAGATGGTGGTGAGTATCATAGTACCTATGTTGAGGTTTTCTTTGGACATATTATGTTAGAGCATAGCTCGGTTGAAATCACCAAGCGTTGATATGTCAATTTTGTGTAGTGATTTCACTACAATTGATATACAGAAACAACTTTTGAAAGAATTAAGATGAGAATTGGAAGAATAAGATGAGAAGAAGTTAGGGTTGAGGAGAGAACAGATTCACAGAGAAACAATTTCATTAACTGGTTGAAAACAACAATAGCCACAAGACAAGTATATGGAGGAGACTTGTTCTGCCAGCATGTGGCCCGCACGCCTTACAACTATCTCACTAACCAAACTAAGTAACATGCGACAATTACTAAGGGCACCTCCAACAAACAGGTCATCCCATAACACTCAAGAAAAAGGGACATGATAATTTCCCTCTACTTCACAAGATCCTTGTCCTCAAGGATCAGCTTTGGGAACCATGCTTTCATCAATTGTGTGTCTTCCCAAGTTGCTTCAGTATCAGTCAAACCTTTCCATTTCACCAGCACTTGAGCTATCACTTGCTGATTCTTAACAACATTTCTAGTAGCAATGACCTGGTCTGGTGTCATATGTAGCTGTCCCTTGCCATCAGTTGTGGGTAGAACAGTCTGAGATACAATTCCTGCTCCCAGCTTTGTCTTCAGTTGTGATACATGAAATGTAGGGTAGATTTTAGATCTAACTGGCAGCTTGAGTTGATAAGCCAAAGCTCCTACCTTAGCAGTAATTTGGTATGGACCAAAAAATTTAGCAGCCAGTTTCAGATTTCTTCTCAGCTGCACTGTTGACTGCCTATAAGGCTGTAACCTCAAGTATACCCCATCTCCAACATTGAAGGATCTCTCAGTTCTCTTCTTGTCTGCTTGTTGCTTGATTCTGTGTTGAGCATATTCCAAGGCTTCCTTGAGGACTTGAGCCATTTCTTGCCTCTGTTGTAGATAGTCCTCAACTGCAGCATGGATGCCTGCTTGAGAAGAGAGGATACCAAAATGAGGAGGAGCATATTCATATAGAGCTTCAAATGGATTCAACTTCAAGCTTGTGTGATATGTAGTATTAAACCACCATTCAGCTAAGGGAAACCAAGTGACCCATTTAGTAGGTCTTGAGCTAGTCATACACCTCAGATAAGACTCCAAACAAGCATTGACTCTTTCTGTTTTCCCATCTGTCTGAGGATGGTAAGCAGTACTAAGGTGAAATGAAGTTCCTACCTTTGAAAATAGTACTTGCCAGAAATTACTGATGAATATACTGTCCCTGTCAGACACAATGGACTTGGGCATGCCATGTAATTTGAAGATGGTATCCAAGAATCTAGCAGCTACAAAGGAGGCTGTATATGGGTGGTTGAGTGCAATGAAATGACTGTATTTGGTTAACCTATCTACCACTACCAAACATGACCTCCCTTCCTTCAGACTTTGGCATCCCTGTGATGAAATCCATGCATATGTTCTCCCAAGCTTGGTTTGGAATGGGTAGTGTCCGTTGAAGACCAGCTGGAGAAGTGTTGAAACCCTTATGTTGTTGGTAAACATCACACTCTCTGACATAAGTAAGGATATGTTGTTTCATTCCTGCCCAATAAAAATAAAGTTTTGCTTTTTGATAAGTTTCTTGTCCCCCTGAGTGTCCCCCCACTGGAGATGAGTGCAGGGCTTCTAGAACTGTCCTTCTCAAGTCACCAGTTTGGCCAATATATATTCTTTTCTTATACCTCAAAACCCCTTGCTGGTAAGTAAATTCTCCTGTCTCTTGGCCCTTGGTGGTTAATTCAGGTATCCATTTTTGAGCTAGGTCATCATTACTGTAGTTGTTTTGGATTCCTTGTAACCAAGATGGTTGTACTTGAGTCAGTGCTTGACAAGAGCTATCATCTCCAAATTTCACTCTAGATAGTGCATCAGCTACTAAGTTATCAACTCCCTTTCTGTATTTAAGTTCATAAGTGTAGTCCAGGAGCTTAGAGAGCCACTTCTGTTGTAACACTGAATGAATTCTATGTTCCATAAAGTATTTAATACTCTGGTGGTCTGTGTATATGGTGAACTTATTTCCCAGTAGATAAGTTCTCCATTTTGAGACAGCTAACACAATGTCCATCATTTCCTTTTCATAAGTAGACATAGCCAAGAATCTGCCTCCCATACCTTTGCTAAAGAACGCTATTGGTATCCTTTCTTGCATCAGGGCAGCTCCAACTCCAACATCACAAGCATCTGTTGCCACTTCAAATGGTTTTTAGAAGTATGGTAAGGCCAATACAAGAGTGGTGGTGATTGCTTCCTTTAATCTCTGAAAAGCTGACTCTGCTGACTCACTCCACTGAAATTGGTTCTTCTTAAGTAACTCAGTTAAAGGCTTGCAAATGAGACCATAATCCTTAACAAATTTCATGTAGTACCCTGTAAGACCCAAAAACCCTCTGAGATCTCTAAGAGTGGTTGGTACTGGCCACCTTACCATTCAAGCAATCTTCTCAGGGTCAGCTGCTACTCCTTCACCAGATATGATATGCCCTAAATAGTCAATCTGTGATTGCCCAAAGGAACATTTGCTCAGCTTGGCAAATAAGGAATGCTGCTTGAGTAACTCTAAGGTAATGGTTAAGTGTTTAATGTGAGTTTCCATATTAGGGCTATAGATGAGGATATCATCAAAGAACACTAGGATGAATTTCCTTAAATAAGGTTGAAATATATCATTCATCAAAGTTTGAAAACTGGCTGGGGCATTTGTAAGCCCAAATGGCATTACTAAAAACTCATAGTGCCCCTGGTGAGTTTTGAATGCTGTCTTGTGTATATCAGCTGGAGCAACCCTTATCTGGTGATAACCAGCTCTTAAATCTATCTTATAAAACACCTTTGCACCCTTCACTCATCAAGCAACTCATCAATGACAGGTATTGGGTATTTGTTCTTGATTGTAAGCTCATTGAGCCTCCTATAATCCACACAAAATCTCCAGCTTCCATCTTTTTTCTTGACCAACAGTATTGGGGATGAGAAGGGGCTATGACTGGGCCTGATCACACCAGTAGCTAACATTTCCTGGACTAATTTCTCCACCACATCCTTCTGAATATAAGGGATCCTGTAAGGTTTTTGGTTGGGTGGGGTTGAAAGTGGTTGTAATGGTATATGGTGGTCATGACTTCTGGTGGGGGGTAGGTGAATTGGCTCTTGAAAGATGGGTTTAAAAGAGTCTAAAAGAGGTTGTAAGGAAGGGGGTGTTAAAGCCTGTTTTTCTTCCCCAGTGATGGAGAATAACTGCCCCATTATGCCATGCCTGTGCTTCCTCCTGTACCTTTCATACTCTTTCCCTGTCATGATTGAAATGCCAGCTGACTCAGTAATTCCTTGCAAGACTACATTCTTCCCTTTTGAGCTAAAAGACAATTAACTTCTTGAAGTCAAATTTTACTGGACTGATTCCCTTCATCCAATCAACACCAAGTACCATGTCACACCCTCCTAAAGAAAGTTTTCTCATGTCAAACTGGAAATTATTGCTTTGAATTTCCCACTGAAAGCTTGGACACTTGGAAGAACTTACTAATTTGTTTCCATCTGCCACAACTACTTGGAATTTAGCAGTTGGCTCAACTAGACATCCACTCAATCTTGCAATTTCAGGGTCTAGAAAACTGTGTGTACTTCCACTGTCCACCAGTATGGTGATATGGTGTTTGTTCAGTGTTAAACCATGAATCTTAATGGTGCTTGGGGAAGTATTACCTGACAAGGCATGAACAGATATCTCCACATCCTATTCTACCACTTCTTGTACTAAGGCAGTATTAGAGGGTGAGTCTTCTTCAGACATAATTGGTTCCTCTTCATCAGCTACCAACATAAATAATTGTTGTCTTTCACATTTGTGACCCATCTTGAATTCTTCATCACAATTGTAGCATAATCCCTTATCCTTCCTTGCCTTCATTTCTGCATAAGTGAGTCTTCTTATAGGAGGAAACTTTGGACTAGTAGGAACTGTTCCTCTAGGTGAAGGAGATATAGATTTTGGGATCTACACTGTACTTCTCTGGCTATGTGGAATGTACAAGGGTGGTGGTATATTGATCTTGGAATTCTTGTTGGCACTGTCAAGAAGTAGCTCCTGCATTCTTACCAAGTAGATTGCCTTCTCCAAGGTGTATGGGAAGAACATTTGCACTGCAATCCTCAATTCTTCCTTCAGCCCACTAATAAAGCTTGAGGTGAAGTATTCTTCAGTAAGGTGCATGTTCTTAGCCAACATTAGTGCTTTGAGTTCCTCAAATATTTCTTGGTACTCAGACACAGTACCAGCTTGGCTCAGTTTATTAAACTCCCCAACTATGTCATCATGTCCCAACTCTTGGAAACGAGAACAAATATCCCTCATAAATGTTTCCCACCTAATGACATTCTTTCCTACTTGGTAATCCTGAAACCATACATCTGATTTTCCTTCTAAATACATATAATCTACATGTACCTTTTGTTCCTCATTCATTTGATGCAATTGAAAATATTTGGTACACTTCCGGACCCAAGATATAGGATTAACCCCATCAAATTTAGGAAAATCAACCTTAAGCTTATGTGTATGACCAAAATTAGAATTCTCACCATTTAGCAGAGGACCAACAGTTTGCTCCTGGGTGTTATGAACCACCGGATTGTTGAGGATTGGTCCCCCAGTTCGATTGGATTGTTCCTTGAATTCCTCCATTAACTTCCTAGATTCCGTTTTAAACAGATCCATCATAGTTGTGAGCAGCATCAGAGAAGGAGAATCTTGCTTTGCTTTGATTTCTAACATCTCCTTTGCCAGATTCTTATTAGATTGTATGACTGAGGTTAGCCGTTTAGTAAGAGCTTCAAATTCAGTTTTACTCACCGTTGTTGTATATCACTCAAAATCGAGTGCTCTGATACCACTTGTAGTGATTTCACTATAATTGATATAAAGAAACAACTCTTGAAAGAGTTAAGATGAGAATTGGAAGAATAAGATGAGAAGAACTTAGGGTTGAGGAGAGAACAGATTCACAGAGAAACAATTTCATTAACTGGTTGAAAACAACAATAGCCACAAGACAAGTATATGGAGGAGACTTGTTCTACCACCGTGTGGCCCGCACGCCTTACAACTATCTCACTAACCAAACTAAGTAACATACGCCAATTACTAAGGGCACCTCCAACAAACAGGTCATCCCATAACACTCAAGAACAAGGGACATGACATTTTGGTTGTCATATTTTAGTATCAAAACTCATATGGAGTCGCTTGATTAAATACTATAGTCAACTTCGTTTAGGTTGAACTAGAAAGTCTAGGAATGTTGAGACATACAAGTATTACTCCGAAGACCTGAAGAATGAGCAGAAGTAACGACTACAAAGACGACATCATCCTTCCACTTGAGGTTAGTTATATTGACGTGAACTTGTTTCATTCCTAATGTATCTTTCAAGCCGTGCTATATTGAAAAAATAACATGCGAAGCTTTATATGTTGTATTAACGCTTATCTTTTGAACTTCGTAGATATGCCATCGACATAATTTTTTATATAATTTTATGATTATGTGTATGGGTGTATGGTGAAGATTTCATCATAGGAAACAATGTTTTACATTTGTTTAAAGGAAGTAAGTTTGTGATCTTGTTTCATGAATCAAAAGGGAAATCAATAGGTATATTGGTCCGGCTATTCATTGCATATTTTTTGCATGACCAATATGTGTGAGTTGGTAGAACCGATCTTAACTCAGTTTATGTATCTTGGTAAAACCGATCATAATACCTAGACTTATGATTTTGTATGATCGGTTATGGTAATTGGTGTAACCGATCCTAAGTAATTGTTAGGGCACTGCTCGGTCGAACTCGCAACCGTTGCTATTTCAAGCTTGTTTGTCAAGTTTATGTGTCAAAACTATAAGTCTTGATTTCTAGTCTACTTATAGCTATGTCTCGGATTAGGATAAAATGTGTAGTTGAGCTTTAGACTTCACGACGTTCATCGATTGAAAACGAAGATCTACTAAGGGGAGCTTGGAGAAACTTCATCGACAAAAGGTATGTGGATACTTAAACTCATTTATCACTCAGAAGTGTATTATATTCTATCTCCTATTGAGAATAAGTCGTATAGCTATATAGACTTTAATATTATACACATTTGATATTTCGAGCTGAGTTTAACTCGCTTATATCTTTCTCGAAATATGTATCGGAAAGCTTTTTGCTTTAACCACGTTCATCATTATTCTTGACGAGTTTAGTTGGAAACAATTTATTTGTTGGAAACTAAATTATGAGTCAAAAGATGATCATGTGAAAATCGGCTTGTAACATCTTACATGATTTGTGTGAGACAGTCATTTGATGTAGACTCAGAATGTTTCGTATTGATCATTTGATCACTTGAAAATTACTTATAACCTAATAGTTTTTTTGAGACAGCTATCGTCTTCTAAGGATGTTTCAATGACTGAAATAGGAGTTCAGAACAATTGATCATTGTCTGGATATACCACAGTATGCATATCCGTATGCAAACTGTTGTAAGAATAATTCAGGTCTAGGAACCAAGTATGCATATCCGTACGCAAACGGTTTTAACTGTCAAAGTCCGGGAACTAAGTTTGCGTACCCGTTTGGAAACTGTTTCACCTAAATGCGGCCTGGAACGATAGTATGCGTACCCGTTTGCGAACTGTCGGAAAAGATCAAAGTCCGGAACTTAAGTTTGCGTACCCGTTTGCAAACTTATGTGGTAAAGTTCTAAAATGGGTGAAGTATGATTTCATACTCATGAACAACTATATTTATAAATTAAGGAATGCAATCTTTGCAAACCGTGGCTAAAATGTTCATGAACTGATTCTTTTGAATCAATCCGATTTTGCTTCAATTGTGTTGTATACTTCTATGAGAATACAAAAAATTGAATAACTCTATGAGTAATACAAGTAGATTCATTTAAATATCATTTGATCTAGAAGTGCTAAGATGAATGTGGCTAATACAAAAGTGTTCATAGGGCTAACTTCGGTTAACAGTTATTGAGCCAACTCAATATACATGTTTAGGTTATCCATATCTAAATGAAGGTATATTTCATTTATGTGTAACAATCTAAGACCATCTAACGGTGGAGAGATATTGCTTTGGTTTTAAGTAAACTTAGCTTGAATCTTAAATAAGGATTTCATCTAGCGGTAAATATTGATTGCTTTGTTTCGAAGCTATCAAACCCTGATTTGAAGACTATATATGGGAGAACTCTAGCAACTGGAAAACCTAATCCCCACACCTCATGTGTGATACTAGTTGCGACTAGAGTTGATTCTCCTTTAACCTAGGTTTTTCCTAAAACCATTATAGGTTAACGACTTAAAGACTTCATTGGGATTCTGAAGCCAAACCCAACTATTTTCTCTATAGTTGCGTGTTCTGATATTACTTGTTCTACTGTATTGAGTACTATCTTCTCTAAGATTTTCTCGAGATTTAACTCCGATAGGTAAGATATAAAAGTAATCACAAAGCTCTTCGTCTCATTCTTTGTGATTCCATAATAACTTGTTCTACTACCATATCGTTAAGTTATTGTGAGGTGATTGATATATCTAGGATGTTCTTTGAGAATGTAAGACCAGGTTATCAATTGGTTCCTGTTCACCTTGATTTATCGAAAGACGGAACAAACTTCGTAGGTATTTCTGTGGGAGACAGAATTATCTATCAGAATATACTTTTCCGTGGGAGACTGATTTGTTTATCAAGTCTTCGACTTTGGGTCGTAGCAACTCTTAGTTGTGGGTGTGATCAGCTAAGGGAATCAAGTGCGTAAAGTCCTGCTAGGATTCATAGGCGTAAAGAACGCGACTGTACCTTAATCAATGTCAGATTGGTTAGGTCTCAACTACATTCCAGTCCGAAGTTAACTTGTAGTAGGCTAGAGTCTATAGCGGCTTAATATATTGTGGTGTTCAAATCAGGACTAGGTCCCCGGGTTTTTCTGCATTTGCGATTTCCTCGTTAACAAAACTTCTGGTGTCTGTGTTATTTCTTTTCCGCAGTATATTTGTTTATATAATTGAAATATCACAGGTTATGAGTAGTTCAATCAATTGGTAAATCCAACATTTGGTTTTTGATTGAAATTGATTGACAATTGAAACATTGGTATTTGGTACCGTTCAAGTTGTTTCTCATAATAATCAGGCTCACGGATTTCTATCTATTTGGTTTGCTGATTACTTTGAGAAACAGAGATATAACTGTTGGATATATTTCCGTGATTGAGTCTGACTGTCTACTTGATTCTGTTGGACTTATATTGGAGTTAATCCATACATATTTCCTAACAAAATATTGGGTGTGATTGTTAGACCCCCGCTTTTTCAATTGGTATCAGAGAAGGCAAACACGTTTAATACCTCATAAGTATGTGTTTGTAGCTATCTGACTCTATGAACAGAAGCACTGTCTCTATAAACGTAGCGCCAGTCTTCGATGGCTCGAATTACTTATAGTGGAAAATTGTTATGCGTGCCTTTCTCTAAGCACGTGATTTTCAATCATGGGTTTATGTTGTTAATGGCTATAATCCTCCATTGGTTACAGTAGACGGTCTAACAGTTGCAAAGGATATTGGTAGGTATGAGCCTGACGAGATTCTTGCTGCAAAGAAAAGTTCTGACGGCTTAAATGCTATCATACTTTTGCATCATGTTGCGCAACAACACTCTCCTTAGTCTATTTATCCATGAGATATATTGGCTGCCTCAAGCTAAGAGTAGGGTGCCGTTAGTATTTTGTTTTCGTCCATTGATATTGTGCAACGTGTCAGTCATCCATTGACGAAACCTTAGGGTTAATCATTGGTTGTTATAAGCTGTAAGAGAGTATTATCTTCTGCATTATGCTTTTAATGAAATAGAATTCGTTGGCTGCGCTTCCTAAAGCCAGATATTGGCCTGATTCATTGATTCAGGAGGTGTTTACACCAATCCTTCCATTTCTGTTTGTTAATTTGTTGTAGTAATACAACAATTGGCATCAGAGTCGTTTTATCCACAATTTTTTTTTCCAATGACACTCAAAGATGTTGCTGATAAAGCTGCTGCAAATGAAGCCGCTATCATTCAACTTAGATCGGAACTGAAATCACTTTCCACGGATCTTTCTTCACAGATTGATACTGTGAAGGCTAGTTTCAAGGAACATTTACAGGATAATAATCAAAATCTCATTCAATTACTCAATAAATCCAACATTCATTTTCGATCTGCGGATACAAGTGGTTCACAACACCAGGATGATGATGACAACCCAAATTACTTCCATCAACATCACTCTAACTTTGTCAATCACCACCATCAAATTCCAAAGCTCGATTTCCCACGATTTGATGGAGAAAATCCTAGATGATGGATCCAGAAAAGTGAACGCTATTTTCAACTCAATGACATTGAAGAACACAGGAAGTTTGACATAGCTGCTATCTATCTTGAAGGTAAGGCTGAGAAATGGTTTTTTAATTTTCAAGTTAATCGAAATCGCATTACATGGCAAGATTTGTCTACTAATCTTTTTGCTCGATTTGAAAATCTTGTGGAGGAAAATTTTGTTGGCAGTTTCAATAAATTGGTGCAAACTGCTTCTGTAGATGAGTACTATGAAGAGTTTGAATCACTCAAGGCATCAATTTTAAGAATGAACCCATCTTTGAGTGAATCTTACTTTGTAATGAGCTTTCTAAGTGGTTTAAAGGATGACATTGGCAAATCTGTGTCAATGTTTCACCCACAAACTTTGGTTGATGTTTTTTCATTAGCTAGACTACAAGAACAAAAACTTCAATTAGTAACTCCATCACCCAGGCCATTTTTAAAATCCTTCAATACCCCTTACAATTACAATAGAACATACTCTCCTGGATCCTCATCACCTAAGCCAATTAGCACTTCACCTAAATCCAACCCTACAACACCAAAATCTTTTTTCACACCTCAACAAAAGTCTGCACCAACACCTACTACCATTAAAAGACTTACTCAGGAGGAAATGGATAAAAGAAGAGCATAGGGGTTATGTTACAATTGTGATGGTGTATATAAAACATGGCATTTTTGTAAAGGGAAATAGAAAATCTATATGCTTCACATGGATTCCATTGAGTCACAGGATACTGAGGAGGAGGAAGAAATTTTTGAGAAGGCACCAGAATCTCCCTTACAATCTGATGTTGAAATATCTCTCCATGCTCTCACTGGATCTGCCACTGGTGAGACAATAAGAATACCATGTATTATCAACAAGAAGACTGTTTCTGTCCTTATTGACACAGGTAGCACCACCAACTTCATTGATAGCAAATTGGCTTCTTCAATTCAGTGTATTGTCACACCAACTCCACCTATGAGGGTCACTGTTGCTAATGGATACCAGACCACCAGTTCAGGTATTTGTTCTAAATTACAATGGAGCATGCAAGGATATAAATTTTTAGAGGACCTCAGAGTCTTGCCACTAGGGGGTTGTGACATAGTACTTGGAGCAGATTGGTTAAAAACTTTAGGGGATGTACTTTTCAACTTTGCAAAACTCAGTATCTCTTTTATCCACCAAAATAAGAAAATCACTTTACAGGGCACAACTCCTAAACGCTCATTCTTGATGATGAGTGATGAAGCAGTAAAGAAGTACTTCTACAACAATTTCCATGGCTTAGTGGCTCAATTATTCTCCATATCTTCCACATCCACAACCCCTAAAACTCCATAACCTATACTTCCACTTTTCCAAGAATACAATGATATTTTTCAAGAACCCTCTACACTTCCACCTAAAAGAAGTCTGGATCATTCAATTCCCTTACAACCACTTTCATCACCTGTAAACCAAAGAGCCTATAAGTGCCCATATGTCCAGAAGGGAGTAGTGGAGGAACTCATTAAATAAATTATTCATACTGGAATCATCCAGCCAAGCCACGATCCTTTTTCTTCTCCAATACTTTTGGTTAAGAAAAAGGACAACACATGGAGATTTTGTGTTGATTATAAGAAACTTAACAGCATCACTATTAAGGATAAATTTCCTATACCCATTGTAGATGAGCTTCTAGATGAATTGCAAGGGTCTATCATTTTTTCAAAGATAGATCTTAGAGTTGGTTATCATCAAATAAGAGTTCATGATCAAGACATCCACAAAACATCATTCAGAACTCATCAAGGACATTATGTGTTTAAATTCATGCCCTTTGGCCTCACTAATTCTCCTGCTACATTCCAAGCACTGATGAATGAAATCTTTCAACCATATTTGAGGAAATTTGTATTAGTGTTCTTTGATGATATTCTCATCTACAGCCACAGCATGAGTGAACATTTGGAGCATCTCAGAATAGTTTTTTCCTTACTCAGACAACATCAGCTATTTGCTAAGATGTCTAAATGCTGCTTTGGACAACCTTCACTGGAATATTTGGGCCATATAGTTACAACTGAAGGATTTTCTGCAGGTCCAACAAAGATTGCATGTATGCAGTCTTGGCCAGTCCCTAAAAATCTCAAAGAATTAAGAGGTTTTATTGGCCTCACTGGATATTATAGAAAGTTTGTGTAGCACCATGGATCTATCAGCAATCCCCTCACCAACCTTCTTAAGAAGAATTCATTCTTATGGAGCTCAGCTGCTACATCTGCATTTGAGGCACTTAAATTAGCAATGAGCACTACGCCTGTCTTGGCTTTGCCATACTTTACCAAACCATTTGTGGTTGAAAGTGATGCTAGTGACCTATGCATTGGAGCTGTACTACTTCAGGAAGGTAAACCTATAGCTTACTTCAGCAAGCCATTAGGACCTAGAGCTAGAGCACTCTCAACTTATGAAAAGGAATTCTTAGCCATTGTTCTGGCTGTCCAAAGATGGAGACAATATTTACAAGGCCACAAGTTTATCATCAGAACATATCATCAAAGTATTCAGTATTTCCTTAACCAAAAAAATTACAACTTCTCTACAACAAATATATCTCATTAAAATTTTGGGATTTGATTATGAGATACAATATAAGAAGGGTACTGCAAATATTGTTGCTGATGCTCTTTCTAGAAAACCAATGCCTGAAGCTGCTTGCAATGCTATATCTCTTTCTAGACCATCATGGGTGCAGGATGTCCTCCACAGTTATGAACAAGATCATAAAGCAACCCATCTTATTTCTCAACTACTTCTCCAAGCTGATAGTGTTCCTCACTTCATGATAAGCACGTAAGTGCTACATATGATACCCATATTTATATTAGGTAGGACTCAATAATTTGGCTAACAACACTATTTTAGTGCCTTTACAGAATTCGAAGCATAAACAAGCTAAGACACGAGTTAAATAGCGATTGCGAGAAAAACAACCAAAATGTGGCTGGCCTGGTATTTCTATATATCAGCAGCACTATATATCACGGCCAGAGACATCATTTTGTGCAACAAAGAAATATTTCTCTTTATTTAAGAACTCATTTTCCGTTCTCAGTGGAGAGAAGAAGTTTGAGCATCAACATTTGGTAATTGGTATGTATTGTTCAAAGCAACTGCAACCTTTTCTGCGGCCAGAGATGGAGAAACCGAGATGGAGATGGAGATGGGGGAAAACGATTTGCTGGTTTTTAAGGAATTGAGGAGACGACCGTACGGAGGAGACTCCTCGAACCGAGCGAAATGTTAAACCTCACACAAATGCACCGCTGCAAAGGGGGTGCTTTAGATTCGAGAGATCAATCTGTAGTACTCCGGCCTAAATCAAGACAATGACCGTTCCAGAGTAAATTCGGTCACAAGAGAGGATGGGTTGATCTGTAGGAGGGAAGCTGAGAAATGTGTGGAATCAATGATAATCAAAGATTGTGGGTATGTGAATTCTGAATATGATAAGCTCTGAATGATTGAAATTGCTCAATTGAGAGTAGTTGCTCAATTGATGAGTTGATGATCTCGTGTTGTCAGTTTGACGTGAGATTGATGATACTGATGATGTTGATGATTCAATCACGATTCAAAGACTTATTTATATTGTTGCAATTGTAGACACCATGATCCCGTGAAGTGTGACAGTTGATGGAATCAAGGAGTGGGGAAGTGGAGACCGTGTTTGAAACCAGTTGCTCAACGTGTGGAGACTTGGTCGATTTTCCACCCACTACCTCGTGAATTCCTTCAACTGATTGCACGACTTGCTCACATTCCATCGTGTGTTTGAACTCACGTGCCGTAGACCTCCAGACCAAAACCCTAAGTGATATCCCCCAAAGTGACATGATTGACGTCTCGTGGTTTGTTAGTCAATTGATGACTTCTTGGTTTGATGGGACGATGAGTCCATGTAGTTGCTGAGTTGAACATGATGTTCTGAAACTCATGAATTGAACATGTCATGAGACAGATGTATAGTTCTTACGATGAAGTGAGCAAGTATTGCTCATTCGATGGATCGTTGAATATTGATTGTTGAAACAATATTCCTTGGTTTGAGCAAATATTTATCATCTGAGCAAGTGTTGCTCATGTGATGAATTGTTGAATATTTGATCGTCTGAGCAAGTGTTGCTCATCTGATGGATTATTGGCAACGTGACCAAAATATTAATTAAAGTACTGGTTGTTGAACCGAGCATAATTAATAAGATTAATGACCATGAGGTCGTCGTAAAATTATTAAGGTTGGAATCTGGAATGATGATCCTTGGATTCAGAAACCCTAATTTGATCAACTGATGATTAATGCATGGTTCGCCATAATTTTAACCATGGGATGAAGGAGGGAGCGACTACATGGGACCGTGGATCAACCATGTAGTGTCCATATGATCACGTGAGCAAATACAAAGAACTCCTGAAGAGTTTACGATTTGTTGGTGAAAGAATGATTAAATGCTGGTTTAATCATTTATTCGAAAATGCTCGTCTGGGCCTTAGGTGAGAAAACCTAATTAATTATGACGGAGTGAGGGACCGACCATGGGTCATGAAACCGACCTTGGGTAGTCACGTGACCTCCTGATGATCGCTTCATGAAAATCCAAAGTGTTTGGAAGAGTCTTGGACCTAATACGTGCAATTGTGCAAATTAGGTCAAAACTGTGAAAATTGATGAGACCGTCTTCCGTGAGCCAAAGAGCCAATATTGGTCGGTCAAGATAGCGTGCTCGTGTCCCCAAGGTGTCCGCGTCTCAGTCCTGAGAATTTTGATATTTTCTGGCGTGCAATTGAGCATCCATTCGAGAAAATATGCCAAAATTAGGGTTTCGACGAAACTGAGGAAAACACCATGAGATGATGAAAAGTAATTATAAAATAAGGAAAGAGGAGGCGTGGGACCGCCGTGGTCAAGGCATGGTCGGTCGGTCGTGACCACGGTCCCGTGGTGCCTTTTTCCTTAATTTTATAATATTTTGATGATTTTATGAAAAATTCATGAATTTTGAGAAATTTGATGAATTTAGGGAGTTTCCATGAATTGAAAGAGTTTTCATGAGTTCATGGAAGCAAAATATTAAAATAATAAAAACACCGGCGTGTGGGACCATGGAGGCATGGCCGGCCGGCTATGGACCGGTCCCACGAGTTTTTCATAATTTTTTAATATTTTTAGGTATTTTTGATGATTTGAGGGAATTTTTCCTAATTTGAGAGAAATACCATAAAATCAAGGAATTTGATGAATTCAAGGAAAAATAGGATAAATAATAATAAAATAATAAAGCAAAGGGCGTGTGGGACCGGCTAGGACATGGCCTGGTCCCACAAATTTTCATAATTTTATTTGATTATTATATGATGATTTGTGCAAAAAATACCATGAAATCAAGGAGTTTTTTCATGAAATTAGAGAAATAATAATAATAAAATAATAATAATGAACCGTGAGGTGTGGGGCCGGCTGGGACCAAGGCATGCCCGGTTGGCCAATGGAACTGACCACGGCACGGTCGGTAGGTCGTGTATCCGTGTTCCCAGCACCTTGGTCAATATTTTTAATTATTTATTATTTTTTTCCTTATTTTTCATAGGTTCATCGTTTCGTTGTATTTTGAAATACTCGTTCGTGCGGTGACTGTTAGTGTATCGCCGTTGAATACACTTTCACCATTTGAATCGGGGCTTACTTAGAGGTAGCTCAGACGCCCGGTTGTTGATTATTTATTACTAATTGTGGAATTCAGTGGAGAATAATTCACAAAACTGAGTAATAAGATGTTTATTATTAATTCATAGGATCAGCTGAGAATTCGACTACGAATTCAGAATAATAAAGTGAGCATTACCATTCCATGGGATCGTAGATTCGACCATAGAATCGGAGTAATTAAGATTTATCTATTACCATTTATAAGACCAGTTGTGGATTCGATCATGAAATCGGAGTAATGAGGTAATATAGTTATTGCTATTCTATGAGATCAAGTCGTGGATTCGATCATAGAATCAGAACAATTGTTTATTGCCATTCCGTGGGACCAGTCGCAGATTCGACCATGGAATAGGAGCAATTGTTATTGCCATTCCATGGGACCAGTCGTGGATTCGACCATGGAATAGGAGCAATTGTAATTAGGAATAATTAACTTTGTGGTTCTATACTAGCAGAGCAAGCTGTCTAGGAGCATTAATTATCCCGATATGAGCTTGTTGGTAAGTCATATCCTTTATATAGTCAGGGTAAACTCGTTGTTTGTTCCTGAAGACGTTATCGCTTTATACTAGCAGAGCAAGCCGTCTAGGATCCAT
Source organism: Papaver somniferum (assembly GCF_003573695.1). Classification (NCBI taxonomy): domain Eukaryota; kingdom Viridiplantae; phylum Streptophyta; class Magnoliopsida; order Ranunculales; family Papaveraceae; genus Papaver; species Papaver somniferum. Next base: position 142,787,089 of record NC_039360.1, on the reverse strand, counting down.
CCATCTCGTGATACTATATAGAAATAATCGCCGAAAGTGTTCAGTATTCGTGAGATATGTCGTTGTCTAGTCGTGAGACTACATATCTACATGTACTCTGAGAGAAAGTACTCTCCGTTGAGAATTCGATGAGAGACCCGTGTCTCAATACTCACGTCTGATTGCTGGATCAGAGCTTCGTATAATTATGAGTTTACGATTTTATCCCTTGTCGAAAATCCACCATCTACATTAAGTCCCCGGCTTACTGAGGAAAGATGTGTTCCTCAGTCAGCATTAAATGGTGATTTTCCGGCCATAAATAATACCAGTAATTGAACTTAGTCGTAAGTTGAGACGTTACCGGATTTAGAGAGCATGAGAAAACCACGACTCGATGAAGGATTCAATGTCATGATTGGAGCGTCGTTTGATGAGCATAAATTGGTCTTGAACCGCTTGTTTGGACGACGAGTCCGTGGTTGGTTAGGATTCGCGGGCCGGGCCCAATAAGGAAATCCTTAGAAAATTAGGTTTTGGAAGTAAAAATTAGCATAAAAGGGATTAACCCTCCTATTCTTTTTTATTTTTTCACGAACAAATCTTCATCACCTCTCCATCTTCACGAGCAGGAGAAGTTGAATTTTCGCCGCCGCCCGATCCACCTGCGGCCGCCAGTCGCCGTCGTTGCCGCCGTCGTCCAATTTCCGGCCGGCGCTCCCAAGTACGTTTTTTTTTTGATGTTTGCTGATTCTATGACCTTCATGAATTGTTCATGCCTTGATCCAGATGAAATTATATACATGTGTATATATTAGGTGAGTTTTATGAAAAAAACCCTCGTTTTTGAAAACGTATGTTCGTTCGATCGTTAGTTTTGAAAACTAACTATAATCCCTGATTTAGGAGAGATTTTTTTTAATATATGAACTTAGGTCCAGTGATAAAACTTAGTGTATGATCTTTCATGTGTACCACGGTTTTATCATAAAAGGAGTAAATTTTCACAAAATCGAAATAATCCTTCGTTTTAAAGACAAATTACGACGACTCGAAGGAAAATTCATATGATGAACTTGTGTCCAGTGATAAAATTTTGCTTATGAGCTTTCATGTAAATACAAAACTTTATCATATGTATGAGATGTGAGCTTTCACAATATTTTTGAAATAAACCTTCGTTTTAAAGACAAATAGCGACGATACGAAGAAAAATAGTTTTTTTTTATATGCAGCCGTGATATATATTGTGCAAAATATGATGGTATATTTTATTTGCATGAATTAATTTTCATTAAATAAAATCCTTGAGAATTTATGTAAGCAATGTTGCATTAATTGCTGTTTTTTGAAAAATCAGAAACGTGGGTTTTGAGGAACCTTCGAAGATAGACAATATATTTATGATGAAATATTTTATTATTGTAAACTTCATAGGTCAGTTATGTGAATGTTCACATTATGAAAATTGTGTCCGTGATTTTATGAAAAATCAGTTTCAAAATTAATAAAGTTTCGTTCGTTTTTGCAGTTTTCGAAGAGACGACCGATTTTGAGGTGTTAACTTTACCGTTACTATCACTATTGTTAGTGGAAGTACAAAAGGTAAGAGTTAAGAGTTATCATTTTTGCCGCATTTCCTTGATTCATGTCTGGACAGCATACTGAAGTAGAATGTAATGTGGACTTTGCAGTTATTTTTAGCAAAATGACCAATTCCCCAGCCAACGATACTTCAAGGGACGAATCGCATACTGATGATGACCTCTCCAGGGATGATGCACGCATGGACGAGACCTCCATTGGTGAAGAAGAGGAGGATGCAACTGGCGTGAGGAACATTCCGAATATATACGACGCATTCTTTGAGGAGGATCCAAAAGGAGCTGAAGCATATCTCGAGTCCCCAGTATATCGTCTTCTGATCAACCCTAGGACTGTGACTCAGAAGAAATTTGTGAACCCGAAGATGGTAATACGGCTTTGTCTCTAACGAGGGCTTTTCCTTGCATCGACCATAGAGTTTAAGCTTTCTCGACGCCCTTTGGAAAAATTTTCTGGAATTGGCGAGGCATATGTTGGGTTTCCCTCATGTCAGGGCTATGCTCAACCAGGCGCAAGGGACGAGAGCTATTCAAGCTTCTGGAGACTTGTCTATTAATCATGATGTGAAAAGTATCGTGCATTTGCTAGCTCGTTGGTGTGTTCCCATTCATACCTTCATGTGTAGATGGGGAGAATTCAATGTTACCTTAGAAGATGTGGCTGCTTTGATGCATCTCCCGATTACAGGTAATTTATCTGGAGGTCTTTCGGATGAGGAAAAAGTGGTTTTTGACACTCTGACAGCTGCGATGGAAGAAGTGAACAAGGCGTCTGGTAGTAAAGGTTGTTATTCCCATTGGTTGACATGTTGGTGGCCAAGAGATGAAGTTTCTGATAGTCCCATCACCGGTATGTTACCTATTGCCGCTTTCTTATGCTTATGGTTATCCAGAGACATATTCGAAGACAGTGGACATTTGTTGAAGCCTTTCGTAATCCCTTTTGCTATTAAGATGGCTCAAGGTGAGCAACTACCAATAGGTAGCTTATTCCTTGGTTCCTTGTATTCTAACTTAGACTCCTTGGTGTTAGATTCCAGCGTGTCGAATGGCTTCATGAAGATTGAGTGTTATGTTAACACGATGTTTCTTCAAGCTTTGATATGGGAACACTTCAAGATTATGCGTCTATCCCATGTAATATCCTGCAAGGACCAAATACTGATGCCCGTCACATCTTCGCCGAGAAAGATAATGCCCGAATCATGCGTTGGTCTACAAAGCAGCCTCGGTCTAAAGCACGCCTCATTGATGTGTTGGATGAAGAATTGGAGTTCGACTTTCGTCCGTGGGTGTCGGTTCCTGATTATGTTTCTCAACCAACGACTTTCAATACTAGAGAGAGCACGACTCTGAAATCTGGTGCTAACCCGAATGATGGTGAGAGATCCTTCAGGTTGAGTTATACTCCTGGTCACTTGTTATCCGCTATGCATGGGGAGTGGGCCGTAGAAGAATACAACATTGATAGGGCGGCTCGACAAAGGGGTATGGATCAATGTGTTCCAACTACCCGGAGAAGGAAACCATCAGTTGATCAACTTGCGTCTCGTTTAGATCACACTCACGTGGAAGGGAGTAGTTATTGGTTTCCTGGTTCTGATAGATTTGCATATGTAACCCCAGGTTATATAGAATTCTGGCATCAACAATTTGAGAGGTTGCATGAATTTGTGACAGTTAGTTAGCCTCTAGTGAAGATTCCTCCGTCTGCTGAGATGATCTCTGGTCGACCAAGACTGAAGTACCTTTCTGGTGATAAACGAAAATTATCTCCAGGATGTTCTCAAGTAAGATTCTCCATATGTCTTTTATGAAACCATGGTAATTGTATTCTGATCATGTTATTGAATTCTTTACAGGACGTTCGTAGCGTAAGACCTCGAATCTATGAAGATTTTCAGATATTGGAGAAGTTATTCACGACGAAGAAGGAAGGAACAAAAGTTATAAGCTGTTACCTAATACCGTGAAGTCCCCAGTTCGTTCTTTGGTGAGTTCCCAATATTTATCACCGTGACTTTCATTGCTATTAACATTAGAATCATGAAGCCAATGTTATTAATTTTGTTGCAGAATTTTACTCCATCAAGTCTTAAAGGTCTTCAACTTTCTGCTACTGAACAAGCAATCGCTGATTTGAGTGACGAAGAAACTGTAAGTATTTCTTCACATGTTCAAATGTGGTGCTTCATAGATGAAAATATTGATTGTAAAGGACTTCTACAGGAGGATGTCGTCATGGAGATGGATAATTCTGGAACTCAATCATCCTCTGGGAATGGGAATGGAGGTAATTCCCAAGATTCGGAGCCGGATGGAAGTGATGTTCCTCTTGTCGTTGATGTGGACAATTCCTACCCCTTGGACACTTTGGAGACTCCTCAAGTAAGTATATATCCTGTATATTCTTCATAGAAGTATAAAAGTGCTGAATTGTGAATGAATGAATGAAAACCCATGTGAATATATGAAAACTTAGTCGAATTTCGTCGTCAGAAAATTCAGAACCCAGCTTTTTAGTAGAAATGCTGTAGAATCTTTGTCCGGAGTCGGATTTTGATGATCTGCATGTGCAAATTCAAGCCCGGAAAATTTCCAAGCTTTATCAAAGAAGATTTTTTAAGTTTTGAGCACGTTCAGAGACTGAAAAAGGCGAAATAGTAAACTTCCAGGAGACTTCCAGAACTTTTTCAGATTGCGCATCACTTGATATTTTGGCCACATCTACTCGCTCGTTCATCGAATTGTCATGAAATGTTGACATGTCATAGAGGACATCCATACGAAGAGAATGGCATATGACCCATCCGCATATTCCTTGTAGATTGCTCCCAGTTCATCTCTTAGTAAAGGGAAGAGTTCAGTTTGTTCAAACAGACTCATCGTAAAATGTGTTTTCATGACTTTCATGTTATTTGCTCGTGCCTTGAATGTAGTATGATGAACTTTGATGATATTGCCTTGCGGGTATACTGTGTTTCATAATCTCCTTTGGCTTCGTGACTCTAACCTCATGTAATCTTCATATTAGGTGCTAAATACCGAAGTTGAGGATACTGGAGCCAATGATGATAACTCTAACCCTTCCGAAGTTATTGATGAAGAGACAACCATCCCTGTACTTCGAGGCCATGAGAAGGTCGCTGCTGATGTTATGGAAAACCAGATGGTTTTTTCCTCAGTGATAGAAGAAACCGAGATAGCAGCGGAGAATACCGAAGGAACTGTTTCTTTGGTCGTGGAAGCTGCTCCAGTGACTGAGAACCGTATAATAGTGTATGAATATCCAACTGCAGGGGTTTATTTTGATCCTCCCTTTAACACTTCACTCCCGTATCATGAGCTGGTCGGTGGATTCAGCGTTCCCATTAGATATGCACGCCTGTACGAGACGATATGAAATAAGTTTGGACACATGATCGTTGACAGGAACCCTGGGCGTGCTTATGCTTTAACCATGCAAGTTGGCGTTATCTTGCGTGTCGTGACTGATATGCATACGAGACCCAGGAATACCGTGACTCCAGATATAATCTTTGATTGAGAGTTTAACTTGGAGAATTCAGAAATACTTGGCCTCAACGTGAAATGGCTTCGTAAGCAAATAAACGTTATCAAGGATTCATGTGAGAAGAACATACCCTTTCCCAATGATGCTGTGAAGGACAAGGAGGACAAGATTGCCAAGCTGACCGAGGAGTTGAACAAGGAGAGGGCGGCTTTGCAAATCTTGAAGGATGCTGATGAGCGAAAGCCTTTTCTTGTTGATCTCTTGAACTTATGAACTTTTGAGAGATGTGAGATTTATACTTGGTTTTTGATATTTAGATGCTTTTGGATTGACTGATGGTTAAGGATTTTCTTGTAGATTTGATAGAGATGAACTGAATTTTGATAAATTGCTGAATTCAAATACTGATTGCAAGTATTGCAAATATTTTGGAGGAATTGAAATACAAATGAAAGAAAATCCTAAATGTTAAATCCAAACGTCATGAATGCTTCGAATTCCCAATACCTTAAATGTCCAATAATTTCAGATAAACGCCTTGAGCCAATTTTCGTGAATTAATGGTAGGGTTCTGCCATCTGTGTTGATCAATTTGTAGTATCCTCCGGCCACGGACTTAGCGACCATGAATGGTCCTTCCCAATTGGATTTCCTTGTAGAATGAAGACCGCGCTGAACTGCTTTGAGAACCAGGTCCCCTTCATGAAACTTGTTAGGCTTGGTCGATCGTGCCTTGAATATCTTCCGCTGATTCGGAATTCCCCGTTTGACGGAACTCCACGATTGTGGCACATATGGACACTCGCGCGGAAGAGAGTATCCAGTATTGTGTTGATCATGCTTAGCCAGGTCTTCAGCAATAAACCTCTCGATGGAGTAACCGATTTGAAGAAGTTCTGAACCCAACCATTGAGTGTAATATTGCTGAGGTGAAGTTACCCACTCATAGCTTTTGATGACTGCTAAATTGTTCATGAGGAGAAGTCCCTGGACCATAGTAGCGTATTTGAACATTGGTAATATTGTAGCATGAGGAGGAATAAGACTTGCCTGAGCTCGAAACCTTCTGACAAAGGTATGCGGATTTTCTCCAAGTTCCTGCGTAAGTCCCATCAGAGTTTTTACTTCTTCCAGATGCTCAAAAGGTGGTGCGTCCTCTGCTTCGTCTTCCGACTCGGAATCCTTGTCGATGACAAGATGTGTTGAAGGCATCGTTATCCTTCCGGCATGAATCCAAGTTCTTCCAAGGACCATGTCGTATCCAGGGTCTTCTCGGATTATGAAAAACTTGGCCTCAGTGCAGATCAATCTTTCCGTAACTTTGAGAGTGATGAAGCCGTATGCGTCTCTGGAGATTCCTTCGTGGTCCCTAATTACTATGGGAGTGTGGGTGGATTCCTGTCGAGTAATACCGGCAGCTCTGAGAGTTTTCAAAGGGATGATGTTGACAGCGGTACCAACATCGACGAACGCCCTTTTGAACTCATTTCCTTTAATGTGCACTGTGGTGAGAAGTCCCCAGTCATACATTTCTTTGTCGGTGGATGAAGGTCCGGTGGTAGTTTCTTGGATCAGCAAACATTTTCCGGACACGATGTGGTTCAGTGCAGCAAACATGTCTTTCCTTTGAGCTTTCGAAAGATACAACAACTCGCAGACATGTTCGATCAGATATTGGACCGCTTCCTTGACAGGAGGTTCAGAGATGGTAAAAGTTCTGACTGGGAGGGGGCTTTTGTGCACTCCCTCAGTCCCCAGGTTGAGCTCTCCTGATTCGACCTTTTCTTTGAATATGCGCTTCAAAATTTTACAATCACTTGTGGGATGGATGACGTATCTATGGAAGCGGCAATACCGAGGATTTTCTATGGACTCTTCAGTTGGTTCCTTCTTGACATAAGGAAATTTGATTGCACCATCTTGAATCCAAGAATCGAGTAGTTCATTAACTTCTTCCATTGAACAGGGAAAATCAGGTGCTTCTGGATCTTCCGTATGCTGAGGAGGGATTTTCGAATTCTCCTTCTTGTGTGCCTTTGAAGGGGTGGAGGAAGTCTGCTTGTGCTGTGGTTCTGTTTTTCGCTTACTCCCTTCCGCGACAACATTTGTTGAAGGTTGCAGGTTGTACTGCTTGTTGATCAAACGCCTGTTTCCTCGAGTGTCTTTTGAATCCTCAGTCTTTGTAGACTTTTCTCTTTCCAAAAGAGCGGGTTTTGTGGTTGCTGACCTCTTCGCAGCTTCGTGAAGCTCTGAGAAAGTCTGGAATCGAAGGTTTTCCAGCAAGGCCCTGTAGACCGGGAGCATGCCATTGATGCACAAGTCCACCAGTTGTTGCTCCGTAACGTTTGGGTCATGAAAATCCAGGGCTTGGACTCTGAACCTTTTCACATAATCATTGGGATTTTCACTGGCCCTCTGAAACATCCTTCCAAGGTCGGAGAGGGTGACTTGTTTTGACACGAAGAAGTATTTCCTGTAGAATGTGTTAACCATTTCTCCCCAATTATTGATAGTCCCTGGTGCGATGTTGTTATACCAGGTGTATGCTCTGCCTTTTAGAGATTTTGATAATTCCTTGAGACGAACGACATGATTATGTTCATGTTCTCCCAGGGATTCGAGAAAACGAGAGACATGTTCCCGAGCATTGCCAGTTCCATCGTATAAGGTGAAGGTTGGAGAAACGTAAGCTTTGGGGAGTGGAATCCTCCGCGTAGAGGCAGGATAAGGAGGTTGATGACGATGGACATGCGATGTTTTGTCTTTTCCACGGTTCTCCAAAAGGTGCTCCAGATCCTCGCGAGTGATGAAATTTGATGATCCCTTCGCTGATGAGTTGTCTGCAGTAGTTTTGTGGACTTCGTCGTCTTCTACTGTATGGATTGGAATTAATTCAGGATCGTCGTCTGAGAATTTATCCTTCTCCTTTCCATTCTCTTGAGTCTTCTCTGACATCTTGTCAGTAAGAGTTTTGAGATAATTACACAGCTCCTTCTGTGTAGCAACCATGTCAGTCTGATTCTTTGCAAGAGTCTCCTGCGCTTTGATAAGATCATCAATGGTAGGTGGTGGATCTCCTATGACTTCTTCAGGGTGTCGTCCGGACAGTGGATGACCTTCGGTGTGAGGAGGAGTAATGTCACCACCATTAGTGTTGTAGGTCGGAATTGTCTCCGGGATATTCTGATTGTTGTTGTTGCTAGTGCTAGCACGGTTTATGTTAGGATTCGTAACTGAACCCGACCTGAGATCAACCATCTTGTGAAATTGTGAGATTGCAACTGAGAAAATGATCTCCCACTGTGGTCTCCAATCTGTAGATGGGGAAAAACTATTTGTTGGTTTTTAAGGAATTGAGGAGACGACCGTACGGAGGAGACTCCTCGAACCGAGCGAAATGTTAAACCTCACATAGATGCACCGCTACAAAGGGGGTGCTTTAGATTCGAGAGATTAATCTGTAGTACTCCGGCCTAAATCAAGACATTGACCGTTCCAGAGTAAATTCGGTCACAAGAGAGGATGGGTTGATCTGTAGGAGGGAAGCTGAGAAATGTGTGGAATCAATGGTAACCAAAGATTGTGGGTATGTGAATTCTGAATATGATAACCTCTGAATGATTGAAATTGCTCAATTGAGAGTAGTTGCTCAATTGATGAGTTGATGATCTCGTGTTGTCAGTTTGACGTGAGATTGATGATACTGATGATGCTGATGATTCAATCACGATTCAAAGACTTATTTATATTGTTGGAATTGTAGACACTATGATCCCGTGAAGTGTGACAGTTGATGGAATCAAAGAGTGGGGAAGTGGAGACCGTGTTTGAAACCAGTTGCTCAACGTGTGGAGACTTGGTCGATTTCCACCAACTACCTCGTGAATTCCTTCAACTGATTGCACGACTTGCTCAAATTCCATCGTGTGTTTGAACTCACGTGCCGTAGACCGCCAGACCAAAACCCTAAGTGATATCCCCCAAAGTGACACGATTGACGTCTCGTGGTTTGTTAGTCAATTGATGACTTCGTGGTTTTATGGGACGATGAGTCCATGTAGTTGCTGAGTTGAACATGATGTTCTGAAACTCATGAATTGAACATGTCATGAGCCAGAGGTATAGTTCTTACGATGAAGTGAGCAAGTATTGCTCATTCGATGGATCGTTGAATATTGATTGTTGAACCAATATTCCTTGGTTTGAGCAAATATTTATCATCTGAGCAAGTGTTGCTCATGTGATGAATTGTTGAATATTTGATCGTCTGAGCAAGTGTTGCTCATCTGATGGATTATTGGCAGCGTGACCAAAATGTTAATTAAAGTACTGGTTGTTGAACCGAGCATAATTAATAAGATTAATGACCATGAGGTCGTCATAAAATTATTAAGGTTGGAATCTGGAATGATGATCCTTGGATTCAGAAACCCTAATTTGATCAATTGATGATCAATTCATGGTTCGTCAGAATTTTAACCATGGGATGAAGGAGGGAGCGACTACATGGGACCGTGGATCAACCATGTAGTGTCCATATGCTCACGTGAGCAAATACAAAGTACTCCTGAAGAGTTGACGATTTTTTGGTGAAAGAATGATCAAATGCTGGTTTAATCATTTATTCGAAAATGCTCGTCTGAGCCTTAGGTGAGAAAACCTAATTAATTATGACGGAGTGAGGGACCGACCATGGGTCATGAAACCGGCCCTGGGTAGTCACGTGACCGCCTGATGATCGCTTCATGAAAATCCAAAGTATTTGGGAGAGTCTTGGACCTAATACGTGCAATTGTGCAAATTAGGTCAAAACTGTGAAAATTGATGGGACCGGCTTCCGTGAGCCAAAGAGCCAATCTTGGTCGGTCAAGATAGCGTGCTCGTTTCCCCCAAGGCGTCCGCGTCTCAGTCCTGAGAATTTTGATATTTTCTGGCGTGCAATTGAGCATCCATTCGAGAAAATATGCCAAAATTAGGGTTTCGACGAAACTGAGGAAAACACCATGAGATGATGAAAAATAATTATAAAATAAGGAATGAGGAGGCGTGGGACCGCCGTGGTCAAGGCATGGTCGGCCGGTCGTGACCACGGTCCCGTGGTGCCTTTTCCTTAATTTTATAATATTTTGATGATTTTATGAAAAATTCATGAATTTTGAGAAATTTGATGAATTTAGGGAGTTTCCATGAATTGAAGGAGTTTTCATGAGTTCATGGAAGCAAAATATTAAAATAATAAAAACACGGGCGTGTGGGACCATGGAGGCATGGCCGGCCGGCTATGGACCGGTCCCACGAGTTTTTCATAATTTTTTAATATTTTTAGGTATTTTTGATGATTTGAGGGAATTTTTCCTAATTTGAGAGAAATACCATAAAATCAAGGAATTTGATGAATTCAAGGAAAAATAGGATAAATAATAATAAAATAATAAAGCAAAGGGCGTGTGGGACCGGCTAGGGCATGTTTTTTCATAATTTTATTTTATTTTATTTTATATGATGATTTGCAAAAAACCATGAAATCAAGGAGTTTTTTCATGAAATTAGAGAAATAATAATAATAATAAGGAACCGTGGGGTGTGGGGCCGGTGGGACCAAGGCATGGCCGGTTGGCCAATGGTCACCCCCACTCCTTTCCTTAATTTTATATATTTTTTATGGATTTATGGAAGTACCATGAAACCGAGGAGTTTCCTCGAGACGAAGGAGATTTGATAATGAGAGAATTTTCATCAAATCATGGAAAATAATAAAATGTATTAAAAATATAAAACTGGCGTGGAACTGACCACGGCACGGTCGGTAGGTGTCGTGTCCGTGTTCCCAGCACCTTGGTCAAATTTTTAATTATTTATTATTTTCTTCCCTATTTTGCATAGGTTCATCGTTTCGCTGTATTTTGAAATACTCGTTCGTGCGGTGACTGTTAGTGTATCGTCGTTGAATACACTTTCACCATTTGAATCAGGGCTTACTTAGAGGTAGCTCAGACGTCCGATTGGTGATTATTTATTACTAATTGTGGAATTCAGTGGAGAATAATTCAAAAAACTGAGTAATAAGATGTTTATTATTAATTCATAGGATCAGCTGAGGATTCGACTACGAATTCAGAATAATAAAGTGAGCATTACCATTCCATGGGATCGTAGATTCGACCATAGAATCGGAGTAATTAAGATTTATCTATTGTTATTCATGAGACCAGTTGTGGATTCGATCATGAAATCAGAGTAATGAGATAATATAGTTATTGTTATTCTATGAGATCAAGCCGTGGATTCGATCATAGAATCAGAACAATTGTTTATTGCCATTCTGTGGGACCAGTCGCAGATTCGACCATGGAATAGGAGGAATTGTTATTTCCATTTCATGGGACCAGTCGTGGATTCGACCATGGAATAGGAGCAATTGTTATTGGCATTCCATGGGACCAGTCGTGGATTCGACCATGGAATAGGAGCAATTGTAGTTAGGAATAATTAACTTTGTGGCTCTATACTAGCAGAGCAAGCTGTCTAGGAGCATTAATTATCCCGATATGAGCTTGTCGATAAGTCATATCCTTTATATAGTCAGGGTAAACTCGTTGTTTGTTCCTGAAGACGTTATCGCTCTATACTAGCAGAGCAAGCTGTCTAGGAGCCGTCCATCTCGTGATACTATATAGAAATAATCACTGAAAGTGTTCAGTATTCATGAGATATGTCATTGTCCAGTCGTGAGACTACATATCTACATGTACTCTGAGAGAAAGTACTCTCGTTGAGAATTCGATGAGAGACCCGTGTCTCAATACTCACGTCTGATTGCTGGATCAGAGCTTCGTATAATTATGAGTTTACGATTTTAGCCCTTGTCGAAAATTCACCATCTACAGGAGAGAATGAAGACGTTGTTTAATTAGAACAAAGTGTTACTTTCCATTGTTGTTGTCTCTCCACAGTTGGAGTTCGAGCTCTTCCCCCAAATTCGTAAGCACTAGGTCTTGAGGCAACATCAATGGGATCTGATATAAGAGGCGCCTCATACAACCATCTTAAGGCTGCCTCTGGATGCACTGAAACTGAGATGCAGTTGCTCGCATAATTTCCTGAAAGAAGAAATAAGAAGGAAGAAGGTGTTGCCGCTGCCTGAATTAAGAAGAACTAATGGGAATGGAATGGATGATGTTGGGGTTCTCTGCGGTTGGACGTGAATTGAAATACGAAAGAAGAGTAAGAAGGGAGTGAAGCCTGGATTCTGTTGAATGTGGCTGTTTTGAATCGGAGAAGAACGGTGCTGGCCGATGAAGGCAGAGATGAGTAAACTTAACGGTGATCGACAGCAAGGAAGTTGGCGTACCAATGGTGTTAATAAGAAAGTACGGCCTGACTGACGAAGTTGTTCGTAAGGATTGGAAGCAAAGCAAAGTTCAGGAAGTTGAAAGTGGTTCTTATCCGTACTTGAGCTGAGCTGGTGTTGTGGTTAGTTCTGGAAGGATGGTATACTCGAGTCTATGAGGTGATTTGTATGGTTGTTTGATCGGATGAGCAGCTTCTGCTATGCTCGAGTGGAGTTGGTAACCGGTGAAGGAATAGCTGGCAAAGATGGGTCACTGTGCGTGGATGGAGATGAGAATGAATCGGCAGTGATAGCGATGCATATTGGTTGATGCCATTATTGGCAGTCGGTGGAGTTGCTTTGTCTAAGTTTGGCTCGTATGGAGAATGCTGGATGATCGACTGGAAGGAAGATAAAGCTGGGATGGAGAGCAAGCTACTGATAGAGACGGACATTAAAGAATGTTTAGTTGCAGAAGCAACGAGATGTTAGGATCTGTGAGTCATTTGTGTTGGTCCTGGGTGCTGCTTGGAGTTAGAAGACACCGAGATTAGAAGCTGAGGAAAATATTACAAGAGAAAGCCATTGATGGAAGTGATGGATGGAGAAAAAACTAAGAAACCGAAGGTACTGTTGGGTGAAGTTGTTCCGTATGAAAATGGAATGACTGAAGATGGAATTGGTGCGTGGGTCGTGTGAACTGAGGTGCTGTGGTCGAGTCTTGGAAACCATGCCAACGAGAAAGAAAGTGAAAATGGGTCTTTGTGTGGATTTGGGCTTTAGGCACTTTGCTCGGAATTGTTGATACGAGCATCACTATATATCTCGACGAAACCAGAAAAGAAAGGGGAGGCGCGACTACACAGCCGAATAGGGTTTGGAGTTCTTCACTTGGTTTTTCGATTATCTTGTCATTTCGATTTCAATTTGTTTATGGCTTTTGAGAAAGCCATGACGAGCTAGATCCATGTTAGGGTTAAAGGATGAAGTTGTAGGTTGATTTATTTTGTGTTCTTGAATAAGGGTTTTCTACTATTGAACTCAATGTTAATTTTTTGTCTCTCTATCAATGTTTTATCTTCTAGCTATATTTTTCATGTTCTATGCCATGTATAGTCCATAGTTAGATTAGTAGAAGAAATTATTGAACCTTAGCGATAATTGATTTATGAATATTCCTTGACTATTCATGCCATGTATGATTAGTTCTTAGAAATTCTACTTTAAGGTGAGAACAAATAATTGTTTTGATAATTCTTTTCAGCGATTCTTTAACGAAATATCTTCCATGTATGAGTAGCTAGGTTTGTGATTCTACATGAGTAAAATTGAGACCTTTTGTGACTGAATGCGAGTAAGTCACCTGCAACGGATTCCCGGAACCTTAACACCTTCACATCTTTGGTTACGTTTTATTATTTTGCTAAAATTCCACAATTGTCTGAAATATTGAATTTGATCCGTTATTCTTGGTATTAGTTAGTAGTAGTATTTTCGCACTCCTCGTGGGAACGACCTGTACTTGCCATTGTTCTACTAGTTAGACATTGTGTACTTGCAGTATTATTTATTGTAGGTTTTCAAGCCTAACACTTCACATACAAGGAAGGCATCTTAAGGTAAAAAAACAGGCTCTACATTGGCACTGGTGGTCAGGTTAGACACAACCTCTTAAATTCCTTGCATGCTTCTGCTGTGGGTGGCCATTCTGGTATGCAGGCCACCTATATTAGAGTTAAGAGCCATTTTTATTGGCAAGGAATGCTCAAGGATATATTGCTATTGGTATCCCAGTGTGACATTTATCAGAGGAATAAGAGTGACAAAACAACTAATGCTGGGTTACTACAACCTCTACCTATCCAAGATCAAGCATGGCAACACATCACCATGGACTTCATCGATGGCCTCCCTATCATCAACAGAAAAACTGTTATTTTAGTCATTGTTGATAGACTCACAAAATATGCTCATTTTATTGCTCTGCAACACCTATACGCTGCTGCTTCAGTGGCACAAGCTTTTCTCAATAATGTGTTCAAACTACATGGTTTACCCTCCTCCATTGTGTCAGACAGAGACAAAGTGTTCACCAACAACTTTTGGCAGGATTTGTTCACAACATTGGGAACTGAACTGAACTTGAGCACTGCCTATCACCCTCAAACTGATGGGAAAACTGAGAGAGTTAATTCCTTCCTGGAGAATTATTTGAGGTGTATCTGTGGCCACAAACCAAGCAGCTGGAGTCAATGGATGGCATTAGCAGAATGGTGGTACAATACCATCTTTCACAGAGGCCTCAAAATGTCACAATTTCAAGCTTTATATGGGTATGTACCTCCTCACATGGCTTTTCCAACTACTACAACAACTTCTGTAGCTGCAGTAGAATCATACTTACAGGACAGAGCTACTATGCTACACTTACTCAAGGAATCACTAAGCAAGGCTCAAGAACGTATGAAACTATATGCTGACAGTTACAAAATGGAAAGATCATTTGTGGAAGGCGATCTTGTCTATCTGAAGCTTCAACCATACAGACAGGCCTTTGTGTCCCTCACAAAAAACTTTAAACTTTCAGCAAAGTTTTATGGCCTTTTCAAGGTACTCCAGAAGATTGGTAATGTAGCATACAAATTGGAACTGCCATCTAGTTCTCGTATCCACCCTGTTTTTCATGTCTCCCAGTTGAAGAAACACATTGGTCTACAACATACTCCTTCTTCTATATTACATGTTGTCGATCCAACTGTAACTGTCATTATGTTGTCTGAGAAAGTGTTGCATACAAGAACTATCCTCATCGAAAAACAGCTGGTGTCACAGGTTTTAATCCAATGGACAAATTCTTCACCTGAGGAGGCTGTTTGGGAAGCAATCTCCAACATAAAGGCTCACTATCCAAGATTTATCCTTGAGGACAAGGATTTTCTTCAGGGGAAGGCAATGTTGCATCCTGTTGCGCAACAACACTCTCCGTAGTCTATTTATCCATGAGATATATTGGCTGCCTCAAGCTAAGAGTAGGGTGTCGTTAGTATTTTGTTTTCGTCCATTGATATTGTGCAACGTTTCAGTCATCCATTGACGAAACCTTAGGGTTAATCATTGGTTGTTATAAGATGTAAGAGAGTATTATCTTCTGCGTTATGCTTTTAATGAAATGGAATTCGTTGGCTGCGCTTCCTAAAGCCAGATATTTGCCTGATTCATTGATTCAGGAGGTGTTTACACCAATCCTTCCATTTCTGTTTGTTAATTTGTTGTAGTAATACAACACGTACATACCATTACCCCATATATTCAACACCATGTGACTATGTGCACTCGGTCTAAATATGCTAGGGATATCTTAGAAACCGTATTTGAAGGGAATACCTCTGAAAGGAAGCTAGGCTTCAAAGCCTAAATTCTGGTTGGGAAAACTTTCGTATGGCTAATGAAGATTCATTTGATGAGTTTAAACACAAAGTGTCTGTAATTGTTAATGCATATTTCACATTGGGTAAGAGTATTCCTGAAAAGGACATTGTGTTGAAAATTCTCAGATCGTTACCAGCTAGATATGATTCTAAGAAACATGCCATCGTTGAAGGAAATAACCTTGATACACTTTACAGAAATACTCTTGTTGGAAAGCTAAAGACTTTTGATCTTGAACCGAGTAAAAGAGAAAAACTTCGCATGTCTTGCAATCCTGTTGCTATATCTGATGTAAAGTCTTCATGTCCTGAATTCATTGATACAAAGGATGAGAATTGCTTTAATCAACTCTCTCACTATTTGTACAACAGTTAGGAAAAACTCTAAGACAGAGAAAAAGAAAGTCTCAAAAGAATTTGTCTTCAATAAATGAAAGATATAGAAAAGTTCACAAAAACTATGATAATGGAACTTGTTCCATGTGCTCTGGTTATTATAATAAGGAGGTTAGTGAGTTAACCAAATCATGGATGGTAACTCTTGACTACTGTCCCGAGGAAGAAGTCTGTGAAAGTTCTCTCACCTACTTTGCGGATAATCACACTTGTCCTTCTAACAACTCTGATTGTTCCATGATAAACGATTTAACTTCCCCATAAAATAAAATTGATCTTTTAACCAAATATTTGTCTTTCAACTGGAGAAGGAAGATTGGATTAAAAGGATTGAAAATGTGGAATGTCAAATGGAAAAATTAAGACAAGAGAAAGCGACATCTTGTAAATCGTGATTTCAAGAAGAAGAATCGATTATCTTCGATAAACTCTTTTTGAAACTCAATCAACATATTACTCCTGAAAATATGTCATACTCAAATCTCTTTGTTGATGGTGGATTTTGGCAAAGGCTAAAATCGTAACCTTACATATTCCTGACCCAGTAGTCAGATGAATATTGAGACTTATGTCTCTCATTGAATCATGAAAACTCATGCCACAAGAACCTCTGACTGAGTATAATGTCTCTCAGAGCATACATGAATATGCAGTATCTCAACTGAGGCAACGACACATTTCATGAATACTGAGCAATTTCAGTAATCACTTTTATATAAAATCAAACGATTGGACGGCTCCTAGACAGCTTTCCTGCTAGTATAGAGCGATAACGTCTTAAACATGTAAGAATGTTTTCCCTGACTATATAAAAGACATGTGTATAGAATCTTAATGATTGGACGGCTCCTAGACAACATTCCTGCTAGTATAGAGCGATAACGTCTTCAGGATGCAACAACTTTTTCCCTGACTATACTTAATAAATATGACACTTCAACTAGCTCATATCTCTCAATTCTCTAATAATTAATGTTCCTAGACGACGTCCTAGTATAGAGCCATCAATTAATTATTTCTAGTCACTAGATTCATTAACTGAATCCATAGAAAATATTCTACGTTCTTCATAATATTTCATTACTTCAATTCATAGCTTTTTCCAGCAGAATTCCATGGGTTAGTAATAAATATCCAATGTACGGGCATCTGAGCCACTATTGAGTATCCAAAATGGTGCAAGTGTATTCAGAAATAATGCACTAACGAGCACCTGAATGCACGAACGAGCATTCAAAAATTACGAAGGAACGATGAACCTATGCAAAATAGGAAAGAAAATAATAATAATAATAATAAAATATTAATTGAGGCGCTAAGGAACCAAGCCCGCCGGCCGTCCGAATATGCCGTCGTGACTGGACCCACACCTCTTCTCATATTTTATCCTATTTTATTATTTTCCTTGATCTCATGAAAATTCCTTCGTTTGAACAAACTCCTTCGTTTTAAGGAAACTCCTCAGTTTCATGGTGTTTCCTCCATATCAAGGAAATAATAATAAAATTAGGAAAAGTATCACGAGACCGGGATTACTAGCCGACCGGCCATGCCCTAGATTTATCCGGTCCCACACCTTAATTCCTTATTATTTTATTATTATTATTTCCTTTATCTTATGAAACTCCTCAGTTTCATGATATTTTCTTCACACTAAGGAAATAATATAAAATTAGGAAAAGTTCACGGGACCGGGCTACTAACTGGCCGACCACGCCCTAGCCATGGCCGGTCCCATACGCCCTTTTTTTATTATTATTAATTATTATTATTATTAACAAAATAATCAAATACAAGGTACAATGTCGATAGAGGGCAACCTAGCAACAAGTTGAGCCCCTACACCTTTTTGAATTGAAATACCTAATCTATGAAAAATAGAATTACCTATTTTGTAATTAAGGTCATAATTAGCTATACAATTTCTCAACCTCTTCAAAAGAAACACCATGTCTTCACTAAGTTCGACTAAAGTGGAGAAAGCAAGAACGCCAAAACCATACCCATGTGTAGACACCTTATCCAAATATTTCGCCCTCTTGCGTGAAATAACATTAGAAATGACGACACCTGGAACGAAAGTCCGCCCATTAATACCGAAAAAAGGTGAAACACCCGTAACATCAAAACAAAAATCTTGCCCATTAACCCAATTATATACAAGAATGTCGGAAGGTTTCAAATCCTTACCATCATCCGATGAGAGTCCAAGGTTGACCTCTTTTCTAGCTGCGACTCCAGCCTTGTAAAAAACATCCGAAACAACATCCCTAACAAAATCATGTCTAAACTTTATGCCCACCTCACTTGCACAATGAAGTGCATGATCACCATAAACATCCATTTTCCTCTTACAACAAGCACAAACATCAATAGTATTAAAAATAGGTATTCCAAGTCTATAGCTAACAACTGCCCTGAATTGACGAGATCCAAGTGTCTGATTAAGCCCACATATTGGTATTGCTTTGAGGTAATCCTGAGCGTGGTCAAGCCTATTGCTTTGCCAAAGTATAGTATCACGTTCTGACATAAAAAATTTGGAAGGCATATCTTTCTTAACAACCTCAAAATAATGTATTGCCAAAGATTTCATAGGACGAGTGGCAATAGTGTTGATATTGAAAGAAGACAACCCACATACCTGCATGAACTGTGACAAGGCACGCTGAAAACTAAGGCTTGGCTCAGATTCCGGTGGAAGATTAAGGATGACCTCCTGCAGATTTCTCGTTTGACACCAAGAAGCAAGAAAACAATATTTACTCGTATCTTCCATCATGTGAACACCCAAACCCCCATCCTTCATTGGAAGCGTAGCAATACGTTGTTGAAGGAGCCCAAACCCTGCACCATCTCCTGTAACAATATGCTGACAAAACTGTATCAAGGGACGATCATAACAAGAAATAATTTGTTCAAGAGCCTCAGGTTGGGTAGTTCTCAGATTGAAATACAGCTTCGAAACACCTGCGCAACTACGCAATAGTAATAACTCACTCTGCATGTCATGTAATTGCTTTAAAGACTCCATGAGTTGTAAAGTTTTATCAATTTTATGCTTCACAAGGTCACTGCAAAACTGCAAATTACAACTCACCGGCCCTCCCAACAGTTTTACACCACGAGTAGGTCTACTAATGTTAGCCGGAAATACTCCATCAGCTTCACTTCTAGGATCAACACAGGGACAAAATAACAAAGTCTTGCGAACATTAAGATGTAACCCACGGCTACTGCCTTCAGCCTGAATTATCGAGAGCGCTTTAGCTACTTCGATACTATCACCAACTATTGTTAGATCACTGCTCGGTTGAACCAACTAGCGTTGGTATGTCAAGTTAGTTGTCAATTTTAGGTATCAAAATGCATTATTGATTTAGCATACTAAAGATAGTTTCAGACTAGATTAGGTCTAAGAAGGTGAATCGAAGCTATCCTTAAAGGTTGAAGATTGAAGACTATAAGAAGACATCAACAAGTACTTCATCAACAAAGGTATGTGATTCATTTCATTTAGATTCTTGTTCAATTCTACCTTTCTAATCTATCAACATATATGCTCACTCTATGGAACAATTGCGATGACGGTAAATGTACATTTATGTATATTCTTGAGGTTATTTGAGCCACGACCTTTGTGAAAATAACCTTTATCCTTGGAAAGGATCTCATGTTATAGTGAATGAGCTTGCGAATCCAATGAGCCAAGAATCACTCAATTCCGATTTGTAACGATCAAGTTATGAGTGATTTAAGTTCATTAGTAGGAAACATTCCATGGGCCTTGGAGTGACCGCGAACTTGGGCCCAGTACGTGACTAAAAGGGATTTTTGGTCATGTTGGTGATGTTTCCTTATCTAGGTAAGTTAGCTATTGGTCCAAACACTTTTGATTATCATATTAAAGTGTTTGTGATTCCTGCCTAAGTTAAAATGTGATTTATTCACATAAATATAATTTTTGCTAAATAAGTTATTTATTTAATTATTTTGGCAAGAGTTTTAACTTGGGAAAGACTCCCATATTTAGGAGAGTCTTGTAAAAAGAAAATAGCTTTGCTTATCTTCCAAGCTATTGTTCATTATAAATAATGAGTTCGTGAGCTTACACGTTTTTTTATCCCTATTGGAAAATTGGCGTAAGCCTCTGCAGGTTGTTTTCCACGTCTTCTGTTCTTTGTGAACAAGAGTGAGATAAAAGTCTTTGTATTAGGGATCACAAAGCCAAGTTGGATTTGATCTTCGTGATTAATCATACAACTTGTAATCTAGGTTTTTCACCTCTTGTCTATTCTAAGGTTTTCTCTTCTGATATAAAACCATTCAAGGGTTGTTGATTATAAACCCTAGGTTTTGATAGATTTCAGTTTCCGATCGTATACCAACACTTTTTAGTTGAAATCAGAGACTAGAAAGAAAAACTTCTTTTGAGGCATCTCGTAAAAATCCTTGATAAGTTTTAAACAAGATATTTCAAGATTTATTCTAGTTGTTCTTGTTGTATATTTGTTAAGGTTTTTCTAACTTGGATATTGGTCTTTGGTATCGTCCGAGTTTACTTACGGAAATCAGGTTAACGGACTCCTTGTGTTTACGTATCCTGATTGTAAGTTAAAACCCTAATCTACAAGATTTCCAAAACCTTGATTTACATCTAAAGGGAAATCAAATCGGTGTTACGTGAAAACAAAATATCGAATCATATCAATCGTGTTGTGGTATCTTCTAAAGAGGGCCTCGGGTTCTGCTAGAAGATTTGTGTGAAGGATTTCTAAAGACAATCGGTTTTCTGCTAGGAGTTCTACAAGTTGCTGAAGAAGGTATTACATCCAGTCCGAATAAGTAGTAGGAATTTGGTGTAACAACTTATAATCAGTGTGTGTTTATTCTGGACTAGGTCCCGGGGTTTTCCTGCACTTGCAGTTTCCTCGTTAACAAAATCTGGTGTCTGTGTTATTTCTTTTCCGCATTATATTTTATTTATATAATAAAAATATCACAGGTTGTACGTTAAGATCAATCAGTTCTTGTATCCGACCTTAGGGTTGTTGAGTGAATTGATTGACACTTGAACATTGGTCTTTGGTACCGTTCAACTTAATCCTCTTATATTCAATCGGGCTCGCAAATACCTAATTGCTGATTGCGGATTGAATCAAGAGATAGAGATACAAAACTCTTTGATATACTTTTTATAGATTGAGTCTAACTGTCTAGTTGATTCTCTTGAAAGTATATTGGATTTTGTCTATTCAGATTGCCAAACGAAATATTGGGTGATGTTGTTAGACCCCCGCTTTTTCAATTGGTATTATAGCAGGCAAAAACACTAAGACCTCATAAGTCTGTGTTTGCAGCAATCTGATTCTATGGACAGAGGTGCTATCTCTATAAACGTACCGCCAGTCTTCAATGGCACGAACTACTTATGGTGGAATATTGCTATGCGAGCTTTTCTTCAAGCACGTGATTTTCAAACATGGGTATATGTTGTTAATGGATATGATGCTCCCGTTGTGGCAGTAGGAGATGTAAATGTTCCCAAACCTATTGGTGAATATAGCCCTGCTGAGATATTTGCTACAAAGAAAAATTCCGACAGTTTGAATGCTATTATCCATGCCATTATCCCTGATCTTCAGCACCACGTGACTAAGTGCAGTAAGTCTAAAGATGCTTGGGATATCTTAGAAACCGTATTCGAAGGGAATACTACTGAGAAATAAGAAAGGCTTCAATATCTAGATTCTGAATGGGAAAACCTTCGCATGTCTGATGATGAAACATTTGATGAGTTTAATCACAAAGTGTCTGAAATTGTTAATGCATCTTTTGCATTGGGTAAGACTATTCCTAAAAAGGACATTGTGATGAAAATTCTCAGATCATTGCCATCTAGATACGACTCTAAGAAACATGCCATTGAAGAAGCAAACGATCTTTCTACACTCTCCAGACACACTCTTGTTGGAAAGTTAAATATCTTTGATTATGAACACGCAAGAAAAGAAGTGATTTCTCTTAAAGCTGCAAACAATTATGAATCCCCTGAGGATAAAACTGGTTCGCCGAATACTAAATTAGAAAATTCTTGAGAGATAGGAAAAAGAGCTTTTCTAAAGTTACAACATCTCCTGATGATGTACAATGCTATAACTGTCGTGGATGTACAATGCTAAATCCACGACAATTTAGAAAATTCTTGAGAGATAGGAAAAAGAGCTTTTCTAAAGTTACAACATCTCCTGATGATGTACAATGCTATAACTGTCGTGGTTTCGGGCATCTTTCTACAGTATGTCCTAGCTGGAGCCGTAGACAATCGGCATATGCAGAAGATTTGCCTACACTTGATGATGGGCCTGAATATTAAAATCCTCAAAAGCTCATAGGCGAGGTTGCATTAGCTTCTGGAAAATTTCTTTCTGATACTGATTCTGATTCTGACGAAGAAGTGTTCCATGATGATCCAGTAGCCAATAATCTTCTTAAAGAAAGTCATCGGAAACTCTCGGAAGCTGAAAGCACCATCTTCAGTGAGAAAGTTAAATATGACAAACTTCGTAGTAAGAATAAAGACTTGCAAGACCAACTTGATTCTATTGGTGCAAGAGATTATCTCAACGAAATACGAAAGCTTAAAGAAGAAATCGCCGAAAGTCGTGATCGGGAAATTATTCTTCAAGCAAAACTAGTTAACTTGGAAAATGTTGAGATGAACTTGTTATTCAATTCAGAACGAGAAGATCTCAAAGTTCAATGTGAATCATCCAAGAATGATCTAGGTATTGCGCTTGAAAAGGTCAAAAGTTTGGAAGAAGAAAACTCGAGTCTAAAAGAGAGTTTGTCTAAAAATAACAGCTCAGATAAATTAACCTCGATATTGGGAGCATGTAGAATTTATCGTGATACACGAGGATTGGGCTATAAAGGAATAGACGCTCCTAGTATTTGCAAAGAGGTAAAATTTGTCAAAGCTAAAGATTCTTCTAAACCAAAACCTTCCACGGTTGAAAAAAGTGAAGTATCTTTACCAACTGCCGATGAAGAAAAGAAGAAATCCTGCAAAGCTCCAAAGCAAGCACATACACATTCAGGTAATACTAAACATAACTTTTTTCATTATACTAAACATTGTTTTTATTGTGGAAAACCAGGTCACCTGCAGAGGAATTGCAGAAACGAGATAAAAACAGATAAAATTCTGTTAGGATGACAAGATCTGATGTTCCAAACTGGAGAAAAACTGAGTCTCATAATATCAGTTCTTTCAGTATTCCCCCAAAGAAGTTTCACGATTATATTGGGGAGAAAAAGAAATGTGTTTCTCCAAAAGCTTCTCAGTTATGGGTACCAAAGAAGACCAATAAAACAAAGAGTTCTATTAAGAAGGATCTCCCAGACAAGAGTTCGACAAGGAATAACATCTTAAAAAGGTACGGAATATTTATTGAAAGTTTCAAGGAAGTTGTTAAATTCCTAGATTTCATGTTTGATATTGTTTCGAATACTTGTTGTGAGCAAACCTTGCTCACCTCAGCACAACCTGATTGTGTTGAAAGTGCATCCTCACCAAGAAGCCCTACTAAATGCGGTGAAGATTGCAAAAAAATTGGGGCGCACATATTAAGTGGGGAAATTTCTGAATATGTGGAACAATTTATTGTTTCGAGCTGAGTTTATCTCGCTTATATATTCCTCGAAATATGTGTGGTAAGATTTCACTTCAATCAAGTTTATCTTCACCTAGTGATGAAAGTCATGAAAGTTTCAATCACTTTGGAAATTGCTCTGACGAGCAAGGTCTGTTGTTCTTCACGACTGAATATTGCCCTCTAAGAATGTTTCAATGATTGGAATGAGAGTTTAGATCATATGACCATGTATTCCTTGAACCGAAGTTTTCGAACTTTGTTGATCAAGAGAAATCGGTAGGATTGTGGAATTGGCTTGCCAAGTCCGCGAACCCAGTCCGGGAACTGACGGAAGTTTTCATCCCGAGAATTTCTGCTGGATTTTCCTTTAACTCGTTTGCGTGTTTAGTCCGCGAACTCAGTCCGCGAACTGGCGGAACTTCTCTTCCCGATATTTTCTGCTGAGTTTGGAAAACTCAACCGATTAACTTAAGTCCGCGAACTTGTTTGTGAACTTAAGAGGTTATGATCTAAAGATGAGCTTTGAACATGAAATATTAAATTATTAAGGAATGCTTTATGCAAACCGTGGCTATAATGTTATGAGCCATTTTTAATCGAATCGTATCATCTTTGATTCAATTGTGTCTTGTGTAGTTACATAAGATCTCATAGCAATTGAGCACTCTCTAACTAGTTCATTTGAGTCAATTGAAATAGTTATGGTTAAGAAGAATATGGTTAATATGGAAGTGATCATATCGCTAGATCACATGTATGAGTCTTAATTACCTAACTTGATTTGTGATTGAAATTCTTAAATATAACAGGTTAGAAGCAGTTAGCAAAGCCATGTATGTTGGTTTTTATTGTCAAAGAAACTTTTCATACTCTTATGGTAACCATTCTCGGTGTAAATCCTTGTGGAAAAGTTTATTATTCCTTCTAAGTATATCAATTCTTGTTTATACAAGTTTGTTCTTAAATCGTACCTCCTTGTAGGTTTTCTAAAATCCAATAAATCTTTATCTCTGGAATAAGGTCGCTCTTGTTGTTCTTTCGAGAATGACATCAAATTGGGGGGGGGGGGGGGGGGGGGGGAGTTCTTTTAAACTTGTGCTTAATGGTCATGTCTTAATAGGAGAAGCGGTTGTGGGACATGTAGGGGTTAACTTGTATCTTAATAAACTCCTTGATGAATGTTGTTAGCTTCGGCTATAAGATTGCATCTAAATTAAGTAGATGTGTTGTCTTTATTTTGGTCATGAAATGTCTCTTGTGGAAATTTCATTATAATCCCATTGTTGTACCTTTGCCAATTTCATTGACAAAAAGGGGGAGAAATATTGTAGTTCACACTAAAAATACATATGGTTTTCGGATCATTGTGTAAGGGGGATTGATTTCCATGATCGAGATGGAGTATTGACTAAGGGGGAGTGATACATATCACCATAGTATTATTGTCAAAGCTGTGATACAATGCAACTTTGATTCTGTGTAATAATAAAATGATGAATCTTCAACAAGTACAGGATGAACACATGAAGAGTTGAAGAACCAAGGAAATCAAGATTGTCATTTTTACTTTTAACAAGTACAAGCCATATGTAAAATGGTTTTGTCACTAAAATTGACAAAGGGGGAGATTTTTAGAGCACTGCTCGGTTGAACCCACTAGCGTTGGTATGTCAAGTTAGTTGTCAATTTTAGGTGTCAAAATGCATTCTTGATTTAGCATACTAAAGATAGTTTCAGACTAGATTAGGTCTAAGAATGTGAATCGAAGCTATCCTTAAAGTTTGAAGATTGAAGATTGAAGACTACAAGAAGACATCAACAAGTACTTCATCAACAAAGGTATGTGATTGATTTCATTTGGATTCTTGTTCAATTCGACCTTTCTAATATATCAACATATATGCTCACTCTATGGAACAATTCCGATGATGGTAAATGTACATTTATGTATATATACTTGAGGTTATTTGAGCCACGACCTTTCTGACAATAACCTTTATCCTTGGAAAAGATCTCATACTATAGTGAATGAGCTTGCGAATCCAATGATCCAAGAATCACTCAATTCCGAGTTGTAACGATCAAGTTACGAGTGATTTAAGTTCATTAGTAGGAAACATTCCATGGGCCTTGAAGTGGTCCGCGAACTTGGGCCCAGTACGTGACTAAAAGGGATTTTTGGTCATGTTCGTGATGTTTCCTTATCTAGGCAAGTTAGTTATTGGTCCAAACACTTTTGATTACCATATTAAAGTGTTTGTGATTCCTGCCTAAGTTAAAATGTGATTTATTCACATAAATACAATTTTTGCTAAATAAGTTATTTATTTAATTATTTTGGCAAGAGTTTTAACTTGGGAAAGACTCCCATATTTAGGAGAGTCTTGTAAAAAGAAAATAACTTTTCTTAGCTTCCAAGCTATTGTTCATTATAAATAATGAGTTCGTGAGCTTACACGTTTGTTATCCCTATTGGAAAATTGGCGTAAGCTCTGCAGGTTGTTTTCCACATCTTCTGTTCTTTGTGAACAAGAGTGAGATAAAAGTCTTTGTATTAGGGATCACAAAGCCAAGTTGGATTTGATCTTCGTGATTAATCATACAACTTGTAATCTAGGTTTTTCACCTCTTGTCTATTCAAAGGTTTTCTCTTCTGATATAAAACCATTCAAGAGTTGTTGATTATAAACCCTAGATTTTGATAGATTTCAGTTTCCGATCGTATACCAACACTTGTTAGTCGAAATCGGAGACTAGAAAGAAAAACTTCTTTTGAGGCATCTCATAAAAATCCTTGAGAATTTTTAAACAAGATATTTCTAGATTTATTCTAGTTGTTCTTGTTGTATATTTGTTGGGGTTTTCTAACTTGGATATTGGTCTTTGGTACCATCCGAGTTCACTTACGGAAATCGGGTTCACGGACTCCTTGTGTTTACGTATCCTGATTGTAAGTTAAAACCCTAATCTACAAGATTTCCAAAACCTTGATTTACATCTAAAGGGAAATTAAATCAGTGTTATGTGAAAACAAAATATCGAATCGTATCAATCGTGTTGTGGTATCTTCTCAAGAGAGCCTCGGGTTCTGCTAGAAGATTTGTGTGAAGGATTTCTAAAGAGAATCGGTTTTCTGCTAGGAGTTCTACAAGTTGCTGAAGAAGGTATTACATCTAGTCCGAATAGGTAGTAGGAATTTGGTGTAACAACTTATAATCAGTGTGTGTTTATTCTGGACTAGGTCCCGGGGTTTTTTTGCACTTGCAGTTTCCTCGTTAACAAAATATGGTGTATGTGTTATTTCTTTTCCGCATTATATTTTATTTATATAATAGAAATATCACAGGTTGTAAGTTAAGATCAATCAGTTCTTGTATCCGACCTTAGGGTTGTTGAGTGAATTGATTGACACTTGAACATTGGTTTTTGGTACTGTTCAAGTTAATCCTCTTATATTCAATCGGGCTCGCAAATCCTTATTTGATGATTGCGGATTGAATCAAGAGATAGAGATACAAAACTCTTTTATATACTTTTTATAGATTGAGTCTAACTGTCTAGTTGATTCTCTTGAAAGTATATTGAAGTTTGTTTATTCATATTGCCAAACGAAATATTGAGTGGTGTTGTTAGACCCCCGTTTTTTCATCTATAGTACCATCATCAAGGTACCATGCATGAAAATCCAGTTTGCACTATCCTGAAATCATGTTCACTAGAGGGTGAAGAACCAAGGCAAATAATAGAGGACCCAACGGATCCCCTTGTTGGACCCCACAAGCAGATGAAAGTACAACCTCATTATAGTAAAGTCTTGCCGGAGTAGCATAGCAAAACTCCACCCATCTGGAGATACTAGGACATCTAAGTCTAACTTCCTGAATTAACGTGGTTCGATCAACCATATTAAAAGCATTAAAGAAGTCAATTATTATTATTATTATTGTTTCCTTCATCTCATGGAAACTCCTTCGTTTCAACAAACTCCTTAATTTCATGATATTTCCTTCAAATCATGAAAATAATATATAATTAGGAAAAGTGTCACGGGACCGGGGTTACTAGCCGTCCGACCATTCCTAGCTTTAGCCGGTTCCACACCTTAATTCCTTATTATTTTATTATCATTATTTCCTTCATCTTATGAAGTTCCTCAGTTTGAGTAAAACCCTGATTTCTTCATATTTTCCCAAATGTTGCTCAAATGCACATCAAAAAATATCAAAATTCACAGGACTGAGACACAGACACTCTGGTGACATTGGCATATTACCTTGACCAACCAAGGTTGGCTCTTTGGATTTCAAGATGCCGGTCCACACATTTTCATCATTTGACCTAATTTGTTCACATTAGGTTTAAACTCTTCCAAACAACTTGGAATTTCATCAAAGGATCGTCAGTCGGTCCCATGACCAACCAGGGCCGGTTCCATGACCCCTTGGTCGGTCCCTCATTTCTTCATAATTAGGTTTTATTGCCTAACGCTCAGACGAGCACCATTTTGATAAATGATTAAACCAACATTTAATCATCTTTTCACCAACTTGTGTTCAAGAGACTTTGGTATTTGCCCACTCGAGCATTTGGGCGTTACATGATTATCCCATCATCACATGTATCCAATCCCTCCTTCACTCCGTGGTTGATTTTCAATAAATCATCAATTGATCAGCAATTGATCAAAATTAGGGTTTCGAATCCGAGGTTCATATTTCCAGATTCAAACACTGTTAGTTTATATTGATCCCGTAATCAACATTTTAAGTATTTTACTCGGTCCAGTTGCAGTATCTTAAATTAATATTTTATTTGGTCCCGCTACCAAATTGTTAGAGCATTGCTCGGTCGAACTCGCATGTGTTGCTATCTCAAGCATGTTTGTCAATGTTAGTGATCAAAATTATAAGTTTTGATTTCTAGTCTACTATAGCTAAGTCTCGGACTAGGATATAAAGTGTAGTTGAGCTCAAGGACTTCATGGCGATTCATCATACAAGAAGAAGAACTACTCAAGGAACCGGTGGAACTTCTCGACAAAAAGGTATGTGAGGACTTGAACTTATCTATCACTCAAAAGTATATATATTATATCTCCTATTTCTTGAGACAAAAAGTCGTATGCTATATATAGACTTTGATTATAGACAGTTGGTATTTAGAGCCGAGTATACCTCGCCTATCTATATCTCTAAATATGTTTCGGTAAGCTTTTCGCTTCGACCAAGTTTATCTTTACCTAGTGACGAAAGTCATGATATGTTTCAATCACTTTGAAAATTGCTTTGGCGAAGAATGTTTCAATGATTGGAATGAGAGTTTAGATTACATAACCAATGGTAGACATAAGCATTGTTGTGGAAACAAATTTATGTATAAGTCATATTCCTTGAACCAAAGTTTGCGAACTTTTTTGATCAAGAGAACCGGAAGAATGGTGTGAGCCAAGTACGCGAACTCAGTCCGCGAACTGCCGAAGTTCTCAAACCCGAGAATTTCTGATGGAGTTGACAAACTAGTGCATGAAGATAAGTCCGCGAACTCAGTCATTGTACCCATTCCGCGAACCGGCGAAGTTCTCATCCCGAGAATTTCTGCTGGAGTTTGTAAACTCTGCCCGGTAACTTAAGTCCGCGTACCAAGTCTGCGAACTTAAGAAGGTTATATATCTGAAGATGATTTCTGAACTTGAACTTAAAAAAGACTAAGGAATGCAGTTTGCAAACCGTGGCTATAAAAGTTCATGAACCGATTCAAGTGAATCAAATCATCTTTGCTTCAATTGTATCTTGTGTAGTTACATAAGATTTCTTTGCAATTGAACAACTCTCTAACTAGTTCATTTGAGTCATGTGAACTAGTTATGGTGAAGAAGTACATGGTTGATATGAAATGCTCATATGACTAACCTTTTGGGTAACTATTGTTGAACCAACAAGTGCATACGTTTGGGTATGGTTAACAAACCTAGAAGCGTGCATTTCAATTGTGTGTAACAAGCTAAGTTTTCGATCTAACGGTTGAGACATGTTAGCTTGAATCTAAATCAGGTTTTCATCTAACGGTGTATATTGATTGCTTTGCTACCGAGGTAACTTAACAACAAACCCTGATTTGAAAGACTATATAAGGGGACATCTAGCATCAATGCAAAACTAATCCCCACACCTTACGTGTGATACTAGTTTGCGTGCTGGATTCGGTTCTCCTTTAACCTTTGGTTTTCTTCTTCTAAAACCATGTTAACGACTTAAAGACTTCACTGGGATTGTGAAGCCAGACCGATACTACTTTATCGTAGTTGTGTGATCTGATCTTGCATCTTCTATCGTACAAGTACAATCATATTGATTGGCTTGAGATTGATATCTCCGATAGGCAAGATATAAAAAGTAATCACAAACATCTTCGGCTCATCGTTTGTGATTCCGTAAAATCTTGTTTCGCTACCATACGATTAAGATTGTTGTGAGGTGATTGATAACTCTAGGCTGTTCTTCGGGAATATAAGACCGGATTATCAATTGGTTCCTGTTCACCTTGATTACTATCAAAAGACAGAACAAAACCTTTTAGGGTTTATCTGTGGGAGATAGATTAATCCTTCGATAGACTTGTCTGTGTGACACATATTTATTTATCATCAAGTCTTCGACTTTGGGTCGTAGCAACTCTTAGTTGTGGGTGAGATCAGCTAAGGGAATCAAGTGCGCAGTATCCTGTCGGGATCAGAGGCGTAGGGAGTACAACTGTACCTTGGATCAGTGGGAGACTGATTGGGGTTCAACTATAGTCCAGTCCGAAGTTAGCTTGGAGTAGGCTAGTGTCCGTAGCGGCTTAATACAATGTGTATTCAATATGGACTAGGTCCCGGGGTTTTTCTACATTTGCGGTTTCCTCGTTAACAAAATTTCTGGTGTCTGTGTTATTTCAATTTCCGCATTATATTGTTTTATCTTTATAATTAAAATAATACAAGTTGTGTGTTATATCATCAATTACAGTAATCCAATCTTTGGTTGTTGATTGTCATTGATTGATCCTCGGATATTGGTCTTTGGTACCATCCGAATTATTCCTTGTATTTGATTAGAACTCGCAGTTCATGCTTGAGTAAATCAAATCAAGAGAGAGATATAAACTCGTTGATATACTTTTAATTGATTGAGTCTTGTTGATTCTCTTAAAAAAATACTCGATTTTGTCCATACATATTTTTAAGCGAAATATTGGGTGGTGTTGTTAGACCCCCGCTTTTTCAATTGGTATCAGAGCAGGCAAACACGTTCAAGACCTCAAAAGTCTGTGTTTGTAGTGATCTGACTATATGGACCATAAAGTCTCAATTGACGCTTCACCAGGTTTAAAAACCAATCGTAGAAAAAAATCTGATAAACTGGTTACTCTTCTAAAGGGGTTGGATGAACAAATCCGGATCAACTCTGATATTTCAGCTGAAATTGCAATTCTTAAGGATTTGATATCGAGTAATGAAAAATCGGGGGTCTAACAACACTACCCAATATTTCGCTTAGCAATCTGTATGGACTAACTCCGAAATACTTTGCTAGAGAATCAACTAGACAGTCAGACTCTATCTAGATAAAAAGTATCTCAGGGAGTTATTATCTCAATCTCTCGATTTGATTTCTACTCAAGCTAAAATCAATAGAGAGTCTTTATCAAAGAGAGATAACTTGGAGGTACCAAAGACCAATGTCCAAGGATCAATCAACTACAATCAACAACCAAAAGTTGGATTAGAGAAGTTGATGATCACGAACGCACAACCTGTATTATTTTTATTATATAAAATATAATGCGGAAAAGAAATAACACAGACACCAGAAGTTTTGTTAACGAGGAAACCGCAAATGCAGAAAAACCCCGGGACCTAGTCCAGATTGAATACACACTGTATTAAGCCGCTACAGACACTAGCATACTCCAAGCTAACTTCGGACTGATCTATAGTTGAACCCCTACCAATCTCCCACTGATACAAGGTACAATTGTACTTCTACGCCTCTGATCCCAGCAGGATATTGCGCACTTGATTCCCTTTGCTGATCTCACCCACAACAAAGAGTTGCTGCAACCCCAAAATCACAGACTTGATAATAAACGAATCTGTCTCACACAGAAAAGTCTATAAAAAGGATAAATTTGTCTCCCACAGATAAACCCTAGGTTTTGTTCCGTCTTTAGATATAAAATCAAGGTAACAGGAACCAATTGATAATCCAGACTTATATTCCCGAAGAACAACCTAGATTAATCAATCACCTCTCTACAATCCTTTCTGACTACACAAGCGGATTGTCGAGGAATCACAAACAGTGAGACGAAGATATTTGTGACTTCTTTATCTTGCCTATCGGAGAACTCTCACGATCTCAATCCAATCAATCGATTGTATTCGTACGATAGAAGATGCAAGATCAGATCACACAACTACGATAAAAGTAGTATCGGTCTGGCTTCACAATCCCAATGAAGTCTTTAAGTCGTTAACCTGATTTTAGAGAAGAAAATCAAATTTTAATGGAGATCGACTCTAGCGAGAGCACTAGTAGCACCCAGACGTGTGGGGATTAGGTTTGCTCAATGCTAGATGTCTCCTATATATAGCCTTCAAATTAGGGTTTTGCCATAGGTACAAAGCAAACTCTATTCACCGTTAGATGAAAACCTGATTTAGATTCAAGCCAATATCTCTCAACCATTATATCGAAACACATAGTTTGTCACACACACTTGGGTACACGTTTACTGGGTTTGAGAAAACCATGCCTAAACGGGTACACGTATGTTGGTTCAACATGATAACCAAAAGGTCAACCATATGAGCATCTCATATTAATCATGTTCTTCTTCACTATAACTAGTTCAATTGACTCAAATGAACTAGTTAAGAGTTGTTCAATTGCTATGAGATCTTATGTAACTACACAAGACACAATTGAAACAAAGATGATTCGATTCGATCAGAATCGGCTCATGAACATTATAGACACGGTTTTCATAAAGCATTCCTTAATAATTAATGTTTCATGTTCAAGCACATCTTTAGATCATAACCTCTTAATCTCACAAACAAGTTCGCGGACTTAAGCTAATCGGTTGAGTTTTCCAAACTCAGCAGAAATTCTCGGGTCGAGAACTTCCGCTAGTTCGCGGACTTAGCACACAAACGAGTTTTGGAAATCCCAACAGAAATTCTCGGTCGAGAACTTCCGTCAGTTCCCGGACTGAGTCTGAGGACTGGGTTCGCGGACTTGGCAAGCCAATTCCACAATCCTACCGATTTCTCTTGATCAACAAAGTTCGAAAACTTCGGTTCAAGAAATACATGGTTATGCAATCTAAACTCTCATTTTAATCATTGAAACATTCTCAGAGGGCGATATTCAGTCGTGAAGAACAACAGACCTTTCTTGTCAGAGCAATTTCCAAAGTAATTGAAACTTTCATGACTTTCGTCACTAGGTGAAGATAAACCTGATCAAAGCGAAATGCTTTACCAACACATGATTTCGAGTAAAAGATAATCAATGAATACTCAACTCAAAATATCAGGTGTATATGATCTAGTCTATATAGCATACGAATTTTGTCTCATAAGAAGTATGAGAAGAATAGATATACTTTTGAGTGATAGATAAGTTCAAGTCTTCACATACCTTTTTTTTGATGAAGTTCCACGGTTACTTGGTGTAGATCTTCGTCGTTTTCGTTGAATCACCATGAAGTCCTTGAGCTCAACTACATTTTTCCTATACTAGTCAGAGACTTATCTAATAGGCTAAAAATCAAGACTTTATAGTTTTGATCACTAACATTGACAAACATGCTTGATATAGCAACGCATGCGAGGTTGACCGATCTATGCTCTAACAAGTAATAGTCCCTTGATGAGTCTGAGAAACTCCAGTTGTTCCTTTTTAAAGAATAGTTGTAAATCAGATAGTATTCAACGACCAGTTGTTGTGAAAACTGATATGACTAGAAACCACTCAGATAAACTTCAAAGCTTTGGCTCATATTGTTGTTGTTATTCTTCCAATCACCTTCAACAAGTTTGTATGTCGTTTCAAAAAAGTCTGAATGTTGCAAGTAATCTTTGTAAGAAAACTAAACAACGTTTTGTTACTCTGAAAGGACATACAAAATCATCAGGAAACTCTAAACAGAGAAGTACTAATAGTATGTGTGCCTTTGCTTTAACATCTACGTCTCCTTTTTAATGGTTTCTTGATAGTGGATGTAGTAGACATATGACAGGCGATCTCACGTGGTTTGTTTGATCCATTGACTATGAAGGAGGAAGACATTCTACTACCAAAACAAAAGGACAACTTCAAAATATGTGCAAGTTTGGTTGTTATCCTTCACAAGTAGAACCGGGAAATTTTGATAAAACTCTGAACGATCCCCTTTGGGTAAATGCAATGCATGAAGAGTTAAATCAAATTCAAAGACAAGAGTGTGGGATCTTTACCATGTCTTTCCAATATCATTATTATTCAAGAATAAGTCTGATGAATTAGGCACAACTGTCAGAAACAAAGTTAGACTTGTCGCTCAAGGATTTTCACAGGTTGAAGAATTTGAGTTTGACAAAACCCTTGTTCCTATGGGATGCCCTGAGTACACACAACTTTCGTTAGCCCATGCTTGTCTTCTTAAGGACAAGATGTTTCGAATGAATAATCGTCATAGGTCCTATGAGATGAGTACTTCCAGATTCAAAAGGAGGTGGATTTCCGCTCACACAACAAACCTTGAAAATTCACTATGTGATAAACAAGGGGAGCTTTTGGCTCACAACGTCTCTATCTAACTCCATAAACGTTCGCATCCTCATCTTTAACTTGAGAAAATGGGGTTTTTGTGTCTTTTTGGCTCAAGTAATATTTTCTTGATTAAAAAGTTTTTTAAAAACTATATAAATAATGTCTTGTTGCACAAGCAGAGATGTAGTT
The DNA here is from genome assembly GCF_003573695.1 of Papaver somniferum. NCBI lineage: Eukaryota > Viridiplantae > Streptophyta > Magnoliopsida > Ranunculales > Papaveraceae > Papaver > Papaver somniferum. The sequence continues at coordinate 142,752,195 of NC_039360.1, read as the reverse complement.
TCAGCAGCTAACGTACGTCGGTGTACAAGAATTTCCTCCACAAGGGCGAAGAAACTGAAGGATGCAATTAATGTTAAAGTTTCTTCCTCAAACTGGTTCCTGTCTTTTTATCAAAGTGATGATAACTTCAGGAACCTGGTAAAAGAATTCGTCAGCAAAAGAAATGAGTTAAAATTTAAAATCGCCTCATATGTGGAAGAACTAATTCACTATGAACGGATGTTGTCTCTAACAACGAACACCATACGTAAACTGAAAAGAGAACCTAGTAAGTTAACAGTTATTTCCAAAGAGTTGGAAAAATTGAACGATCCCATAATCAATGGGTTTTTCAATAAGGAGAAGGAGTTTTCTGTAGATGCTGTGAGAAAGATCTACAATGCCTAGTATGTCTTCTTTTTGGTTTAGTTGGAAGAATAACTAGTGCTGGAATAGCAATGATTGTGACTACACATAGCTATTATTTTTTCATCTTCTTGTTCTTTTTTAGGTTTTTGGTTTAAAAATTTTAAAAATATTTGGAGGATGATGTTTTTGCAGTATTTAATCTTTATGATTTGTTATATTGCAACTTGTTATGGGATATTGGTGTTTACGTCCGTGAACTATGTTTGTCCCATACTTTGTCAAAAGTAAAGTCGTTTGTGATCGATATTCATGTATTGGTTAAAGAATGAATGGACTTTTGACAATTACAAAAGTTAAGCCTATATTGTCAATTGATGGAAGATAGGTTAAAATCTTTTGGTTGCAAGGATTATGTCTATTGAATGTCGTTATGAGAATATTGATGGAAGATAGAATGAATCCTTGTGTATTCCACAGTATTGATCTTTACTGATCCATATAATACTGTGAGGCTCCGTAATGTGTCTTATGTTGAGCACTAAACAACCAAGTTGATTATTTTTTATTGGATTTGTTGTTTCTCTGTAAGGTACTATATGTCGAGCATTATGAACTAAACTAATCATTTTGTTTGGTTATTTAGTTATTACTCCATAAGTTTTTCTTGTGTTGAGTATATGAACGGATAAGCTAATCATTCCTTATGGTTAAACTTAGTCGTAGCTCCGTAAGTTTACTTATGTTGAGCACAATCAATTAAATTGATCACTTTTTGTATTTAATTTGGTTGCATATTCCGATTAAATTAATCATGGGTTTACTTGTGATTAATTTTATTGAGCTTTTGGATATAAAAATCATTCTTATGGTTTTGGTGTCCAATAAAAATCCTTCTTTTCTTTTGAAATTAAGGTCGCTCGTTGTTGTTCTCTCGGGAATGACATCAAATGGGGGAGAGTTATTTTGAACTTGTGCTTAATGGTCATATCTTGAGGGGTGTGCGGCTGTGGAATTTTAGAGGGGTTATCTTGTATCTTTAAACAACTTGATGAATGCATTTAGCTTCGGCTTTATGATTGCATCTAACTTAGTTGATATGTATTTTTTCTTTTAGTCATGAAATGTCTCTTACGGAAATTTTATTATGATCCCGTTCTTGTACCTTTGGCAAATTTATTGACAAAAAGGGGGAGAATTAATATGTAGTTCACACTACAAATACATATGGTTTTCGGATCATTGTGTAAGGGGGAGTGGTTTCCATGTGAGATGGAGTATTGACTAAGGGGGAGTGATACATATCATTGTAGTATTATTGTTGAAGTTGTGATACAATTGAACTTTCACACTGTATAACAATGATCGAGAATTATGTTTTCTCATTTTTATAGGTACGGATCTTCAACAACGGTGATGCTAAACTGACAACCTTTGGGATCATTGGAGTACTTGGAAATGACGAAGATTTTGAGGAACGTTGAAGATTAGACATGTGGAATAGGAGCTACTAAAGTTTTATTATCTTTTTTTGTATTCCATATGTATTGATAGTTTTTTCACTAAAATTGACAAAGGGGGAGATTGTTAGAGCATTGCTCGGTCGAACTCCCATGCGTTGCTATCTCAAGCATGTTTGTCAATGTTAGTGATCAAGACTATAAGTCTTGATTTGTAGTCTACTATAGCTAAGTCTCGGACTAGGATAAAAAATGTAGTTGAGCTCAAGGACTTCATGGCGATTCATCATACAAGAAGAAGAACTACTCGAGGAACCGGTGGAACTTCTCGACAAAAAGGTATGTGAAAACTTGAACTTATCTATCACTCAAAAGTCTATCTATTCTATCTCCTACTTCTTGAGACAAAAAGTCGTATGCTATATATAGACTTTGATTATACACAGTTGGTATTTCCAGTCGAGTATACCTCGCCTATCTATATCTCTAAATATGTGTTGGTAAGATTTTCGCTTCGACCAAGTTTATCTTTATCTAGTGACGAAAGTCATGATATGTTTCTATCACTTTGAAAATTGCTTTGACGAAGAATGTTTCAACGGTTGGAATAGGGGTTTAGATTAAATAACCAATGGTGGACATAAGCATTGTTGTGGAAACACATTTATGTATAAGTCCTATTCCTTGAACTAAAGTTTGCGAACTTTGTTGATCAATAGAAACGGAAGAATGGAGTGAGCCAAGTCCGCGAACTCAGTACGCGAATTTCCGAAGTTCTCAAACCCAAGAATTTCGGCTGGAGTTCACAAATTAGTGCGTGAAGCTAAGTCCGCGAGCTAAGTCCGCAAACCGGCGAAGTTCTCATCTTGAGAATTTCTGCTGGTGTTTGTAAACTCTATCTGGTAACTTAAGTCCGCGAACCAAGTCTGCGGACTTAAGAAGGTTATATATCTGAAGATGATTTCTGAACTTAAACTTAAAAAGACTAAGGAATGCAGTTTGCAAACCGTGGCTATAAAAGTTCATGAACCGATTCAAGTGAATCAAATCATATTTGCTTCAATTGTGTCTTTTGTAGTTACATAAGATTTCTAAAAAATTAAACAACTCTCTAACTAGTTCATTTGATTCATGTGAACTAGTTATGGTGAAGAAGAACATGGTTGATATGAAATGATCATATGGCTAACCTTTTGGTCAACTATTTTTGAACCAACAAGTGCATACGTTTGGGTACGGTTAACAAACCTAGAAGCGTGCATTTCAATTGTGTGTAACAAGCTAAGTTTTTGATCTAACGGTTGAGAAATATTAGCTTGAATCTAAATTAGGTTTTCATCTAACGGTGGATATTGATTGCTTTGTTTCCAAGTTAACTTAATGGAAAACCCTGATTTGAAAGACTATATAAGGGGACATCTACCATCAATGCAAAACAATCCCCACACCTTACGTGTGATACTAATTCGCGTGCTAGAATCGATTCTCCTTTAACCTTTCGATTTCTTCCTCAAAAACCAGGTTAACGACTTAAAGACTTCATTGGTATTGTGAAGCCAGGACGATACTACTTTATCATAGTTGTGTGATCTGATTTTGCATCTTGTATCGTACGAGTACAATCATATTGATTGGATTGAGATTGATATCTCCAATAGGCAAGATATAAAAAGTAATCACAAACTGTTAGAGCATTGCTCGGTCGAACTCGCATGCATTGCTATCTCAAGCATGTTTGTCAATGTTAGTGATCAAAACTACAAGTCTTCGTTTCTAGTATACTATATCTAAGTCTCATACTAGAATAGTAAGTGTAGTTGAGCTCAAGGACTCCATGGCAATTCATCATACAAGACGAAGATATACTCAAGGAACTGGTGGAACTTCTCGACAAAAAGGTATGTGGAGACTTGAACTTATCTGTCACTCAAAAGTCTATCTATTCTATCTCCTACTATTTGAGACAAAAAATTGTATGCTATATATATAGACTATGACTATACACATTTGGTATTTCGAGCCCAGTATACCTCGCCTATCTATATCTCGAAATATGTGTTGGTAAGCTTTTCGCTTCGAGCAAGTTTATCTTCACCTAGTGACGAAAGTCATAATATGTTTAAATGAAAATTGCTTTGACGAGAAATGATGTAACAACTATATAACGTCCTATAAGAATGTTTCAATGATTGGAATGAGAGTTTAGATTACATAACCAATGGTGGACATAAGAATTGTTGTGGAAACACAATTATGTATAAGTCCTATTCCTTGAACCAAAGTTTTCGAACTTTGTTGATCAAGAGAATCGGAAGAATGACAAGTTCCAAGTCCGCCAATTCAGTCCGCGAACTGCCGAAGTTCTCAAACCCGAGAATTTCTGCTGGAGTTGACAAACTAGTGCGTGAAACTAAGTCCGCGAACTCATTCCACGAACCCAGTCCGCGAACCGGCGAAGTTCTCATCCCGAGAAATTCTGCTGGAATTTGTAAACTCTGCCCGGTATATTAAGTCCGCGAACCTAGTATGCGAACTTGAGAAGGTTATATATTTAAAAGATGATTTCTGAACTTAAACTTAAAAAGGCTAAGGAATTCTATTTGTAAACTGTGGCTATAAAAGTTCATGAACCGATTCAAGTGAATCAAATCATCTTTGCTTCAATTGTGTCTTGTGTAGTTACATAAGATTTCCTTGCAATTTAACAACTCTCTAACTAGTTCAATTGAGTCATTTGAACTAGTTATGGTGAAGAAGAACATGGTTGATATGAAATGCTCATATGGCTAACTTTTTGGTTGACTATTGTTGAACCAACAATGTACAAGTTTGGGTACGGTTAACAAACCTAGAAGCGTGCATTTCATTTGTGTATAACAAGCTAAGTTTTCGATCTAACGGTTCATAAATATTAGCTTGAATCTAAATCAGGTTTTCATCTAAAGGTGGATATTGATTGCTTTGTTACCAAGGAAAAACCCTGATTTGAAAGACTATATAAGGGGACATCTAGCAACTCTGCAAAACTAATCCCCACACCTTACGATACTAGTTTGCATGCTAGAGTCGGTTCTCTTTTAACCTTTGGTTTTCTTCTTCTAAAACCAGGTTAAACGACTTGAAGACTTCATTGGGATTGTGAAGCGAGATCGATACTACTTTTATCCTAGTTGTGTGATCTGATCTTGCATCTTCTACCGTACGAGTACAATCATATTGATTGGCTTGAGATTTATATCTCCGATAGGCAAGATATAAAAAGTAATCACAAACATCTTCGTCTCATCGTTTGTGATTCTGCAACATCTTGTTTCGCTACCATAAGATTAAGATTGTTGTGAGGTGATTGATTAATCTAGGCTGTTCTTTGGTAATTTATTACCGGATTATCAATTGGTTCCTGTTCACCTTGATTATTGTCAAAAGACGGAACTAGGGTTTTTCTGTGGGAGACAGATTGATCCTTTGATAGACTTGTTTGTGTGAGACAGATTTGTTTATTGTCAAAGCCTGCGATTTTGGGTCGTAGCAACTCTTAGTTGTGGGTGAGATCAGCTAAGGGAATCAAGTGTGCAGTATTCTATTGGGATCATAGGCGTAGGGAGTACAACTGTACCTTGGATCAGTGTGAGACTGATTGGGGTTCAACTATAGTCCAGTCCGAAGTTATCTTGGAGTAGGCTAGTGTCCGTAGTGGCTTAATACAATGTGTATTCAATCTGGACTAGGTCTCAGGGTTTTTTTGCATTTGCGGTTTCCTCGTTAACAAAATTTCTGGTTTCTGTGTTATTTCAGTTTCCGCATTATATTGATCTATCTTTATAATTGAAATAATACAGGTGGTGCGTCTAGATAATCAATTAGTATAATCCAACCTTTGGTTGTTGATTAACATTGATTGATCCTTGGACATTGGTCTTTGGTACCGTCCAAGTTATTCCTTGTGTTTGATTAAAGAATCGCTGATTTCTATTAGCTTGAGTAAATCAAAACAAGAGAGAGATATTAACTCCTTGAGATACTTTTACCTAGATTGAGTCTGACTGTCTAGTTGATTCTCTAGAAAGTGTTTCAGAGTTAGTCCATATAGATTGATAAGCGAAATATTGGGTGGTGTTGTTAGACCCCCGCTTTTTCAATTGGTATCAGAGCAGGCAAACACGTTTAAGACCTTATCAGTCTGTGTTTGTGGCAATCTGAATCTGAGGACAGAATCTCATATACGCATATCAAGATGTCTTCTAAAGCTTTTAACCATGCCAAATGTCTTGGAGATACCTCAAAGGTTCGCTCCTTAGCAGATTCTTCTGAATCCCGAGGTAGGAACATTGTCCTATGTGTTGACAACTCTCTCTCTCTGATGAGACATTGGGTATTATGGCAACATCTGAGATGAAGCTCACCAGAATTTTAGAATTCTCTGCTGAGTTTGTTGATTTCAATAATCACGAACAGCTCATTGATGAATTTGAAAAGTCTATTGATCGAGAACGTGTACTCTATAACATCATTGAGTCCTTCTCTAAACATATTGAGAAACTTCTTCAAGAAAATAATCTACAACGTGGAAAGATCTGTGATCTTGAAAATATTTTCAAAGAAGGCTCAATTAGAGAAAAACGTTTGATCAAGACGCATTCATCTTATCTTGATAGTTGTCGTGTTGAAAAAGAGAAGCTAGAAGCATCACTTTCACTAGCTCATGAACAGTGTATGACCTTGGAAAAGGAAAACTCTGTCTTAAGGAAAAATTCTTTTGTTTCAACTTTTCCATTTGACATACAATACATTAAAAAATATCCTCCAAAAGAAGATTGTGTCGATAAAAGTTTATGTAACTTACAATCTTCTCACAGGGATGGAAAGTTAAAACAAATGTCAATTGTTGCATCTTCTCCACGAACCCGACCTTCTATGGAAAAGGAAATCACTATGTTATCCGTTGTTTTGCCAGGAAGAAAAAAATTTCTAAACTTCGCAATTTGCTTCTTTCCACCGTCAATGGAGTAAATAGTCAGACGACTACTGCAGTTAACCCCTTGCTCACTAGGAACCAGACATCTTATGAAAATGATCTCCTTTCTAGAAATCATTATAGGACTGTATTGCATTCTTGTGGTAAAAATTCTTGTGCCACCAGTGAAAGCATGTCCTGTGTTTATAAGAACAACTCTGGAAAATCTAAGTCTAGAGTATAGAGACTCATTTACGAAAATCCCCTAGAACCAATCTCTAGAGGTCCTAGACTTTGTGACCAGAAAGGTTCCTCTCATGTGTTTCCAGGAAGGGCTGTGAGACATTTCCCTAAATGTGGAAACTGCCGAGGGAAGACAAGAAATGCTAAGATTAGACATCCTGGTGGAAATCACAACTTTACTCTCAGAACCTATGGTGAGACTATGTCTCCCTCTTCTGCCTAGTAGCAGAAAGTTCCATTCTTGTATCTAACTTGAGAGATACAAGGATGATGTTTGAGAGATGCTCAAGTATTTTTGTTGATTCTCATCGGTTTGTATGTCTTGGTATCTTGTAAGTTTCTAGTATTTCTTTCTTTCATCACTGTAACCTTTTGGAGATGAAGGATATCTTAAAACGTCACAGTATGTAGTGCTCCTGGTCGGGTTCATTTATTTTGACATATGGATTAATCCACGAACGACCATATCTCCTCAAGGAACTTTAGGGTTTCTATCTAGGGTGTATACTTGAACATATATATATATATATATATATATATATATCTCATATATGCGTTCATTAATCTTCAGAAAGGAACTCGATGGAAATTGTTCCCAAATAAGAAGTTAACCCTATTGTAGAGGATGATCTCAAACCAAGTGATTCTACTCAAGAGTTTGTTCTGAAGAAGATAATTGAAAGGAAAGAGTATAACTCTTGGATTGGAGAATCTGTCAAGGATTTAATTCTCGTTCAGAATGAAGTAAAGAACGAACTTGCTAACCTTCAACTGCAGATAAACCAGCTTATTGATGGACATGCAAAGATCCTTGGTACTCAGAATATCTTGATCAGGAATCAGAAGAAAGTTATTCTTGACTGCACTAAAGCTCGACATTTTGCTCGCATTGTTGATCGAAAAACTAACATTCTAACTCATGAACATGGTGTCTCTACGGTCAACAAGATCAAGGATATCAGTGATTCCTATTTCGATGGACCATTCCAAAGGTATGAAATAATCAAGGAAAACTGAGGTTGTTTTTTTTAGTGATGCCTAGTATGTCTTCTTTTTGGCTTAGTTGGAAAAATAACTAGTGCTTTGAATAGCGATGATTGTGACTGCACATAGCTATTATTTTTTCTCTTCATGTTTTTAGGTTTTTTGGTTTGAAATTCTAAAAGTTTTTGGAGGATGATGTTTTGCAGTATTTAATCTTTCTGATTTGTTATATTGCAATTATTATGGGATTTTGGTGTCTACGTCCGTAAACTATGTTGTCCCATATTTTGTCAAAAGTAAAGTCGTTCATGATCGGTATTCGTTTATTGATTAAGGAATGAATGGACTTTTGACATATAAAAAAGTTAAGCCTATATTGTCATTTTTTGATGGAAGATAGGTTAAAATCTTTTGTAATGAAGGATTATGTCTATTAATTATTGTTATGCGTATAATGATTGAAGATAGAATGAATCCTTGTGTATTCCACAGTATTGATCTTCACTGATCCATATTTTATGTGATACTGTGAGGCTCCGTAATGTGTCTTATGTTGAGCACGATACAACTAAGTTGATTAATTTTTGATTAGCTTTGTTGGTTGCTCCGTAAGGTACTTTATGTTGAGCATTTTAGAACTAAATTAATCATCTTGTTTGGTTATTTAGTTATTACTCCATAAGTTCTCTTGTATTGAGTATATGAACGATTAAGCCAATCACTCTCTTGTATGGTTGACTTAGTCGTTACTCTGAAAGTTTACTTATGTTGAGCACAATCAATTAAATTGATCACTTTTTGTGTTTAATTTGACTATGTATTCTGATTAAATTAATCATGGGTTTACTTATTATTAATTTGATTGAGTTTTTGGATATAAAAATCATTCATATGGTTTTGGTGTCCAATAAAAATCCTTCTTTTCTCTTGAAATTAAGGTCGCTCGTTGTTGTTCTTTCGGGAATGACATCAACTGGGGGGAGAGTTCTTTTGAACTTGTGCTTAATGGTCATATCTTGAGGGGTGTGCGGTTGTGGAATTTTAGAGGGGTTATCTTGTATCTTTAAACTCCTTGATGAATGTTGTTAGCTTAGGCTATATGATTGCATCTTAATAAGATGATGTGTGTTTCTTTCTCTGAATCATGAAATGTCTAAATATCTCTTACGGAAATTTCATTATGATCCCGTTCTTGTACCTTTGCCAATTTTATTGACAAAAAGGGGGATAATTAATATGTAGTTCACACTACAAATACATATGGTTTTCGGATCATTGTGTAAGGGGGAGTGGTTTCCATGTGAGATGGAGGATTGACTTGGGGGTGATACATATCACCATAGTAATATTGTTGAAGTTGTGATACAATTGAACTTTGACACTGTGTAATAATACTATGACATTGTATAACAATGATCGAGAATTATGTTTTCTCATTGTTATAACTACGGATCTTCATCAACGGCGATGCTAAACATACAACGTTTGGGATCATTGGAGTACTTGGAAGTGACGAAGATTTCGAGGAATGTTGAAGACTAGACATGTGGAATAGGAGCTACTAAAGTTTCATTATCTTTTTTGTATTCCATATGTATTGATACTTTTGTCACTAAAATTGACAGAGGGGGAGATTGTTAGAGCATTGCTCGGTCGAACTCGCATGCATTGCTATCTCAAGCATGTTTGTCAATGTTAGTGATCAAAACTATAAGTCTTGATTTCTAGTATACTATAGCTAAGTCTCGGACTAGGATAGTAAGTGTAGTTGAGCTCAAGGATTCCATGGCGATTCATCATACAAGACGAAGATCTACTCAAGGAACCGGTGGAACTTCTCGACAAAAAGGTATGTGGAGACTTGAACTTATTTGTCACTCAAAAGTCTATCTATTCTATCTCCTACTCTTTGAGAAAAAAATTCGTATGCTATATATATATAGACTATGATTATACACATTTGGTATTTCGATCCGAGTATACCTCGCCTATATATATCTCGAAATATGTGTTGGTAAGATTTTCGCTTCGATCAAGTTTATCTTTACCTAGTGACGAAAGTCATAATATGTTTCAATCATTTTGAAAATTGCTTTGATGAGAAATGGTGTAACAACTGTATAACGTCCTCTAAGAATGTTTCAATGATTAGAATGAGAGTTTAGATTACATAACCAATGGTGGACATAAGCATTGTTGTGGAAACAAAATTATGTATAAGTATAAGTCCTATTCCTTGAACCAAAGTTTTCGAACTTTGTTGATCAAGAGAACCGGAAGAATGGCAAGTGCCAAGTCCGCGAACTGCCGAAGTTCTCAAACCCGAGAATTTCTGCCGGAGTTGAAAAACTTGTGCGTGAATCTAAGTCCACGAACCGGCGAAGTTCTCATCCCGAGAATTTCTGCTGGAGTTTGTAAACTCTGCCCGGTATCTTAAGTCCGCGAACCTAGTCTGCGAACTTGAGAAGGATATATATCTAAAGATGATTTCTGAACTTAAACTTAAAAAGACTAAGGAATGTTATTTGCAAACCGTGGCTATAAAAGTTCATGAACCGATTCAAGTGAATCAAATCATCTTTGCTTCAATTGTGTCTTGTATAGTTACATAAGATTTCCTTGCAATTGAAAAACTCTCTAACTAGTTCAATTGAGTCATTTGAACTAGTTATGGTGAAGAAGAATATGGTTGATATGAAATGCTCATATGGCTAGCCTTTTGGTTGACTATTGTTGAACCAACAATGTACACGTTTAGGTACGGTTAACAAACCTAGAAGCGTGCATTTCGTTTGTGTATAACAAGCTAAGTTTTCGATCCAACGGTTGAGAAATATTAGCTTGAATCTGAATCTGGTTTTCATCTAACGGTGGATATTGATTTCTTTGTTACCACTACAAAACCCTGATTTGAAATACTATATAAGGGGACATCTAGCAACTCTGCAAAACAATCCCCACACCTTACGTGTGATACTAGTTCGCGTGCTAGAATCGGTTCTCCTTTAACCTTTCGATTTCTTCCTCAAAAACCAGGTTAACAACTTAAAGACTTCATTGGTATTGTGAAGCCAGGCCGATACTACTTTATTGTAGTTGTGTGATCTGATCTTGCATCTTCTATCGTACGAGTACAATCATATTGATTGGATTGAGATTGATATCTCCAATAGGCAAGATATAAAAAGTAATCACAAACATCTTCGTCTCATCGTTTGTGATTCCGCAACATCTTATTTCGCTACCATACGATTAAGATTGTTGTGAGGTGATTGATTAATCTAGGTTGTTCTTCGGGAATATAAGACCGGATTATCAATTGGTTCCTGTTCACCTTGATTATTATCAAAAGACAAAACAAAAACTTTAGGGTTTTTCTGTGGGAGACAGATTGATCCTTTGATAGACTTGTCTATGTGAGACAAATTTGTTTATTATCAAACCTGCAATTTTGGGTCGTAGAAACTCTTAGTTGTGGGTGAGATCAGTTAAGGGAATCAAGTGCGCAGTATCCTGCTGGGATCAGAGGCGTAGGGAGTACAACTGTACCTTGGATCAATGGGAGACTGATTGGGGTTCAACTATAACAGTCTGAAGTTAGCTTGGAGTAGGCTAGTGTCTGTAGCGGCTTAATACAATGTGTATTCAATCTGGACTAGGTCCCGGGGTTTTCTGCATTTTCGGTTTCCTCGTTAACAAAATTTCTGGTGTCTGTATTATTTCAATTTCCGCATTATATTGATTTATCTTTATAATTGAAATAATACAAGTTGTGCTTTTAGATCATCAATTAGTATAATCCAACCTTTGGTTGTTGATTAACATTGATTGATCCTTGGACATTGGTATTTGGTACCGTCCAAGTTATTCCTTGCATTTGATTAAAGACTCGCTGGTTTCTATTAGCTTGCGTAAATCAAAACAAGAGAGAGATATTAACTCCTTGAGATACTTTTACCTAGATTGAGTATGACTCTCTAGTTGATTCTCTAGAAAGTGTTTCAGAGTTATTCCATACAGATTTCTAAGCGAAATATTGGGTGGTGTTGTTAGACCCCCGCTTTTTCACAAACATTTTCGTCTCATCGTTTGTGATTCCGCAACATCTTGTTTCGCTACCATACAATTAAGATTGTTGTGAGGTGATTGATAACACTAGGCTGTTCTTCGGGAATATAAGACCAGATTATCAATTGGTTCCTGTTCACCTTGATTACTATCAAAAGACGGAACAAAATCTTTTAGGGTTTATCTGTGGGAGACAGATTAATCCTTCGATAAACTTGTCTGTGTGAGAAAAATTTGTTTATCATCAAGTCTTCGACTTTGGGATGTAGCAACTCTTAGTTGTGGGTGAGATCAGCTAAGGGAATCAAGTGCGCAGTATCCTGTTTGGATCAGAGGCGTAGGGAGTACAACTGTACCTTGGATCATTGGGAGACTGATTGGGGTTCAACTACAGTCCAATTCGAAGTTAGATTAGAGTAGGCTAGTGTCTGTAGCGGCTTAATACAGTGTGTGTTCAATTTGGACTAGGTCCCGGGGTTTTTCTGGATTTGCAGTTTCCTCGTTAACAAAATTTCTGGTGTCTGTGTTATTTCAATTTTCGCATTATATTGTTTTATCTTTATAATTGAAATAATACAGGTTGTGCGTTAGATCATCAATTAGAGTAATCCAACATTTGGTTGTTGATTGTCATTGATTGATCCTCGGATATTGGTGTTTGGTACCATCCGAGTTATTCCTTGTATTTGATTAGAACTCGCAGTTCCTGCTTGAGTAAATCAAATCAAGAGAGAGATATAAACTCGTTGATATACCTTTAATTGATTGAGTCTTGTTGATTCTCTTAAAAGTATATTTGAGTTTGTCCATACAGATTGCTAAGAGAAATATTGGGTGGTGTTGTAACAAGGAATAATTCATCAAACGAGCAACATTTGGTCATACTAGAAATATTAGTTCAACTATCAATATTCAACAGTTCATCGAATGAGCAATATTTGCTCACCTTAACCATCAACATTCATTCGACAATTAAACCTCCGTATCAACAAACATGTTCAATTCACGAGTCCTAGAATATTCGTTAATCATGTTCGACTCAGCAATACAAAGACTCGTCGTCTCATCAAGTCAACAACTGATTAACTAAATACACGTCTGCCTTGCAGACTCCACAATCACGAGACATCAATCGTGTCACATGGGGGAAATTAACTAGGGTTTTGTTCTGGCGGCCTACGACACGTGTGTTCATCCATGATGAGAATGTGACTAAGTCATGCAAGCGGTTGAAGGAGTTAACGAAGTAGTGGGTGGACAATCAACCAAGTCTCCGCGTGATGAGTAACTGGTTTTAACACGATTTCTCACTTTCCCACTCTTTAACTTCATCAACCGTCACACTTACTGGGATCAATATGTCTACTACTTCTTGCAATATAAATAAGTCTCTGAACCCATAATTGAAAAACAGAAGAATTCTGATCCGAGCGATCGTTCTCAAGAATTCAATCAATCAACCAGAACTTATTCGAACTCAACAGTTCAAACTTGTAGAAACCTTAAACACGTTTACAATCCTTGATCATCATTGATCTCACACATTTCTCAGCTTTCCTCCTACAGATCGACCCATCTTCTCTTGTGACCGAATTGACTCTGGAACGACCATTGTCTTGGTTTAGGCAGGAGTCTTACAGATTTATCTCTCGAATTCAAGCACTCCCTTTGGCAGTGCATCTGTGTGAGGTTAAGCAGTTTGCTCAGTTCGAGGAGTCTCCTACACACGGTCGTCTCCTCAATTCCTTAAAAACCAGCAAATCATTTTGCCCCATCTACACTCTTTTGTAATGAGAAAGACATAAAATACAATGAAACAACAAATCAATCGTGTCCCTTGTATAAAAACCAGGATCACCCAGAGACGGTGTGCACAAAGGTTCTTGAAAAATATCCTTCCACTAATTCACATTATTAGAAGGAGAAAAGAAATTTTTATAATAAATCTACATTAGTTTCGAAAGAGATAGTCAGAACCATTTATAGTTTACGAAAATCGATAAACATGGATTTCAGAACATTGCAGGAAAGGAAGACGTCTACCCTTGATCGTCTCTCTATAAAAAGAAATCGGAAACAAGGAATAAAAAAATATTCCTCTTCTCATGAGAATCCACCCGATCCTTTATTGGATGGGAGAAATTACAATCTGTAATAGGTCTTGAGATTGTTCTTGTTTTCCCTCGGAAAAGGACCATAATCTTCAAGAGGGCTGTGAAAAGATTTCTGTTATTTTTTTTTGATGACTTGTCTCTGTATCTGTTTCTGAAACTCTATTTTCTGAGCCAAGAACCGTTTCTGTGCTTAAATGGGTTTCCTAATAATTTCCTTTTTGGGATATCAAAAATTTTGTTAGGTTTTTGGTCAAAGGTTCTTTAGGAATTTATTCCATAACTTCTTCCTTTTAAGTTGGAAGATTTCATTCCTCTAATCAAGCATTTCATTTACAATTTTCTATCATATCCTCATCAAGTCTTTCCAATAAAGAATATGATGTCTAGTATGTTTTATTTCCCTCTAACAAAGTTCGTTTTAGTTCCTCCAATAATGAGATGTGTCAAGACAAACATGATTCCCCGTCCGATGTGAATCCTACTGTCTATCACTTTGAAAAACTCTCATTAACTATGAATCTTGTCTTGGAAAAAGTACGTTCTTTGAAGAGGGAAATCGAATCTTCAACCAAAAGACTTGAGGACAAGATGGATATAATCTCGAACACAGGATTTATCTAATCGAAGATGAGCTTGATGATTATATGGAATATGATAAGAGTCTTCAAAGTAAGTGAAATGATTTTTTTTCTTGCTTAAATTTTGTCTAGGAAACTTCTTATGAGAATTTATTCTTGTATTTTAAGAAGGATAACTAGGGTTTGGAATAGCAAATATTGTGATTACACATAGCTATTTCCAACGATTTTCATCTTGCAATATTTTAGATTTATTTATTTAAATTCTAAGTTATTTGGAAGATGATTTTGCAGTATTAATCTTTATTGGTTTTATATATCGCAAAAATATTATGGGATATGTGTGTTTACGTCCGTGAACTATGATTGTCCCATATATGTCAAAAGTTAAGTCCATTAGGTCATTATCCAAATATTGATAAAAGATAGAATGAACTTTTGTATATTCCGCAGTATTGATCTTTCCCTAATTCACTTTTATGTGAAAGTACCGTATGGCTCCGTAAGTTTTCTTATGTTGAGCGTTTTCGATTAAATTAATCATTAAGGTTCCTTTGTGGTTAATTTAATTGAGTTTTATGGATATAAATTCATGTTTCATGTGATTTTTTAATGTCCAAAGAAATCCTTATTTTCTTGTAAAAGTAAGGTCGCTCTTGTTGTTCTTTCGGGAATGACATTTTATGGGGGAGAGTACTTAATTGAACTTGTGCTTTATCAAACTTATGTGGTTAAGTTCTAAAATCGGTTAAGTATGATTTTATACTCATGAACAAATATATTTATAAATTAAGGAATGCAATCTTTACAAACTGTGGCTAAAATGTTCATGAACTGATTCTTTTGAATCAGTCCGATTTTGCTTCAATTGTATCTTGTATACTTCTATGAGAATATAAACAATTGAACAACTCTATAAGTAACACAAGTAGATTCATTTGATTATCATTTGATCTAAAAGTGTTCATATGGCTAACTTCGATTAACTTTTATTGAACCAGCTAAACATATATGTTTAGGTATGGTTACCCATATATAAATGAAGGTATATTCAATTTGTGTTTAACATGCTAAGACCATCTAACAGTGGAGAGATATTGATTTGGTTTTAAGCAAACTAAGCTTGAATCTTAAATCAGGATTTTATCTAACGGTGAATATTGATTGCTTTGTTTCAAAGCTATCAAACCTTGATTTGAAGACTATATAAGGGAGAACTCTAGCAACTGGAAAACCTGATCCCCACACCTCCTGTGTGTATTAGTTACGACTAGAGTTGATTCTCCTTTAACCTAGGTTTTTCCTAAAACCATTATAGGTTAACGACTTAAAGACTTCATTGGGATTCTGAAGCCAAAACCAACTATTTTCTCTGTAGTTGCGTGTTCTGATCTTACTTGTTCTATCATATTGAGTACTACCTTCTCTAAAATTTGCTCGAGATGTATCTCTAATAGGTAATATATAAAAAGTAATCACAAAGCTCTTCGTCTCATTCTTTGTGATTCCATAATAACTTGTTCTACTACCGTATAGTTAAGTTGTTGTGAGGTGATTGATATATCTAGGCCGTTCTTCGGGAATATAAGACCGGATTATAAATTGGTTCCTGTTTACCTTGATTTATCAAAATACGGAATAAACTTCGTACGTATTTCTGTGGAAGACAAATTTATCAATCAGAATAGACTTTTCTGTGGGAGACAGATTTGTTTATCAAGTCTTCGACTTTGGGTCGTAGCAACTCTTAGTTGTGGGTGAGATCATCTAAGGTAATCAAGTGCGTAGATTCCTGCTGGGATTCAGAGGCGTAAGGAACACGACTATACCTTAATCAATGTGAGATTGGTTAAGGCTCAACTACATTCCAGTCCGAAGTCAACTTGTAGTAGGCTAAAGACTGTAGCATCTTAATACAATGTGGTGTTCAAATCTGGACTAGGTCCCGGGGTTTTTCAGCATTTGCGGTTTCCTCGTTAACAAAACTTTTGGTGTCTGTGTTATTTCTTTTAGCATTATATTTGTTTATATAATTGAAATATCACAGATTGTGCTAGTTCAATCAATTGGTAAATCCAACCTTTGGTTGTTGATTGAAATTGATTGACACTTGAACATTAGTCTTTGGTACCGTTCAAGTTGTTTCTCATAATAATCAGGCTCACGGATTTCTATCTGTTTGATTTGCTGATTACTTTGAGAAATAGAGATATAACTCTAGGATATATTTTTATGATTGAGTCTGACCGTCTAGTTAATTCTCTTGGAATTATATTGGAGTTAGTCCATACATATTTCCTAATGAAATATTGGATATGGTTGTTATACCCCGGCTTTTTCAGTAATCACCATGATATAGTATGATGGATCCTTGTAATTGGTGTGACCAATTCTGGTAATTGGTGTGACCGATCATAAGAGGTTGTGTGGCCGATCCTTGTAATTGGTATGACCGATCTTAGGGACTTGGGTGAGCGATCACAAGTAGGTACGATGTTTAGGTAGAATCGATCCTAGTGATTGGTATAACCGATCTGAACCCATGTATGTGACTTGGTAGGACCGATCAAAACTAACCATTCTGACTTTGTATGACCGATCACATAGTAGTCTTGGAATCTTGGTAGAACCAATTCTAAACTTGTTTGGAAGTGTGGTAGAACCAATTCCAAGATGCAAATCAGTGTAAATACGAAGTAATGATTTGTTGAGTAAAGATGTCAACATACTTTGAACACGAGCATTAACTCTTATCATTTGTTTTTCAAAGATATTCCTTCATACTCAAGGTGATCCCTGGTGCAAAAAAGTGAAAAACATTTAATTATAATTTTCATAATATATGTTTTAATTACCAACAATTGAAGCATATCCTCTGGAAAATATTATTAGTTAATGTGCTAGATTAATAATAAAAGTTTTCTATGAGATTTTTCGGAATTGTAGGTTGGACATTTAAGTGGAAATAGAAAAACCGAAATTAGGTACTTTAATGCATATCTTGAGAATATTTTCGGTTTTGGAATTTCCTTGTTGTCCAAACAACATTGGTCTATAAATACCTAAGTTTGCATTTCTAGTAAACTATCCTAAGAGCTAGGCAAACTTTATTTCTTGTTGTTTCTGGTGGAGCCGTCTATTCGGAGAGGAAAGTATCCAAATTAGGTGAATTTTTTTTACGACCGCTCGTTTAAAGACTTTTGTGGGATCAAGGATCTATATGAGTACTGTTGGTGGGAGACTAGATAATTAGAGTTTTATTAGTTTTCAATTTGATTTGATTGACTAACGGTTGTTGAAACTTTGGTTGCACCTAGTTTGTTTATTCTTGAGAATCTTCTCATCTAATATAAGATTCACTTAGACTAGATCAAAGTATCGACGAGATCTTTAGAACTGTTGTTAGATCTAAAGACATCTTGTGATAATCCATTGTTAACAGACTCCATTCTGTATGTGATTAATCACAAGAGGATTCAAGTGTTGTTGTGCAGGTTTTGAAGGAAATAGAATATTTGAAGACGAAGAAAAATTCTTATTAGTTTTCGTATCTTGTGGATTTAGTGCACAAACCTTGGTCGGCTGGGATCCAACTAGAATCAGTTTATCTTTGATAGATCTGATTGATTAGTTGCTTGAGATCGGCATCACTTTATAGTTTCTCGTTGAGATCTATATCGATTGATTGCAAATCTAAACTTGACTATTTAGGTAGTTATTAGATAGATTGATCTAACCAGACAAAGGAGTTTATTAGATTAAACGGAAGAGCCTTTGTCAACAACTCATCTTATCTTGTAGCAAGATTTATTAGAGTGGTTACCAAATAGATTATTCCTTTGGTGTTTGGAATACGATCCAAAGGAATTTCTATTCACGTGCCTGACTCTAGAAGTCGAAGGCGCAAAGATACTGAGGGAACTAAGTAGCTAGGCGTAGTCTGCCTGGTCTCAACTATACGAAGTTGGTATTTGATTTTGTATAGCGGCTTGATTTTGAGAGTATTCAAAACTGTACTACATCTCAGGGTTTTTCTGCATTTGCGGTTTCCTCGTTAACAAAATCTTGCTGTGTCTTTTGCTTTGTTTTCCGCATTATAATTGTTATTATAATTAAATAAAATATGCAAGTACGTTAACTCCGTAATACATGATATTGTTCCTATAAAGTTTCGGTTATTACCAAACATATTATCAAGTACACACTTTGATGTCATATTGTCTCGATCTCGTATCCATAGATGATCACACGAAGTGTGAATCGAATTGTTACATTGTCTTGATAGGATACGGAGATACCTATTTATATAACCGCAATCGCACGGTGTCTAACTAGTAGACAGAGGCAAGTACGGGTCGTTCCCACAAGGAGAGGTGGAAATACTATAACCATATCTCTAATAAATTAACCGACAATGATGTTTTTGGATTTTTAGAATTAAGGATTTAAAAAAAACGAAACAAAACAAACTAAGATTAATAAAACACAATGAGAAGGAGTTTGTAACTAAGGTCTATGAATTCCACTACTATTTATAATTATGCACCGAAAAGAACTCTAATTCCAAATATGTGTTTATAGCTTTGTTCCATTGCAACACCTATTATTGATATAATTTTCGATCATAAACTCGCATCTCCTAAGTATAGCCCATCAAATTTCTAAGCATGACCTATCAAATTAAAATGACGAGAGAATTATCGAAAACATAATTTATAGATTCACAATTATTATTTGCTTCGTCTAAGCATAACCCATCAAAAGAATCAACCTAAGCATGGATTATCAAATACTAACACGTAAAATTGTAACCTACATGAATTAATGAACTTAGGCTATTGTGCGGCACAAAGCCGGTGATGCAACAACATGTATCCTTTGTAAAATCAATAAACCATATTATTGGATTTCGAAATTCAATTCATATAGCCTAATACCAAATTATTCAAAATCGATTCAAATGTTCTTAATGCTAGAAGTAGTTTTCTCCATAAAGCCCTAGCTACAAAAGGATTAGTACATATCAAAGGGTTTCTTAAAACCCATCAAAAATGATAACAAGAGAAGAAAGATTAAACCAATATCGTCTTTGTATTCTCGTGTGCTTGTGCTCTAGAACGCCTTCGATCTCTTCCGTCAACCGGCCTCCTTTCTTCTCTGGTTTTGGCTTGTAGACGCACCTCCTGAAAAATAGAACTCCAGTCGGCCTCCCCTTCTGTTTCTGTTCATTCTCTCTTTTATGTGATGCGCAAATCCATTTTTAGACCTAGAAAAGTTGCCTAGGCCCAGTCCAAACTAGTCTAGCCACCGACCCATTCAAAGTTCAAGTACTCCCTGAATCCCACCACAGCATCACTTTCTACACTCCGGACAGTGCCAAAGTCCGACTTTCCAAAACCCACATCACCAAATAATGCCACTGTCTCGAATCCACAACACCAGCTCGTTGTCTCGTTTCCATTGCTGCAGCAACAACTCCCTTTCACCATTAGTTCTTCTTATTTCAGAAACCCATTGTAGTTGCCTACCTGAGACATAAATCCATCACTGTCATCTCCATTCAGGTCCCCGATCTCCACAAAATAAACTCACAACCCCAGACTCCATTGATGTGTTGCTGTAGGTTGCAGTACACCGTTCACCAGCACCCGTTCAACTCGATAATAACCTATCGTCCACTCTTCTTGACTGCACCATCGAAACAGCCTCATGATACTTCCGCCATCAGCAGCAGCACCATCGTTCTCCATCTCCATTCTTTTTTATTCACTGACGTCTAACTGACCACGACCAGTTTCATAGCTTTTGACACTAGAAGACCCTTCGAACAATACACAGACTACTAACTTGTTGACTGCCAACTGCTCGCAACTTCCAAATTCAATCACCTTCACCATCGTTTACAGTTCCGAAACTTTATCAAAAGCATGACCTTCATTTTCGTCAAATAAGTTTGGTGTAGACCTTGACACGTCACCCACTTATTTCTTCCTTTTATTTACTACAGCCAACACGTAACATCCCTGCCCACTTTGATAACTCCGTGAAATGGCAAGGTGCTTCTGCGTAAGTGGCAGCCTCATTTAATTAAGGTCTCCGTTTGGTGCACTGAGAAGTAGGTTTGGTGCTTTGTGTCGCAAACGCCTCTATTACGTGTAGCTTAGCCATTTTATTTTCGGATGATCGAATTCGCTTGTACTTTCTACAAAAGCGCTAAAATAGTGTCATTAGCCAAAATATCGAGTCCTAGTTAGTATAAATATGGGTATAAAATATAGCATTTACGTGCTTATCAACACCCCCACACTTATATTTTGCTAGTCCTCGAGCAAAACAAAGAATGTATCCGCTCTACAGATGGATAAATATCCGCTCAACAGCTGGATATGAAGTTGTCTGCTAAACAGCGAGACGAAACCACTAAACAGCGGTATAAAGATGTTTGCTAAACATCTAGACGGATCCGCTAAACAACAAGATCGAGAGATGTCTGCTAAACGGCGAGACGGATCCGCTAAACAGCAAGATCGAGAAATGTCTGTTAAACAGCTAGACAGAAAGACCCGCTATACAGATGGTCATGACAAATATCATACACAAGACCCGCTACACAGCTGGTCATAACCCTAAAAATCATAACGATATACATTTTTTTATTTTTTTTGATCCGCTACACAGCTGGTCATAATATGAAAAAAAAAAATTTATCAAAATTCCTAACGTATATGCCACTCCCCCACACTTAAACATTACATTGTACTCAATGTAAATGAGTCATCCAACGTATAAATTTAGATGGGAAATTCCAGCAAACAATAAGAGATAGAGGAAATAAAACAAATCTGATGGGTTGACTCCCATGAAGCGAAATCGTATGGGTTGACTCACATAAAGCATAATATTTGTATCCATGTTTGCGCACATAAAGAACCTCAAACGAGTTGATGAGGTTGAACCAAAGTAAGCAGCAAAGCATATATATAAAGTCTGAAAAGTTGGGGATCGGTCCAACAAATCAGGTTAGCTGCAAATGTGAACCTGCAAACACTATAAACCTCCAAAAAGATGTGTAAATTCATTCTCAATAGAAAAAAATTCTTAGTCATCAAGTCATGAAAGGTAGAGATTAGTAAGTCACTCACATGAACAACAAACATATAATGCAAATTAGTTTCTATTCGGGAAGCACACTCTAAATCGGGTTCTAAATCTGCTGAAATAACTTCCGTTGACACAATATCTTCACTAGAAATCAGAGGAAGCAATGAATTGACAATTACAAAAGGTAAATAATCATCAATATTAGCACGATGACCTACACATGCATCTAGTGCTTCAAGTTTATCAAAATCAATAACTCTTAAATTTGGTTCTAAGTCTGCGGAGATAACTTCCATTGTTGAGTTACCTTGATTAACTATTGGAGGTCGCAATGCATTGATAATATCAATAATCATAGGTTCATCGGAATCAGAAAAGTGGGCTAAACAAGCAGATAAAGGCTCAAAATCATCGACACAAGTTATCTGACCAATATCAATATGTTCAGCATTCACATCAGCATTCAGAAAATCACTAGATGGATCAGAAAAACAAGAGCACAATGGAGCAACAATATCATGAATAATCGCCTCATCACTATCTGCAACTAATTGACTTATAGGAAACTCATTATTTGAATGATTAGAAAATATCTCATTATGCACGTCTACTGTCTCTAAGTCATCAGACTCAACAATAGTATCTTATGTATAAATATATTCTTTTAAATCATCATTATCTGAATAAATGGCGTCTCTAACACAACTCTCGTCCTTTTGAATAGACAAATAATCGGTTAAATGATCATGAGTTGGGAAAGATACAATAGATTGAAATATTATATCGCTATCGTAGTTCCTAAAATCACTTCTAATGTCAATTCATTTTCACCTTCATGGTATTTGGTTTGATACTCATCTGAATAGCCACCCATAGCGAAATTACATGGATTCCAAGTTCCATACCTGAGACGTTTATAAGCAAGAACTTCCTTATACCGTGACCCATACATGTGTTCACCAAGCGTCATATGAGATGAAGTCTCTTGAGGATGTGAACTTCTACGCATATATTCTTCAATTGTCATCTTAGATGACGTCTCCTGAGAAGCACTCATCATCCTCAAAAAGTACCTGAAATAAGGTTCTACAACACAAAACAAGTCAAAAGGAAAAAGAAATCCTAAAATAAAATAAAAGTACTGTACAAAAATAAAAATAAAAACCTAACTTTAATTACAAAAATCAGAAATACTAATTACAATATCCACAACCGCTCCCCGGCAGCGGCGCCAAAAATTGATAGGATCTGGAGATACCTATTTATATAACCGCAATCGCACGGTGTCTAACTAGTAGACAGAGGCAAGTAGGGGTCGTTCCCACGAGGAGAGGTGGAAATACTATAACCAATATCTCTAATAAATTAACCGACAATGATGTTTTTGGATTTTTAGAATTAAGGATTTAAAAAAACAAAACAAAAGAAACTAAGATTAATAAAACACAATGAGAAGGAGTTTGTAACTAGGGTCTATGAATTCGACTACTATTTATAATTATGCACCGAAAAGAACTCTAATTCCAAATATGTGTTTATAGCTTTGTTCTGTTGCAACACCTATTATTGATATAATTTCCGATCATAAACTCGCATCTCCTAAGTATAGCCCATAAAATTTCTAAGCATGACCTATCAAATTATAATGACGAGAGAATTATCGAAAACATAATTTATATATTCACAATTATTATTTGCTTCGTCTAAGCATGACCCATCAAAAGAATAAACCTAAGCATGGATTATCAAATACTAACACATAAAATTGTAACCTATATGAATTAATGAACCTAGGCTATTGTGCGGCACAAAGCCGGTGAGGCAACAACATGTATCCTTTGTAAAATCAATAAATCATATTATTGGATTTCTAAATTCAATTCATATAGCCTAATACCAAATTATTCAAAATCGATTCAAATGGTATTAATGCTAGAAGTAGTTTTCTCCATAAAGCCCTAGCTAAAAAAGGATTAGAACATATCAAAGGGTTTCTTAAAACCCATCAAAAATGATAACAAGAGAAGAAAGATTAAACCAATATCGTCTTTGTATTCTCGTGTGCTTGTGCTCTAGAACGCCTTCGATCTCTTCCGTCAACCGGCCTCCTTTCTTCTCTGGTTTTGGCTTGTAGACGCACCTCTCTGAAAAATAGAACTCCAGTCGGCCTCCCCTTCTGTTTCTGTTCATTCTCTCTTTTATGTGCTGCGCAAATCCATTTTTAGACCTAGCAAAGTTGCCTAGGCCCAGTCTAAAACTAGTCTAGCCACCGGCCCATTCAAAGTTCAAGTACTCCCTGAATCCCACCACAACATCACTTTCTACACTCCGGCCAGTGCCAAAGTCCGACTTTCCAAAACCCACATCACCAAATAATGCCACTGTCTCGAATCCAGAACACCAACTCGTTGTCTCGTTTCCATTGCTGCAGCAACAACTCCCATTCACCATTAGTTCTTCTTATTTCAGAAACCCATTGTAGTTGCCTACCTGAGACATAAATCCATCACTGTCATCTCCATTCAGGTCCTCGATCTCCATAAAATACACTCACAACCCCAGACTCCATTGATGTGTTGCTGTAGGTTGCAGTACATCGCTCACCAGCACCCGTTCAACTCGATAACAACCCATCGTCCACTCTTCTTGACTGCACCATCGAAACAGCCTCATGATACTTCCGCCATCAGCAGCAGCACCATCGTTCTCCATCTCCATTCTTTCTTCTTCACTGACTTCTAACTGACCACGACCAGTTTCATAGCTTTTTACACCAGCAGACCCTTCGAAAAATAGACAGACTACTAACTTGTTGACCGTCAACTTCTCGCAACTTCCAAATTCAATCACCTCCACCATCGTTTACAGTTCCGAAACTTTATCAAAAGCTTGACCTTCATTTTCGTCAAATAAGTTTGGTGGTGACGGCAGCTGCTTAGAATTGTTCTTCTGGTTTGATAAGAAAATGAGATGTGGTGTAGACCTTGACACGTCACCCACTTATTTCTTCCTTTTATTTACTACAGCCAACACGTAACATCCCTTCCCACTTTGACAACTCCGTGAAATGGTAAGGTTCTTCTGCATAAGTGGCAGCCTCATTTAATTAAGGTCTCCGTTTGGTGCACTGATAAGTAGGTTTGGTGCTATGTGTCGCAAACGCCTCTATTACGTGTAGCTTAGCCATTTTATTTTTGGACGATCGAATTCGCTTGTACTTTCTGCAAAAGCACTAAAATAGTGTCATTAGCCAAAATATCGAGTCCTAGCTAGTATAAATATGGGTATAAAATATAGCATTTTACGTGTTTATCATGTCTCGACTTTGTCCATAGACGATCACATTCGGAAGAGGGAACTATTGTCAACACGCTCTCTTACGCGTAGACTTATATGGTCTAACACATATAATGTCTAATCATATTAGACTCATAACAAATGACCTATTTCCATAAACAAATAAAGAAGTGACCTGCTCAGATACCAGTTTGGAAGAATATGGTAACCGAAGACATATTAAAATCATAGAAATTGACGTTTAGTCCTAAAGTTAGTGGGCATTGGATGCTCTAGTCCTATGCTTCCAAGCCTAGTACTCATTAATCCAAATTATCCCCGTGTAAATAGTTTGGTCCAAAATTTAGACGAGTTAGTCCAAATTTACACCGATTCAGAATTTTCTAAATTTTCGCGGTACCAAAATTACCCTTTCAGAGTTAAGATGTATTGTTTCGATTTTTGATCTCAAAGTTCAGGAAAGATTCAGAGAGAAGGAGAGGGAGCGATAGAGAGAGACCGAGAGAGATTTTGGAGGAGATTTATTGGATTATCTCGTTTCTTCTCAGCTGCAAATCCTAAGTCTGTCGATGAGCCTCTCTGCTGGGATTCATTTTTGAATCTAATCGATGAACTCGAAAAAGATTTTGATCTTTCTAATATCGAAATCATATAGAAATTTGTTTGTTATTCATTTTTTGTCTTTTTGTTTTTTTACTTCGGATTGTCTCTGTATTTGAATCGCTTGTCGAGGAATTCAAGCTTGAGATGTGGCTAAAATGAGGAGGAATTATACGGTTTCTCTCTTTGGTTTGTGGGGAATTGAAGTTTCGGTGTTATGGCTCTATTGGATTTAGTTTTAGGTGTTTTGTTTATTCGCCGGTATTAGGTGGATCTTTTCTTCTAGTTATTGAGGAGAATTATGTTAGTAAGGTAATATTTCTATACCTTTATATTGAATTTGTTTGTGGATGTTGTGATTTTCCAGGTTCAAGTTGATCTAATGCATCTGCTTGTATTTTACAATTTCGTGCTTTTGATGTGAATTAATGAATTGAGCTATCAACATAGATAAAACTCAATTATGTGCAGATGGCCCCTCCTAAGTTGAGTCCTCTAATTATTTTTCTTGTGTAGTTATTCATTATTTTATATGCAAATTGTTTGTTGTTGCTAGTAGAAAACATTTTGGAGATTTATTTGATTGAGAGTTAGGTATTAAGGAAAATAAACCTTGGCTTCTTAGAAAGATAAAGATGGGACTGTATAAATCAGGAGAGAACTATTTAAGCATTTCAATTTTGAGCTACGTAGTTAGAAAATTTAGGTTCAATGAATCACTTAGATGTCTCATGAAAACGAGGTAAGAAAAATGGAAATGTGAAAGTGAGATTGTTACATTTATGCACAGTGTATATTAGCATTTCTTCTCGTTTAAGTTGGCATTTAAGTTGGTTACATTACGAACTGTAATGTTTAATTCATACGTTCTTATCATTGTAGCCAAAAATGGAAATGTGTTCAGAGGCATATGTTAAATAGCCATATGAAATAGTAGAGAAATAAGACCTTGCTTTAGTGCGTTAACTATTAGACTTACTTCTAATGAATTATGATTTTGGTTTGTAACTTATAATGTTATTCAATTTGATGTATTGAGCTCATTTTATCCAGGACTATTGCAATTTTGACTACAGTAGATAACAATTAGGAGTTCGTCTTTTGTTGTGTATTTTAGATGTAACAAATAGGTCCAACCATTGAGAGCTATATTTGCAGCTGACGGAAAAATTACGGATAAAACTCTTATTCAGTTTAGGGCCTTTGGTCTAGAAGTTCAAATTCTATGCTTCTGGTATGAACTTGAAGTCATTTAGTACATGGTATTAATAAAATTGACACTATATATGGTAATGACTCGGAAATGGTCGCATTTGTTTGATTACTAATTTTTGGGGAGAGAGTTTTTCGTGAGTTTTTAGATGTTTATCATATGGAGTTTCTCTTTTACAGGACAAGGGAAGGTATTCAGTGAGTTGACAAATTTTATGCATCTTATTTCGCAGGGACAGAACTACTTATGTAGTTCAAACTAAATTGATGGCTAGTGGCTACCCTCAGTGGAGGAGATGATAAGACTCCGTTGCAGGTCAAACTGGATGGTGTTGCCACCATTATTGATAAGATACGCTTGTTTTATTGTTGTTGTGACCTTTGCAGTTTAGTGCAGACCTTATTTTCAATTAAGATTAGGGATGAAACTTATTGGAGATGAATTGGGTAAAGAACTTTGTAAATTAATACCAGTACCATACTATGAAATTAAACCTTCTTCTTTGTATTTTAAAGCTTATATCTATAAAATGAATTTGTTTCCAGCTATTTTGATGCACCAAAACATGAATAGCATTCCTCCATAGTGTGTCTGAGTTCGGTGAATGGATGATTTCCAAAAATGGAACTTCCAATCAGTTTTTGTATGACAAACTACAAAAGGATAAAATTTGCAGTTTCGATCTTATTTCAAAACCAAGGATGAAAATGTTTGGAGGCTGAACCTTGATTAACACTACGATGTATTTCAAAATAAATGGTTCACCTAGTACAATGATTTTCTTTTCTTTTATTTGGTCTTCTCTTTTTAGTCTTAAATTAAAAATAGCCGACCTAATAATTATGTTAATGTGTACATAATTGTACACCTCTTTTTTTAGTGTGTACATAGTTGTACACCTGTTGATTATAAATGTATACATAGTTTTACACATGCTGATTATTAATAGTACGGAGCTGTACTATAACCTGATTGAAAGACGACATGTTTATGCTAGTGGGTGCTTCAGGCCTTGGGCGGTTGGGAAGGTGAACTTGATTACTGTCACCAGCTTATCGAAGACGACATTTTTAATAATTCGACTTGGGATCAGGTAAAATACCTTGAGTTCCTGCTTAAACTTTTATCTATTTTCTTTTAGAAACTGCACTAAATGTAGATCGGAAATATCGGCAGGTAAGTCCATAAACAAAGTGCTTTTAAATAATGTCACCATTGGACATAATATTTTTAATTTATAATTGATGATTCTATTTTTCATTTAGATTCTGTTTCTCCTTTGATTTTTGTTTTTCTCTTGGAGTTGGAGCATTTTGTGACAATGGAACTTTGTAGACCTGATGGAAATACGCTATTGAGAAACGAGTATAGTTCGAAAAAAGGTAATCAACTTTTTTTTTCCTCTCTTATAAATCTTTTTTTTTTATGCTTAAAAATTGAATTGTTGATGTCCGGATTAAATCTTCTCCCTCTCAACTTTCTTAGACCAATACGATGTTACCCTTAATGTTTATATTTCATCAGTACTCTCACAATCCTAAGTTATTAGCCATATAATCCACATTTGCATTTTCTATTATTTTTACCTTTTAAAAAAGATCAGTGCGCGAGCTTGATATTCTACTATTTTCATGTGTACATAGATATATACCCGTTTATTATTAATGTATACAACTATGTTGCATGCAGATTCCATTTTGCGTTATTGCTGGTTGGATCATGAGGCGCCCAATGAACCTAAATTTCCAAGTTTTTGAGACAGCTATACTTTTTTATAAGAGTCTTTGTTGGAGCCTTTCTGCTCCAGGTTTGCTCCAGGTTTGTTGATTAAGTTTTCACCAATGGCCTTTTGTTTTGAATTCTTAATGTGTACATAATTGTACACATGCTGATTCTTAATGTGCACATAGTTGTACACCTGTTAATCATTAATGTATACATAGTTCTACACCTTGTTGATTGCTGTATATGTTTGTACACCTGTTGATCGTTAATATGCACATATTTGTACACCTTTTTGATCCTTGCACATAAATTTACACCTCTTGATTATTTAATAAGTGCCTTTTTAATTAGTTAGATGCAAGTCATATGTAGGCCACTTTTATTGTACTCCATTTATGCTTCAGATGCTTGGATTGGTTCTAATTACCTAATATTATCAATTAGTTCAATTACATTAGCAGAAATTATGTGGTGTATTGTTAATATTTATGGAGTAATGGGTCACTAGACTAGTTAGTAATGGTTCTGTAATACATTAAAATGCATTCTAATGAATTTGTTGGATAATGAACTCGTCGTGTTCAAAACCGCAGGTCAAATATATTGAAATACAATTAGCCAGCAGCTGAAATGAAACAAGTTCGACTGTGAAGAGGCTCGCAACACTATCCCCAATATTTGTCATCTTCTAGATCAGTTCAAGGAAAAAATCCCATTACAGGGAGAAGAAGAAGGAAACTGCAGGCCACATCCCTAGTACCTGGAAGCTAACTTTACTGGTATTGAGTTCTAACTTTACATTATTTGGCTCATAATATCGATAATTGTCAGTACGCTAGGATTTCTTAAAACTATCATCTTAATGTGTACATAGTTGTAGACCTGTTGATTATTAATGTCTACACAGTTGTACACATGCCGATTATTACTTGGTACAAAACTATATTACACCCTAATGCACTTTTGACATCAATCGTTTTTGGTTTTATGCATTAATTTAGAGACTCATAAGCTCAAAATAGTGTACATAGTTGTCCGCATGTTGATTATTTTGGTAGGTGTGCGCTTGCAGAACTATGTTTTATATATACGAACCAAAAATTAGGGAAAACACTAATGTGTGCAGGTGTTGGATCTTTTTGTGCTATCTCAATAATATATACATGTGTTTTCTTGTTAATAAACATTAGACTAATGATTCAGTAGAAGGAATGGTGCAACCGAGTAACTGGTGCTATTGAGATGGTAGAACTCTAAAGAGGTGATCTGGTGAATAAATATAAAATGCCGATGGAATTGCAAAGATGAAATCTGAAATGTGTGATGTTGGTGGTACAGAGGAGCAGGAATTTATGTTGTTGTTGAATGGGTAGTATTGCTGCAGAGAAGTGCAGCTGAGATTGGAAAGCTACAGAAATGCATAAAAAATTTGAGTTGAATGGTTGAGGTGTTGTAGTTGTTTGCAGCAGTAGGGTTAAGAGTGGTTGAGCTGGTGTTGATAATGATTTTGGGTTGTGAACAGGTTGTATATTTTGTAGATGTGTACATATTTGTACACCAATGTAAACTAAGTTTTTAAAAAAATGAGAATTATATAGTCATATGAGTACTCTTTTTGTAGCTCTCGGAAAGAGCTTTCCGAATATATAAAATTTGCGAATTTTGGACAAACGGTTCGAAAGATAAATTGATTTTATTTTATTTTTGTATTATTTAGAACTGCCGACATCATCATGAGTCATTTTGGACTAAACTATAAATATTTGGACTAAATTGTAAATCAAGAAAGTTATTTGTATACTTTCCATAAAAAAAGACTAATTTGTACCTAGTTGAATGGGTAAGGAGTACCTAGTATATTTGGATGGGATTTTTAGACTAAACCGTATTTTTCCCGTTAAAATCAGGGTCTTCGACCACTCATCGAGGGACTATTCTCTACCCATTCCACGGTGCCCCTCATTGACACCCGTGATAATTCTCAAGAGACGAGTTGCCTATGGTGCCACAATTTGGTGTAGTTTACCGTTTGCCAGAGCCGTCAAACTGGAGTCATTTAATATTTTGCATACATTTGTTACATCTGCCGACATTTCATGTTGGAAATTGCATCTTTTGACTTCCCAGTCGTGGCAATAAGTGTATCGAGGAGTTAGGTTAAAAATAACTCCCGGAAGCATAGGATCACGATGTTATCGTAAATACTCCCGCGAAAAGAGAGAAAAAAAAAGAAAGGAAAGAAGAAAGAAATTCGGAAGTTTATTATGCGAGGCTAAGAATCAAAAATAGCAAGTTATAATAAGAAAAAGAAAAAAAAAACTCGAGAAATTTGTGAAAGAGTGGGATGGGAAATGATCACCCAGAGCTGAAGGATTCTTTTACGGGTGTAAATTCAACTTCTGGATTTGCTCCATACCCGAAATTTGATCCAAAATATATAGAAAATCAGCAAAATATGGGAACATTTGTTGGCATGGGATCTCAATCTGAATCTGGATTGAATTCAACTTCTGGATCTTCTTCAATGAATAAATCAGTTAGTTTCAATTCAGAGAAAGACTTACTTCCAATCACAGATCATAATAGTAACCATTCTGCAGCTACAACAACAACAACAACTATGCCACCTGAAACTAATCCTTATATTTCTTCTTCGCCTGTTCCTTCTTCTGCTTCTGTTAAAGGTTAGTATTTGTGATTCAATTAACAAAATCTGGGTACCAATTGGATCAATTCAATGAATAAGCGGTTTATTCTGAATTGGTTTTTGGTTTACCTGAGATTCGATGTGGATTTTGATTGGAATTTCTTAAATCGTCTTGTTTTGATTCAGAGACAATGGAAACAGTTAGGGATGCTGTTAGCAGATGGAGTAGAAGGGTGGGAGAAGCTACAAAGAAAGCTGAAGATCTTGCTGGGAATGTTTGGCAACATTGTAAGTTTTTGTGAGAGATGTTTTTCTTGCTTAATATATAGTAGTATGTTATTAAATAGAATGATATATTCCAGTTTGGTAATTACCAATAAGAAAATTATTGGTGTTCCACTTTCTATATATATATATATATATACTAAATAAGATGATAAATGGGATTTAGGTCATTGATTTAGTTATTGTAGGGAAATTTGTAAGTCATAATCTGGGGGATTGGGATTCTTTTTGGTAGTTTTAGCATAAAAAGGTGGATGCTGGGAATTGGGATGAATCTGTGCTTGTTTGTCGCTGAGAATGGATTAATGAACATTCAAATGGAGATCATTTAGAATCAAGCTCTGCAAATATGAACTTTGCATTGTTAGTAACGAAGTGGATCTTTATATGTTCTGATCCTAACGCTTGATTTGTAAAGAGAGTTTAACTGAGCTCCCCAGGTAACTCCTGAAATTTAGTTGTGTGTACTTTTCAGAAGTTGTTTAATTGAGTAATCTTATAAAAGGGGATTAAGAATCATTGTTGTTGGGCTAATGAAGGGATCCATTTATGTATAAAACTTTCTAAGTTGTCCATGATAGTGGAAAGCTGTTTGTGTCATATAGCTTGTGAACATTGAGGTTTCATAAGTTTCTGTTTGGATTCTAAGTCTGGAAGGATCGTCAACCTCAAGCTTCGTAGTCATTGGCAATCTTCTTTTGTTGTATATTCTGCTGTCTCTGCTTCCTATATTCTTATTTCCATATATATTTAGTTACAAATTGGCAACTACTAAAATAACTTTCTTTCCAAAAGGGTTATATTGATTGCGCTTCTTTAAACCAGTGAAAACGGCTCCCAGTGTTACTGATGCTGCGATGGGAATGATTGCGCAGTCTACAAAAGTTTTAGCAGAAGGTGGTTATGAGAAGGTCTTTCAACAATCTTTTGAAACTGTTCCTGAAGAGCAACTTCAAAGTTCATATGCTTGCTATTTGTCAACATCTGCTGGTCCAGTCATGGGAACTTTATATTTGTCCACCGCAAAAATTGCATTTTGTAGCGATAATCCTCTTTCATATAAAGTTGGAAGTCAAACAGAATGGAGCTATTATAAGGTATGCCTAACTAAATATAGCACTTTCATTCACAAGAAGTAGTTTCTTTGTACGAAAGACAGACTTAATAAAATAATGGCAGTCAGTGTCCTAGTCTCCGTATGGTATTTGATGCAGAATGCATAATAGTAGTTTCGAAATATCTGTTGTCTATTATTGCTCACCAGACTTGTGGTTAATGGATTTAGTCTTTAACCATAAAAATTAAGACTCTTTGTGGTTGACCTCAAAAAGCCGATTCAGCGATGCATGAGAAATTGTTACCCGATATCGCACCCCACCCAACCACCATCTCCGAATCTGGATTTTAACTTCGGAGGAATTATAAGTTCCAATCTGGAGCTCTTCCTGGCACTTGTGAGATCTTGTCAGTTTCTATCGTTGTCTATTCACATGGAAGTATTGCATGGACGCGATGCGCAATTATTGAAATAATCTGTTTTCGCCAGCGTGCTACCTGAACATAGGATAGGACAGTTAGGGAGGGAGGAGGGATCTAAGGTCCACCTTAACAACCTAAGATCTAGTTGATGCTGTATAACTACCGTTTACTAAAAATGTTATTCCTTAATATCACATGTAATTACTGGTGAATTTCGAATAGCAAGTTTATCATCTGTGTGCACTCAAACCCAGCTGGGAGCAATCGTACTTTTTACGCATGCATTTGTATGTTTTTTTAGCTCAGTGAAGTTCCGGTATTGTGAGTATACAAACTGAAAGTCGGACCTATGACATTGCTTTTTACCGGGGTCTAGGTAGCTAGCATGATACAGGAACAGGAATTATTTTAGACACTGATATGTTTTATTACTTGTGTAGTTTATTTACCTTTTCTTTCTTTTTTCCTGAAGAACCATTTCGATTTCCATGTTGTTATTCACTTGCTTCCTCTGATTCCTTTTTCTGTTTTTTTTGGAAAGCTTGTATAAGAAATCACTGACGCAATTCTGTCTGATCTCTTCTTTCCACTCCCCAATTTATCTAATACAGGTAAGTATCCCCTTGCATCAACTTAAAGCGGTGACTCCATCGGCAAGCAAAACCAACCCTGCTGAAAAATATATCCAGATTGCTTCTGTTGACGGCCATGAATTTTGGTTCATGGGCTTTGTGAACTATACCAGTGCTGTAAAATACCTACAAGATGCTTTGCAAACCCACAACTTGCATTCTGTGTAACAGGTGTGAACTTCCAGGAACTATTACTTTCCACAGTTAGGAGTTGTGTTATTTTTGTGCTTACAAAATCTATCCGTATGATATAATTCTTTTATAAAGTAGAATGTCCATTGAAAGAAAAAAAAAGCTTTGCCACAGTTCTAGTTGGTGGTTCTGTGTCCAATATCCCTTTCTTGATGAGAGAACCGAAGAAAAGTGGTTGATTGACCAATTTGTATTGTAAACTCATACACAAAATTCGTTTCATTGCAAGATGAATAAGTGTTGAAGCTTTATAATAGCATAGAGGAGTAAGACGAAATGGTATCTTCTGAATTGTTGGAGAATTATTCAAAACTGATTTGCAGTATTATAACGTTTCTTTTTTTTTACATTTTTGTTTCTTTCTTGGAAGTTTCCGCTGGTTCTGTAGTGAGAAGATGAGTTTCGTACAATTTTTTTCCATAAAAAGACAGATATATGCAATTAGATTTTTAAAATAAAAAAGATAAAGTTCTAACACTGGCAGGATTGGGTATACCCGATTTTAAAGGGAGTCAAGTTGAAGGGCTGAGGGGATGTCAAAATGGGCAAAGTATAAAAATACCCTTACCCATTATAAATGTTACAACTCAGTCGTAATGAAAATAAGACAAAATAGGTCATTAGATGGTAATCCTAAAAGTCCTTTGTCTATATATTTTTTTAATATCAAAACTATCCTCGGTAATATTATTGGATAACGATTATTACATGAAACTAGTTGGCTCCAACAATGCACTACTACATGAATTGAACAGGTTGCCGTGCTAATCTACCATCGAGCCTCATGCGTAACCTAGCCAAGGGAGCCGAAGCGGAAGGGGGCTGAGATTGTGTCATAAGGGGGGCAAGCTAACTCTACCGTCCATGTTAATTCTTGCAATATTACGTCATTGGGGGCTTGAACCTGGGACCTCCTGGAGCGCATGAAACTTTGGGGAACGGGGATGACCAGCTGAGCTAAGGGGCCGTTCTTAGCTTAGCTGAGCAACATTATTATTATTATTTGTATTTTTTTTTTTATTTACAACATACTTATCAGCCGAACCTTCGGGTGTGTGAAGAATACTGAGAAATGCGGTTGATAACTTGTTAGCCGAACTTTGGTGTTTTGAAAACATACCTAGATTCGGTTGATAAGTTACCAGTCGAACTTTTTTTTTAGCTCCAAAAGGGCAACATATTAAGAAAAGACAACTCTACACCAAGGCGGTGACAAAACTAGCTCATTTATAGAAGAGCTAATGAAATCGAAACAAAAAACATTTCAGCTATCTCGTAATGTTTTCCCAATTGTTAACGGATGTATTCAAAGAGTAACCCAGAAAAATGTCAGTTCTCATGCACTAGTTAAAAATCATAATCTTTACACTTTCGATGATCGAGTCCAGGTGCTTGGACTTTTCATTGAAAAATCTGACATTTCTTTCAAACCAAATAACCCACCAGCCGAATTTCATTATATATGTAACTGACAAACTTAGGTTCGACTGGTTCGAGCAAAAAATAGGAAAACGAGCTTAGTGTTTTTCTTTATAAAGTGAAATTCGGCTATCATTTTCATATTTAATTATCAACCGAATTATTCATCAGCACCGAATGAGCAGTTCGGCTGATAATTCCTTTCAATTATCAGTCGAACTTCACTCTGCAATTACTGAAAGATTTCATTTTTCTAATTTAAACCTAATCTATCAAACAAACACAAGAAAATTAGATATGGGACTGTGTGAAATATTTTTCTATTGTGCGGTTTCCTTGTAATGAGGATTTGAATCTCGCTTTACAATTTGTCTCAGTTCGATTTCTGCTTCAACTCCTTCTTCTTCTTCACTAATTCGCAGATTGAAAGAACGATTAGATACAATACAATTAGTCGACGACGATAAAATCTGAAGTTGAATTAGCAATTGGTTGGTGTAGGCCCTGTACGGGAGAGAAGGGAAGAAATTTTTTTAAATAAAAAGTACACAAACTATTTTTTCTTAAATAAGTATAATAAGTTAGTCAAGGGTAATTATGTAATTTTGCAATCCTAAAATACCCCTTAGGGAAAAAAGAAAAAAAAAACTAGCTAGGCAAATCATTTTGTATGTCTCGAAATTTTGTTGTGTGCCTCAAAACAAGCTTCTTACAAGAGGGGAAAAAACACAAAAAAGTAGGACCGGCGACAGGTGAATATACTGTTCTTAGTACAAGAAATAACAAAAACCCTTCTGTATGCACTGATACAACATGTTCTATTCAATTTTCTTCCTAGTCTTTTTCTTACAAATTTAGGCCAACAAAGGAGAAGCTAAACCCTAAAGCAAGTAAGGATATGTGGAGCAACCACGTCCATAACATCTAATAGGGTTATTTAATTAACTAATTAACAAACTGACTTCATTAATTAACTTCTAACCCTAATTTATAATACACCCAGTAATGGGTCCCCCTAGTAAGATTGACAGACCACAAGAAGGTACATGACAATGCCCTCTTCTTCAGCTCATCCTTGTCCTCAAGGATGAAACTTAGGAAAGTTAGCAGCAATGTTGGAGCTATCTTCCCAGGTGGCATCAGTGGCTGTCGAGTTGGTCCATTGTACTAGCACTTGAGGAATCTTCTCGCCATTTCTGTCAAACACCCTGTCACCCAACAATGCTGCTGGTTGCCCTTGTATGCATCCTTGTTGATCCACTAGAGGCAGAGCTGGCATAGGAATGATGACAACACCTAGCTTCTTCTTCAGTTGTGAAACATGAAAAATAGGCTGAATCTTGGAGCTAGGAGGTAGTTGTAGCTTGTAAGCCATCTCCCCCACTTTCTCAATCACAACAAAAGGACCATAGTACCTTGCTGACAATTTGAGGTTTCTCCTCAAAGCCACAGATGTCTGCCTGTAAGGCTGAAGCTTGAGATAGACATAATCTCCCACTTGAAATGAACTGTCAGTTCTTTTCTTGTCAGCATACCACTTCATTCTCTCTTGGGATTTACACAGAGACTCCTTGAGAATAGATATCATATATTTCCTTTGAGTTGAGTACTTATCTACAGCTTCAACTGATGTGGTGACCTCAAATAGGAAAAACAAGATGTGGTGTGTGGGTGGGTGTGGGTGTGGGTGTGTGTGTGTGTGTGGGTGGTGGTGGTGGTGGTGGTGGTGGCCATACAGTGCCTTGAAAGGAAACATTTTCAAGCTAGAATGATAGTTGGTGTTGTGCCACCACTCAGCTAGAGGTAGCCATAGACTCCAACCTTTTGGCTTATGTCCTGTCATCCACCTCAGATAGTTTTCTAGACAACTGTTGACCCTCTCAGTTTGACCATCTCTTTGGGGATGGTATGATGTGCTCAAGTTAAGAGTATTACCCATACTTTTGAATAGTTCCTGCCAGAAGTTGCTCACAAACACCTTGTCTCTATCAGAAGTAATGGAAGTAGGCAACCCATGCAGTTTGTAGACATTGTTGAGAAAAGCTTGTGCTACTGTGGCTGCAGTGTAAGGATGACTGAGAGCTATAAAGTGGTTGTATTTAGTAAGTCTATCAACCACCACTAAAATCACATCCTTTATATCAGATTTTTGCAATCCTTCTATGAAGTCCATAGTGATGTGCTGGCATGCTCTGGTATTCGTAGAGGTTGGAGCAATCCAGCTGGATGCGTGTGTTCACCTTTGTTTATTTGGCATACATCACAAGCAACCACAAATAACAATATCTCATTCTTCGTATTCCTCTAATAGAAGTAAGTCTTGGCTCTGGCGTAGCTACACTGAATCCCAGAATGCCCACCTATTGCTGATGAGTGTATTGATTCCATAATGGCAGTTCTTGTGTTATTTCCACTCCCTACATATAACCTGTTTTTGTACTTCAAAATGCCACCTTCATAACTGTGATGTTGTACTGCAGTTGGAGCTCATAACAGTTTAGGAAAGATTTCCTCAGTCATTTCATCTCCTTTATAGCTGTTTATTAGTTCTTGAGCCCATAATGGTTGTGTCACAGAGATAGTACTACAAGAAGATGTAGCAGGTACTCTAGAAAGTGCATCTACAACTTTATTTTCCATTCCTCTTTTATACTTGATTTCATAATCAAAACCAAGTAACTTCATAAGCCATCTATGCTGAAGAACAGTAGTGATTCTTTGTTCCATAAAGTAGTTGATGCTCTGTTAGTCTGTGTGGATGATGAATTTGTGTCCAACTAGATACCCTCTCCATCTAGTAACAACTGAGACTATGGCCAGTAGCTCCTTCTCATAGGTGGACATCCCTAGAGATTTAAGACCCAATGTGAAAAAGCGGGGGTCTAACAACACCACCCAATATTTCGATTAGCAATATGTATGGACTAACTCCGAAATACTTTGCTAGAGAATCAACTAGACAGTCAGACTCAATCTAGATAAAAAAGTATCTCAATGAGTTATTATCTCAATCTGTCGATTTGATATTTACTCAAGCAAATAGAAATCTACGAGTCTTTATCAAAGAGAGATAACTTGGACGGTACCAAAGACCAATGTCCAAGGATCAATCAGTATCAATCAACAACCAAAAGTTGGATTTCTAATTGATGATCACGAACGCACAACCTGTATTATTTCAATTATATAAAATATAATGCGGAAAAGAAATAACACAGACACCAGAAATTTTGTTAACGAGGAAACCGCAAATGCAGAAAAACCCCGGGACCTAGTCCAGATTGAATACAATTGTATTAAGCCGCTACAGACACTAGCCTACTCCAAGCTAACTTCGGACTGGACTATAGTAGAACCCCTATCAATCTCCCAGTGATACAAGGTAGAGTTGTACTCCTACGCCTCTGATCCCAGCAGGATACTGCGCACTTGATTCCCTTAGCTGATCTCACCCACAACCAAGAGTTGCTGTAACCCAAAATCACAG
Source organism: Papaver somniferum (assembly GCF_003573695.1). Classification (NCBI taxonomy): domain Eukaryota; kingdom Viridiplantae; phylum Streptophyta; class Magnoliopsida; order Ranunculales; family Papaveraceae; genus Papaver; species Papaver somniferum. The sequence continues at coordinate 142,713,372 of NC_039360.1, read as the reverse complement.
ACTTGATAATAAACAGATCTGTCTCACACAGAAAAGTCTATCAAAGGATAAATATGTCTCCCACAGATAAACCCTAGGTTTTGTTCCGTCTTAAGATATAAAATCAGGGTGAACAAGAACCAATTGATAATCTGGTCTTATATTCCCGAAGAACAACCTAGATTAATCAATCACCTCTCTACAATCCTTTCTGACTACACAAGCGGTTTGTCGAGGAATCACAAATAGTGAGACGAAGATGTTTGTGACTTCTTTATCTTTCCTATCATAGAATCTCACGATCTCAATCCAATCAATTGATTGTATTCGTACGATAGAAGATGTAAGATCAGATCACACAACTACGTTAAAGTAGTACCGGTCTGGCTTCACAATCCCAATGAAGTCTTTAAGTCGTTAACCTGATTTTAGAGAATAAAATCAAAGGTTAATGGAGATCGACTCTAGCGAGCGCACTAGTAGCACACAAACATGTGGGGATTAGGTTTGCTCAATGCTAGATGTCTCCTTTATATAGCCTTCAAATCAGGGTTTTGCCTTAGTTACAAAGCAATCCTTATTCACCGTTATATGAAAACTTGATTGAGATTCAAGCTAATATTTCTCAACCGTTAGATCGAAAACTTAGCTTGTCACACACACTTGGGTAAACGTTTACTGGGTTCGTGAAAACCATGCCCAAACGTGTACGTGCATGTTGGTTCAACATAGTAACCCAAAAGGTTAACCATATGAGCATTTCATATTAACCTTGTTCTTCTTCACCATAACTAGTTCAATTGACTCAAATGAACTAGTTAGATAGTTTTTCAATTGCTATGAGATCTTATGTAACTACACAAGACACAATTGAAACAAAGATGATTCGATTCGATTCGATTGAATCGGCTCATGAACATTATATCCACGGTTTGCATAAAGCATTCCTTAGTAATTTAATGTTTCATGTTCAGAGCACATCTTTAGATCATAACCTCTTAAGTTCACAAACAAGTTCGCGGACTTAAGTTTATCGGTTGAGTTTTCCAAACTCAGCAGAAATTCTCGGAAAGAGAACTTCCGCCAGTTCTCAGACTGGGTTCGCGGACTAAGCACACAAACGAGTTTTGGAAAATACAGTAGAAATTCTCGGTCGAGAACTTCCATACAATTCGCGGACTGAGTCTGCAGACTGGGTTCGCGGACTTGGCAAGCCAATTCCAAAATCCTCCCGATTTCTCTTGATCAATAAAGTTCGAAAACTTCGGTTCAAGGAATACATGGTTATGTAATCTAAACTATCATTCCAATCATTGAGACATTCTCATAGGACGCTATGTAGCCGTTATTCACAGACCGATTCACGTCAGAGCAATTCTCAAGGTGATTGAAACTTTTCATGACTTTCGTCACTAGGTGAAGATAAACTTGATCAAAGCGAAACGCTTTACCGACACATGATTTCGAGATAAAGATAATCAATGGATGCTGAGCTCGAAATTTCAAATGTGTATGATCTAGTCTATATAACATACGATTTTTGTCCCATAAGAATTAGGAGATAGAATAGATAGACTTTTGAGTGATAGATAAGTTCAAGTCTCCACATACCTTTTTGTTGATGAAGTTCCACGGTTACTTGTATAGATTTTCGTCGTTGTATGATGAATCGCCATGAAGTCCTTGAGCTCAACTACACTTTTCTATCCTAGTCCGAGACTTAGCTATGTAGGCTAGAAATCAAGACTCATAGTTTTGATCACTAACATTGACAAACATGCTTGAGATAGCAACGCATGCGAGGTCGACCGAGCTATGCTCTAACAATCTCACCCTTTGTCAATTTTAGTGACAGAACTACCAATACATATGGAATACAAAAACGATAAACTTTAGTGGCTCCTATTCCATAGTCTAATCTTCAACGTTCACTAAATTCTTCGTCCTTCCAAGTACTCCAATGATCCCAAAGGTTGTAAGTTTAGCATCACCGTTGTTGAAGATCCGTGGCTATAACAATGAGAGAAATCGAGATTCTCGATCATTATTATACAGTGACATAGTATTATTATGTAACATCAAAGTCCAATTTCATCACGACTTTAACAATAATACTACGGTGATATGTATCACTCCCCCTAGTCAATACTCCATCTCGATCATGGAAACCACTCCCCCTTACACAATGATCCGAAAACCATATGTAGTTGTAGTGTGAACTACAATATTTCTCCCCCTTTTTGTCAATAAAATTGGCAAAGGTACAAGAACGGGATCATAATGAAATTTCCACAAGATACATTTAATAGACTTAGAGAAAAATACATACCAACTTAATTTAGATGCAATCATAAAGCCGAAGCTAAATGCATTCATCATGGAATTTTAAGATACAAGATAACCGCTATAAAATTCCACAGCCGCACACCCCGCAAGATATTACCATTAAGCACAAGTTCAAAAGAACTCTCCCCCATTTGATGTCATTCCCGAAAGAACAACAAGAGCGACCTTAATTTCGAAAGAAAAGAAGGATTTTTTAATTGGACACCAAAAACCATAGGGATGATTTTCTATATCCAAAGCTCAACCAAATTAATCACAAGTAAACCCATGATTAATTCAATTGGAATATGCAACTAAATCAAACCAAAAAAGTGATCAATTTAATTGAAAGTGCTCAACATAAGTAAACTTACGGAGCTACGACTAAGGTAATCATATGGAGATGACTAACTTAATCGTTCACATACTCAACATAAGGAAAACCTTACGGAATATACGACTACATTAACCAATAGAACATGATAGTGTAGCCTTTCATATACTCAATACAAGAATTTGTGGAATATATGAAAACTAAACTAGATTAATTACAAGAGAACCTATAATTAATCTAATTGGAATACAAACAACCAAACTAATCACCGAAGTAATCAATTTAATTATTTTGGGCTCAACATAAGAGAACTTATGGAACCCCGACTAAGTTCATCATAGAATATTACAACCTTAACCGTACATATACTCGACATAAGAAAGAAAACTTATGGATTACAAACTAAATAACCAAAATGGTTGATTAATTTAGTTCATAATGCTCAACATATAGTATCTTACGGAACAACCAACAAAGCCAAGGTAAATCGACTATGTTGTAAGGTGCTCAACATAAGACACACAATGGAGCCTTCACGGTAAAACATAGCAAGATGGATCAATGAAGATCAATACCGTGGATAACATACAAGGATCTATTCTATTTTCCATCATAACGATATAATAGACTTTATCCTTGTCAAACTAAAGATTTTATCCTATTTTCCATCAAATACATGACTGCATAGGCATAACTTTTGTATTTGTCAAAAGTCCATTCGTCTTTTCATCAATACGAATACCGATTCATGAACGACTTTACTTTTGACAGCAATATGGGACCTTCAAGTTCACGGACGCAAACAATACATATCCCATAAAAATATTGAAATATAAAAAAACCAACAGATCAATACTGCAATAACATTATCCTCCAAATATTTTTAGAATTTAATAACCAATAAACCTAAAAAATAACATAAGAAGATGAAAACAAAAATAGCTATGTGTAGTCACAATCATCGCTATTCAAAGCACTAGTTATTCTTCCAACTAATCCAAAAAGAAGACATCCTAGGCGACAATGCCTTTGATAAATTCAGCATCATCCCCGAACTCCTTGTTGTCAACAACCATTGGAACATACGGTTCGCGAAGATATGAGTTTATATCAACGAACTGTCTTGGCTGATTATGTCGTACCAGGGCTCTCTGAATTTCTAAGGACTTTGATACAAAAGCCTTTATTTCACGAATCTCCTTTCTTACTCCCTTCAACTCATCAAGAACATAGAAAAACTTCTGAGAGTTAGAAGGCACAACCTTTGGCTTTCTTGTATTCCTCATTTTTCTTTTCAAGGATGGAGTTGCAGGAGATTTTTCTTTTTCCTTGATTGATAGACACGATGCTTTGAGAACAGTTATAACCAACTGATTTTTGTGGATGAAATTCACAATCTCATAAAACAGTCTTGAGATACAAAAAATATCAAGGAAAAAGGAATATATGGTTCGAAACCTATAAACAGGTTCGTGGTCGTTCAACTCTAAACCCTATAAAGAGTTCTAAAGCCTGTACGTTCATGATATTTTCTCTTTTGAACAGGCACATGAGACAATTTGATTGCACCATCTTGAATCCAGGCATCGAGTAGTTCATTAACTTCTTCCATTGAACAGGGAAAATCAGGTGCTTCTGGATCTTCCGTATGCTGAGGAGGGATTTTAGAATTCTTCTTCTTGTGTGCCTTTGAAGGGGTGGAGGAAGTCTGATTGTGCTGTGGTTCTGCTTTTCGCTTACTCCCTTCCGCGACAACATTTGTTGAAGGTTGCAGGTTGTACTGCTTGTTGATCAAACGCCTGCTTCCTCGAGTGTCTTTTGAATCCTCAGTCTTTGTAGACTTTGCTCTTTCCAAAAGAGCGGGTGCAGTGGTTGCCGACCTCTTCGCAGATTCGTGAAGCTCTGAGAAAGTCTGGAATCGAAAGTTTTCTAGCAAGGCCCTGTAGACCGGGAACATGCCATTGATGCACAAGTCCACCAGTTGTTGCTCTGTGATGTTTGGGTCATGACAATCCAGGGCTTGGACTCTGAACCTTTTCACATAATCATTGGGATTTCACTGAACCTCTGAAACATCCTTCCAAGGTCGGAGAGGGTGACTTGTTATGACACGAAGAGGTATTTCCTGTAGAATGCGTTAACCATTTCTCCCCAATTGTTGATAGTCCCTGGTGCGATGTTGTTATACCAGGTTTATGCTCTGCCTTTCAGAGATTTTAAGAATTCCTTGAGACGAATGACATGATTATGTTCATGTTCTTCTAGGAATTCGAGAAAACGAGAGACATGTTCCCTAGAATTTCCAGTTCCATCATATAAGGTTAAGGTTGGAGAAACGTAACCTTTGGAGAGTGGAATCCTCTACGTAGCGGCAGGATAAGGAGGTTGATAACGATGGATATGCGATGTTTTGTCTTTTCCACGGTTCTCCGAAAGGTGCTCCAGATCCTCGCGAGTGATGAAATTCGATGATCCCTTTGCTGATGAGTTGTCTGCAGTAGTTTTGTAGTCTTCGTCGTCTTCTACTGTATGGATTGGAATTACTTCAGGATCGTCGTCTGAGGATTTCTCCTTCTCTTTTCCCTTCTCTTGAGTCTTCTATGACATCTTGTCAGTAAGAGTTTTGAGATAATTACACAGCTCCTTCTGTGTAGCAGCCATGTCAGTCTGATTCTTTGCAAGGGTCTCCTGCACTTTGATAAGATCAGCAATGGTAGGTGGTGGATCTCCTCTGACTTCTTCAGGGTGTCGTCCGGACAGTGGATGACCTTCGGCGAGAGGAGGAGTAATGTCACCACCATCAGTGTTGGAGGTCGGAATTGTCTCCGGGATATTCTGTCTGTTATTGTTGCTAGTGCTAGCACGGTTTGTGTTAGGATTCGTAACTGAACCCGACCTGAGATCAACCATCTTGTGAGATTGTTATATTGCAACCGAGATATTAATCTCCCACTGTGGTCGCCAATCTGTAGATGGGGAAAAACGATTTGCTGGGTTTTAAGGAATTGAGGAGACGACCGTTCGGAGGAGACTCCTCGAACCGAGCGAAATGTTAAACCTCACACAGATGCACCGCTGCAAAGGGGGTGCTTTAGATTCGAGAGATCAATCTATAGTACTCCGGCCTAAATCAAGACAATGACCGTTCCAGAGTAAATTCGGTCACAAGAGAGGATGGGTTGATCTGTAGGAGGGAAGCTGAGAAATGCGTGGAATCAATGGTAATCAAAGATTATGGGTGTGTGAATTCTGAATATGATAAGCTCTGAATGATTAAAATTGCTCAATTGAGAGTAGTTGCTCAATTAATGAGTTGATGATCTCGTGTTGTCGATGAGACGTGAGATTGATGATACCGCTGATGCCGATGATTCAATCATGATTCAGAGACTTATTTATATTGCTGGAATTTTAGACACCATGATTCCATGAAGTGTGACAGTTGATGGAATCAAGGAGTGGGGAAGTGGAGATCGTGTTTGAAACCAGTTGCTCAACGTGTGGAGACTTGGTCGATTTTCCACCCACTACCTCGTGAATTCCTTCAACTGATTGCACGACTTGATCACATTCCATCGTGTGTTTGAACACACGTGCCGTAGACCACCAGACCAAAACCCTAAGTGATATCCCCCAAGTGACACGATTGACGTCTCGTGGTTTGTTTGTCAATTGATGACTTCGTGGTTTGATTGGACGATGAGTCCATGTAGTTGTTGAGTTGAACATGATGTTCTGAAACTCATGAATTGAACATGTCATGAGACAGAGGTATAGTTCTTACGATGAAGTGAGAAAGTATTGCTCATTTGATGGATCGTTGAATATTGATTGTTGAACCAATATTCCTTGGTTTGATCAAATATTTATCATCTGAGCAAGTGTTGTTCATGTGATGAATTGTTGAATATTTGATCGTCTGAGCATGTGTTGCTCATCTGATGGCTTATTGGCAGTGTACCCAAAATATTAATTAGAACACTGGTGTAGAATCGAGCATAATTAATAAAATTAATGACCATGAGGCCGTCGTAAAATTATTAAGGTTGGAATCTGGAATGATGATCCTTGGATTCAGAAACCATAATTTAATCAATTGATGATCAATTCATGGTTCGTCAGAAGTTTAACCATGGGACGAAATAGGGAGCGACTACATGGGACCGTGGATCAACCATGTAGTGTCCATATGCTCACGTGAGAAAATACGAAGAACTCCTGAAGTGTTGACGATTTGTTGGTGGAATAATGATTAAATGCTGACTTAATCATTTATTCAAAATACTCGTCTGAGCCTTAGGTGAGAAAACCTAATTAATTATGATGAGGCGAGGGACCGAACATGGAGTCATGAAACCGGCCCTGAGTTGTCATGTGACCGCCTGACGATCACTTCATGAAAATCCAAAGTGTTTGGAAGAGTTTTGGACCCAGTACGAGCAATTGTGCAAATTAGGTCAAAACTGTGAAAATTGATGGGACCGGCTTCCGTGAGCCAAAGAGCTAATCTTGGTCGGTCAAGATAGCGTGCTCCTGTACCCAAGGCGTCCGCATCTCAGTCCTGAGAATTTTGATATTTTCTGGCGTGCAATTGATCATCCATTCGAGAAAATATGCCAAAATTAGGGTTTCGACGAAACTGAGGAAAACACCATGAGATGTTGAAAAATAATTATAAAATAAGGAATGAGGAGGCGTGGGACCGCCGTGGTCAAGGCATGGTCAGCCGGTCGTGACCACGGTCCCGTGGTGCCTTTTCCTTAATTTTATAATATTTTGATGATTTTATGAAAAATTCATGAATTTTGAGAAATTTGATGAATTTAGGGAGTTTCCATGAATTGAAGGAGTTTTCATGAGTTCATGGACACAAAATATTAAAATAATAAAAACATGGGCGTGTGGGACTATGGAGGCATGGTCGGCCGGCTATGGACCGGTCCCACGAGTTTTTCATAATTTTTTAAATATTTTTTAGGTATTTTTGATGATTTGAGGGAATTTTTCTTAATTTGAGAGAAATACCATAAAATCAAGGAATTTGATGAATTCAAGGAAAAATAATAATAAAATAATAAAGCAAAGGGAGTGTGGGACCGGATAGGGCATGGCCGACCGGCTAGTGGCCCGGTCCCACAAGTTTTTGATAATCTTATTTTATTTATTATTATATGATGATTTGTGCAAAAATACCATGAAATCAAGGAGTTTTTTCATGAAATTAGAGAAATAATAATAATAAAATAATAAGGAACTGTGGGGTGTGGTGCCGGTTGGCCAATGGTCACGCCCCACACTCTTTTCCTTAATTTTATATTATTTTTTATGGATTTATGGAAGTACCATGAAACCGAGGAGTTTCCTCGAGACGAAGGAGATTTGATAAAATGAGAGAATTTTCATCAAATCCTGGAAAATAATAAAAATGCATTAAAAATATAAAACTGGCGTGGGATTGACCACGACACGGTCGGTCGGCCGTGTGTCCTTGCTCCCAGCACCCTGGTCAATATTTTTAATTATTTATTATTTTCTTCTCTATTTTGCATAGGTTCATCGTTTCGTTGTATTTTTTGAAATACTCGTTCGTGCGGTGACTGTTAGTGTATCGTCGTTGAATACAGCTTCACCATTTGAATTGGGGCTTACTTAGAGGCAGCTCAGACTCACGGTTGTTGATTATTTATTACTAATTGTGGAATTCGGTGGAGAATAATTCACAAAACTGAGCAATAAGATGTTTATTATTAATTCATAAGATCAGCTGAGGATTCGACTACGAATTCAGAATAATAAAGTGAGAATTACCATTCCATGGGATCGTAGATTCGACCATAGAATTCGAGTAATTAAGATTTATCTATTACCATTTATGAGACCAGTTGTGGATTCGATCATGAAATCGGAGTAATGAGATAATATAGTTATTGCTATTCTATGAGATCAAGCTGTGGATTCGATCATAGAATCAGAACAATTGTTTATTGCCATTCCATGGGACCAGTCGTGGATTCGACCATGGAATAAGAGCAATTGTTATTGCCATTCCATGGGACCAGTCGTGGATTCGACCATGGAATAGGAGCAATAATAGATTATTCTGGGAATTCAGTAGTGAATGTCAGGCAGAATTAATCTTAATTAGGAATAATTAACTTTGTGGCTCTATACTAGCAGAGCAAGCTGTCTAGGAGCATTAATTATCCCGATATGAGCTTGTCGGTAAGTCATATCCTTTATATAGTCAGGGTAAACTTGTTGTTTGTTCCTGAAGACGTTATCGCTCTATACTAGCAGAGCAAGCTGTCTAGGAGCCGTCCATCTCGTAATACTATATAGAAATAATCACTGAAAGTATTCAGTATTCATGAAATATGCCGTTGTCCAGTCGTGAGACTACATATCTACATGTACTCTGAGAGAAAGTACTCTCCGTTGGGAATTCGATGAGAGACCCGTATCTCGATACTCACGTCTGATTGCTGAATCAGAGCTTCGTATAATTATGAGTTTATGATTTTAGCCTTTGTCGAAAATCCACCATATACATTAAGTCCACTGCTTACTGAGGAAAGTTGTGTTCCTCAGTCAGCATTAAATGGTGATTTTCCGGCCATAAATAATAATACCAGTAATTGAACTTAGTCGTAAGTGGAGACGTTACCGGATTTAGAGAGCATGATCAAACCACGAATTGATGAAGGCTTCAATGTCATGATTGGAGCGTCGTTTGATGAGCATAAATTGATGTTGAACCGCTGGTTTGGACGAAGAGTCCGTGGTCGGTTAGGATTCGCGGGTCGGGCCCAATAAGGAAATCCTTAGAAAATTAGGTTTTGGAAATAAAATTGATATAAAAGGGATTAATATTTTTTTTTAACTCCACGACCAGTGCTTCCATCACCCCTCCACCACCTTCACGTCAACAGGAGCAGGAGAAGGTCTCCGCCGATCAGCGCCGGTGCCGCCGACCAAATTCCGGCCGACCAGGTGCGTTTTTTTTTTTTTGCTGATGTCCATGAGTATCATGGGTTGTTCATTCTTTGATCATGATGAAGTTATATACATGTGTGTATATTAGTGTGAGTTTTATGAAAAACCCTCGTTTTTTTGAAAACGTATGTTAGTTCAATCGTTAGTTTTGAAAACTAACTATAATCCCTGATTTAGGAGAGATTTTTTTTTATATGAACCTAGGTCCAGTGATAAAAATTAGTTTATGATCTTGCATGTGTACCAAGGTTTTACCATAAAATAAGTGAATTTTCATGAAATCGGAATAATCCTTCGTTTTAAAGACAAATAACGATGACACGAAGGAAAATATGTATGATGAACTTGTGTCCAGTGATAAAATTTTGCTTATGAGCTTTCATATAAGTACAAAACTTTATCATATGTATGAGATGTGAGCTTTCACAATATTTTTTGAAATAAACCTTCGTTTTAAAGACAAATAACGACGATACAAAGGAAAAATAGTTTTTTTTTTATATATATATGCAGACGTGACATATATTGTGCAAAATATGATGATATATTTTATTTGCATGAGTTTGTTTTCATTAGATAAAGTCCTTGAGAATTTATGTATGCAAGTTGCATTAATTGCTGTTTTTTCGAAAAATCAAAACGTGGGTTTTGAGGATTCTTCAAAGATAGAAAATATATTTATGATAGAATATTGTATTGTTATGAACTTCATAGGTAAGTTTTGTGAATTTTCACATTATGAAAATTATTTCCGTGATTTTATGAAAATCAGTTTCGAAATTAATAAAGTTTCGTTCGTTTTTGCAGTTTTTCGAGGAGACAAGCGATTTTGAGGTGTAACTCTACCGTTACTATCACTATTGTTAGTGGGAGTACAAAAGGTAAGAGTTAAGAGTTACCATTTTTTGCCGTATTTCCTTGATTCATGTCTGGACAACATCCTGAAGTAGAATGTAATGTGGACTTTGCAGTTGTTTTAGCAAAATGACCAATTCCTCAGCCAACAATACTTCAAGGGACAAATCACATTCTGATGATGGCATCTCCAGGGATGATGCACGCATGGACGAGACCTCCATTGGTGAAGAAGAGGAGGATGCCACTGGCGTGAAGAACATTCCGAATATAGACGACGTATTCTTTGAGGAGGATCCAAAAGGAGCTGAAGCATATCTCAAGTCCCCAGTATATCGTCTTATGATCAACCCTAGGACTGTGACTCATAAGAAATTGGTGACCCCGAAGATGGTAATACGGCTTTGTCCCGAACAAGGGCTTTTCCTTGCATCGACCATAGAGTTTAAGCTTTCTCGACGCCCTTTGGAAAAATTTTCTGGATGGGCAAGGCATATGTTAGGTTTCCCTCATGTCAGGGCTATACTTAACCAGGCGCAAGTGACGAGAGCTATTCAAGCTTCTGGAGACTTGTCTATTAATCATGATATGAAAAGTATTGTGGCTTTGCTGGCTCGTTGGTGTGTTCCCACTCATACCTTCATATGTAGATGGGGAGAATTTACTATTACCTTAGAAGATGTGGCTACTTTGATGCATCTCCCGATTACAGGTAATTTCTCTAGAGGTCTTTCGGATGAGGAAAAAGTGGTTTTTGACACTCTGATAACTGTGATGGAAGAAGTGAACAAGGCGTCTGGTAGTAAAGGTTGTTATGCTCATTGGTTGACACGTTGGTGTCCAAGAGATGAAGTTTCAGATAGTCCCATCACCGGTATGTTACCTATTGCCGCTTTCTTATGCTTATGGTTATCCAGAGACATATTCGAAGATAGTGGACATTTGTTGAAGCCTTTCGTAATCCCTTTTTCTATTAAGATGGCTCAAGGTGATCAACTCCCAATAGGTAGCTTATTCCTGGGTTCCTTGTATTCTAACTTAGACTCCTTGGTGTTAGATTCCAGCGTGTCGAATGGCTTCATGAAGATTGAGTGTTACGTTAACACGATGTTTCTTCAAGCTTTGATGTGGGAGCATTTCAATAATTATGCGCCTATCCCACGTAATATCCTGCAAGGACCAAATACTGATGCCCGTCACATCTTCGTCGAGAAAGATAATGCCCGAATCATGCGTTGGTCTACAAAGCAGCCTCGGTCTAAAGCACGCCTTATTGATGTGTTGGATGAAGAATCGCAGTTCGACTTTCGTCCATAGGTATCGGTTCCTGATTATGTTTCTCAACCAAAGACTTTCAATACTGGAGAGAGCACGACTCTGAAATCTGGTGTGAGCCCGAATGATGGTGAGAGATCCTTCATGTTGAGCTGTACTCCTGGTCACTTGTTATCCGTTATGCATGGAGAGTGGGCCGTAGAAGAATACAACATTCATAGGGAGGCTCGACAAATGGGTATGGATCAATGTGTTCCAACTATCCGGAGAAGGAAACCATCAGTTGATCAGCTTGCGTCTCGTTTAGATCACACTCACGTGGAAGGGAGTAGTTACTGGTTTCCTGCTTCTGATAGATTTGCATATGTAACCCCAGGTTATATAGAATTCTGGCATCAACAATTCGAGAGATTGCATGAATTCGTGACAGTTAGTCAGCCTCCAGTGAAGATTCCTCCATCTGATGAGATGATCTCTGGTCGACCAAGACTGAAGTACCTTTCTGGTGATAAACGAAAAATTATCTCCAGGATGTTCTCAAGTAAGATTCTCCACATATCTTTTATGAAACCATGGTAACTATATTCTGATCATTTTATTGAATTCTTTACAGGACGGTCGTAGCGTAATACCTCGAATCTATGCAGATTTTTCATATATTGGAGAAGTTGTTCACGACGGAGAAGGAAGGAACAAAAGTTATAAGCTGTTACCTAATACCGTGAAGTCCCCAGTTCGTTCTTTGGTGAGTTCCCAATATTTCTCACAGTGACTTTCATTGCTATTAACATTAGAATCATGAAGCCAATGTTGTTAATTTTGTTGCAGAATTTTACTCCATCAAGTCTTGAAGGTCTTCAATTTTCTGCTACTGAACAAGCAATCGCTGATTTGAGTGACGAAGAAACTGTAAGTATTTCTTCACATGTTCAAATGTGGTGCTTCATAGATGAAAATATTGATTGTAAAGGACGTGTACAGGAGGATGTTGTCATGGAAATGGAGAATTCTGGGACTCAATCATCCTCTGGGAATGGGAATGGAGGTAATTCCCAAGATTCGGAGCAGGATGGAAGTTATGTTCCTCTTGTCGTTGATGTGGACAATTCCAACCCTTTGGGCACTTTGGAGACTCCTCAAGTAAGTATACATCCGGTACATTCTTCATAGAAGTATAAAAGTGCTGACTTGTGAATGAATTAATGAGAACCCATGTGAGTATATGAAAACTTAGTCGAACTTCGTCGTCAGAAAATTCAGAACCCATCCTTTTAGTAAAAACGCTGTAGAATCTTTGTCCGGAGTCGGATTTTGATGATCTGCATGTGCAAATCAAGCCCGGAAAATTTCCAAGCTTTAGAAAAGAAGCTTTTTAAGTTTTGAGCACGTTCAGAGCCTGAAAAGGCGAAATAGTAAACTTCCAGGAGACTTCCAGAACTTTTTCAGATTGAGCATCAATTGATATTTTTGCCACATCTACTCGCTCGTTCATCGTATTGTCATAAAATTTTGAAATGTCATAGAGGACATCCATATGAAGAGAATAAAATATGACCCATCCTCAGATACCTTGTAGATAGATCCCAGTTCGTCTCTTAGTACAGGGCAAAGTTCAGTTTCTTCAGACGGACTCATCGTAAAATGTGTTTTCATGACTTTCATGTTATTTGCTCGTGCCTTGAATGTAGTATGATGAACTTTGATGATATTGCCTTGAGGGTATACTGTATTTCATAATCTCCTTTGGCTTCGTGACTCTAACCTCATGTAATCTTCGTATTAGGTGCTAAATACCGAAGTTGAGGATACTGAAGCCAATGATGATAAGTCTAACCCTTCTGAAGTTATTGATGAAGATACAGCCATCCCTGCACTTCGAGGCCATGAGAAGGTCGCTGATGATGTTATGGAAAACCATATGGTTTTTTCCTTAGTGATAGAAGAAACCGAGATAGCAGCGGAGAATACCGAAGAAACTGTTGCTTTGGTCGTGGGAGCCACTCCAGTGACTGAGTACCGTATAATAGTGTATGAATATCCAACTGCAGGGGTTGCTTTCGATCCTCCCTTTAACAGTTCACTCCCGTATCATGAACTGGTCGGTGGATTCAGCGATCCCATTGGATATGCACGCTTGTACGAGACGATATGGAAGAAGTTTGGCCACATGATCGTTGACAGGAAACTTGGGCGTGCTTATGATTTAACCATGCAAGTAGGCGTTATCTTGCATGTCGTGAGTGATATGCATACGAGACCCAGGAATACCGTGACTCCAGATATACTCTTTGATTGAGAGTTTAACTTGGAGAATTCAGAAAGACTTGGCCTCAACGTGAAATGGATTCGTAAGCAAATAAACGTTATCAAGGATTCATGTGATAAGAACATACCCTTTACCAATGATGCTGTGAAGGAGAAGGAGGACAAGATTGCTAAGCTGACCGAGGAGTTGAACAAGGAGAGGGCGGCTGTGCAAATCTTGAAGGATGCTGATGAGCGAAAGCCTTTTCTTGTCGATCTCTTGAACTTCTGAACTTCTGAGAGATGTGAGGTTTATACTTGGTTTTTGATATTTAGATGGTTTTGGATTGACTGATGGTTAAGGATTTTCTTGTAGATTTGATAGAGATTTTCTTTTACGAAATATGAACTGAATTTTTATAAATTGTTGAATTCAAATACTGATTGCAAGTATTGCAAATGTTTTGGAGGAATTGAAATACAAATGAAAGAAAATCCTAAATGTTAAATCCCAACGCCATGAATGCTTCGAACGCCCAATACCTTAAATGTCCAATAATTTCAGATAAACGCCTTGAGCCAATTTTCGTGAATTACTGGTAGGGTTCTGCCATCTGTGTTGATCAATTTGTAGTATCATCCAGCCACAGACTTAGCGACCATGAATGGTCCTTCCCAATTGGAGTTCCTTGTAGAATGAAGACCGCGCTGAACTGCTTTGAGAACCAGGTCCCCTTCATGAAACTTGTTAGGCTTGGTCGATCGTGCCTTGAATATCTTCCGCTGATTCGGAATTCCCTTGATGGAATTCCACGATTGTGGCACATACAGACACTCGCGCGGAAGATAGTGTCCAGCATAGTGTTGATCATGCTTAGCCAAGTCTTCAACAATAAACCTCTCGATGGAGTGACCGATTTGAAGAAGTTCTGAACCCAACCATTGAGTGTAATATTGCTGAGGTGAAGTTACCCACTCGTATCTTTTGATGACTGCTAAATTGTTCATGGGGAGAAGTCCCTGGACCATAGTAGCGTATTTAAACATTGGTAATATTGGAGCAAGAGGAGGAATAAGACTTGCCTGAGCTCGAAACCTTCTGACAAAGGTGTGCAGATTTTCCCCAAGTTCATGCGAAAGCCCCATCAGAGTTTTTTTACTTCTTCCAGATGCTCAAATGGTGGTGTGTCCTCTGCTTCGTCTTCCGACTCGGAATCCTTGTCGATGACAAGATGTGTTGAAGGAATCGTTATCCTTCCGGCATGAATCCAAGTTCTTCCAAGGACCATGTCGTACCCAGGATCTTCCCGGATTATGAAAAACTTGGCCTCAGTGCAGATTAATCTTTCCGTAACTTTGAGAGTGATGAAGCCGTATGCGTCTCTGGAGATTCCTTCGTGGTCCCTAATTGCTATGGGAGCGTGGGTGGCTTCTTGTCGAGTACCGGCATCTCTGAGAGTTTTCAAAGGGATGATGTTGACAGCGGTACCAACATCGACGAACGCCCTTTTGAACTCATTTCCTTTAATGTGCACTGTGGTGAACAATCCCCAGTCATACATTTCTTTGTCGGTGGCTGAAGATTCGGTGGTGGTTTCTTGGATCAGCAGACGTTTTCCGGACACGATGTGGTTCAGTGCAGCAAACATGTCTTTCCTTTGAGCTTTCGAAAGATACAACAACTCGCAGACATGTTCGATCAGAGATTGAACCGCTTCCTTGACAGGAGGTTCAGAGATGGTAAAAGTTCTGACTGGGAGGGGGTTTTTGTGCACTCCCTCAGTACCCAGGTTGAGCTCTCCTGATTCGACCTTTTTCTTGAATATGTGCTTCAAAATTTTGCAATCACTTGTGGGAAGGCTGACGTATCTATGGAAACGGCAATACCGAGGATTTTCCATGGCCTCTTCAATTGGTTCCTTCTTGACATAAGGTAATTTGATTGCACCATCTTGAATCCAGGCATCGAGTAGTTCATTAACTTCTTCCATTGAAACAGGGAAAATCAGGTGCTTCTGGATCTTCCGTATGCTGAGGAGGGATTTTCGAATTCTCCTTCTTGTGTGCCTTTGAAGGGATGGAGGAAGTCTGCTTGTGCTGCGGTTCTGCTTTTCGCTTACTCCCTTCCACGACAACATTTGTTGAAGGTTGCAGGTTTTACTTCTTGTTGATCAAACGTCTGCTTCCTCGAGTGTCTTTTGAATCCTCAGACTTTGTAGACTTTGCTCTTTCCAAAAGAGCGGGTGCAGCGGTTGCTGACCTCTTTGCAGCTTCGTGAAGCTTTGAGAAAGTCTAGAATCGAAGGTTTTCTTGCAAGGCCCTATAGACCGGGAGCATGCCATAGATGCACAAGTCCAATAGTTGTTGCTCCATGAGGTTTGGGTCATGACAATCCAGGGCTTGGACTCTGAACCTTTTCACATAATCATTGGGATTTTCACTGACCCTCTGAAACATACTTCCAAGGTCGGTGAGGGTGACTTGTTCTGACACGAAGAAGTATTTCCTGTAGAATGCGTTAACCATTTCTCCCCAATTGTTGATAGTTCCTGGTGCGATGTTGTTATACCAGGTGTATGCTCTGCCTTTCAGAGATTTTGAGAATTCCTTGAGACGAATGACATGATTATGTTCATGTTCTCCCAGGGATTCGAGTAAACGAGAGACATGTTCCCTAGCATTTCCAGTTCCATCATATAAGGTGAAGGTTGGAGAAATGTAACCTTTGGGGAGTGGAATCCTCTGCGTAGCGGCAGGATAAGGAGGTTGATGACGATGGACATGCGATGTTTTGTCTTTTCCACGGTTCTCCAAAAGTGCTCCAGATCCTCGCGAGTGATGAAATTCGATGATCCCTTCGCTGATGAGCTGTCTGCAGCAGTTTTGTGGACTTTATCGTCTTCTACTTTATGGATTGGAATTACTTCAGGATCGTCGTCTGAGGATTTATCCTTATCTTTTCCCTTTTCTTGAGTCTTCTCTGACATCTTGTCAATAAGAGTTTTGAGATAATTACACAGCTTCTTCTGTGTAGCAGCCGAGTCAGTCTGATTCTTTGCAAGAGTCTCCTGCGCTTTGATAAGATCAGCAATGGTAGGTGGTGGATCTCCTCTGACTTCTTCAGGGTGTCGTCCGGACATTGGATGACCTTCGGCGTGAGGAGGAGTAATGTCACCACCATCAGTGTTGGAGGTCGGAATTGTCTCCGGTATATTCTGATTGTTGTTGTTGCTAGTGCTAGCACGGTTTGTGTTAGGATTCGTAACTGAACCCGACCTGAGATCAACCATCTTGTGAGATTGTTAGATTTCAACCGAGAGATTAATCTCCCACTGTGGTCGCCAATTTGTAGATGGGGAAAAACGATTTGCTGGTTTTTAAGGAATTGAGGAGATGACCGTACGGAGGAGACTCCTCGAACCGAGCGAAATGTTAAACCTCACACAGATGCACCGTTGCAAAGGAGGTACTTTAGATTCGAGAGATCAATCTGTAGTACTCCGGCCTAAATCAAGACAATGACCGTTCCAGAGTAAATTCGGTCACAAGAGAGGATGGGTTGATCTGTAGGAGGGAAGCTGAGAAATGCGTGGAATCAATGGTAATCAAAGATTATGGGTGTGTGAATTCTGAATATGATAAGCTCTGAATGATTGAAATTGCTCAATTGAGAGTAGTTGCTCAATTGATGAGTTGATGATCTCGTGTTGTCGATGAGACGTGAGATTGATGATACCGCTGATGCCGATGATTCAATCATGATTCAGAGACTTATTTATATTGCTGGAATTTTAGACACCATGATTCCATGAAGTGTGACAGTTGATGGAATCAAGGAGTGGGGAAGTGGAGATCGTGTTTGAAACCAGTTGCTCAACGTGTGGAGACTTGGTCGATTTTCCACCCACTACCTCGTGAATTCCTTCAACTGATTGCACGACTTGCTCACATTCCATCGTGTGTTTGAACACACGTGCCGTAGACCGCCAGACCAAAACCCTAAGTGATATCCCCCAAGTGACACGATTGACGTCTCGTGGTTTGTTAGTCAATTGATGACTTCGTGGTTTGATTGGACGATGAGTCCATGTAGTTGTTGAGTTGAACATGATGTTCTGAAACTCATGAATTGAACATGTCATGAGACAGAGGTATAGTTCTTACGATGAAGTGAGCAAGTATTGCTCATTTGATAGATCGTTGAATATTGATTGTTGAACCAATATTCCTTGGTTTGAGCAAATATTTATCATCTGAGCAAGTGTTGCTCATGTGATGAATTGTTGAATATTTGATCGTCTGAGAATGTGTTGCTCATCTGATGGCTTATTGGCAACGTACCAAAAATATTAATTAGAACACTGGTGTAGAACGAGCATAATTAATAAAATTAATGACCATGAGGCTGTCGTAAAATTAATAAGGTTGGAATCTGGAATGATGATCCTTGGATTCAGAAACCCTAATTTGATCAATTGATGATCAATTCATGGTTCGTCAGAAGTTTAACCATGGGACGAAGGAGGGAGCGACTACATGGGACCGTGGATCAACCATGTAGTGTCCATATGCTCACGTGAGAAAATACGAAGAACTCCTGAAGAGTTGACGATTTGTTGGTGGAATAATGATTAAATGCTGGCTTAATCATTTATTCAAAATACTCGTCTGAGCCTTAATTGAGAAAACCTAATTAATTATGATGAGGCGAGGGACCGATCATGGGTTATCACGTGACCGCCTGACGATCACTTCATAAAAATCCAAAGTGTTTGGAAGACTTTTGGACCTAATACGAGCAATTGTGCAAATTAGGTCAAAACTGTGAAAATTGATGGGACCGGCTTCCATGAGCCAAAGAGCCAATCTTGGTCGGTAAAGATAGCGTGCTTGTGTCCCCAAGGCGTCCGAGTCTCAGTCCTAAGAATTTTGATATTTTCTGGCATGCAATTGAGCATCCATTGGAGAAAATATGCCAAAATTAGGGTTTCGACGAAACTGAGGAAAACACCATGAGATGTTGAAAAATAATTATAAAATAAGGAATGAGGAGGCGTGGGCCGCATGGTCAAGGCATGGTCGGCCGGTCGTGACCACGGTCCCGTGGTGCTTTTTCCTTAATTTTATAATATTTTGATGATTTTATGAAAAATTCATAAATTTTGAGAAATTTGATGAATTTAGGGAGTTTCCATGAATTGAAGGAGTTTTCATGAGTTCATGGAAGAAAAATATTAAAATAATAAAAACATGGGCGTGTGGGACCATGGAGGCATGGCCGACCGTCTATGGACCGGTCCCACATGTTTTTCATAATTTTTTTAATATTTTTTTGGTGTTTTTGATGATTTGAGGGAATTTTTCCTAATTTGAGAGAAATACCATAAAATCAAGGAATTTGATGAATTCAAGGAAAAATAGGATAAATAATAATAAAATAATAAAGCAAAGGGCGTGTGGGACCGGCTAGGGCATGGCCGGCCAGCTAATGGCCCGGTCCCACAAGTTTTTCATAATCTTATTTTATTTATTATTATATGATGATTTGTGCAAAAATACCATGAAATCAAGGAGTTTTTTCATGAAATTAGAGAAATAATAATAATAATAATAATAATAAAATAATAAGGAACCGTGGGGTGTGGGGCCGGTTGGCCAATGGTCACGCCCCACACTCCTTTCCTTAATTTTATATTATTTTTTATGGATTTATGGAAGTACCATGAAACCGAGGAGTTTCCTCGAGACGAAGGAGATTTGATAAAATGAGAGAATTTTCATCAAATCATGGAAAATAATAAAAATTCATTAAAAATATAAAACTGGCGTGGGATTGACCACGACACGGTCGGTCGTGTGTCCGTGCTCCCAGCACCCTGGTCAATATTTTTAATTATTTATTATTTTCTTCTCTATTTTGCATATGTTCATCGTTTCGTTGTATTTTTTTGAAATACTCGTTCGTGCGGTGACTGTTAGTGTATCGTCCTTGAATACACCTTTACCATTTGAATCGGGGCTTACTTAGAAGTAGCTCAGACGCCCGGTTGTTTATTATTTATTACTAATTGTGGAATTCGGTGGAGAATAATTCACAAAACTGAGCAATAAGATGTTTATTATTAATTCATAAGATCAGCTGAGGATTCGACTACGAATTCAGAATAATAAAGTGAGCATGATCATTCCATGGGATTGTAGATTCGACCATAGAATCCGAGTAATTAAGATTTATCTATTACCATTTATGAGACCAGTTGTGGATTCGATCATGAAATCGGAGTAATGAGATAATATAGTTATTGCTATTCTATGAGATCAAGTTGTGGATTCGATCATATAATCAGAGCAATTGTTTATTGCCATTCCATGGGACCAGTCGTGGATTCGACCATGGAATAGGAGCAATTGTTATTGCCATTCCATGGGACCAGTCGTGGATTCGACCATGGAATAAGAGCAATAATAGATTATTCTGGGAATTCAGTAGTGAATGTCATGGAAAAATTAATCTTAATTAGGAATAATTAACTTTGTGGCTCTATACTAGCAGAGCAAGCTGTCTAGGAGCATTAATTATCCCGATATGAGCTTGTCGGTAAGTCATATTCTTTATATAGTCAGTGTAAACTTGTTGTTTGTTCCTGAAGACGTTTTCGCTCTATACTAGCAGAGCAAGCTGTCTAGGAGCCGTCCATCTCGTGATACTATATAGAAATAATCACTGAAAGTATTCAGTATTCATGAGATATGCCGTTGTCCAATAGTGAGACTACATATCTACATGTACTCTGAGAGAAAGTACTCTCCGTTGAGAATTCGATGAGAGACCCGTGTCTCGATACTCACGTCTGATTGCTGAGTCAGAGCTTCGTATAATTATGAGCTTACGATTTTAGCCTTTGTCGAACCTAGGGAAAAGCCCCACCCGCCATTGGGACATGCCAAGCGACCCCTTGCAACCTAACATGCCAAGACGTGCAACCTAGGGCCAAGCCAACGCGCCCTTTGGCACATGCCAAGCGACCCTTCCAACCTGTCATGCCAAGCCATGCAAACCCAAGGCCAAATCCACCACACGCGCCATTGGCACATGCCACGCAACCCTTGCAACCTGGCATGCCAAGCCGCGCAAACCCAAGGCGAAAGCCACTATGCGCGCCATTGACACATGCATGCAACACTTGCATTTTGGCATTGACACTTGCACCTGATGTGCAACCTACAAACAAGGCATTCCACACAAGACATTGACACATGCCGTGCAACCCTTGCACTTTGGCATACCGCGCCTACATCAAAGGCCACGATTCCTATTAAGATGCAAAATGTCGACCGTCGAAGGTCGCCATTGAGCTGACACGTCTCTCAAGCTCAACTTATCAAACACCAGCGACATGCTACACGTTTTCCACGAAAACACTCGAGATATCAATACATGTCACAAACTGGGGATGCTCTTTAGGGTTTTGGTTTGGCGGTTTACAACATGCGGCATACACAAATGCCCGTTTCAAGACAGTGTATTAAAAATAAAACGGTTAGTAAATGCAGGAAATAATGGTCAAACGCTCTTTCATTATGGAACATCAATTCCATCAAATTCCATCAATACCGAGTGTTACCACCTATTCCCATTTAACTCATCTGTTTCTTTTCTTACGAGGCCAGAGTACGTTTCACTTAGACTTGTATAGATAGGTCTTACCTATTTCCACCAAAAACAAGTTTTTGGTCAGGGAGAAATACAACACTCAGAAAGGTAACTTTGCTAGCTTTCTAAAAGCTTTCACCTTATGATACAAGTCAAGTACTACTCTTCCAGAACTTTTCTGGTCTCAACACTCTCTTCGTTTCCCTCCCTAAACCAGCCCTTCTCCTCCTCTTCGTGACCGAAGCAAATCCGGAACGGCCATTTCTTGGTTTAGGCCGGATTTGTATAGATTGATCTCTCGAATCTAAAGTACTCCCGTGCAGTACATTTGTTTAGGGTTTAGATTTTTTTCTCACTCACCTACCGAAATTACCAAAATCAGCAGAAACGATTTTCACCCATAAATAATTGGCGACCACAGCGGGAGATTGATCTTTCGGTTACAATATCAGTTTTCAATCCTCGATCTCATACTTCGATCCAGACATTAGGACGGCAGAAGCGAGCGATCTGTTCAGGGATCCACAACTCAACTACCAGATAACCTAGTTACCAGTCGCAAATCGCAAGAGACGGATGTGGACTTCACAGAAACCGAAAGCAAATGATCAAGTCATCAAGTGACTCAAAACGACTAGGGAATTTCCACAATCGCGGCGGTGCTTCCCAAAAAACTCGATCTTACACACGGAGGATCCCATTTTTCATCAGGAGATCCCGGAAACCGAGTAAGTCTTGCCTAGACAGAATATATGGTT
The DNA here is from genome assembly GCF_003573695.1 of Papaver somniferum. NCBI lineage: Eukaryota > Viridiplantae > Streptophyta > Magnoliopsida > Ranunculales > Papaveraceae > Papaver > Papaver somniferum. The sequence continues at coordinate 142,690,955 of NC_039360.1, read as the reverse complement.
TACAATTTTAAGTTTTCACGGGAATGATAAAACCAATAGCCATGTTATGTTTCATCCCATGTCATCTACCAACACGCAATGTTTGCAGTTCCACATCTTTCCTGGGATGTTCATATCACTTACAATCATAACCAAAAAACGACATCATCCCAAAACGGTTCATCCCGAATAATAACCCAAAACCCTCATAGATAACACTTGTCTATCAACCCAGAAATCCAGAAAATCAAAACCATAAGCCAGGTGTTTCATTTGCCTTTCGAAAAAAAAACAATAGAATTTCAAAAGAGAAGTGCATCCAAAGGAAGCCATTCAACGGTGGTTTTCTATTCTCGAAGAAAACGTCCTTCGTCATTTGGAGGACCTCTTGTTTCAGATCCAACTCTTTGTACAACCTTCCAACCTACGCCTCTTGTTGTTTGATCACGTCTGCAGAAGGACCTTCGGTTACCTTGGCCTGCAACCTTGTATCTCAGAGAAACCCTAACGCCCAGTCTTCGTGGAATCAGTTGCATGCCCATGTTTACCTACCTTGCATCATAACGATTACCAGTCACTATTCATGAGGTAGCTGACGCTACCACGGTAATATTCGAAGAGAAGAACATATTTCTACAGATTTATGGAAGGCATACCTATGGCTAGGGTTTGCACCAACACAAGAAACACTGGAGTACATACCTGGAATATGCTGGCCCACTTTACTGCTACCGCGCCACGCCAAGACAGCGCCCACGCCTGAACCATCGCCCACGCCAAGCCAGCGCCTTGCCAAGCCAGCGTCCATGCCAAGCCAGCGCTCGTTCCGACATGATCCAGCACTAACAACTTGCATCTTCTCAGGGCCAGCAACTTGCATATTTTCCAGCGCGCCAACAACTTGCATCCTTCCAGCACCGGCCACTTGCGTCTTCCAGCGCTGGCATCTTGCGTCCTTCCGATACCGGCAACTTGCATCTTTTCCAGCGCGCCGACATGTTGCGTCCTTCCAGAACCGGCAACTTGCGTCTTCCAGCGCTGACAGCTTGTGTCCTTCTGATACCAGCATCTTATATCTTTCCAGCGCCGACAGCTTGCATCTTTACAACAACTTGCATCTTTATAGCGGCTTGCATCTTTACAGCGGCTTGCATCCTCCCAGCGCTGGCAGCTTGCATCCTTCTAGCGTTGCATTTGAACGCCCCGTAGGGAATCAGCAACCCGATTTCATCACACGTAAAGATCAGGAACGACTTCTCCAAAATCGAAGCAAGGAAAATCAGCAAACCCCCTGGGTTCACAAAGATTCTCTTCCTGTCAAGAGACGCATGATTTATGCGGACTTCGCCCCACAAAACCGTGCGGTCTATGATGAAACATTTATGTGAGATTTTATGTTTCCCAAAGGCACAACGTCAAGAAATATTCACATCCCTCAACCGCACCGCACCAGGGAAGCAGTCGTTTCCAACTAGAGAAGTCGTTCCCAAACCCCAACCTCTCCTGGAAAGCACGATTGATAGATGGAACTGGGGACTCCACCATTGTTCGTCTGAAGGGTGTCCAGTTTGACATCCCACTGATTAATGCAGCCGCTCCGCTTCAACGTTCACCCGACAGCTGCTTCGCTTCAACGCTCGCTCCAGCAGCCGCTCCGCTTCAGCGTTCTCTCCATAAGCTGCTCTAGGATCCGAAGCCGAAGCTTTAGCGTTTGGATTCTTAAGTTTCGACATCCTCTCCAAGAGCCGAAGCTGCTGATAGACACATTTTTGTGTCTAATTTGTATCGATTCTATATATTGATAATGCTCATTTTTGCACTTATTATTGTGTTTTATGTGTGTGTAGGTATTTTTGGCCAAAAACATTTTTGGAATGGATAGGGGGAGACCACTTTCTTCTCAAAAATTTGGCGGGAAAAAATTCCAACGTAGGAACCAGAGTTAGGGTTGGATTTCTAGGGTGTTTTAGGGAGATTCAATCGCTGATTTTTGCTGGGCTGGACGTGATTCAACTAAACAGGCCTGATATGGCTGATTTAATCGATCAAATTGGGCTGGATAATCCGGAAGAAAAAAACAGAGGTCGACTTGTAAACGGAAACTGTGTGGAATTATTTTAGGAATTTCAGGGAGACTAAAGGCGTGATATTGTTTCCTAAAATGATATTCTATCTAAGGAAGAGTTTCAGATGATTTGGAAGTCTTAGAAACGCGTAAGGAAGTCGGCAGAGAAGAGTATTGTCGTGGCTTGCACGAAAAGAAAAAGAGGAATTTAATCGCTATTTTTAGGTTTCTGAGGAGTATAAAAGGTGTGTTCGAGTCCCAGGGAAGAGGATGAATTCATTGGAGCAGTCGCAGAGGAGTTTGTAACACCACATAGCTGAATTGATCAAGTTGCAGGAAAACCCGAGTTTCTGCTGCTGCTGCTGAAGAACAAACGTTGCAAATAAGAACAACGTCTCAAATTTGTAACGCTGCTACAGTAACTTCTTTGTAACAGTCAGTCCTTTGTTTTGCAACTCCATTACACCGTTGCAAACAATCAGTTTTATAGTTTTTCATTCTTTTAATCAACTTTTGGGCTAAGAACAAATATTTTGAGCAAGTGATTAATATGAGGAGCTAAACCCCATTGCTGAGGCGACGGAGGAAGCCATTTTTCCAAATATTATGTGGTAAATTCTATTTAATTTAATTTTTGTAATTCTTTTATGATTATTTGCACTGAACTGAAATTGAATTTATGATTCTGATTAAGTGGTTGTGTTCTCAATTGATGGGTCATGCTTAGGTTAAGTCTTTTGATGGTCCATGCTTTCGATTTACAGCTATTGTTTTGAGAATCTACTTGTCTAGGCGAATATTAGAATCACTTCAAACGTAAAGAGTTGCATAATTATTGACTAGATTAAATCACATAAAAATTGTATATTGGTGGAATCCTGAGTCTCAGTGCTTTTTATAATCTTGATAAAAATTTCTTTTTAAGTTTTCTATTTTAATTTGAGTCTAAAATCGAGTCCACACAATCCGAGTTGAACGAACTTTACTACCACGTTCAAAACTACATCAATTTTTGGCGCCGCCGCCGCGGATTTGTATTAGGTTTTAGGTTTATTTTATTTCTTTTAGAATTTTTGTTCTCTTTTACGCGTTTTGGTATTTTTCGATTCTTTTCAGATTTGGAGCGAAGCTACAAGGGAAGAAAAAGTGTTATAAAAGGAAAGCATCGCCAAAGAAGGAAAGCAAAGAGGAATCCAAAAAGAGTGAAGAAGAAGATTTTGTATATAGTTATTTTGTTTTATTTTTAGAAACTGTAAATAGGGTTTTATTTTTTGTTATTTTTCTTTTTCTTTTTGGACACTTTTTGGACTTTATTTTTGGACTGGGACATTATTATTTTTAAACCCTACAGAAGGGTTGGTTTAAATAAAAACTGTGTGCAGAGAAGGACGGTGATTACGATATCGCCTCGGCCCCTCGGGTTCGTACATGACATAGGAGTCGTGTCCCGAGTCGACTTCAGCGATTCTTCGCCCGTCTGGTACGGGAGGTAAGTTTTTCGAAACACCCGCGAATCCCCTGTCAGCGGGTTTACTGTATTCCTTCGTTTGCATATATCCTGAGGACTTGAAAACGGCTGCTTTAATTTCCTATTAAAGGGCAAGGACTGGCCATACAAGATAAGGTTCGGATTTCATCACCGTTCTCTTCTTACCCGCCTTAGGAAAGCAAAACCAAACGCGAACCTAAGCCTAAAATTTTGACTAGAACGAGACCTATAGGGTAACGAGCTTAATAGGAAAGTCGTTCGAAAAATATTGGTTACTCTTTTGAGCATACTTCGAAGTTCATGATGGTTTCTGTGAGTTGAATGCGTGACTGCTCCGCCTTGTAACCGGTGAGGCCTTAGGTATCAAAGCTCCACTGAGCTTCCCTCGCCTCGATTCAACTTACTTTGACTCGGATTGATTCCAGAGGGGTTTGCTCAGATTGTAACGAACTTTACTACCACTTTCAAAACTACATCAGCTGCTTCAACGCCGCTTCTTCCTGCAAAGGGTCGTACCACCACGCTCCCCATGTCAAGGATCATGGTCACAACCATCCAATCTTCGTAGTCATGGCCACCTTTTAATCCATCTCGCCAAAACTCGTGAGCATGGACAGTTTGCTCGCTTACGCATCCATCCAATCCTTTTACTTCCACGGAAGCCCATACAATTCCAGCCAACCTACTTTGTTACCACGACAATGTAGTCTCTTCTGATTACATCTCCTACCAAGAACTGTTGTCGCTCATTCGTTGATACCAGCCAGAGCTTCACCACAACAACAATTACTACAAAGATGGAAAAATGTAAACCATACTTGAGGACTGAGGACATACACGGAATCCCTTCACTGTCAAAGCTCAGAAGACACAGTCAACCAAAAGTCGTACCCACAACAATGTCATCTACTCTTCAAGGGTGAAGCGTAAGAATATCATCACCTCTCTGTCTAGAACACGCCTTCAACACTTTACGAGGCCGCGGAGGATCCCAAGCCTGCACTATCCAGAATATTTTATCATGTAATTTCTGAGCATCCCAGTGTCACATCCAGAAGAGTACGATAGGCTTATATCGAATCCCGTGGACGGGGATTCAAGGGGATGTAGTGAAAGTAGGTTACGCATGGGGACTACCAGCATGAGATGCTTTCACTCCTCTCGACCAGGTTATTACTGATTTCAACATCATCACTGTCGAGGTTTTATGAGTCGCAGAAATTTCTCAACATGAATCCGTACTGTGCACCGAAGACTCAAAAAGCACGCCAGAAGGTTACATTAACATATTCATCCATGCCATCATATCAAACCGAAGTATAACTGGGGACTTCTCACCGCATCCCATTCCGTACGATAATCCAAGATTCAGAAGATGGTTCGAAGGATGTAGCTTGGAACAAAGTCCCGGGAGACTTGATAGCAGCACATCGGCAATGAAACGTCTCCCTATTTCATCTAGGGGCGCCAGAAGTTTTCGACCATGCAAGCATTCACAACACATCATCATCACGATCAGAAGGTCCACTAAACAACCTAAGGTCGAGGATGGACCGACGACACAACCACAATCTCCAAGATTATCCCTGACATGATCGTTTCCTATTTCATCCATCCGTCCCAAGAATACAACGGAGTTTTGGTAAACTTTTGGAATCCACTGGAGAGACACTGCAGACGAAAACACGGATCCAGACGAACAACAGAAAAACATAAGAGGGTCGATACCTCTTTTCATGCGGACAAAGTTTTTAGAGCTTGAACAGAATGAATATTCCTTCTTGATCCATGAACGAGAATATGTGACTGGCGCGCGAATATGCCACCCCGGGCCGCAACATCCCTCTTGACTTCTTCCTAATTTTCATTGTCGGGCCGTTTTCACCTCCTAAGCGAGCTCAAAACCTAAATATTCCCGCGTAAGGAGATAGAGAATTCTGTTTCGTGTCCGATAAAGGGACGGACAGTCAAAATCCGAATCCATACGCGGATTCTACAGCGATTCTAGTAAAGGGCGCTAATTAGGGTTTCGACGTGTTAAACACTAAACCGCAAGCGCTTCCCTTGCAAGCGCTTCCCTTACCAGCGTCATTCCTTGCCAAGCGCTTTACAGAGCGGACCACACCCTTTCCATGCCCGTCAGTGCTAATGGGTCCCCTTCATGCCAAGTCCATACTAGCAGCCTCGCGTTCCAAAGCCTATCCCTGAAGACACCCAATCATACCGGGATTTTTGCAAATCTACCAGATGAAAGGATTGCAGATGCTACCTACCTCTCAAAAAAGATTTTTGAAAAAGGAAAGAATTCCCTGTTAAAGCCTCGCATGAAGAAAGGCGATTGGGCCCACAAGAGAAAGCTTTGCCACTCTCAAGACATCCGCGCTTTCCTTTCCAGTTCCTGTCTTGCCAACGCTCCATGTCAGCTTTTGCAACACTCCGCGCCTTTCATGCTAATCCCATCCAATGCCAACGCTCCGCGCCAGCCAGGACAATCCACGCTTTCTATGCTAACGCCTTATCATGAACCATGTCAGAGCCTTGCCGGCAACCTGCGTTTCCCCTTGCCGCGCTTCCCTTGTCGATGCCATGCTTTGCCAAGCAGACCACGCCCATTCCAAGCCCATTGGTGCTGACAAATCACTTTCATGCCAAGTCTATGCTAGCAGCTCCGCCTCGCGTCCCAAATCCTGGCCCCAAAGACACCTAGTCATACTGGGATTCGTGCAAAGCTACCATATGCAAGGATTGCGAATTCTACTGGCATCTCGAAAAAGTTCAGACAAATATCCTCGGCCCTCTTTCATGACTTACTGTCTCGGTTCTATCCTCGTCTGTCACCATCTTATGCTTACCTTGCAACGAGGCCCTTGTTCCAAGCTAAGCAGGGGACTTAATGTTGATGGTGGTTTTTAGACAAGGGGTAAAATCGTAAAACCTTACACATAGCATGACGTCACCGGTGACGCTAAACACATTTATTAGAACATTTAATGCACTTATGTAAAAATTACCAGGGTATCTTTTTCAAATGCTAAACTAGGGTTTCGACACACAAAACCCTAAGCCGCACGATCGCTGCGCATCATGGCAACTATGCCAAAACCAAAGCCGCACAATCGCTGCGCATCATGGCAACTATTCCAAAACCAAAGCCGCACAATCGATGCATGGAAACCATGCCAAAACCAAGCCGCGCGATCGCTGCGCATCATGGCAACTATGCCAAAACCAAAGCCGCACGATCGCTGCGCATCATGGTAACTATGCCAAAACCAAAGCCGCACAATCGCTGCGCATCATGGAAACCATGCCAAAACCAAGCCGCTAAATCATTGTACTTCACGACAACCGTGCCAAATTCGAGCTGCACAAATATTGCGCTTCACGACAACCGTGCCAAATTCGAGCTGCACAATCATTGCGCCACATGCGCCATTGGCACATGCCAATCGACGCTTGAGACCTAGCATGCCAAGCCGTACAAACCTAGGGCCAGCCCCCACACGCGCCATTGGCACATGCCAAGCGACGCTTGCGACCTAGCATGCCAAGCCGTGCAAACCTAGGGCCAAGACGCCACACGCGCCATTGGCACATACCAAGCGACGCTTGCGACCTAGCATGCCAAGCCGTGCAAACCTAGGGCCAGGCCGCCACACGCGCCATTGGAAAATGCCAAGCAACGCTTGCGACCTTGCATGCCAAGCCGTGCAAACCTAGGGCCAAGCCGCCACACGCGCCATTGGCACATGCCAATCGACGCTTGCGACCTAGCATGCCAAGTCGTGCAAACCTAGGGCCAAGCTGCCACACGCGCCATTGGCTCATGCCAAGCGACGCTTGCGACCTAGCATGCCAAGCCGTGAAAACCTAGGGCCAAGCCGCCACACGCTCCATTGGCACATGCCAAGCGACGCTTGTGACCTAGCATGCCAAGCCGCGCAAACCTAGGGCCAAGCCTCCACACGCGCCATTGGCTCATGCCAAGCGACGCTTGCGACCTAGCATGCCAAGCCGTGCAAACCTAGGGCAAAGCCTCCACACGCGCCATTGGCACATGCCAAGCAACGCTTGCAACCTAGCATGCCAAGCCGTGCAAACCTAAGGCCAAGCCGCCACACGCGCCATTGGTACATGCCAAACGACGCCTGCGACCTAGCATGCCAAGCCGTTCAAACCTAGGGCCAAGCCGCCACACTCGCCATTGGCACATGTCAAGCGACGCTTGCGACCTAGCATGCCAAGCCGTGGAAACCTAAGGCCAAGCCCCTACACGCGCCATTGGCCCCTGCCAAGTGACACTTGCGACCTAGCATGGCAAGCCGTGCAAACCTAGGGCCAGGCTGCCACACGCGCCATTCACACATGCCAAGCGACGCTTGCGACCTAGCATGCCAAGCCGTGCAAACCTAGGGCCAGGCCGCCACACGCGCCATTCGTACATGCCAAGCGACGCTTTCGACCTAGCATGCCAAGCCGTGCAAACCTAGGGCCAGGCCGCAACATGCGCCATTCGCACATGCCAAGCGATGCTTGGGACCTTGCATGCCAAGCCGTGCAAACCTTGGGCCAAGCTGCCACACGCGCCATTGGCACATGCCAAGCGACGCTTGCGACCTAGCATACCAAGCCGTGCAAACCTAGGGCAAAGCCGCCACACACGCCATTGGCTCATGCCAAGCGACGCTTGCAACCTAGCATGCAAATCGATGCAAACCTAGGGCCAAGCCGCCACACGCGCCATTGGCACATGCCAATGGCGCTTGCGACCTAGCATGCCAAGCCGTGCAAAACTAGGGCCAAGCCGCCACACGCGCCATTGGCACACGCCAAGCGAAGCTTGCGACCTAGCATGCCAAGCCATGCAAACCTAGGGCCAAGCCTCCACGCGCGCCATTGGAACACGCCAAGCGACGCTTGTGACCTAGCATGCCAAGCTGTGCAAACCTAGGGCCAATCCGCCACACGCACCATTTCCACATGCCAAGCGACGCTTGCGACCTAGCATGCCAAGCCGTGCAAACTTAGGGCCAAGCCTCCACACGCGCCATTGGAATATGCCAAGCGACGCTTGCGAACTAGCATGCCAAGTCGTGCAAACCTAGGGCCAAGCCGCCACACGCGCCATTGTCACATGCCAAGCTACCCTTGCAACCTAGCATGCCAAGCCGTGCAAACCTAGGGCCAATCCGCCACACGCGCCATTGGCACATGCCAAGTGACCCTTGCAACCTAGCATGCCAAGCCGTGCAAACCTAGGGCCAAGCCGCCACACACGCCATTGGCACATGCCAAGCGACCCTTGCAACCTGGCATGCCAAGCCGTGCAAACCCAAGGCCAAAGCCACCACACGCACCATTGGCACATGCCACACAACCCTTGCAACCTGGCATGCCAAGCCGTGCAAACTCAACGCCAACGCCGCTATGCGCGCCATTGGCACATGCATGCAACACTTGCATTTTGGCATTTCCACTTGCACCCGATGTGCAACCTACATCCAAGGCATTCGACACAAGCCATTAGCACATGTCATGCAACCCTTGCACTTTGGCATAACGCGCCTACATCAAAGGCCACGATTCCTCTTAAGGTGCAAAATCTCGACCGTCGAAGGTCGCCACTGAGCCGGCACGTCTCTCAAGCTCAACTTATCAAAAACCAGCGACATGCTACACGTTTTCCACGAAAACACTCGAGACATCAATAAATGTCACAAACTGGGGGATGTTCTTTAGGGTTTTGGTTTGGCGGTTTACAGCGTGCGGCATACACAAATGCCCGTTTCAAGACAATGTATTAAGAATAAAACGGTTAGTAAATGCAGGAAATAATGGTGAAATGCTCTTTCATTATAGAACATCAATTCCATCAAATTACATCAATACCAAGTGTTACCACCTCTTCCCATTTAACTCATCCGCTTCTTTTCTTACGAGGCCAGAGTACGTTTCACTTAGACTTGTATAAATAGGTCTTACCTATTTCCACCAAAAACAAGTTTTTGGTCAGGGAGAAATACAACACTCAAAGGCAACTTTGCTAGCCTTTTCAAATATTTCACCTTCTGATACAAGTCAAGTACTACTCTTCCAGAACTGTTGTGGTCGCAACACTCTCTTCGCTTCCCTCCCTTAACCAGCCATTCTCCTTCTCTTTGTGACCGAAGCAAATCCGGAACGGCCATTTCTTGGTTTAGGATGGATTTGTATAGATTGATCTCTCGAATCTAAAGTACTCCCGTGCAGTACATTTGTTTAGGGTTTAGATTTGTTTCTCACTCACCTACCGAAATTACCAAAATCAGCATAAATAATTTTCACCCATAAACAATTACATAACCATGTATTCCTTGAACCGAAGTTTTCGAACTTTGTTGATCAAGAGAAATCGGGAGGATTGTGGAATTGGCTTGCCAAGTCCGTGAACCCAGTTTGCAGACTCAGTCCGCGAACTGTCGGAAGTTCTCGACCGAGAATTTTTGCTGTATTTTCCAAAAATCGTTTGTGTGCTTAGTCCGCGAACTGGAGGAAGTTCTCTTTCCGAGAATTTCTGCTGAGTTTGGAAAACTCAACCAATTAACTTAAGTCTGCGAACTTGTTTGTGAACTTAAGAGGTTATGATCTAAAGATGTGCTCTGAACAAGAAACATTAAATTACTAAGGAATGCTTTATGCAAACCGTGGCTATAATGTTCATGAGCCGATTCAATCGAATCGAATCATCTTTGTTTCAATTGTATCTTTTGTAGTTACATAAGATCTCATAGCAATTGAACAACTCTTTAACTAGTTCATTTGAGTCAATTGAACTAGTTATGGTGAAGAAGAACAAGGTTAATATGAAATGCTCATATGGTTGACCTTTTGGGTTACTATGTTGAACCAACATACACGTACACGTTTGGGTATGGTTTTCACGAACCCAGTAAACGTTTAGCCAAGTGTGTGTGACAAGCTAAGTTTTCGATATAACGGTTGAGAAATATTAGCTTGAATCTAAACAGGTTTTCATCCAACAGTGAATAAGGATTGCTTTGTAACTAAGGAAAAATCCTGATTTGAAGGATATATAAAGGAGACATCTAGCATTGGGCAAAACTAATCCCCACGCGTCTGTGTGCTACTAATGCGCTCGCTAGAGTCGATCTCCATTAACCTTTGATTTTCTTCTCTAAAATAAGGTTAACAACTTAAAGACTTTATTGGGATTGTGAAGCCAGACCGATACTACTTTATCGTAGTTGTGTGATATGATCTTGCATCTTCTATCGTACGAGTACAATCGATTGATTGGCTTGAGATCGTGAGAGTTCTCCGATAGGCAAGATAAAGAAGTCACAAACATCTTCGTCTCACTGTTTGTGATTCCTCGACAAACCGCCTGTGTATTCAAGAAGGATTGTAGAGAGGTGATTGATTAATCTAGGATGTTCTTCGGGAATATAATACCGGATTATCAATTGGTTCCTGTTCACCTTGATTTTATATCTTAGGACGGAACAAAACCTAGGGTTTATCTGTGGGAGACAGATTTATCCTTTGATAGACTTTTTTGTGTAAGACAGATCTGTTTATTATCAAGTCTGTGATTTTGGGTTACAACAACTCTTGGTTTTGGGTGAGATCAGCTAAGGGAATCAAGTGCGTAGTATCCTGCTGGGATCAGAGGCGTAGGAGTACAACTGTACCTTGTATCAGTGGGAGATTGATAGGGGTTCAACTATAGTACAGTCCGAAGTTAGCTTGGAGTAGGCTAGTGTCTGTAGCAAGCTTAATACAATGTGTATTCAATCTGGACTAGGTCCCGGGGTTTTTCTGCATTTGCGGTTTCCTCGTTAACAAAAATTCTGGTGACTGTGTTCTTTCTTTTCCGCATTATATTTATATAATTGAAATAATACAGGTTGTGTGTTCGTGATCATCAATTGAAATCTAACCTTTGGTTGTTGATTGATATTGATTTATCCTTGGACATTGGTCTTTGGTACCGTCCAAGTTATTCCTTGTATTTGATAAAGACTCGCTATTGAATTTGGCTTGAGTAGAAATCAAATCAAGAGAGAGATATTAACTCCTTGAGATACTTTTATCTAGATTGATTCTCACTGTCTAGTTGATTCTCTAGCAAAGTATTTTGGAGTTAGTCCATACAGATGGCTAAGCGAAATATTGGGTGGTGTTATTAGACCCCCGCTTTTTTAATTGGTATCAGAGCAGGAAAACACGGTAAACCTAATATGTGTGTGTTTTTTCGTTCCATATAAATTTCCCTATGGGAAATTTCTTTGGAAAACTTGCTCCTGACATCTGTAACGCACGCCAGAATTTCTTAAAGATTTCTCAGAGATTGTTATGGTTAAAACCTCTGGGTTCTCGTGATAATCTTACTTCATATAAAAGGGGAGATTTAGATGTTGAGATGCAATCTGAAAGAAAAAATAAAAAGAAGGCAAAATTGGGAAAACGTTCAATACGCTCAAGGATATGGAACCTATCTAGATTAACTCTTGATCTCTATGAGGAATACTATCGTGATGGATCAATTGATAAATATCTGTTTAAAGCGTTCGAAGGCGTTTTTAAATTCTTACAAAAACTTAATTCTGTTAAGTCTAAGAATCTTTCCGGAAAGGATGTTGCTCGTGTTAAAACTTTTAATACCGAACAACCTAGATATCGAAAATATCCTTCTTCTAGCCCGAACCAACGAAGGATAGAAAGCTCCAGCTTCCCTGACTATCATCATTATTTTGATTATACTACAGGGACTTTTCACACTTATCAACCAGACGTGTCGCATGAGAACTCCTATGCGCATTATTCCTCTTGGTAACAAGACTGGCTTTTCCCCATTTGTACATATCTTGAAGTGGGGAAAGAAATGGATTGAGTTGTGTACACTTGTTCTATTGATTGGTTAACTTTCTATTGCTTCTGTTTTCTTCCACTTTTATGTTGGTTGTTTACCTCTAATGTGGAAAGGGATAAGATTTTTCCTTAAGTCGTGTGGATCACGGTTCGTGTACATCCCAAGCCCATGAATGAGGGATATATATATGTTGATGGTCCGCTAACCTTCTTCTCTCTCATATTCCGTCCGCGTACGTGAACTAGGGTTTGTGCTTCTCCACCATTAAAGCTTCTTTGAAGAAATTAAAAGGAAGGGTGTTTGAGGTTCTCATCAAGTAAGTAATTTCCTCTTGCATATCTCTTTATGATGATTTCTAGAAGCATGAAAAGGAGTTCTAAAAACTCAAGAATCCTCCTTGTAATCAAAATTCTCTTAGAATTAGGTTTGTGAATGATTCTTGTGCTAGAACTTTTGATAAGATTGCTTCCGAAGGTTTTATTCTAGAAAATAAATTGGAAACCTTTAGTGGACATGAAGAGGATTTAGTTTGCTTCAACGATTTCAATCTTGGGAATATCTTTAATGGTCTTGGTGAAGGTTTTGATTCTCTAACAAGGATTTTCTATGCCAACATTCATGATGTTGATTTTAAGAAGATGGAATTCAAATCCATGATAAATAGAGAAAGGTTCCTTGTTAATAGAGAGTTAGTTTCAAGGATCACCGAAATATCGTTGAGCAACGTACGATTACCTAGACCAAGTGATGAACGTCCTTCTTGTGATGATATCTCTATTGGACTTTGTGGAAAGAAGGTTGTTTGGATTCAAGGAAATTTTACTACTAATGATCTTAGTATTGCTTAATGGCGTTTGAAAAACTTGGTATCTCTAACCTTTGTCCCTCCACAATTGAGAATTCTTGGTGGAGTTACGAGTTTGCGGAATTGGTCTTCTTCCTTGCATCCGGAAATACAAATCTTGATATTTTTGGTTTTATCATCTTTCAAATGATGACGATGACTTCTCGCATCAAGGTGTTGGGATATCCTTGTTTGATTAGCCATATTTTCCGTGATCGTGGACTTGAGTTTATTGGAAATTCTCTTGGGGTTCCGAAACTTGTTCGTCCATGTACTTTTAGGAGCATAAGGGAAAACTTTCGCAAGCGACATAGAGGTACTCCTCTTGATGTTGAAGACCCTACCACCTTGAGACTTATTCAAAAAGTTTACAAGGGTGTTTGCAAGGTAAATGAAAGAGTAAAGTGCTTAAAAGATCAAGTGTCATTAATTGGAACCAAGTGTCCCGAGCTCAAGGAAGAGTTGGATTCAATTCAATCTACTTGGAAATTGTCCGATGATGAAGTTGATGAGTAATACACCTTCTTATTTGCCTAGTATGTCTTCTTTTTGGATTAGTTGGAAGAATAACTAGTTCTTTGAATAGCGATGATTGTGACTACACATAGCTATTTTTGTTTTCATCTTCTTATGTTATTTTTTAGGTTTATTGGTATTAAATTCTAAGAATATTTGGAGGATGATGTTATTGCAGTATTTTAATGGTTTGATATATTGCAATATTTTTATGGGATATGTATTCTTTGCGTCCGTGAACTTGAAGGTCCCATATTGCGGTCAAAAGTAAAGTCTTTCATGAATTAGTATTCGTATTGATGAAAGGACGAAGTGGACTTTTGAAAAATACAAAAGCTAAGCCTATGTAGTCATGTATTTGACAGAAAATAGGATAAAATCTTTTGTTCGACAAGGATAAAGTCTATTATGTCGTTATGATGGAAAATAGAATAGATCCTTGTATGTTATCCACGGTATTGATCTTCATTGATCCATTTTATTATGTTTTACCGTGAAGGCTCCATTGTGTGTCTTATGTTGAGCACGATACAACTAAGTCGATTCTTCTTATTGACTTGTTGGTTGTTCCATAAGATGCTATATGTTGAGCATTAGGAACTACATTAATCAACTAGTTTGGTTATTTAGTTTGTACTCCATAAGTTTTCTTTCTTATGTTGAGTACATGTACGGTTAAGGTTGTCATTTTCTATGATGAACTTAATCGGGGTTCCATAAGTTCTCTTATATTGAGCCCAAAATAATTAAATTGATTACTCCGGTGATTAATTTGGTTATTTGTATTCCAATTGGATTAATTATAAGTTCTCTTGTAATTAGTCTAGTTAAGTTTTCATATATTCCACAAATTCTTGTGCTGAGTATATGAACGACTATACTAATCATGTTCTATTGGTTAACGTAGTCGTATATTCCGTAAGGTTTTCCTTATGTTGAGTATTTGAACGATTAAGTTAGTCGTCTTCGTATGATTACCTTAGTCGTAACTCCGTGAGTTTACTTATGTTGATCACCTTCAATTAAATTGATCACTTTTGTGGTTTGATTTAGTTGCGTATTCCAATTAAATTAATCATGAGTTTACTTGTGGTTAATTTGGTTGAGTTTTGGATATAGAAAATCATTCTCATGGTTTTTGGTATCCAATAAAAAATCCTTCTTTTCTTTCAAAATTAAGTTCGCTCTTGTTGTTCTTTCGGTAATGACATCAAATGGGGGAGAGTTCTTTTGAACATGTGCTTAATGGTAATATCTTGCGGGGAGTGCGGCTGTGAAATTTTATAGGGGTTATCTTGTATCTTAAAACTCCTTGATGAATGTATTTAGCTTCGGATTTATGATTGCATCTAAATTAAGTTGGTATGTATTTTTTCTTTAGTCTATGAAATGTCTCTTGTGGAAATTTCATTATGATCCCCTTCTTGTACCTTTGCCAATTTTATTGACAAAAAGGGGGAGAAGTATTGTAGTTCACACTACAAATACATATGGTTTCAGATCATTGTGTAAAGGGGAGTGGTTTCCATGATCGAGATGGAGTATTGACTAAGGGGGAGTGATACATATCACCATAGTATTATTGTTAAAGTCGTGATACAATTAGACTTTGATGTTACATAATAGTACTATGACACTGTATAATAATGATCGAGAATCTCGATTTCTCTCATTGTTATAGGTACGGATCTTCAACAACGGTGATGCTAAACTTACAACCTTTGGGATTATTGGAGTACTTGGAAGGACGAAGATTTCAGGGAACGTTGAAGATTAGACTATGGAATAGGAGCCACTAAAGTTTATATTTTTTTTGTATTCCATATGTATTAATAGTTTTGTCACTAAAATTGACAAAGAGGGAGATTGTTAGAGCATAGCTCGGTCAACCTCGCATGCGTTTCTATCTCAATCATGTTTGTCAATGTTAGTGATCAAAACTATGAGTCTTGATCATAGCTAAGTCTCGGACTATGATAGAAAAGTGTAGTTGAGCTCAAGGACTTCATGGCGATTCATCATACAAAAACGAAGATCTATACAAGGAACCGTGGAACTTCATCAACAAAAAGGTATGTGGAGACTTGAACTTATCTATCACTCAAAAGTCTATCTATTATATCTCCTGCTTCTTATGAGACAAAAGTCGTATGCTATATAGACTAGATCATACACACTTGACATTTCGAGCTGAGCATTCATTGCTTATCTTTTATCTCGAAATCGTGTGTGGGTAAAGCGTTTCGCTTTGATCAAGTTCATCTTCACCTAGTGACGAAAGTCATGAAAGTTTCAATCACTTTGAGAATTGCTCTGACGTGAATCGGTCTGTGAATAACGGCTACATAACATCCTCTGAGAATGTCTCAATGATTGAAATGAAAGTTTAGATTACATAACCATGTATTCCTTGAACCGAAGTTTTCGAACTTTGTTGATCAAGAGAAATCGGAGGATTGTGGAATTGGCTTGCCAAGTCCGCGAACCCAATCCGCGAACTGTCGGAAGTTCTCGACAGAGATTTTCTGCTGGATTTTCCAAAACTCGTTTGTGTGCTTAGTCCGCGAACTCAATCTGCGAACTGGCGGAAGTTCTCTTTCCGAGAATTTCTGCTGAGTTTGGAAAACCCAACCGATTAACTTAATTCCGCGAACTTGTTTGTGAACTTAAGAGGTTATGATCTAAAGATGTGCTCTGCACAAGAAACATTAAATTACTAAGGAATGCTTAATGCAAACCGTGGCTATAATGTTCATGAACCGATTCAATCGAATCAAATCATCTTTGTTTCAATTTTATCTTGTGTAGTTACATAAGATCTCATAACAATTGAACAACTATTTAACTAGTTCATTTGAGTCAGTTGAACTAGTTTTGGTGAAGAAGAACAAGGTTAATATGAAATGCTCATATGGTTGACCTTTTGGGTTACTATGTTGAACCAACATACACGTACACGTTTGGGCATGGTTTTCACGAACCCAGGAAACGTTTACCCAAGTGTGTATGACAAGCTAAGTTTTCGATCTAACGGTTGAGAAATATTAGCTTGAACCTAAATCAGGTTTTCATCTAACGGTGAATAAGGATTTCTTTGTAACTAAGGCAAAACCCTGATTTGAAGGCTATATAAAAGAGACATGTAGCATTGAGCAAACTAATCCCCATACGTCTGTGTGCTACTAGTGCGCTCGCTAGAGTCGATCTCCATTAACCTTTGATTTTCTTCTCTAAAATCAGGTTAACGACTTAAAGACTTCATTGGGATTGTGAAGCCAGACCGATACTACTTTATCGTAGTTGTGTGATCTGATCTTGCATCTTCTATTGTACAAGTACAATCGATTGATTGGCTTGAGATCGTGAGAGTTCTCCGATAGGCAAGATAAAGAAGTCACAAACATCTTCGTCTCACTGTTTGTGATTCCTCGACAAACCGCCTGTGTAGTCACGAAGGATTATAGAGAGGTGATTGATTACTCTAGGCTGTTCTTCAGGAATATAAGACCGTATTATCAATTGGTTCATGTTCACCTTGATTTTATATCTTAAGACGGAACAAAACCTATGGTTTATCTGTGGGAGACAGAATTATCCTTTGATAGACTTTTCTGTGTGAGACAGATCTGTTTATTATCAAGTTTGTGATTTTGGGTTACAACAAATCTTGGTTGTGGGTGAGATCAGCTAAGGGAATCAAGTGCGCAGTATCCTGCAGGGATCAGAGGCGTATGAGTACAACTGTACCTTATATCAGTGGAAGATTTATAGGGGTTCAACTATAGTTCAGTTCGAAGTTATCTTGGAGTAGGTTAGTGTCTTTAGCGTCTTAATACAGTGTGTATTCATTCTGGACTAGGTCCTGGGGTTTTTCTGCATTTGCGGTTTCCTCGTTAACAAAATTTATGGTGTATGTGTTATTTATTTTCCGCATTATATTTTATATAATTGAAATAATACAGGTTGTTCGTTCGTGATCATCAATTGAAAATCCAACCTTTGGTTGTTGATTGATATTGATTGATCTTTGGACATTGGTCTTTGGTACCTTCCAAGTTATTCCTTGTATTTGATAAAGATTCGCTATTGATTTTGGCTTGAGTAGAAATCAAATCAAGAGAGAGATATTAACTCCTTGAAATACTTTTATCTAGATTGAGTCTGACTGTCTAGTTGATTCTCTAGCAAAGTATTTTGGAGTTAGTCCATACAGATTGCTAAGAGAAATATTGGTTGGTGTTGTTAGACCCCCGCTTTTTCACATACTTTCTTTTCAAATGGTCTTACTCTATCCCTAGAAACCAACTTCTTAGACGAAGATAAGATCCTACGTACCACGGCGGTCTTCTGAGCAAGTTTCAGCTTCCTTGCTAATCGATCTGATCTTCGCTGGAGTTTGCTGGCGTGCCTTATTTGGTTCTTGTATTTGTAACACCTTGATAGTTCGTGTCCCTTCATCGAACAAAACGAGCACGTCAAACTTAGATAGTATTCAGGCATCTGAGATGTGCAAGCACCTAGACATACAGTAGATCCTGAAACATTACTGACAGGGTTTCCAGTTAGAGAATCTTCAAGCTTGATTGGGTTTCCTTCTTCTCCGAACCCATTGAGGTTGATATTTGTATTGCTACAAGTATCAAAATCGATGTTTTCACCAAGGAGCCTTACACTTGATTTCCTATCTTCATCAGAATCATAGGTTTCAGACATTTCATCAAGTGTTACAACTAGACCTTTGTTCCAGTGTATTTTCTACGATTTGGGCATTCGTTAGCAAAATGGCCAAAACCCTTACACTTAAAGCACCGAGGCATGTCCTCATCATCAGCCTCGTCAGCATCCCTGTTTTTAGGAGGTACGTGACCGTGAGGTTAGTCTGATGACCTAGGTTTGTCTCTTGAAAACCGTTTACTTTTCTTCAAAAGAAGATCCCTAAACTGTCTTGTGATCAAGGAGACCGACTTGTCAAGGTCTTCATCTGAAAAATCATTCTCAGACTGGGCATCCTCAGAGACATGAACACTTTTACCTTTGGAAAGTAATTTAGTGCTCTTCTGTGCTTTAAAGGAAACATCCTTTCCGACTTTTGATGTATGCTCATGGTCAAAGATCTTTAGCTTCCCAACCAAGGTGTTTTGGAAATATTATTGAGGTTATTCCCCTCAACGATGTCATGCTTCTTAGACTCGTATCTAGATGGCAGCGATCTGAGAATTTTCATCATAATGTCCTTTTTAGGAATAGTCTTACCCAATGCAAAAGATGCATTAACAATTTCAGCCACTTTGTGATTAAACTCATCAAATGTTTCTTCATCTACCATACGAAGGTTCTCCCAATCGAAATTAAGATTTTGAAGCCTATATTCCTTTTCACTGGGGTTTCCTTTAAATACGATTTCTAAGACATCCAAAGCATCTTTAGACCTAGTGCAATTAGACACATGGTGTTGAAAACTTGGGTCAATGGCATGTATGATAGCATTTAACCCTTCAGAATTCTGCTTTGCAGCAAGAATCTCGGCAACATTATATTCACCAATATTCTTGGGAACAGTTTCGTTTCCAGCTGCAACAACGGGCGCATCATAAACATTCACCACATATACCCATGATTGAAAATCACGTGATTGAAGAAAAGCTCGCATAGAAATTTTCCACCATAAGTGATTGGATCCATCGAAGACTGGTGGTACGTTAATAAAAATAGCACCTATGTCCATAGAGTCAGATCGCTACAAACACAGACTTGTTAGGTCTTAAAAATGTTTGCCTGCTCTGATACCAATTGAAAAAGTGGGGCTCTAACACCACCACCCAATATTTCGCTTAACAATCTGTATGGACTAACTCCGAAATACTTTGATAGAGAATCAACTAGACAGTCAGACTCAATCTAGATAAAAGTATTTCAAGGAGTTAATATCTCTCTCTTGTTTTTGATATGACTCAAGCTAATACAAATCAGCGAGTCCTAATCAACACAAGGAATACTTGGATGGTACCAAAGACCAATATCCAAGGATCAATCAATATCAATCAACAACCAAAGGTTGGATTTCCAATTGATGATCACGAACACACAACCTGTATTATTTCAATTATATAAAATATAATGCGGAAAAGAAATAACACAGACACCATAAAATTTGTTAACGAGGAAACCGCAAATTCAGAAAAACCCCGGAACCTAGTCCAGTTTGAATACACACTGTATTAAGCCGCTACAGACACTAGCCTACTCCAAGCTAACTTAGGACTGGACTATAGTTGAACCCCAATCAGTCTCCCACCAATCCAAGGTACAGTTGTACTCCTACGCCTCTGATCCCAGCAGGATACTGCGCACTTGATTCCCTTAGCTGATCTCACCCACAACCAAGAGTTGCTGCAACCCAAATTCACAGACTTGATAATAAACAGATCTGTCTCACACAAAAAAGTCTATCAAAGGATAAATCTGTCTCCCACAGATAAACCCTAGGTTTTGTTCCGTCTTAAGATATAAAATCAAGGTGAACAAGAACCAATTGATAATCCAGTATTATAATTCCGAAGATTAGCCTAGATTAATCAATCACCACTCTACAATCCTTCCTGACTACACAGGAGGTTTGTCGAGGAATCACAAACAGTGAGGCGAAGATGTTTGTGACTTCTTTATCTTGCCTATCAGAGAACTCTGACGATCTCAAGTCAATCATTCGATTGTACTCATACAATAGAAGATGCAAGATCAGATCACACAACTACGATAAAAGTAGTATCGGCCTGGCTTCACAATCCCAATGAAGTCTTTAAGTCGTTAACCTGGTTTTAGAGAAGAAAACCAAAGGTTAAAGGAGAATCTACTCTAGGGAGCGCACTAGTATCACACAGACGTGTGAAGATTAGTTTTGCCCAATGCTAGTTGTCTCCTTTATATAGCCTTCAAATCAAAGTTTTGCCTTAGTTACAAAGCAATCCTTATTCACCACTAGATGAAAACCTGATTTAGATTCAAGTTAATATTTCTCAACCGTTAGATTGAAAACTTAGCTTGTCACACACACTTAGGTATACGTTTACTGGGTTTGCGAAAACCATGCCCAAACGTGTACGTGTATGTTGGTTCAACATAGTAACCCAAAAGGTTAACCATATGAGCATTTCATATTAACCTTGTTCTTCTTCACCATAACTAGTTCAATTGACTCAAATGAACTAGTTAAAGAGTTGTTGAATTTCTATGAGATCTTATGTAACTACACAAGACACAATTGAAACAAAGATGATTCGATTCGATTGAATCGGCTCATGAACATTATAGCCACGGTTTGCATAAAGCATTCCTTAGTAATTTAATGTTTCATGTTCAGAGAAAATCTTTAAATCATAACCTCTTAAGTTCACAAACAAGTTCGCGGACTTAAGTTAATCGGTTGAGTTTTCCAAACTTAGCAGAAATTCTCGGAAAGAGAACTTCCGCCAGTTCACGGACTGAGTTCGTGGACTAAGCACACAAATGAGTTTTGGAAAATCCAACAGAAATTCTCGTCAAGAACTTCCGACAGTTCGCGGACTTGGCAAGCAATTCCACAATCCTCCCGATTTCTCTTGATCAACAAAGTTCGAAAACTTCGGTTCAAGTAATACATGGTTATGTAATCTAAACTCTCATTCCAATCATTGAGACATTCTCAGAGGACGCTATGTAGCCGTTATTCATAAACCGATTCATGTCAGAGCAATTCTCAAGGTGATTGAAACTTTTCATGACTTTCGTCACTAGGTGAAGATAAACTTGATCAAAGCGAAACGCTTTACCAATACACGATTTCGAGATAAAGATAAGCAATGAATGCTCAGCTCGAAATGTCAAATGTGTATGATCTAGTCTAAATAGCTTTTTATGGGTGAAAATCGTTTCTGCCAATTTTGGTAATTTCGGTAGGTGAGTGAGAAACAGATCTAAACCCTAAACAAATGTACTGCACGGGAGTACTTTAGATTCGAAATATCAATCTGTAGAACTCCGGCCTAAACCAAGAAATGGCCATTCCAGATTTTTTTCCGTCACAAAGAGGAGGAGAAGGGCTGGGTTATGGAGGGAAGCGAAGAGAGTGTTGAGACCAGAACAGTTCTGGAAGAGTATTACTTGACTTGTATCATAAGGTGAAAGCTTTTGGGAAAGCTAGCAAAGTTGCCTTTCTGAGTATTTTATTTCTCCTTATCAAAAACTTGTGTTTTGGTGGAAATAGGTAAGACCTATTTATACAAGTCTAAGTGAAACGTACTCTGGCCTCGTAAGAAAAGAAACAGATGAGTTAAATGGGAAGAGGTGATAACGCTTGGTATTGATGGAATTTGATGGAATTGATGTTCCATAATGAAAGAGCGTTTCACCATTATTTCCTGCATTTACTAACCGTTTTATTCTTAATACACTGTCTTGATACGGGCATTTGTGTATGCCGCACGTTGTAAACTGCCAAACCAAAACCCTAAAGATCATCCCCCAGTTTGTGACATGTATTGATATCTCGAGTGTTTTCGTGTAAAATGTGTAGCATGTCGCTGGTGTTTGATAAGTTGAGCTTGAGAGACGTGCCGGATCAATGGCGACCTTCGACGGTCGAGATTTTGCATCTTAAGAGGAATCATGGCCTTTGATGTAGGCGCGGTATGCCAAAGTGCAAGGGTTGCACGGCATGTGCCAATGGCTTGTGTGGAATGCCTTGGCTGTAGGTTGCACATCGGGTGCAAGTGGGAATGCCAAACTGCAAGTGTTGCATGCATGTGCCAATGGCGTGCGTAGCGGCTTTGGCCTTGGGTTTGCACGGCTTGGCATGCCAGGTCGCAAGGGTTGCGTGGCATGTGCAAATAGCGCGTGTGGCGGCTTGGCCCTAGGTTTGCACGGCTTGGCATGCTAGATTGCAAGGGTCGTTTGGAATGTGCCAATTGCGCGTGTGGCGGCTTGGCCCTAGGTTTGCACGGTTTGGCATGCTAGGTTGCAAGCGTCAGTTGGCATGTGCCAATGGCGCGTGTGGCGGCTTGGGCCTAGGTTTGTACGGCTTGGCATGCTAGGTTGCAAGGTTGCTTGGCATGTGCCAATGGCGCGTGTGGCGGCTTGGCCCTAGGTTTGCACGGCTTGGCATGCTAGGTTGCAAGCGTTGCTTGGCATGTGCCAATTGCGCGTGTGGCGGCTTGGCCCTAGGTTTGCACGGCTTGGCATGCTAGGTTGCAAGCATCACTTGGCATGTGCCAATGGCGCGTGTGGCGGCTTGATCCTAGGTTTGCACGGCTTGGCATGCTAGGTTGCAAGTGTTGCTTGGCATGTGCCAATGGCGCGTGTGCAATGATTGTGCCAGTGGGCGTGTGGGATTTTGGCATGGTTGCCATATACAGCGCAATGATTGCGCGTGTTGGGGTTTGGCATAGTTGCCATATTTTGCACAAGGATTGCATGGTACATGCAATTGCTATGTTTTGTGATGAGTGCACGGTGCGTGCGTTTGGCATGTTTGCATGCTTTTGCGCAATGATTGCACGGTACGTGCATTGTGGCGTGTTTGGCATGCTGCTGGCATGATTGGCATGCCGCTAGCACGGTAGTGCGGCTGGAATGATTGGAATGATGCTGGCACGGTAGTGCGGCTGACATGTCTGGCATGCTGCTGGCACGATGGTGCGGATGGCATGTCTGGCATGCTGCTGGCACGGTAGTGCGGCTGGCATGATTGGTATGCTGCTGACACGGTAGTGCGGCTGGCATGATTGAATGCTGCTGGCACGGTGGTGCAGCTGGCATGTCTGGCATGCTGCTGGCACAGTGGTGCGGGAATTAGGGTTTGGTGTATCGAAACCCTAATTTAGCGTTAAAAAAGGTACCCCGATAATTTTTGTGTAAGCCCGTTAAATGCTCTAATAAATGTGTCAGTGTCACCGGTAACGTAATGCTATAGTGAGGTTTTATGGTTTTACCCCTGGTCCTAAAACCACCATCAACGTTAAGTCCCCTGCTTAGCTTGGAACAGGGGCCTTGTTGCGATGTAAGCATAAGATGGTGACAGACGAAGATAAAACTGAGATAGTAAGTCATGAAAGAGGGACGAGGAGATTTGTCTGACCTTTTTCGAGATGTAAGTAGAACCCTTATTCCTTGCATCTGGTAGCTTTGCACGAATCCCAGTATCACTAGGTGTCTTTGGGTAGAAGCTTTGGGACGCGAGGCGGAACTGCTAGCATAGACTTGGCATAAAAGGGATTTGTCAGCACCAATGGGTTTGGAATGGGCATGGTCCGCTCGACAAAGCATGGCGTCGGCAAGGGAAACGCGTAAAGGGGAAATACAGGTTGCCGGCAAGGCTCTGACATGGTCCACTAGTAAGGCGTTGGCATGGAAAGCACGAATTGTCCTGGATGGCGCGGAGCGTTGGCATTGGATGGGATTAGCATGAAAGGCGCGGAGTGTTGCAAAAACTGACGTGGAGTGTTGGAAAGACTGGCACTGAAAGAAAAGTGCGGATGTCTTGAGAGTGGCAAGGCTTGCTCTTGTGGGCCCAACCGCCTTTCTTCATGCACGGCTTTAACAAGGAATTCTTTCCTTATTCAAAAATATTTTTCGAGAGGTAGGTAGCATCCGCAATCCTTTCATATGGTAGCTTTGAGCAAATCCCGGTATGATTGGGTGTCTTCAGGGCTAGGCTTTAGAACGCGAGGCGGAGCTGCTAGCATGGACTTGGCATGAAGGGGACCCATTAGCACTGACGGGCATGGAACGGGTGTGGGCCGCTCTGTAAAGCACTTGTAAAGGCATGGCACTGGTAAGGGAAGCGCTTTGGAAGGGAAGCACTTTCGGTTTAGGGTTTGACACGCCGAAACCCTAATTAGCTCCCTTTACTAGAATCGCTGTAGAATCCGCGTACGGACTCGGATTTTTACGGTCCGCCCTTTTATCGGACACAAAACAGAATTATATATCTCCATACGAGGGAATAGTTAGGTTCCGAGCTCTCCTAGGAGGTGAAAATGTCCCGACAGTGAAAATCAGGAAGAAGTCAGGAGGGATGTTGTGGGCCCGGGGTGGCATAGTCGCGCGCCAGTCACCTATTCCCGTTCATGGAGCAAGAAGGAATCTTCATTCTGTTCAAGCTCTAAAAACTTTGTCCGCATGAAAAGAGGTATCAACCCTCTTCTGTTTTTCCGTTGTTCGTCTGGATCCGTGTTTTCGTCTGCAGTGTCTCTCCAATGGATCCCAAAGATTTACCAAAACTCCGTTGTATTTTTGGGATGGATGGATGAAATAAATGCTCGGAAACGATCACGTTAGGGATAATATTAGAGATTGTGGTTGCGTCGTCGGTCCATCCTCGACCTTAGGTTGTTCAGTGGACCTTCTGATCGTGATGATGATGTGTCGTGAATGCTTGCATGGTCGAAAACTTCTGGCGCCCCTGGATGAAATAGGGAGACGTTCTATTGCCGATGTGATGCTATCAAGTCTCCCGAGACTTTGTTCCAAGCTACATACTTAGAACCATCTTCTGAATCTTGGACTATCGTACGGAATGAGACGCGGTGAGAAGTCCCCAGTTATACTTCGGTTTGATATGATAGCATGGATGAATATGTGAATGTAACCTTCTGGCGTGCATTTGGAGTCTTTGGTGCAGATGTACGGCTTCATGTTGAGAAATTCTCGCGGCTCGTAAAACCTCGACAGTGATGATGTTGAAATCAGTAATAACTTGGTTGAGGGGAGTGAAAGTGTCTCATGCTAGTAGTCCTCATGCGTAACCTACTTTCATTACATCGTTTTAAATCCCCGTCCACGGGATTTGATATGAGCCTATCGTACTCTTCTGGATGTGACATTGGATGCTCAGAAATTACATGATGAAATATTCTGGATAGTGCAGGCTTGGGATCCTCCGCGGCCTCGCAAAGTGTTGAAGGCGTCTTCTAGACGGGAGGTGATGATATTCTTGCGTTGCACCCTTGAAGAGTAGATGACCTTGTTGTGAGTATGGCTTTTTGGTTGACTATGTCTTCTGAGCTTTGATAGTGAAGGGATTCCGTGTATATCCTCAGTCCTTAAGTATGGTTTACATGTTTACATCTTTGTAGTAATTGTTGCTGTGGTGAATCTCTGGCTGGTATCAATGAATGAGCAACAACAGTTCTCGGTAGGAGATGTAATACATTCTCGTGGTAACAAAGTAGGTTGGCTGGAATTATATGGGCTTCCGTGGAAGTAAAAGGATTGTCTGGCTGTGATCATGATCCTTGACATGGGGAGCGTGGTGGTACAAACCTTTGCAGGAAGAAGCGGCGTTGAAGCAGGTTCGGCTCTTGGAGAGGATGTTGAAACTTAGGAAGTCAAACGCTAAAGTTTCGGCTTCAGATCCTGGAGCAGCTTATGGAAAGAACGCTGAAGTGGAGCGGTTGCTGGAGAGAGCGTTGAAACGAAGCAAGTGTCGGGGTGAATGTTGAAGCAGAGAGGCTGCGTTAATCAGTGTGCTGTCAAACTGGACACCCTTCAAGCGAACAATGGTTAGGAATCCCCGGTTCCTTCTATCAATCATGCTTTGGTTTTGGAGCGGCTTCTCTGGTTGGAAACATCTGCTTCCTTTATGCAGTGCGGTTGAGGGATGCAGATATGTCTTGACATTGTGCCTTGGGGAAACCTATAATCTCACATAAATGTTTCATCATGGACCACACATTTTTGTGGACGAAGTCCCCAGAAATCATGCGTCTCTTGACAAGAAGAGAGTCTTCGTGAACCCAGGGGGTTTGCTGATTTTCCTTGCTTCGATTTCGGATAAGTCGTTCCTGATCTTTACGTGTGATGAAATCGGATTGCTGATCCCTACTGGGCGTTCAAGTGCAACGCTAGAAGGATGCAAGCTGCTAGCGCTGGGAAGATGCAAGCTGCTGTAAAGATGCAAGCTATTGTAAAATGCGAGCTGTTGTAAAGATGCAAGCTGATGTAAAGATGCAAGCTACTGTAAAGATGCAAGCTGGAAGTGCAAGTGTGACGCTGGAAGGACGCAAGTTGTCAGTGCTGGAAGGGCGCAAGCTGTCATTGCGCTGGAAAAGATGCAAGTTGCTGGCCCCGGAAATATGCAATTCGTTAGCACTGGATCTTGTTGGAACGAGCGTTGGATTGGCATGGACGCTGGCTTGGCAAGGCGCTGGTTTAGCGTGGGTGATGGTTCCGGCGTGGGCGCTGTCTTGGCGTGGCGCGGTAGCAATAAAGTGGGCCATCATATTCCAGGTATGTACTCCAGCATTTCTTGTGTTGGTGCAAACCCTAGCCATAGGTATGCCTCCCATAAATCTGTAGAAATATTGTTCTTCTCTTCGAATATTACCGTGGTAGCTTCAGCTACCCCACGAATAGTGACTGGTAATCGTCATGATGCAAAGTAGGTATACATGGGCATGCAACTGATTCCACGAAGACTGGGCGTTAGGATTTCTCTGAGATACAAGGTTGCAGGCCAAGGTAACCGAAGGTCCTTCTGCGGACGTGGTCAAACAACAAGAGACGGAGGTTGGAATGTTGTACAAAGAGTTGGAGCTGAAACAGGCGGTCCTCCAAATGACGAAGGACATTTTCTTCGAGAATAGAAAACCACCGTTGAATGGCTTCCTTTGGATGCACTTCTCTTTTGAAATTCTATTGTTTTTTTTTCGAAAGGCAAATGAAACACCTGGCTTATGGTTTTGATTTTCTGGATTTCTGGGTTGATAGACAAGTGTTATCTATGAGGGTTTTGGGTTATTATTCGGGATGAACCGTTTTGGGATGATGCTGTTTTTTGGTTATGATTGTAAGTGATATGAACATCTCAGGGAAGATATGGAACCGCAAACATTGCGTGTTGGTAGATGACATGGGATGAAACATAACATGGCTATTGGTTTTATCATTCCCGTGAAAACTTAAAATTGTAAACCATATATTCTGTCTAGGCAAGACTTACTCGGTTTCCCGGATATCTTGATGAAAAGAGACCTCCGTGTGTAAGTCGAGTTTTTTGGGAAGCACCGCCACGATTGTGGAAAGTCCCCAACCGTTTTGGGAACCTTGATGACTGGATCGTTTGCTTTCGGTTTCTGTGAAGTCCCTATCCATCTCTTGCGGTTTGCGACTGGCAACCAGGTTGTCTGGTAGTCGAGTTGTGGATACCAGAAAACATCGCTTGCTTCTTCCGTCCTGATATCTGGATCGAAGTACGAGATCGAGGATTGGAAACTGACATTGTAACCGAAAGATCAATCTCCCACTGTAGTCGCCAATTGTTTATGGGTGAAAATCGTTTCTGCCGATTTTGGTAATTTTGGTAGGTAAGTGAGAACAAATGTACTGCACGGGAGTACTTTAGATTCGAGAGATCAATCTGTACAACTCCGTCCTAAACCAAGAAATGACCGTTCCGGATTTTCTTCGGTCACAAAGAGGAGGAGAAGGGCTAGTTTAGGGAGGGAAGCGAAGAGATTGTTGAGGTCAGAACAGTTCTGGAAGAGTATTACTTGACTTGTATCAGAAGGTGAAAGTTTTGGGAAAGCTAGCAAAGTTTCCTTTCTGAGTATTGTATTTCTCCTGACCAAAAACTTGTGTTTTGGTGGAAATAGGTAAGACCTGTTTATACAAGTCTAAGTGAAACGTACTCTGGTCTCGTAAGAAAAGAAACATATGAGTTAAATGGGAAGAGGTGGTAACGCTTGGTATTGATGGAATTTGATGGAATTGATGTTCCATAATAAAAGAGCGTTTCACCATTATTTCCTGCATTTACTAACCGTTTTATTCTTAATACACTGTCTTGAAACAAGCATTTGTGTATGCCGCACGCTGTAAACCGCCTGACCAAAACCCTAAAGAGCATCCCCCAGTTTGTGACATGTATTGATGTCTCGAGTGTTTTCGTGGAAAACGTGTAGCATGTCGCTGGTGTTTGATAAGTTGAGCTTGAAAGACGTGCCGGCTCAGTGGCGACCTTCGACGGTCGAGATTTTGCATCTTAAGAGGAATCGTAGTCTTTGATGTAGGCGCGGTATGCCAAAGTGCAAGGGTTGCACGGCATGTGCCAATGGCTTGTGTAGAATGCCTTGGATGTAGGTTGCACATCGGGTGCAAGTGGAAATTTAAAATGCAAGTGTTGCATGCATGTGCCAATGGCGCGCGTAGCGGCTTTGGCCTTGGGTTTGCACGACTTGGCATGCTAGGTTGCAAGGTTTGCGTGGCATGTGCCAATGGCGCGTGTGGCGGCTTGGCCCTAGGTTTGCACGGCTTGGCATGCGATGTTGCAAGCGTTGCTTGGAATGTGCCAATTGCGCGTATGGAGGCTTGGCCCTAGGTTTGCACGGATTGGCATGCTAGGTTGCAAGCTTCTCTTGGCATGTGCCAATGGTGCGTGTGGCGGCTTGGCCCTAGGTTTGCACGGCTTGGCATGCTAGGTTGCAAGCGTTGCTTGGCATATGCCAATGGCGCGTGTGGCGGCTTGGCCCTAGGTTTGCACGGCTTGGCATGCTAGGTTGCAAGCGTTGCTTGGCATCTGCCAATGGCGCGTGTGGCGGCTTGGCCCTAGGTTTGCACGGCTTGGCATGCTAGGTTGCAAGCGTTGCTTGGCATGTACCAATTGCGCGTGTGGCGGCTTGGCCCTAGGTTTGCACGGCTTGGCATGCTAGGTTGCAAGCGTCACTTGGCATGTGCCAATGGCGCGTGTGGCGGCTTGGCCCTATGTTTGCACGATTTGGCATGCTAGGTTGCAAGCGTTGCTTGGCATGTGCCAATGGCGCGTGTACAATGATTGTACCATTGGGCGTGTGGGATTTTGGCATGGTTTCCATATACAAAGGAATGATTACGCGCAATGATTGCGCGTGTTGGGGTTTGGCATAGTTGCCATATTTTGCACAAGGATTGCATGATACATGCAATTGCTATGTTTTGTGATGAGTGCACGGTGCGTGCGTTTGGCATGTTTGCCATGCTTTTGCGCAATGATTGCACGGTACGTGCATTGTGGCGTGTTTGGCATGCTGCTGGCATGATTGGCATGCCGCTGACACGATAGTGCGGCTGGCATGATTGGCATGCTGCTGGCACGGTGGTACGGCTGGCATGTCTGGCATGCTGCTGGCACGGTAGTGCGGCTGGCATGATTGGCATGCTGCTGGCACTGTAGTGCGGCTGGCATGTCTGGCATGTTGCTGGGACGGTGGTGCGGCTGGCATGCTGCTGGAAAAGTGGTGCGGGAATTAGGGTTTGGTGTATCGAAACCCTAATTTAGCGTTAAAAAAGGTACCCCGGTAATTTTTGTGTAAGCGCGTTAAATGCTCTAATAAATGTGTGAGTGTCACCGGTGACGTCATGCTATAGTGAGGTTTTACGATTTTACCCCTGGTCCTAAAACCACCATCAACAATAACATACGACTTTTGTCTCATAAGAAGTAGGAGATATAATAGATAGACTTTTGAGTGATAGATAAGTTCAAGTCTCCATATAACTTTTTGTTGATGAAGTTCCACGGTTCCTTGTATGGATCTTCGTCGTTGTATGATGAATCGCCATGAAGTCCTTGAACTCAATTACACTTTCTATCCTAGTCCGAGACTTAGCTATGTAGGCTAGAAATCAAGACTCATAGTTTTGATCACTAACATTGACAAACATGCTTGAGATGGCAACGCATGCGAGGTCGACCGATCTATGCTCTAACAATCTCCCCCTTTGTCAATTTTAGTGACAAAACTATTAATACATATGGAATACAAAAAAGATAAACTTTAGTGGCTCCTATTCCATAGTCTAATCTTCAACGTTCCATGAAATCTTCGTCCTTCCGAGTACTCCAATGATCCCAAAGGTTGTAAGTTTAGCATCACCGTTGTTGAAGATCCGTGGCTATAACAATAAGAGAAATCGAGATTCTCGATCATTATTATACAGTGACATAGTATTATTATGTAACATCAAAGTCCAATTGCATCACGACTTTAACAATAATACTACAGTGATATGTATCATTCCCCCTTAGTCAATACTCCCCCTACACAATGATCCGAAAACCATATGTATTTTTAGTGTGAACTACAATATTTCTCCCCCTTTTTGTCAATAAAATTGGCAAAGGTACAAGAACGGGATCATAATGAAATTTCCACAAGAGACATTTCATAGACTAAAAGAAAAAATACATACCAACTTAATTTAGATGCAATGATAAAGCCGAAGCTAAATGCATTCATCAAGGAGTTTTAAGATACAAGATAACACCTATAAAATTCCACAGCCGCACACCCCGCAAGATATTACCATTAAACACAAGTTCAAAAGAACTCTCCCTCATTTGATGTCATTCCCGAAAGAACAACAAGAGCGACCTTAATTTCGAAGGAAAAGAAGGATTTTTTAATTGGACACCAACAACCATAGGAATGATTTTCTATATCCAAAGATCAACCAAATTAATTACAAGTAAACCCATGATTAATTCAATTGGAATACGCAACTAAATCAAACCACAAAAGTGATCAATTTAATTGAAAGTGCTCAACATAAGTAAACTTACGGAGCTACGACTAAGGTAATCATACGGAGATGACTAACTTAATCGTTCACATACTCAACATAAGGAAAACCTTACGAAATATACGACTACATTAACCAATATAACATGATAGTGTAGCCTTTCATATACTCAACACAAGAATTTTTGAAATATATGAAAACTCAACTAGATTAATTACAAGAGAACCTATAATTAATCTAATTGGAATACAAACAACCAAACTAATCACCGAAGTAATCAATTTAATTATTTTGGGCTCAACATAAGAGAACTTATGGAACCCCGACTAAGTTCATCATAGAATATGACAACCTTAACCGTACATGTACTCGACATAAGAAAGAAAACTTATGGAGTACAAACTAAACCAAACTGGTTGATTAATTTAGTTCCTAATGCTCAACATATAGTATCTTGTGGAACAACCAACAAAGCCAAGGTAAATCGACTATGTTGTAAGGTGCTCAACATAAGACACACAATGGATCCTTCACGGTAAAACATAGCAAGATGGATAAATGAAGATCAATACCATGGATAACATACAAGGATCTATTCTATTTTCCATCATAACGATATAATAGACTTTATCCTTGTCAAACAAATTTTTTTATCCTATTTTCCATCAAATACATGACTGCATAGGCATAACTTTTTTATTTGTCAAAAGTCCATTCGTCCTTTCATCAATACGAATACCGATTCATGAACGACTTTACTTTTGACAACAATATGGGACTTTCAAGTTCACGGACGCAAACAATACATATCTCATAAAAATATTGCAATACCACAAAACCAAAAGATCAATACTGCAATAACATCATCCTCCAAATATTTTTAGAATTTAATAACCAATAAACCTAAAAAATAACATAAGAAGATGAAAACAAAAATATCTATGTGTAGTCACAATCATCGCTATTCAAAGCACTAGTTATTCTTCCAACTAATCCAAAAACAAACATCCTAGGCGACAATGCCTTTGAGAAATTCAGCATCATTCCCGAACTCCTTGTTGTCAACACCCATTGGAACATACGGTTCGCGAAAATAGGAGTTTATATCAATGAACTGTCTTGGATGATTATGTCGTACCAGGGCTCTCTGAATTTCTAAGGACTTTGACACAAAAGCCTTTATTTCACGAATCTCCTTTCTTACTTCCTTCAACTCATCAAGAACATCCGAAAAATTCTAAAAGTTAGAAGGCACAGCCTTTGGCTTTCTTATATTCCTCCTTTTTCTTTTCAAGGATGGAGTTGTAGGATATTTTTCTTTTTCCTTGATTGAAGATTTAACAATCATGTTGACATCTTTTCTCTCCATAGACACGATGCTTTGAGAACAATTATAACCAACTGATTTTTGTGGATGGAATTCACAATCTCATAAAAAAGTCTTGAGATACAAAGAATATCAAGGAAAAGGGAATATAGGGTTAGAAACCTATAAACAGGTTCGTGGTCGTTTAACTCTAAACCCTATAAAGAGTAGAATTGTCGATAATAACCCTTTCTTTTATCTGATAGACAGAAAACAACAAACCTAAGAAAACACCCTTTTCTAAATCCTGTACGTTCATGATCTTGTCTCTTTGGAACATGCAAATGAGATAAGATTTTCCAAACAACACAATTAATTTGTGCTATGATAAACAACAATTTGTCCATCATTTTTCTCAAGAGAGGAATCTTCAGACTTATGTCTATCAAAACTACTTTCTTTTCAAATGGTCTTAATCTATCCCTGGAAACCAACTTCTTAGACGAAGATAAGATCCTACATACCTCGGCGG